>NW_026690902.1:1158768-1758768 GCF_020826845.1 Diceros bicornis minor | reverse complement strand
CAACTTGCTCTAACCATTAACCTTGTTTTTCTTTCGTTTACATAGAAATGCTTCCATTAAATACTTGATTGCTTGCTTCCACAATATAGGTGTAACCTTGAGAGCCCACCTACATCACCACTGTCAGGGGAAGAGGGAGAATCTCCCTCTGCCCTTTTCCGTAAGGTTCTTATGACTGGCCAAATAATTAACAAGACAGGGTAGCAAGAGAAAATAATACCAAGTTTAATAACATGTATACATGGGAGAAAGCAGGGACACTGCGTTTCTCAACACAATAGCAGATTCTCGTCTTAAATACCATGTCCAACCAAAGACAAGGAGGATGTTGGGCGTAGGAGTGTTAGTTACAGGAGATTATCACTAAAGCACTGTAAACAAGAGTAAGATTTATTATACAGTTTTAAGGCCTCACCTTCTACATTGATAAGTCTCTAGAAATGAGGTCGTCCCTCCTCTTCCCAATACAGAGAGGGAGATACCTTTACAAATGGAGACTTCCCTTGTAAATGATTGTCTGGTAACTCCTTGCAGGGCCATACAGAGCCTGTGGCCAGAGAGACAGATCTTCCGATAAGATGGGCTTGTTGGTGCCTTTTCTATTGTAACCTCTATCCTACATTATCTGTATAGCCATCATGATAATAACTCCTTCCTGAAACAGATATTTTGTTTTAAATTCTTTAGGCAGTTTGGGAGGGGAAACTCAAATATTCTTCCTGAGTTCTCTGAGTCCTTATTGTCTTCAGCTGGAAATAATCCGCATACCAGAGTGGTGCTTCTTGGGGTAGCTTGCCCTGAGCACCATCAGTTCCCTCCTCTGAAACTTCCTTAGAAGTTTCACATGTTTAAAGCTGAGCTGGTAACTGTGGAGAAAGAAATCATGTTAGTATCCGAGTGATAAGTCTGCAAAGAGAGAAAAGAACGCAGATTAGAATGAGGATGAATAAGCAGAAAAGAACAAATCGGAGCACATTTCCCCACACTCCATTAAACCAGTCCCCCAATCCTGGAAATAAGACAGTCCAATAAAATGTGTGAGCTTCGTTTATCTGATGAAAAATGTCAATCTTCTCTTTTAATAGATTTAAGTTAGATATTACTTGACGTGCTTGATTCCCATAAAAGCAACATTTTTCTCCAATGATTGCACATGCTCCTCCTTGCTGGGCAGTGAGTACATCCAGAGCACGTCAATTTTGGAGCACCACAGATGCTAGGCTGTTAATCTCTGACTGGAGTATGTTCAAGGTTTGCATGGTGGTGTTGAACTCTTGCCCCATTACCATAGAGAGATTTAAGATTGCCCTTTCCAACTCATAATATCCAAAGCTGGGGAATAGGACTCTCAAGGCTGAAAAGAACTTGGAGTTGTGATATACAAGTGGATTTTCCACGATTTCTCAACTGACACGTTTATGTGGCACAATCTTATGAACAAACTAACCCAAGTTTGTAATTTGGCTGGCATTTCAGGTGGAGTGTTTGGTGACAGAAGGAGCCAGGTATCCAAGTCTGCATCGTCCTGACCAATTAGGTGGGAATCCTTTATACACTTTGTTGCCGCATAAAATGAAAAGACCGGTGTAGTTTAAAGACAAGGTTAGAATTGGGTCTGTATTTTCCAGGATCTGGACTATTTCATGATCTGTGCCACTTGCACTGTTACTACCTAAACATCTCCATTTCCCATGAGCTCCTGTCAGTCTGCGAGAACAGAACAGATTGCAGAATAGCTGGTACAGGAGGCCTGCAGTCTGATTTTGGCAGCTATAAAGCCTGGTCTTGTCACCTGACCAGGTGAGTCCAGATTTTTGATCCACCCATATATAGTCTGTGGCATTGGGCAGCTTAAACATGCGGATAGCTGCGATACCCCAAGTTGCACACGGGTGGCTCGTAAGCCATCCAGAGCACTTGGTGATTTGGCAAATGTCTGTGCCAGAGGGAGTAGTGATAGAGTCACTTACAATTCCCTTGAGAGTTCTGAAGATGCCACCTGCGGAATCAAACCACAGAGTTTGACTGCAATATTGTCTCGGTATGTCACCCAGGAAAGGTCCAGCGCCATGTTTACTTTCAATCCAGAGGGAAAAACTTTCACTTATTGCTTGTACTTGGGAAAGGGACAGTCCTTGACCTTCTAAGTAGTCCTTCTGGGGCCCAAGTGACTCACCAGGAGACGAGGCAGAGTGAAGTTTCCCTTGTTGCAGATACCATATTCTGTTATTCATCCATCTTCCGTACTTAGTCCACCAGGTGTTCATATCAGCAGGAACAAAGACTAGTTCAGGTTCTTTTGCACTATCTAGCTGTTGACATAACCAACAGTCAGATTGATTAGTTAGCGTGGCTAGGGTTTGGTAAACTGGCATAAGGGGGTGTTTGGTCTGTGCCCGACCTGTTGAAAAGGAGAGGGTTAGTAAAAGCAAGACACAGATCGGAGAAGAGCCCATAGCAGAGACTTAGAGAGGGGAAGAGGGACAGATAGAGACCAGCACTCTCCAGTCAGCTTTCTAATAAATGATAAAAATATATATATATATATATATCTCCACTAATAGTTTGTGTGTGTGAGTGTGTATATATATCCTGAGTTTTAAAGCAAGGGGTTCTCCCCCTTGGGTCAAAGTAGGTTTTCTTGATCCGTGATGTTGGGAAAAGCTGTCTACTTCGTGATGTCGGCTGCTTCTGGGGCCTGGGTTTTGGCCCTCGAAATCCTTAGTTTAAGGTCACCTGTGGGGATTATCTCTCAGTTGTCTTGAGAGCGATGTTCTGGATCTATTTTGGTGTGGCTTGCATGGATCCAGGAAGATTTTTTTTTTATTTTGATGGCAGTGCAGGTCGTCGGTAAGACTTCATAAGGTCCTTCCCAGCGAGGTGACAGTGCGTGTTTTCTTCTAAAGACCTTGATGTACACCCAGTCTCCTGGTCAAAAGGGATGGCAAGGCTTGTCAGAAGGTGGGGGTCACGCCTCTTTTACCTGTTGATGATATGCTTCAAGTATACTAGTTAATTTTTGTATATAACTACTCATAGCATCAAATTGTTCACTTAAGTTCCCATAATATTCATTTAATCCAGGAATTGAAGGTTTAGAGACGCCAGTAGGCATCGGACGTCCAAAAACTATTTCAAAAGGAGTCAGTCCATGCCTTTTATTTGGAGTATTCTGAATCTTCATAAGGGCCAAGGGCAGAGCTTCTGGCCATTTAAGTCCAGTTTCTTGACAGACTTTTCCTAGAGTTCTTTTTATATCTAGATTTTTATGTTCCACTTGCCCTGATGACTGAGGGTGATATGGGGTATGAAATTTTAATGAATACCCCAGAGTTTTTGCAAGCAAGTGGTTTATCTCTGCTGTAAAATGAGTTCCTTGGTCTGATTCAATCTATAAAGGAATGCCAAAGCAAGGAATCACTTCAGTTATTAATTTCTTTACCACTGTTGTGGCATCTGCATGTCTGGTCGGATAGCATTCAGTCCACCTACTAAACATGCAGACAATAACCAAACAGTGAGAGTAACCTAAAGCTGAGGACAAGTCGATAAAATCCATTTGGAGTGCTGCAAAAGGCAGCGTGGGCCTGGGAGGACTTCCTGGATCACACCGATTTCTCCCAGAAACTTGGTAAGATTTGCAAGTTGTGCACTGGGAGGTGATTTCGTCAGAAATTTTATGGCTGCCAGGGCAAAACCAATTGTTTTTTAGTTCTTTAGCTATCCCCCGTTTGCACATATGTCCCATTTGGTGGGAGATAAGTGCAAGCCAAAAAGTCAAAAGAAAAGGAGCTACTGGAAGTCCATTTGGTCCAATGTATAATCCATCTGATAATTGTTTGGCACCCTTTTGTATCCAATTGTCTTTTTCAGATGGTGGGGCATTTGTCTGATAGTTAATAACATCAGTCAGGGAAAAAGGCAGGTTTAAAAATTGGGTGGAAAACGGATAAGGGGGTCCCTAGTGAGCTGCATGTTTAGCAGCTCTGTCAGCCCTGTCATTCCCTAAAGATATGACATCAGTCTCCTTAGTATGGGCTGAACAATGAACAATGGCAATTTTTTAAGGAAAGTGAATAGCTTGTAATAAGGCTGTAATTAAGTGTCCATTAGCAATAGGAGTTCTTGCAGAGGTTAAGAATCTACGGGATTTCCAAATTGTGCCAACAACATGGCAGACTCCAAAAGCCTATTTGCTGTCTGTGTAAATAGTGGCAGTTTTTTCTTTTGCTAATGTGCAGGCCCTAGTAAGAGCTATGAGTTCAGCAGCTTGGGCTGATCTTATGGTGAGCAAAGAATAAGCTTCAAGAGTTTCATGTGGGGAAACTATGGCATAAACAGTTGTAATGCTTCCCCGGGAATTTCGTTTACAGGAGCCGTCACAAAACAGAAGTAAGTCTGGATTGTCTAAAGGGATGTCTGAGAGATCCTCTTGTGGCTTTGAGACCGTTTCTATAGTTGCAAGGCAATCATGTGGAATGGAATGGGGCTCTCCATCATCAGGAAGGGGCAGTAAAGTAGCTGGATTTAAAGTGTTGCAACGAGTACGCTCTTCGACATCGGTCTTAGCAACATCTTTTCAAACACCACATCTGACCGGGCAAGAGAAACAATAGAAAAAATAAACAAATGGGACTACATCAAACTAAAAAGCTTCTGCACAGCAAAGGAAACCATCAACAAAACGAAAAGACAACCTAACAATTGGGAAAAGATATTTGCAAACCATACATCTGATAAGGGCTTAATCTCCAAAATATATAAAGAACTCATGCATCTCAACAACAAAAAAACTAACAACCCAATTAAAAAATGGGCAAAAGACCTCAACAGACATTTCTCCAAAGAAGATATACAGATGGCCAACAGACACATGAAAAGATGTTCAAAATCACTAAGTATCAGGGAAATGCAAATCAAAACTACAATGAGATATCACCTCACGCGCGTCAGAATGGCTATAATTAACAAGACAGGAAACAACATGTGTTGGAGAGGATGTGGAGAGAAGGGAACTCTAATAGACTGCTGGTGGGAGTGTAAACTGGTGCAGCCACTATGGAAAACAGTATGGAGATTCCTCAAAAAAGCAAGGATAGAACTACCATATGATCCAGCTAGTCCACTGTTGGGTATTTATCCAAAGAACTTGAAAACACCAATTTGCAAAGGTACATGCACCCCTGTGTTCATTGCAGCGTTATTCACAATAGCCAAGACTTGGAAGCAACCTAAGTGCCCATCAAGGGACTAATGGATAAAGAAGCTGTGGTATATATACACAATGGAATACTACTCAGCCATAAGAAACGATGAAATCCAGCCATTTGTGACAACATGGATGGACATTGAGGGTATAATGCAAAGTGAAATAAGTCAGAGGGAGAAGGTCAAATACCGTATGATTTCCTTAATTAAGCAGTAGATAATAACAACAATAAACAAACACATAGGGACAGAGATTGGATTGGTGGTTAACAGAGGGGAAGGGGGGAGGGAGGAGGGTGAAAGGGATAATTCGGTACATGTTTGTGGTGATGGGTTGTAATTAGTATTTTGGTGGTGAACATGATGTAATCTATGCAGAAACAGAAGTACAATGATGTACACCTGAAATTTTTACAATATTATAAACCAATGTTACTGCAATAAACAAAAAAAAAAATAAATAAATAATAAATAAATAAATAAAACTAAATAAATAAATAAAGTGTTGCAAAGATGTAAGATGATGGAAGGGTTAGTTAAAAGAGCCTGCTCATAGGTGGTCTTTCGCCGTGTAGAGAGGTGTTGTGTCCTATGAACTTGCAAAATAGCTGACACAGAATGTGGGACATAGAGGTGAATGGGAGAGCCTAATGTAAGAGTACTGACCTTATCAATCAGGGTGGCAGCTGCAGCCATCGCACGTAAGCATGGGGGCATGCCTGATGCCACAGGGTCTAGTTGGCATGAGAAATATCTTATAGGATGTATTTGAGAGGCAAAAGATTGCCCTAGAAAGCCTGTAGCAATTTCATTATTTTCATGACAGTATAGATGAAAAGGCTTGTCAAAATTAGGTAAACCAAGAGCAGGAGGCATGGACAAAGCTATTTTTAAGGTCTCAAAGGAGTTTAATGCCTCTGAGGACCAGGAAATAGGCTCTGGGGCGATATTTGGGAGAAGAGAATACAGAGGTTTAGCAAGGGCTGCAAAATTAGGAATCCATTGGCAGCAGTAACCAGCAGCTCCTAGAAATTTACGTAGCTGTTTCTTTGTTTTGGGGAGACGGATGGATAAAATTGACTCAAGGCGTTTGGAGGTTAGCTTTTGAATGCCTTGAGATATCTCATGCCCTAAGTAGGTAACAGTCATTTGCACCCACTGAAGTTTAGACCTGGAGGCTTTATGGCCTCGTTCAGCTAGGGCTTTCAGGAGAATGAGAGAATCTGTAAGAGCCCCCTGCTTAGTTGGATTACAGAGTAAAAAGTCATCAACATATTGAACAAGAGTGGACCTTTGAGTAAAGACTACAGAATCCAAGTCAGGTTTAAGGACCTGGGAAAATATTGAGGGGTCTCACAATATCCCTGAGGTATTCCAGTCCATGCTAATTGTCTCCCTTTAAATGTAAATGTGAAAAGAAATTGTGAGTCAGGGTGTAATGGGATTGAAAAGAAAGCTGAGCAGAGGTCAACTACTGTAAAGCAGGCTGCATCAGCAGGTATCCAGGTCAGGATGGCAGCTGGATTAGGGACCACAGGATGCCGAGGAATTACAAAAGAGTTTATGGCTCTGAGGTCTTGTACAAATCTATAGATTTGGTTCCCGTCTGAGTCAAATTTGCCTTCCTTTTTTACTGGCAAGATTGGAGTGGTACAGGGCGAGGAAGTAAAAGCTAGTACACCCTGTTGCAAAAGGGAGTCTATTATGGGTTGAATTCCTCGCTCGGCATCTCTGGAGAGCAGGTATTGGGCTACTGATGGAAAAGGTTTATTTTTTTTCCAAGTAACGTGCACGGGCTCAGCACTAAGCAACAATCCTACCTCATTTGCATGTGTAGCCCAAAGACTGGTTGGGACATTCTTTAAAGACTCATCTTCCTCAGAAGGATTTAAATCAGGACAAGTTTCCATCATGGAAAGTAGGAGACTTGGGGTTTGGTCAGAAGGCAAGGAGATAAAAACACTTTTTTCATTACAATTTATAGTGGCATTGAATTTACATAACAAATCTCGGCCAAAGAGGTTTGCTGGTGAACAGTCAGAAACTAAAAAAGCATGATGAGTGTTAAGGGGGTCTAAATATATTGGAGTGGGCTTAGGTATGGGCAATGAAGTAGGCTGTCCAGAGACTCTAACAGCTTGATAGAATCAGAGGTAACAGGTAGAGATAAATCTTTTGAACGGATAGTAGAGAATGTCGCACCAGTGTCAATTAAGAAATCCAGTTTCCGATCCTCTATTTTAAGTTTAACTGTAGGCTCAGGGGTGCGACTAAGGATCGGCTGACCCCATCATTTGAGGGAGAAATGTCCCTCAGGTAGAGAAAAATGAGCCTTTTGGGGGTGCTGCAGCCAAGCGGGAAAATTTTTTAAACTTTCCCTTCTCTTAAGAGCGCCACATGCCCTTTTCCAGTGCCATGGTTTCTTGCAATACCTACAATTGTCCGAAGGCAAATAGGGAGACCTCTGAGTGGGCTTTAGTTTACTTTCAGGGTTGAATTTTTGCTTTTCAAAAGATTCAATTTGCAAAGCAAGAAGAGTTGTCTTTAATTCTTTTTTTTTTTTTTTTTTGCTTTCTTGCTGACAATTTTCAAAGTATTGTGTGTAGCAACCTCCATTATTACACTTAATGGTTGTCCTGCCCAACCAACCACACTGTTTTGAATTTGTTTCTTTATATCAGGAAGAAAATTTCCAACTAAAGCAGAAATTAGGAGGTTCTTATGCTCTGGAGCTTCCAGACTCAATGCAGTGTGTCTTTGGAAAGTCTGAATAAAGCGTTCAACAAAAGCTTTATGTTGTTCCCCCTCGTTCTGAGTGCATAATTCAATTTTTGACCGATTAAGTTTAGGAGGAAACACTTCTAGAATCGCTCTTATTAAACCTTGAATATCAGCCTGTAGCTGTGCCACTTCCTGGTCATCTGCAGGAGGGCCTGGGAGAGGGTCTGGCCATCTATTTCCTCTATGAGGGGGGTTTTTCCTAGGGGGCCGTCTGGCCTGTCTGATAACTACAGTGTAGTCATGGGATGGAAGAACGCCCTTTAGCAGCCAGTCAAGGTCTCGGTGGGTGGGGCTATGAATAGCCACTAATCTTTCTAATTCTTCTCTAAATTTAGTAGGGTCTTCTGACAATGGAGGAGGGAGAGCTTTATAATTTAAGAGATCAGCTGCTATCCAGGAGACATGAACTCTCTGCAGCGGAGGTCCAGGATACATCCTCAATGGATACTGCATAGGAATGTCTGAAGCTGACAGAGCCTGATTACAGAGCCCTGGAAAGTAAAAGGAGTTGTAAGACACAGCAAAACGAAACTTCTTGCCGTTCCTGGGTGTTTCTACTAAATTTATTTCTTGGTTTTCAGCATTTACACAAGTGACCTGTATGCCCCTTGCTTGGAGGTCAGGCCTAAGCGCCCCCTGTAAGTCTTTAACAGTGAGAGAAGTTAAAACAGGCAGCTGAATGCCCTTCGGAGAAGTTGGAGTCCTGGGACCTAAGAGAACTGGCTGAGGAGGTGGCTGAGGAGATAAGTCTTAAGGGGGAGGATTTGGGACAGGGGTCCAGAAATCCAAAAGATCTTCTGGGGAGTCAGGGACAGGGAGTTGGGGATATAAGGGAGTGTAGGAGGGAGGAGACAGGGAATTTTCAGTAAATTTGACTTTCAATCTTTGTTCTAACTCCGACTTTTGTTCTTTCATTTTATTAAGAGATTCCCTAAGGCTAGCCGTTATACTTTTCTGGGTTTTCTTTTCAATTTGATCTTCCCATAAATACCAATAAGGCAGCTGCTTGGGATGAGTCAAATTTCCATAGAAAGAAAAAGGACTGGGTTTTCCAAAGATGCAACAAGAATGATCAAGTCCTGATTCACACCTAGATATCCTGCTCCTGTTCTCCATGAATTGTAAAATTGAAGTTAATTATCTCGTTCATTTGGTCTAAATCTATTGAGTCACTTTGGCACTGAGCCCCTAAACTGGTCCACAGCCTGCTTCAGCAGACACAAAACTCTCTCTCAAGTGGTTGCATTCATGTGCTGTGTAGGTATTGTATTTATTTAGATCTTATTCAACAAAAGATCTTCACTGATTCACTCAAGTCCTTAAGTATCTACTGTGTGCCCAAAGGTCTTGAAATGTTGGGGGTCTGCAAGGAAGACAGATATGTCTAAACAGATAAATTACACTACAGAAATAATTTGAATGAAAGAGATATGAATAAACTGCCGTGGGACTCCAGGAAAAGAACCCCCATGGGTTGACCTACAACTAAGAGATACAGCTCTGTACTGGGGCTCTGAGGAGAAAAACAACTACCATGGGGGATGGACAGGCTTTGTACCATCTAAGTAAAGGAAAAGGAAGGGAGAGAAGATAAAGAGAAAACAAGAGAAACGGAAAGGTTTTCATCTTCTGAATGTTTCTGCCACCAACTTTTGGAGCACACTGCTTGCTGATGTCCTTTCTGGCCAGTCTTATCCTTCAGCCGGCTTCTAGAGACTTCAACAATTCGATTGTAACGAGCTGGGCTCCTCCGTGCAGACAATGCCAACTATGGAGGGAGCCAGGAGGGGAGCCAAAGATTCACAGGACTCTGCAGCCCTTCTGCAGCTCACTGGTGGAGAGCGGTACCGAGGCTTCACCTTGGCCTCTGTCTCCAAGTTCACAGAAAGGAGGGTCGGTTCCTTCCTTGCTAGATGAGCGTGGAGAGAAACCTCCTTCACAGAAGGGATGATGGAAAAATTAAAGTGAGAGCCATGAAAAAGGCAGAGGAGGTAGCACCATGAATCTGAAGTAACTGGACATGTGAATTAGTAACCAGTAGGAAGAAGAGCTGAAGAGAAAAAAATAAAGGCAAAAAACCAGTTCTCAATTTTCTAAGATGGAAATGCAAGTCTTTCTTCTTTCAAAAGAAAAAAGTCATTGAACCCATTCCTTTAAAATAAAATTCAAAGGGGCCACATGTTTCACAGCATGGTTTGAACCATGATGTCGCTACACAATCATGTGTAGCCATCAGTTGTTAAGGGCACTGCAAATAGTTCATTCCTTAACAATTATGTTACTAAAGTTTGCAGTTGATATATATATACATATATATATATATATATTTTTTTTTTTTAGAAAAGAGTAGAGTGTGTGCCAATTGCTCATTGTACTATTGACAATGTCACTCTTACAACTGAAAGCATGACTAGGAGAGAAAATGTGGTGTGATCCTAGATTGCTAGAGTCACAGCAAGAAAAGTTAAGAAAGTGTCATCAGGTCATTTGGACAAAAGAATGCTATATGGCTGTTGGGTTTATAACAGATCCATTGGAGAAAAACAAGTCACTACATTAAACTATTTTCTACTTACCTGCATCACCCTCTCCAAGGACACTTATTTTAAAATGAGACAAGTTATTACATTCAGAATGACCGGCTCTGGCATTTGGAAAAGTACATCAAATAATGAAGTAAAACTGGGTTACAAACATCCTGGTATCAATTCCAACTACCACCTTTTACCAAACTGAAACTCTAATGATCACTAATTCACTTGCAATCTAGTGCTCCTCCCATATACAAAATCAACAACTTAAAGTGTCTCATAACTATTTTTAAATTTCCCTTAAATTTTAGAGGATAATGTAAATATATCTCTTGGAAAAGTTGAGAAAGGTGGAGACACTAGGAAAGGAAAAGATGGAAATATTACCCCAATCAATGATGTAAAACACAAGGCATGAACAACTGTTAAGAGAATTCTCTATGACATTGATCAATTCTACTATCTCTACACCTGGCTATTTCCCATCAGTCATTGGATACATAAACAAATAGAATAGTGTATTTCATGGGATCAATTCTTTTAGTTGTGTGCTTTCTCTTTGACCACTACATATGCTTTTATGTGTTTGCTTTATTTTCAGGTGGTGTGACATTAGAACACCTTCACCTCGGCAGATGGTTGCATTAAGGAACTCTACCTTGGCCTCTGATCAACTGTACTCTGTGTTATGGTCAACTCAGAGCCCTACGTGGATCAAGGTTTCCTACCTCCTCTCTCCCGTGCGTTGTTCATGTCAGGGAGTATAGTCCAGCGAGTGAACAGTAAGCAGTGTTTCCAAAGCATGAGATATTAAAAGGAGGAGACGCAGGGTTGGGTGTGGGCCCCCATTCCGTGCCTCAGTGCAGACAAGAAAGAGGTCAATGCATCCCTAAAGAGACTGGGATAAAAACAGGAGGTTATGAGCACGAGGCTCCCTCTGCAGTCCTTGAGGCAGTGACCTGGAATCAAAGTGCTGACACCGTGGATCATGGTTGGTTTTACAGGGAACTCACAAGGAAGATAAGGACATGAAATAATGATAATTATAAGAAGAACAACAAACACTGCTACGCAGCCAAGGACTGCACTCTGAATGTAAACAGACAAGAGGTGAACTGTGAGCCCACAGTGCTCCAGTCCCCCTCTGCTGTGGCCTAGAGGGAGGCTCCTGTGGCCTTGGCAATAGGGCTTTAGTTTAAGGATTCAGATGCCCCTTGACCTGGACCCTACAAAAGATTGTCTGTAAGACAACTGGCTCACCAGATCCCCCTGGCTCCCGGACCCCACTTCAGAGGCATCTTCTCCTGCCAAGATATCAACTTCACTTTCAGCCATTTCTGTCCCCCGCTCTGCCTATTCATTCTGTACTTGGTAACTTCTGTTTACTCAGTTGTACTTCCTCCGCTCTCTGAACTCTGCATGTCAGGACGTTTCAGTGCAGCGTCCCTTAACCGACTCAGAGGCAATCTCATGGTGAACTCCTGGTTTGAGTCAGGAGACTTCTTAGGTGTCTGCACTGCCACCTTGACACGTGGTGGATGGGGCCCAGGCCTGGCCCTGCAACCTGGTGCGCGACCTTCCTCCGAGCTCCAGCTCTGCCTGAGCGCCGTCCCCTCCCCGCGCAGCACACGTTTCCTGAGCATCTGCCCGGCTCGGCGGGCGCAGGGCGCTTTCCTGTCGCAAGGCCCTTTGCTTCTTGGCATCAGCCTGGGAAACGCTGGAGGGGTGGCGCCCTCCGCGCATCTCCAGGTAAGTCCTTCCCCTGTCCTGTGTACTCCCTTTGCCACTGTCCGTCGTCATCTCTTCCCTGGCCTTGTGGTGGGCGTTCCCCGCCCCCATCAGCTACTAGGCCACTCAGTCCCTGCTCCAGCCACAGTGAGCTAGATGGTAGCTCTTCCTATTGGCATTCGCTGCCAAAACCCCTGCAGGCATTCCCCACTGTCTTCCACAGTGCATCCTCCTTCCCGGCTCACCTTGCTCCTCAGTGCTTCATCCACTTGAGCAGAGGGCTCCACTTGTGCTTTCTGATCCCAGCGCTGTTTCAGGCCTCCCTACTTTGCACGCACTGCCTCCAATGCCCTTCAGATGTCTGGCAAACTCCTAGTCATCGTCTAAGGTCCAGCTCAAGCACCTCCTTTGAACTTCTGTGAAGGCAAGAACTTCAGTTCCTTCAGGTTGTCCTCACCAATGTTGTCCTCCTACAGGTTGGCAGGTAGCCAAGAACAAGGGGTGCCCTCCTGAATGAATGACCAGGAGTCTGGGGCGCTGGGTTCTAGTCCTGGTTCTGCTACTGAATAGTTGTCTCCCTTTTCTGGATCTCCTGTCTGAAATGAGGGGACGGGTTAAAACAAAAGTCAATACATGAAATGCATTTTTGTAAATGAATGAGGTGTTTTGACTTTATGGTTTGTAGGATGTCTTGCAGCCGGTTATGATCGCTGATGGGCATGGCCAAATACTAGCCCCAAATGCTGAGGGCCAACGCCCTCTGTCTTCCCTCCCTTGCTTCCTTCTCTCTCTTTCTCTTGATATTGCTTGATCCCTAGAAGTAATCCAGTTTTAATCTACTCCCAACACCAGTTCAGATTACTTTGTTGTCCTGGAATGTGCCTTGTATCCAGTCTGAAATGTGTTTTTACTGTTTCCTGGTGAAATGTGGTTGATGTTTTACTGTTCTGTGGGGCTGTTTTGCAGAGAGTGATCAGGGAAAACTGACTGATAAGATATGGTATCCAGGAGACTGCTCCTCGAAGGCCTCCACCTGCAGCAAACGTAATTAACCAAAGCTATGAAGTCAGTAGTCTGCTGAGCTATGAGATCTTTCCTCTGTTTGCACTGAGGTCGTGCTTCCCTTGGACTGCTCCGAATCAGTGAGTGAGGCAGGTTTAGATACTCAGGCAGACCTGTTCCTGGGAGGCATGGACTCCTCTGCTGATCTGCTTGTGCTCAAGGACTCCCCAGTGGCATTCCTAAGCCTTCCTTAGACTATACAGCAGTGTAGGACACTTGGACCCATCCTTCCCTCTATCTCCCCCTCATTTAGAGTCAGACTTGCATCATGGCCTGATGGCTCTCCCACTTTGCCAGGCTCCCCCACCCCATTTTCTGTTACAGAAGCATTTCCCCTCATAAAATCCTTGCCCGTTTAATCCTGTCTTGGTATCCACCTCTCAGAGGACATTTGAGCCAAGGCAGGAAGAAATGAAGAGTGAGTCATTTACACATCCTGGGTAGAGGTTCTAGGCAGAGGCTACCTCAAGTACAGAGGCACAGAGGTGAGAGACTTCTTGGGTGTGTGTGCTGCGAACCAGCCCAAATACCACCAGCTAACCCAAAATAGTCCTGCCCAACTTTTAGGTTGCTTTTGGTAGAGAGGAGAGCCAGCAAAACTTTGCCTTGGTAATGGTTAGCTAAGCCCCACAACCTCATTACCAGGTTATAATGCAAGTGAGTCTCACGTGAAATGTTGTCACATAAGACGACATTTACTTAAAAATATTCATTAGGAATCAGAGAATGAAAGAACTCGTAAATCCTATTCTGTAAGCTCAGCAAAGTCTCAGCTCTCTGTCCTTTTAGATGAACCTACCAGCCACATGCTTGCAAGATTTTCTTTAGGCAAATAACACATTCCAGAAACAGAATTTTTGTTTCCTTTTTCACAGCAGTTGGCATTAGGCTTGATAGAGCTGCTTGGAGATCAAACCTCAGGCAGACCTCTTCCTGTGAGGCATGGACCTCGTTCTGCAACCTCCTCTTTTCACTCAAAACTACATTGGAGATACTTTTGTAACCATTTGCTTGGACCTATGCCATTCTTTTTCACTGTTACGTGTTAGTATGAGTAAACGACATCTCCTTTGACCGTTCTTCTTTTGGTGTACATTTGGGTTGTTTCTAGTTTTTGCTATTACAGTATTAAAACTCTTGTTTTAATTCTCACGTCAACAAATGTCCCTAATCTATGGAATGCTACGTTTGTTACCTTTTGTGCTTCTCCTTGGTGCTTTTGCTCTTTAGAATGGCCCTCAAACGTAGTGCTGAAGTGTTATGTAGTGTTCGTAAGCACAAGGAGCCTGTGATGGGCCTTTCGTAGAAAATTGTTGTGTTGGATGAGCGTCCTTCAGGCATAAGTTATAGATAGTGCTGTTGGCCTAGAGTTCAACTAATGAATCAACAATCTATATGAAATAAGGTGTCTTTCAAGAGACACACATAAGACAAGGTTGTGCATTGTGAGGTTCCCAAACATGTCACGACCAGAGGCTGCAAAAACCTCACCTTGTCCTTCCCCTGGGAGCAGTGGTCCATTCTTGTTCATGCAGTGTCAGCGAAGAATTGACAAAACATAACTCTTCCAAATAAGGAGGGTCAATGGTAACATAATGGAGATATTTTCAAACCTCTCTTTTAAAAACCATATCTACAAAGCAGGTACCTTCTCAACTAACTGTTGGACTGTTGTCTTTACTTTGACAGGACAGAGTTTTTAACAGTATCCACTAGGATGCATATCTTTGATGGCCACTTATAGCAAAAACCTCAGCAAATTTGGGACGGTTGTCTTTTTGCAAAAGACAATGTGTACAGAATACATATATTAACGTCAAGACGGTAGTTACCTCTGGGGAGGAAAGAGAGAGGGAGGAGAATGGTGTCTTCCACTGTGTAATATTTCCTAAAAAACGACATCAATAAGGTGTGCTCTCAGCAAAGAGTAAATGGTTTCTGTTATCCTATTCTCATTCTAAGTATATTTAAAATAAATATGTAACTGGAATTGAGATGAAATAACACTACTGTAATAGATGCTATTTGCTGGAGTGCTCCCACCATCTGATGGACAGCTCATGATGGGTTGGTGATGTCACTGACCCCATCTAAAGGTCAGGACACGTTGTTTACCAGCTGTGGAGCTAGAGAAGGCTCGGTCACCAGCAGCAGAGGCAGAGTTACCTCAACCTACAAAGTTAGAGCCATATAGCACCAGATCCTGCTCCAGCTGTGGACTAGTGAGAACTGTGATGCCAGCTCTAGAGCTCAGTTGCGGCCAGCTCCAGAACGAGAGCTTCCTCCAGCTCCCACACTTGACCAGCTCCAGAACAGCAGCCATTTCCATCACTAGCTCCCACACCAAGTGCTGGGACACCTCAGATGGGGCCAGGACCTCAGTGACAGGGACATTGTCCAATGCTCAACGAGCACTTGGCTGGTTCCTCCAGGACCAAGGTGGAGGAGAGCAACGTGAGTTTTGACCCAGAGTCCCCTGATTTCAAGGAAAAGAAGGTGACTGCCCTACTCATTCTCTCTGACAGCCCATTCCCAGTCCCTTCTTGCCCGGAACCAGTGTTTCACATCCACACCCACAAAAGGGCCAAGAAGCCCAGGAGCTGGATGCCAGCCTGGGGTTTCCTCCCGGGTCCAGAAAAATCTGCTGATCATGCCATCCCCCACAGTTATGGAAATCAACCGCCCCCTGGTCCCCGATGGTCTCTGGTTTCATCTTGGCCTCCAGCAGCACCTCTTCCTCCTCAGCCTCCACCACACCCGAGGCAGCTTTGGTCACACACAAGCGTTGTGTCTCAGGCTCTTCAACCATAGCTCCTCGCTGGCCCTCTCCGTCCACACGGTGGGCGATGCTGCATCATCCCAGTTCACCTGGAATAAACAACAGCAACGTGGACAGGAGCGTCTTGTTTAGCCCACTGGTGGGACTTGCCCTTGGTCCCATCATTCAGAGCTCTCTGAGCACAGACCTGTCCTAAATGGCTACTTTGACAAGAAGCCCTCTCTGGGCCCTCCAGGCAGCATGCCCAACCCTTGGAGGAGGTAGGCGACCGCCACAGTGCCCACTGTACATGGGAGGAAATGGAGGCAGCCTTCTCATCCTGTTGGTTCTTGGGGATCTGGGCTTGAGTGGAGGTGGATAAGGTGCCCACACCAATCTCCCTCCAAATCTAGGATCTAACCGCCAGAGGCTCTGATGAGACTGCTCGTTCACGTCCAACCAACCTGTAGTGAGGCCCGACTCCTTGCCTGAGTCACGGCCCTGTGTGATCTGGTCAAGACACCGTCCCCAGAGTGCACCCCTCACCGCACCCCACCCTCCCTAGAGCCTTCCTCCCCAAGGACCCTGTCAAGCCCCTGTCCCATTCAGAGCTCCTAGCCTGCAGTGCCGCTCCTCCAAGCCCCCATCCAGGATGGACTCACCTCTGTGCTGGGCTCACAGGCCACCTCCTCAGTCTCCTGTGCTAGCAGAGCCTTTAGGGTCCGATTAACCTGGGGTCAAAGCCACAGCTGGGTCACCTCACAGCCCTGTGACAGGCAAGGTCATGCGGTGTCTTCTCAGAGCCTCAGTTTCCTCCATGAAAAATGGGGTCAGTGACTCTGACCTCAGGAGGGTGTGTTGGGATTCAAGCAGGGAGAAGAAGGTGCCCAAAGTGCTTGGACTCAGGAGGTCGCCTGGCTGGGGGAGCCCCAACGCAGGACAAGGCCTCGATGGTCAATGCTGGGCTCAATGCTGGTGAAAATCAAGGATTTCTAATCCCCTGTTCACGTCTGGACTTGTTCACTTAGAGCAGAGTGACCTTGAATGCTGGGATCACTGGTCATCTGTAAAATGGAGTGCAATCACTCAGGACCCAGGGGGCTCCCTAATAACAGTAACTCCCTCTAATAGTTGCCCAGCTGGGCTCCCTTCAGCTCCTCCTACACCCGCCAGGGCTGCAGGCAGGGACTGGCTGGACCTCATGTGGCAGGGAGGGGGTGTAGAGGAGGAGGTAAAAGGGCGGCCTGGCCTTTTCCCTGTCCAGGGTCTTTGTCCACCACTGTCTTCATGTCCGCAGGACCAGCCAAGCATGGAGCTGGACTCTGGGATGCAGTCTTTGGACCAGGACAGTGAGGTCGGTGTATATTTAGTGACCCTCAAGTCCCCAGATGTCCAACCTACCGACTGCGCACTGTGTGGCCCACCTGGCTTGTGTGGTGTGTTCCCGGGAAGTAGGGGATGTGAGGGTCACCGAGCAGTTGGCTGGGGGAGGGGACAGACGAAAGCAGCCATGTCAGGGGACCGTTGTGTTACACGTGTGTGCTGCGGGCTGTGTCACCCAGAAGGGCTGTCTGCAGGGTCCCTCTGTGTGCCTGACCATGGACAGGAGGCCTGGTTGCCCCACAGGAGAGAGGCCTGTGAGACCGTGAGGGTATCCCTGCCTCACTCATGCGGGCAGAGATCCCGGGCCATGTCCATGCTCATTGGGGCTGATGTTGCTCCATGTCCAACCCTCACAGGACAGTTGGGAAACTGAGGCCAGGTGAAGCAGGGACAGGCCCTGGGCCCACAAAGTGGGCAGAGTCTAGAGGAGAAGAGAGCATTCCAAGCTCTTAGGCCAGCCTCAACACTTCCAAGGGGTTTGCTTTGGGAATGAGAACCCTAAGATCCTGGCGGACCCCTGCCAACGTCCTCCATGTAGGGCCCTTTCCTGTACGCATCCCCACATGGACACACTCACACACACAAGCATACACACACACTCTGACTGCCCAGCCCTGTGTCAGAAGGGAAGTGCACACTGGGGAGGTGACAGGAGGAAGGAAGAAAGAGGTTGGAGGCAGCTCTGCCATGGGACAGGGGCATCCGGTCCCCTAGCAACATGCGCAGGCCCATAGCATGAGGGGGAGAGATGCCAGACTATGGGCAGGGGGTCCCGAAGGTGCACAGGGGGATGCAGGGGTTGGTGCCATCCCTAGAGCAGCCTGCAGAGAACCAGGTCTGGCGTCCTATGTCCATCACTCTGGGCACCGGAAACTAGGATGCGACCCCCTAGGGGGGAGGGGCTACAGGAAAGAGGGCCTGATCTTCGGCCTCTGTAATTGGGGTGCATAGATGGGGTGACTCTAAGGGTCCCACAGGCTTATAGAAGAGTCTATTGACCTTCGTTCTCCATCCATGACCCACTGTTCTCTGAGTCCTTGTAAAATGCATTCCATTCCCTCGAGGTCTTGCTGAGCAGAGGGCGGCCTGAGAGCTTGGGGACTGGGGCCCCGGGCAGTGCAGAACATGGCAGAACACTGGTCGACTTGTCTGGGGACCAGGGACAAGGCCATCCGTGTCGGAGCCTCGGGGTCCTCCTTTGAAAGTGAGGTGGAGTCATTGCCCTGGCTGGGGTGAGGAGGCCTTGTGAATCAACGGGACATGCCAGCACCAGTGTAAAGAAAGTGGGGAGCAAGAGAGGCTTCTGAGGTCCCTCACGTCCCTCCTGGAGCCCACAGGTCCTGCTCCTTTTCGCCCTCGGCCTTGGTGGAACCACTACCTTGAGGACCCCAAACAAAGAAATGTGTGTTTTCCTTTCTGATTTCCTGCCTGCGGCTGCAAGGCTAGGGCTGACCACCAGGGGTATCCTGGGGCCACTCCTGCTCAATGGAGCAAGTGTAGCAGGGAAAGGACGCCCAGGGCTCATTCTGGGTGTTCCCCTGTCCAAGGCAACAGGCACTTTTGATTACTGGCATCCACGTCCACAATAGGAGCTGCTCAGAGGCAGGAGGGGACTCTGAGAGCCTCTCATGATTCTGTCAGCTACTGTGGCCCCAGCACTCACCCTGAGCAGGGCCCATGTTAGTCCTGAGGGCAGTGCTGAAAGCACCCACATGGTCCCTGTCCTCCAGGAGCTCACAGCCTGGAGGTGGAAGGGACAAAATCATGAACAAATCTATGCGAAAAAGAAGAGCAGGTGCTACAGGGCAATGAAGCAGGGTGTTGTAGGAGGGAGGGCCTGGAGCCCCTAGGTGGGTGTAAAAGGCCATGCTGGGGACATTTGTGCCCTGAGCTGAGGGACAAGAGGAACCAGCCCTGCATCTATCTGCAAACAGCGTGCTGGGGGGAAGCTCAAAGGCACAGAGACTTGGAGGCAGAAGAGAATTTGACGAGAGAGGAGGTGAGAAAACAGCCAGTGTGGCTAGAGTGAGCTGGGGAGGAGAGAAGTGAGGGAGATAGGATGGCAGGGCCAGACCCAGGCTTGGAAAGAGGTACTAGCTGTCTATGCTGGGTGACAGCATTAGCCTCACTTAGCACTTATGAGAACTATTATTGAGCACCTGACAGTGTCTCTACCAGGGTCCAGGCTCAGGTCAGCTGGGAGTCTCCCCGTCAAGGTCTAGCAGGAGGCTTGGGCTGTGTTCTCAACTCAAGCTCGATAGAGGCAGGAGCCATCTCGGAGATCATTCACAAGTATGGGGGCAGTGGTAGGATTCAGTTTGGATGGGGGGTTTCAGGACTTTTCTGTCTGTGGGCCTGGACCCTCTGCCAGTTCTTTGCATTAGGGGGTGCCATGGGGATGGAAGCTCATAATATCTGATCTGGCTTCTCCTGAATAGTGGATCAGAGAGACAGAAAGAGAGAGAGAAAGAGAGACAGAGACACACAGAGATAGAAAGATGGGTAGGAGAGACAAAGAGAGGAGACACAGACAGAGACAGGGAGACAGAGAGCAGAGACAAAGAGAGAGACAGAGAGACAGGGAGAGACAAAGAGAGATACAGACAGCCAGAGACACAGAGACAGGGAGACAGAGACAGAGAGAGACAGAGATAGAGAGATAGAATGAACACAGGAGAGACAGAACCTGGCAGAAGTCACAGACCTTTCGTTAAGCCGACCGTGGAAGTGACATCCCATCACTTGGCCCTATTCTATTGGTTAGAAGCCAGCCGCAAAGTCCATTCTCATTGAGGAGCGGGGGTTACATAGGTTGTGTGCCTAGGAAGTGGGAACGCTGGGAGCCATTAGGGGGCTGCCCACCACATAGGTTGAGATGACCGCCACTCAGGCACGTGGACCTGACTCTAAACATAACAGGAGGCCCTGGAGGGTTGCGAGCCAGAAGGAGATGATGTCTGAACGTCATTTCATTTCAACCCTCCCTAGGGACACTGGGAAACAGGCAAGAGGGGAAGTGCCTCTCCCAGACGCCCAGCAGACCCAAGCCTCTTTGCGTTGTATTCTCTGCTACAGCCAGCCCTTTCTGTAATCCTTGCACTGCCAAGTCTGTGCAGGAGTTACGTGTGGGAGCAGCCCACGGGATTCACAGACTCTGAAGGGATCTCTAGGTCTATACACCTGATGACATCCCTAGGAAGTAGGTGCTAGAATGACCCCCCCTACACAGAGAGGGACATGAACACAGGAGAGACCCTGAGAGGGAAGGCCCTGAGAGGCGCAGGGTTGTCCAGGGTGACATCACTGGCAAGAAGCAGGAGCGGGACTGAATTCAACTCTGTGTCCTCAAAGCTGGGGCCCCGGTTGCGTCCAGACCTCCCCAGAGGCTGTGGGGTGGACTGTGTCGGTGTGACTGTGTCTGGACAGGGTATGGAGATGGAGAGTGAGCAGTCAGCAGCCCAGGGTGCCCTTAGGAAGGTCTTGTGTGAGGAGGAAGCTTAGGTAAGGGGATCCCAGGAAGTGACCTCACAGAGCCCAACAGAACTTGGAACCCTGGTAACTAGGCATCAACATCCTAAACACAGCCCCCAAGCGAGCTCACTTGTCTAGCACTTGTCTAGAAGGAGCAACATGTTTAGTTGCTGCTTCCCAATGACCAGGGGCCAGAGCCCCAGGAAAGCTCCCAAAGACTGATGCAGATGTTGGTGCCCCTCTCACGGCAGACAGCTCTGGCCGTTTACCCGGAGGGACGGAAAGGTAACACCAGGAGGCCCAAGGAAGGCCATTCCAAACCAGGCTACCACTGTGGTCCCATCTGGGCAGCCCTACAGCCCCTCCCCATGTGTGCCTGGAAGGGCGGGTTCATGTGGGTAGACCACCGTGAGCAGGAGCAGGAGCAGGAGCAGTCGGTGAGGTGTTAGAAGCCTTGGGGTGTCGGTCAGGTTCAAAGCCCAGGTCAAGGCCGGCTGGGTGGGACATGGAGTGCGGGGGTGGCACCCTTCTGCCTGAGGTTTATCCCAAGCCCCTGAGGTGTAGGTCTTTCCTCAGGGGTAGAATACTGTGCAGACACAGGTGTGTGCCTGATCTGGGAGAATTAGGTCCAGAGGGCAGAAGCAGCAGCAAGGACAGCTGGGCAGGGCTCTGATGCCTCTGGGACGGAGCCAGTCACTGTCTTTGCAGAGCTCCAGACAGGAGACAGCGTGGAGCTGGTGGAAGGGGATATTCCATCCATCTCCCCGATGGAGGCGCCGGTGTCCCAGAGGACTGAATCAGCAGCTACCGTGAGAAGGTCTGCAGTGACAGTGATAAAACCTTCAGAGCCACCAGAGGACCCAACTTCAATCCCGGGAGAAAAATTATATCCACCATGTCCTGCAGCAGACCAGGAGGCAGCTGAGGCCCCAGCGTCCGTGCAGGGAGCGCCATCCCCTACCCAGGCTCCTGTAGGATACCAGGAGACAGAAGAGGTCCAAACCTCTGTGCAGGGAGAACCATCCCCTGCACAGCCTCCTGCAGGAGACGAGGAGGCAGCTGAGATCCCTGCCTCCGTGCTGGGACAGACATCCCCTGCACAGGCTCCTGCAGGAGACGAGGAGGTAACTGAGACCCCAGCCTCCGAGCAGGGAGAGCCATCCCCTGCACAGTCTCCTGCAGGAGACCAGGAGGCAGCTGAGGCCCAAGCCTCTGTGCAGGGAGACCCAAGCCCTGCATAGGCTTCTGGATGAGCATGAGAGGCAGCTGAGGCCGCAGCCTCCGTGCAGGGAGAGCCATCCCCTGCACAGGCTCCTGCAGGAAAACAGCAGGCAGTTGAGACCCCAACCTCCGTGCAGAGAGATCCATCCCCTGCACAGTCTCCTGCAGGAGACCAGGAGGCAGCTGAGACCCCAGCCTCTGTGCAGGAAGAGCCATCCCCTGCACAGGCACCTGCAGGAGACAGGGAGGCAGCTGAGGCCAATCTCTTTGGCCTGGGGGAGCTGGCTCGGGAACCTCCCTCATTAGCACCTCCAGTCCCACCTGTTCCACCTGCTCCCTTACCACAAATTTCCTTCCCTACCCTTTTTATTGTATTTGTTTCCTTCCTGGTTCCTTTCATTGCTTTGTTTTTATTGTCTATATCTTGAATATTTAAAATAAATTTAACTTTCATCTTTTAACAATTTATTGTTTTTCATTTTAAATTGTACACCTCATGAGCATCAAGTACATTCACAATGCTGTGCATCCATCACCACTGTCTGGGTTCAGAATATTTCATTCTCCAAAAGGAAACCCTGTTCTAAAAGCACTCACTCCCCATTTCTCCCTCAGGTCCTGGTAACCCCTAATCTGTTTTCTGTCACGGTTTTTTTTTTTTAATCTGTTCTGGATGTTTCCTATAATTGAAATCATGCCATAGGTGGCCATTTGTGTCTGCCCACTCATTTTCACATGGCCTGATAGGTGTTCCTTTTCTGTTTTTATTTGAAATAGAATTTCTCTAATTTGATAGGAAAATCCCAGATGAGTCTAAATTTGATGTATCCAAGAAAGCCCTTTTGGTACATATGTGCATAATCTTGGGGTACAGACTGTTGTTCTAAGTCGGACACCAGGGCCAGAAGCCACACAGGAAACGCGTTGCTCTTTGTGCAGAAAAAACAAAAACAAGAAAAGGGTTGAAAGCTGGAAAGAGAAACCATAAACTGGAATGTATTTCTCATAACACAAGGCCAGGGAAAGGTTACGCATCCTCGTGGTCTAAAAAAACGCTCGAAAGTCAGAGTTTTAAAAAGAGATAAAGAGCAAACACATTCAACGCCAACGAGAGGCGCTACACAGGGGCAGCATGTGTCAGAGATGCGCGAGTTCCCCGAGGAGGAGACGCGCACACGGAGACACTGTGGAGAGGGCACTGGTCCCCATCAGACGGGCAGGGTTCCAGTGTGGTGATGACAAGCCCTGGTGACAATGTGAGGAAGCAGAGGCCCCAGTAGACCCCTAGAGACAAGTGTGAAAGGACACTCCTCTCTGGAGACCAGCCTGCAGGACCCATCGCTGTCCCCAGGGGCACGCCTGTGCTGGCGGTGCTGATGCCAGGACTTCATCCCACAGAAATTCCTGCCCAACTTTTCAAAGATGTATTTTCCAGACTATTCATCACAGCACTGGTTGCAATAGCAAACAACTGGAAGGAACGCTACTGTCCATGGCGAGGTGATGGGATCCATCCATCTCATCTGTAAGACCACGTATATGTGATATCAGCCAGGAGAGACGCATCTGTGAAAATGAATCTGTGTGTGAGAGAGAGACAGAGACAGACAGACAGATAGAGAGAGACAGAGCCAGAGAGATACGCACCAAATCGTCCATGGGCTTCACCACTGGGGATGGGAATTGCCACTCGCTTCTCTTCTACTTTAGGGGCCTGCGTGATGTTTCAACTTGATAGAATGTGCCTCTATTCCTCTTATAATTCTAACAAGATTAAAATCACATGGTTAATGTTATCCATTTGTCACTCATCTTTGGACTGAAGTACATTATTTAGGTTTTCTTTGTAAAGGTTTTTATTACAAAGACAATGAACGTTTATTATAGCAAAAGAATGAATTCTAAGGGAATTAAGAATTAAGTGGAAACTGAGGAGTGCCCTTAATAGGCACTGTTCACCATTTCAGTCTTTTGCCTTTGTATGCACGTGTGTGTGCACGTGTGTGCATGTGCCCATTCAGCTGTGTGCATCTGTATGCACATGGGTATGTCTATGTGCAAATGTGTGTGGGTGTGCGTCGGCCTCAGAATTTCCTAAGAGCCTCTGCTGGGCAACACGGATCATTTCTGATTTTTCACTCCAATCAGTGTGCTGAAAGGAACACCTGCATCCATAAATCTCTACTTCTTTAGGACCGATCGCTAGAGGTGGAGATTCCGGTTCATAATGTAAACGTGATGTTAAGGTGTTGGTCACAGTCTCTGACACCCAAGGTCTCCTTCTACCCTGTGATCTTGTTTGGGAACAGGGAGTCCAGAGACCCTGAAGCAGAGACCTGAGGGAGGGAAGGAGAAGGAGGAGGAGCTAGGATGCAGGGGATGAAGGTACCTGGGGTGACCTGCCCAGCTGGAAGGCCCGCACCTGTTGCTTCTGTCCCTACCACTCCCCTCACCCCGGGCCCCGCCCCTACCACACCTGACTCCGCTTTGGCCTTGCCCATGTCCCTCCTGCTCCCTAACTCACCTGAGCTGAGCAGCCTGGCCTGCCATCCAGGACAGATGATGATGAGGGTCTGGACACTCCTGCCTGCTCCCTCTCCCTCCAAGCAGAGAGCCCCATCCTCAGTAGGGAAAGCACATCTAGGGCAGTGCAGTGAGTCACAGGGACCTCCTTGAACATGCTCCCTCCAGGGGGAGTTCTCAGTTGCAACAGCAGGACCCACTTGAGCTTGTGTGAGCAGAAGTGAGTTTGACAAGACACAGTGGAGGTGTCATAGAAGGTGCCAGAAGGTCAGAGCACAGGGCTGGAGGCTTTGGAGAAGGTCATTGTGCCCAAAGTACACCTCAGGGTCTTACAGGAGTGATGGCTGCCTCAGGCACTGTGCCACCCCCAGCCCACATATCCAGCAGATTAAGCCTCTGTGATGGAGGGGCCCTGCTCAGTGGGGATGAGCGAGAGAGCCCTGGTGACCTCGGAGAGGCACTGCCATTGGAGCCTCGGTTTCCTCACCTGTGAAGTGGGGTGGCAGCCGACCTTTCATGGTAGTGTCAGACAAGTTCGCTGAGGCTACACCTGGAGTGCCCTGCACCTTCTCAGATCTCAACAGCTACTAGCTCTAATGAAGAGGAATCACGGGACGAGAGATGGGGCTGTGTCCTGGATCCCCACCTGGCTGGCTGACTGCCGTGGGACGAGATGGGGTGGAGAAAGGCATTCCAGAGGAACAGCGGAGTCAGAGCGAGTAGGGCATGCCTGATGGGAGATCAGAGTGGGCAGAAGCGAAGGGCCCCAGGGGGCTCTCAGTGGGGTGACATCAGCAGGAACAGCTCACGGTGATGAGCACTTACCGGGGCCTCTGTTCTCCTCTTGAGCTATCTCCTTGAAGCCTCCCCACAACTCCTTGGGGAAGGAGCAATTATTGTCTTCATTTCACTGATGAGGAAACTGAGGCTCAAAGAGACTTGCCCCCTCTGTGCTCTGCAGAGTGGCAGAGCCAGGATTTGAACCCAGTGCCTCTTAGACCCCATGGGGCCTGCCTGAGAAGGGCTCCCCCATGCTGAGGGAGGGACCACTTTTCCCTAAAGTTCTGAGAAATTTTGGTCCTGATGCCCAGAGAGACCTCTCTCTGCGGGGGGATAGGCTGGTCCTTGGTAATGGGAGAGCCCACAGCGCCCACGGCTGCCATTCCCTGGCCACCATAACCAGCCCCAGGCAGACGGAGTGGCCCTGTCCCTTTAGTTCAGTGATGGCTGGAGGGCAGAAGGGTGCAGGCCCCAGGGAGACCAGGACCCCTGAGCCCGAGGAGGCCGCAGTGCAGGACAGTGGTTTGGAATGATCCAAAGTCAGAGAAATAGGGGTCCTAGTCCCTGCTCAGCCTCTTTCCAGCTGCTGATGCAGGTGAGGCTCTCAGCATCAGTTTCCCCTTCTGTACAATGAGGAAATAACTTGACCTCCCGATAGGCTGTTGGGAGACTTCCCTGAGGAATGGCTTGAGCATCTCTAGCCTGGTGCCTGTAGCGTGTTAAGAGCCCCCTGCCAGGCTGTCACAGTGGTCCTCCAGGGCACAGTGTCTCGGAAGTCCCTCCTCAGGTTCCCTTCCTGCTGCCCCGCTCCCAGGAACATTCAGCAATTTTTGAGGAGGAGCTGAAGAAGATCCAGAACCACACTGTGTTGAGGGTGACGGAGGCTCAGCGCTGGAAGGACAGCTGGACATGCTCCATGCCACCGTCCAGGGCTTGTGCTGTGACCCCCTGTGAGCCCGCCACAGATAAAGGCTCCTCTTGTGTGGATCCAGCTTCTGTGGTTTATTCACTTATTGCTTCATTCACTCAGTCGTTCCTTTACTCATTCCTTCACTCACTCACTCCTGCACTCATGTACTCAATCATGCATTCGTTCATTGTTTCTCTCACTCATTCAGCCAATACGATCTGGTCCCTGCCAAGGGCTGAGCACTGTAACTTCACCAGTATGACCCGACGTGGTCCCTGCCCACCTGGAGCTCACATCCACTGTGTGACCTGAAAGAGAGCTGTCCCTCGGGTTAGTGGGGGTGATGACCACCAGGAATCCACTTCTGAAAGTAGAGGCCACCCATGCAAAGAGAAGAATGGAGTAAACCCATGCTTGGCACGTCATCGGCAAAAAAAATAATTAAAAGTTAATAAAAATAAATATATCCTATATTTAACAAAATGTGGGTTCTAATCACAAGTGTGCACTCAATCCTACAACCAATGAGAAGTAATCCAGAGTGGACTGGGTATTTGTAACACATTTTTCCAGCCAATAATAGCATTTCAGTAACCTGTTCCAGGGCCTCACGATTTTCCTAAGGCCTCTGTGATCCTCCAACACTTAAATCTTTCTCCTTGGAAGCCTCTGCCCTGTCACCCTCCTTGTCGAATGGCTCTTCCACTGTTCGGGGGTCTACCCTGCACGTCCACACTCGTCAGTGACTCTCCACGTTGTTTGGACAAGCTGCCCGCGTTCCTCCCTCAGCCTCACGAGCTCCTGTTTCTTTGGCAAGGTTGGTGTTTTCACTGGGTGATCACTTGGCATCCTTCTTTGCAGCGGTTTGCATCTTCCCATGCTGTGTCTCCTCTGATGACTCCGGGAGGCAGGTCTTTTGTCCCCATCTTACAGGTGAGGAAGCTCAAGTCCAGAAGGCTGGACGACCTGCTCCAAGTCACAGCCAGCGTGGAGCCTCGGCAGGGTTTGAGCCCAAAGCAGACAAGGATGTATGGCAAGTGGTTTGTTTGCAGGTGATGGAGGAGGCCCGAGGGAGGCCAAGGGGAAGGGAACATGGAGGAGGAGAGCCAGTGCGGGGCCTGACGAGGGAGCACTGAGGTGAGCATCCAACCTAATCCTGTTGGGAGATGAGATCCCACCCGGACTGGCTCTGTCCCCGTGGGTGGAGGGTTTACCCCGAGGTCGTGAAGGCTTCTGTGCTACAGGCTGGCACAGGCTTGCAGGAGAGGAAGCTCCCGGTGCAGGAGAGGGCACTCAGGCAGAGAGTGGATGCAGGTGCTCCAGGGGGACACTGTCGGCCTGCTGCAGACTGGCTCCCAGGGACTGCAGGGACTCAAGTGGGCTGAGGGAACTGAAGGGCAGCAGCAGCAATGTCTGAAAGAGTGATCTGCACACATGTCCCACACTTATGCACCCAGAAAGGCTGCTCTGCATGGCATTTCTCCTCCCAGATGCATAGTTGGCCCAAACTGCCCCTCCACTCCACACTCCCAATTCTTTTCCACTCATCTCAGGTTACTAGAAATTCAGAATATTTTAGTTGCTGTTGGAGTCCAGAGACTTTTGTTTGTCCTGCCCATGTTCTAACATTGCTGGCTTTTTAAAGATCTCAGGGCTTTGACTCCAAAACAGCAAGATGCTGAAGATCCCAGACAGCTTTCTGGAAACAAGACTTTATGCTTTGCAATACTGCCATCCCACCAGCTCTTCTCAAAATCCCTCCAGGACACAGACTCACAATCTTGGGTCCTCAGATTGCTGAAAGGACGCGCCTTCAGAAAGTGATCGGTGTGGGGCCGCAGGACACATCAAATTGTGGAGTGAGGACTTCAGCCAATCCTCTTCCCGGAAGCCATGATCACACCGGATGCACTCTCAGAAACAACCTCTGGGAAGAGACCAAAGACATACAACCAACTGAGGAGCATTTGAAGCTGAGGGAAGAACAGTGAGATTCATGGTGATTTTGTTCGGGGCAGGTCCCATCCCCACCACCTCAGAGTCACGGCCCTGTGAGCCACGCAAGCCTGAAGGGGGGTGGCTTCACTGTCAGAGGTTGCCCACTTGATGTCGCCATGGGTGGACAAAGCCCGGCCCCTAAGCATTTCTGGAAACAGTAGCCATCTCAGTGGCAATCTGACGTGGAAAGTCAACTTTGCAGCCGCCTGAGGTTGGATCTAGAAAACGGCAGCGAATCAGCCAGGAAGGTGAGACGGACAACCACACAATGAGACAGACACAGTGGCCTTGATGGGCTGCACATAACCCCAGGGGCTCTGAAATGTTGTGTGCTTGTGCAGGCCTGTGCCGAATCAGGAGAGACCAGGAAGATGGGCATTGTGGGGATGCTTAGAGACCTGCCACCAGCCTAGGCCCTGCCCCCAGGGGTTGCTGCCTCCCAGGAAGTCCAAGTTGACTGAGGAGACAATGCCCAGCCCTGTCGAAGGTCCCTGTCCACTCTGGGGCTCCCATGGAGAGAGTCCTTCCCACCTGCAAACTTCTCCCCAGGTCTTCTTCAGAGGTTGAAACGAGGTGCTCTCAGAGCAGAGAAGATGGTGAGCAGTGAGGAGAGGCTCCTGAGGAGTTGGCCCACCTGGGGAAGGAAGCAAATGAGCTGGGAGGGTAGAGTGGTCCCTGCTTGCTCTGGCATAAGCCCCCTCAATGTACCTCTCCCTCCTGGAGGGGACAGGAGCCCAGGGTACCCAGGAGAGCACACCCGGGCCCCGACGAGCAACGCTCCCAAGGAAGAGGATCTGAGCTCAACGTAGGATGATCCCAGGTAGGAAGGGAGCCTTTCACCACCAGGACAATCGAGTCAAGGTCAACATGCCCTTGCAGGGATGATCTCCCTGCTTGTTCTATACGTCCCTGTGGACCAATGACAGCTTAGGTATTGGCTTCTGACCAGCAGACCCAGCACAAGTGACAGGACGACCCTTCCCAGATTCCACCACCGAGGCTGTCATTCTCTTTCACTCACTCTCTTATGTTCCCTCGACACTCTCCCATTGCTCCCCTCTCTCAGTCTGTCTGACCCCTGGACCTGGGGAAATACATGGATGTCCTGAGCTCCCCTATGCAGAGGCCCACACAGAAGAAACCAAGGGAGTGCCCTGCCCAACAAACAGAAAGGAGCCAGGCTCTCAGTGAAGCTGCTCCTGACAGAGCCCACAAGAGTTAGCTTGACAACACATCTCATCCTATTCCAGCCTCAGTGGAGGCCACAGCCCCAACCTGGAAGACGCGATGAGCAGAGGCTCCAACTCAGTTGTGCAGGATTCCTGGTCCACAGAGATGGATAGAGAGCGAATATTTGCGGTTTAAAGATGCAGCGTGGGGAACAGTGTTGTCAGAGAGGAGGAGACACCCCACACCATCTCCTAGTTCCCGGGTCTGGCCTGCCCTTCTCTATCCTCTCCCTTCCAGGCTCTCTGCAGCCGCAGTGCCCACCTCTCTAACCTCCTCTGGCCAAACTCACTTCTGCCTGGGTGTCTCCACACCAACAGTGCCTTCTCCCTGGCACGCTGATCACAGGTGAGTGCAGCGCTGGGTCCTCCTGTCATTCTGATCACAGCAAACGTCACCTCAGTCAGGCCTTTCAGACCCTCCTACCCAGTGAGACCCCAGCCCTCCCTGCAGGACACTCTTTATTTTCATTCCAGTTCATGCTCTTCTCTTTCACGTGTCTCTGATTTTGTGCTTTTGTCCATCTGCCTCCAGACTGAGCTCCTGGTGGGCAGGGAACACTGGGTAGATTTCAGCACCATCCTTGGGCCCACCAGGGCTCCTGGCCCAGGGTGAGGGCTTGGCACGTAGCTGCTGAATGAACAAATAGGGGCATCTTGGATTTCTCTTTCCTGCTTTTGCTCCACTCAGATGGTGAAGAGGAACACTAGTAATAGGAAGTGCAATTGGGTCCCGAGGCAGGCGGAGGGTCAGCATGACTTCTGCATGACTCCTCCTTTTTCCAATTGCTCCAGCAAAGCTCAGTGGGCACCACTGACACAGGAGGTTGCCACCTGATGGCCAGCACAGGAACTGCAGCCTCAGGCAGGGACAGCACAGCACAGCACCAGGCAGGCATATGTTTCTTGTGGAGAGATGCCTATCCAAATGCATTGTCTATTTTTCATTGTGCTATTTGTATTTTATTGTTGAGAGGTGAGAACGTATTATATATTCTCAATAGTAGAACCTTATCAGATATGTAAAGATCTGTAAACATGTTCTCCCCTTTTGTGAGTCATCTTTTCACTTTCTTGATCATTTCTTTCAACGTACTCAAGTTTTACTTTTGATGAAGTTGAATTGATCTGTTTTCCCTTTGGTTGCTTTTGTGTTGGGTGCCATAATTACAAAAACATTGCCTAATCCAGGGCCATGTTTTCTTCCAAGAGTTTTATAGTTTTAGGTCTTACATTTACATCTTTGATGGTAAGAAGATGTAACATTTTTGTATATGGTTTGAGGTAGGGGTTCACCTTTATTCTTTCACATGTGGATATCCACCTGTCCCAGCACTACTTGTTGAAAAGATTGTTCCCTCCTCATTGTCTTGGTATCTCAAATAATTCTAGAATCTGTGGTTGTTGCAGGTGGTGTGACTTACAGTTACTTAGAATTATTCTTTACACGAAGGTTGCTTTTCTCTGGCCTTGTGGACTTTCACCCACTGCATACGTAGACTGATCATTAGCGAAATAATCATATCACGTATTTTGACTAGTTTTTTCTTTGCTTGCGGTGGGTATGTAAGTCCACATCCTGTTAGTCCCTGATGGCTGGGTGGACCACATTGCACCATTGTTCTGGCTTGGATTATCGCTGTATCCTTCTAACTGGTTTCTCTGCCTCTATATTTGACCTGCAATCTATCCCCAATACACCAATTGGAGTGACCCTTTAAAACCAGATGTCACACCCTGACATTGTGAAATCTCTCAAGGGGCTCTTCATTTCTCTCAGGGGGAAAGTTCAAGTCCTTATGATGGACCTCAATCCCCATACAGTTGGTCCCACACTCTCTCTGACATCATCTTTGGCCAGTCATTCCCTGTACCTCTGCCCTCCATTATGCTCCTGGTACATGTCAGGCACTCTCCCACCTGTAGACTTGCACTCTATGTTCCTTCCACTTGGAATCCTCTTCCACATGATGATTTCATGCCTCATATTCTTCACTATCTTTAATTCTGCGTTCAAATGTCATCTTGGTGAGGCTGTATTGAACATGTCATTTAAAATATAAACTATCCACTTGTCCTGACACTCCCTATCCAACTTGTTCCCCTTTCATTTTTCCCCTTAGCACTAACACAATATAAAATAATATATAATGATAAGAATCAGTGTTCACTCAGGACAGGGAAACCAACCAATAGATTGAGCAGGGACGGTTTATATAATGGACAATTAACCATAAACCTTTAAAGGGAACTATAGAGAATAACCCAGAATTACAGTAGAGTAGTTAAGAAAGAAACAAATTTGGGAGAAGACCCCCTCACCAAGGCTGCCTTCAGACCTTGTTGGAGAAGGAATGATTACAGCACAGGGACGGTGGAGAAGATTGTCATGTTTCCCAAGGCCAGTACCGGTACCTGATCAGGGCAGAGCTCAGCAGGTAGGGAACAGCAGGCTGTGACTGGCAAACAGGAAAGCGCTGTCCCCTCCCAGGGGCAGGTAGGCTGAGGCTGGGATGCCTACTGGATTCACTGGGATTCCACTTTCAGGGGTGCCACTCATTCTCCTTATTAAGCCATCCAAGGGGATCCACTAAATCCACTGTGGATCACCCACTGTGGGTGAGTCCCTGTAAACACCCCTGAATTGTGCCACTGCCGGTTGTACTGCAGGAGAAAGAAAAAGGAAAGAATGGAAGCACCCTGGAATTAGGAAGGAAGGCCCTTTGCCCTAAATTTTCTCTGACAAAGCTTAACCCCTGCCAGGTGCAAAAGAGAAATGTCTACTGGGTGCAGCTCCATTATTGCAGAACAGACAACAGAAGCCAACACTCTGATGTTGTTACACAGGGGCAATGCATTGATAACTGGCACCATAATTCCCTTATTATTTTGTTTATGTATTCCATGCTTTCACTTCCAACTTGCCTCTATTGCTTTATTTGAACTAAGATTTTGAAGACAGCATATGGTTGCATCAAGGTTTCTAAAAAAAGGTATTTTGACCCCCCAAAAATGCCATTATTAGATCAAAACAACAGAAGAATTAAAAGTACAAAGTAGTGGGGCCGGCCCGGTGGCGCAAGCGGTTAAGTGCGCGCGCTCCGCTGCGGCGGCCCGGGGTTCGCTGGTTCGGATCCCGGGCGCACACCAACGCACTGCTTGGCGAGCCATGCTGTGGCGGCGTCCCATATAAAGTGGAGGAAGATGGGCACGGATGTTAGCCCAGGGCCGTCTTCCTCAGCAAAAAAAGAGGAGGATTGGCGGATGTTAGCACAGGGCTGATCTCCTCACAAAAAAAAAAAAAAAAAAAAAAAAAAAAAAGTACAAAGTAGCTATACTATCAGTATGTGCCTTAAGTAAATAGTATACTGTCAAATTCCTCTTATATATGAAAGCACAATGCAGTTTCATTTTAATGATGTTAGCCTCAATAATCTAGTATAATAATAAACTCCTTTGTAATGAGTAACTATATAAAATGAAGTTACAATAATTTACAATTTACGTGTGTGACATGACCCAACTACTCTCTACAAGCACCACTGAAATCTTGATTGATGCTTGGCTACCTTTTTCTACAAGAACTAATGCGAATATTTCACTGCCAACAAATTCTGTTTACCTGCTGTGTAGTTTATAAGGGTTGAATTCTTCTCTACTTGAAAATCACCATTTTCATCTCTTCATATGGATACCTGTTTATCGGCAGATAGCTTTGCAGCGAGTATAGTTTTATTCAGGAGAGTCTTATATAAGAAGTCATAAAAAATGAGTATAAATAACTTACACTTAGGCAATTTTTCTTTTTCTTTTTTTTTCCCTGCTTGGAAAGATTTGCCCTGAGCTAACATCTGTTGCCAATCTGCCTCTCTTCTTTCTCCCTTCCCAAAGCCACAGTACATAGTTCTATATTCTACGTGTAAGTCCTTCTAGTTCTTCTACATGAGCCACCGCCACAGCATAGTCAATGAGAGACGAGTGGTGTGGTTCGCTCCTGGGAACTGAACCTGGGACGCCGAAGCGGAGTGTGCCAAACTTTAACTGCTAGGCCATCAGGGGTTGCTCCAGGAAATTTTTCTAGAAAAAAATTGGAATCAAGATGTATGATTTATTTCTAAAAATTTCATAACATACTTTAAAACATGAAATGCTCAACATGTTTAAAAGCTCTTTACCACTCAGTTTACCTTAACAAAGATATAGCAAACATTTTGAGAAATATACTTTCAACAGGAAAGTCCAATTGTAGCTTTATGCTTTTGTAGACCACTCCCAATAACGTGGCTTAAAAATATAACTGTAAGATTCTCTCCAGAAAATGTATTTCATTTCTATAAAAATCGTTCTTTACAGTGTCTCAATGTATGTTTCCTACTAAGCTTCTCAATGTTCTTTAGGCTTAACAATATAGTAGAATCAAGCTCCTATAATCTAGCTTTCAATCCCACAATCCGGAAAGCTCTATCTCAAGGTCATCAATGACCTCTTAAATCACCAAATAACATTATTCCCATTTTATAAGTGCAAATACTGGGTTTTAAAGAAGTTGAGTTCATGCCCAATATTGTTTAGCTAGTAAGAGGCAGAGCCTAGATATGACTGACTCCTGCTGTCTGATTCTAAAATCCATAAGCATAACCTCTAGGTATACAGCCAAACATAAAACTCTGTATTCTTGCAACAGAATAAATGCATTTGCTTTTTCCTTAATGTCTGTAACACGGTTCTTAACTATTCCCATACATTGGTTTCTCCCTTTCTGTAAATGAGAGTGTTCTTCAAAGTACCTTCCTTCCTCTCTGCTCTTCTCTATACGCTCCCTACACTCCCAGTGCTTGAATTCATTTAACAAGCATTTATTTTATTGAGTCCATACAATTCCAGACCCCATGGAAAAACAATGAAAAAAAAACAGTCCCTGGCCTTGAAGGATTTACAGAATACTAGGGGAGAAAGCCCTATAAGCAAGTCCAATACTATTTTCAAAAAAAAAAAATAAGTTTGAGTCTGCACAAACACAGAAGGCTTTCTGTGTCACACAGCACGGGTTTTCAAGTCTTTTCTGAGGAGGACTACAGTTTTTTAAGAAATAGCGTTTAAAATTTCCAAAAGAGCACGCAAGACCTAGAACTTCCCTGATCCACTGTCCCCTTCCCACTAGAAGCCATGCTTTTTCTAAGACTCTTAAGCACATCGTTTGAAAACCACTATATTCTAACATCTTAATAGTTTTGCCTTTCATGCCTAGGTCTTTAATCTACCTGGAATGGATTTTTGTGTACGGAGTAAAGTAGGGTTCCAATTTGAATTTTTTCCATACTGATATCTAATAGTCCCAAGACCACTTAAAGAAACGCCCCTCCTTTGCCCTCTGCTCTGTAAGAGCACTTTTATTAAAAGAAATCAAGTTTCTGGATACACGTGGAACTGGATTTGAGTTCTCTACTGTTTTCCACTGGTCTAACACTGTGCTAATACCAAAGTGCTTTAGTTACTATAGCTTTATATATAATAAATCAGCATATCTCATAGATCAAGTCTTCTCACTTTGACCTGCTGCTTAAAAAATATCTTGGCTATTCTTAGTCCTTTGTATTTCCATATGTATTTTAGAAACCACACGTAATTTTGAGCTCTGTAATTTCCTGGCAAACTGGTAAAATACCCACAAAACAAATCTAGATCAGTGGTTCTCAACAGGGACAATTTTACCACCCCCACCTCCCACCCCAGGGACATTCAGCAACGTCTGGAAACATTTTTGGTTGTCACAAAGTGGGGGGTAGGTACTACTGGCCTCGTGAGTTGAGGCCTGGGAGATGCTGCTAAGCATCCCACAGTGCACAGGACAGCTGCCACAACAGAGAATTATCCCATTCAAATTTTAATAGTGTCACTTTTGAGAAACCCTGTCCCAAATAAATCAAGGGGCAAATTTGCATGGGCCCATTAAAGGCCAGGGGACATCTACCAAAAACAATAATTTAGTTTTAGAAAAACTGAACTGCCATGTGCCAAATGAGATTTACCCCAATTCATTAAAAATAAATCATATTATTTGCATAGACCAAAAAGGCTTATCTTCCTGTTCTCTATAGCAGGGACATTTGCAGGAAGCTTATTGGAGGGGTTAAGTCTTTAAAATACAAAGTTATAAAGAAACAAGACATCGCCAGAAGATATTAAAAAAAAAAAAACTCATAGAAATCAGTAAGAAACAACCCAATAGAAATATGGGCAATCTGAATAGGTAATTCATTAAAAAGAATATTCAAATGACCAATAAACATATATGAAGATTCTCAAACTCACTAGTCACCAGAGAAATACCAATTCAAACTCACGAGAACACCATCCATGCACCAGAATGGCTAAAATTTTAGAAAACTGGACATATCAAGTGTTAACAAGAATGCTGAATAACGTAATTCTCATATACTACTGGATGTAGTGAAGGGGTTGCATAAACTGGTTCAACCACTTTGGAAAATGTTGGCAGTCTCTACTATAGCTGAACATATCCATACACTATGACCAGCAATGCCATTCCTAGGGATATATCCAACAGAAAATACTTACCTATTTGCAAAAGAATGAACAAGAATGTTCATAAAAGCATTAAAAGCCTAAAGGAGAAAACATCCAAATGTCTAATAACTGCAGAACGGATTAATAAACTGTGATATGTTCATAGAAGGAAATAATATACCACAACAAGAACTAGTACTATATGCAACAACACAAATGAATCCCCAAAATACAGTGTTAAGCAAAAGTACGCAGACTCAAGAGTACAGATATCACTCCATTTCTATAAAGAGGCAAAACTCATCAATGGTGACAGAAGGGAGGAGAGCAATTACCTGTGCAGAGAAAGGACAGTGACTAGAAAAGAGCATGAGAAGGGGCTGTAGGGTGTTGGTAATGTCCTATTTTTATCTAGGTGGTAGATACACGAGTGTGTTTACTTTGTGAAAATTCATCAAGCTATACACTTAGGATTTGTGTGCTTTTCTGTATTTAGCTTATATCTTATTAAAGAATTTGCTTAAAAATATAAAGAATACAACCCTGATTTACCGCGTCCGATGCTTCAAGAGACTATTCTAAACAGCCCTAACTCACGATGATGTTAAAATGCAAGTTGTGTATATATTGACAACTGATTTTTTACCAAGGCACAAAGGCAATGCAGTGGATAAAGGGTAGCCGTTTCAATAAATGGTGCTGAACAATGAGATATCCATAGGCAAAATAAATGAACTTGGATCCATACCTCACACAATGTACCAAAAATAACTCGAAATGGATTTTAGACTTAACGGTAAAACCTAAAACTATATTTGATAGAAAAACACTTGTATTCAAAATATATAAAGAACTCTCAAAACTTAACAATAAGAAAACAAAAGAGGCAAAAGATTCGAACAGACATTTTATCAGAGAAGATATACAGATGGCTAATAAGCACACGAAAAGACGCTCAACATCATAAGTTATCAGGGAAATGCTGATTAAAACCACAATGAGATACAACACTGCACGCCTATTAGAATGTCTGACAAGACTGACCATACCAAGTGTAAGCAAAGATGTAGAGAAATGGGAACTCTTGGACACTGCTGGTGGGAAAGTAAAATGGTATAATGTATAAACACTTTGGGAAAGAGTTTGGAAGTTTCTTAAAGAGTTAAACATAAGTGATCCACTCACTCCACTCTTAGGTATTTGCCCATAAAAAGGAAAGCACATGTCCATAACAAAGACTTACATAAAAATGTTCATAGCAGCTTTATTTGTAATAGCCCAAAACTAGAAACAACTCACATATATATCAACACGTGACTGGATAAACACTTTGTAGTATATCCACAGAGCAGAACATTACTCAGCAACACAAAGGAACAAACTGTTGATACACACAACGTGTGTGAATTTCAAAAGAATTATGTTAAGTGACAGAAGCTAGACAAAATCAGTGTACAAATTGTCTGATTCCATTTGTATAAACTCTCGAAAATGCAAACTAATCTATAGTGATAGAAAGCAAATCAGTGGTTCTTTGGGAAGAGTAAGTCACAGAGGGGTGGGAAGGAGGGATAACAAAGGTGCATGAGAAAACTTTGGAAGATAATGGATATGTTCACTATCTTGACACTGACTGAAAGTTTCATGGAGGTACACCTTATGGTGGAGGTCATAACTTATCAAAGCATACCATTTAAATAAATGCAGTTTGTTTTCTCAAGTATATTTCAATAAAGCTTTTCTAAAAATAATACAGGTTGTATATAAATATTGTAAACCAGATTTCTTAGAATTAGCTCAAAATCAACTCCATTCATTCACACAACAAATATTTATCTAGCACCTACTATATGCCAAGCACTCTGCTAGGTTCCAGGGTTACAATGGTAAGCAAACTGACATGGTTCCTGACCTCATGGAGAACACAGTCTGCTAGGGGAAGCAGAGATTAATAAAAGATGCACACAGACACATGGATAATAAAAACTTCACAGACAAGTGCTGTCAAGGAGACAAACACAGTAAGATGACACAAAATAACAGGGAAACCAAATCTGAGCTAACGGAAAGGTCAGTATGGCTCCCTCAAGGAAGCGACATTTAAGCAACACCTAATGGAAGAGGAGAATAACAAGTTGAAGATGTAACTTTCCTCAGAAGAGACACTAACACAAGCAAAGGCTCTGAGGCAGAAGAAAGCATGACCCTTTGAAGGAATGGAAAGAAAGTCAAAAGGGCCAAGGGTCAAAACAGTGTAGACAACACTATTGCTCACCTCTCCAGAAACTATTCCATCTCCTCTTCCTCACTCCTAACAGAATCACACTTGGGTTCCAGCAGCCACCGTCCTCCACACATAGTCATGGGCTTTAGAGGAAGATGACTCCATTCTTGATTTTAGGAAGTGGATACTGTTGAGACTTAAGTCAGTCATGGCCACCTCTTTTCTCCCTGCCAGTGATTAGTTAAAGAATGGCATGAGTGAAAGCAGGAAAAGAAGTTATTGCATGCGCTAAACAAGAGATGGTAGTTTGGACCAGGCAGTTGTCAATGGAGATAGAGATTTGCACGAAGAAATAAGGTAGAGCAACGTGTATAGGATGTCTCCTAGGTTTCTGGCTTAGGCAAATAACGATCAATCTTTTCCATATAGTCAAAGCCAGAGAAATAATTTTTAAAAATGAATAGTCTTATGTTAGTCTTAATATATTTCTCTTAAATAAACCTAATTAGAACTAGTCAAGGATCATACCTAAAACATATCTCATCCTCATGCAGGATACTGGCTTCAGAAGTTCATGCAAACTTATCAAGAATGAATGAGGCTAAGTAGATTTTGTCTAACAATACAAATCAATGTTTTCTAAAATTCTAACCTATAATTAACAATCCTGCCTACAAATAACATCAATTTCTGAATATCATTTATTTTGCCTTGCCTGCTTCAAAAAATGATTTAAGCTGGCAAAATGTCCAAATCAATTAAAAGCCAAGCCAAGAATAAAGTAGTCCAAGGATTTCTGACCACTCTTGTGTTCTCTAAAAATAATTCCAGAGAAATTAGATGGAGGTACCTAATCAATTATGCTCATCAAATTTATCAAATTAGGTCTCATAACAACAGTAATGAAGGTTCCTACTACAGATACCAACAGACCTAGGCAAAAATATAACCTACCTTGACAAGTTGATGAAGTGCCATTTCTTTCAGAAGGTGGTGTACTTGGACTGTTGAAATGACGTGAAGTTCCTCGGTCCTCGCCATCGTTTGTAAAATTCTTTGAATGGCACGTACAACCACGTGACAATGGTTCTTCAGCTTTTTTGCTTAAGCTTTCATCCGCTGGCTTCCCTAAAAGTGAAAGAACCTCTATTTATAATATTTCTAATTCAAAAAACATTAATCATCCTCTGCAGCTACAGTGAGCAATCACTCGAATTTGCCCAGGATTGGGAGGTTCCCCAGGCTGTAAGATTTTCAGTGCTAAAGCTGGGAAAGTACCTAGCAAATCTGGACAAGTTGGTCACCCTATCTGTAGCATCAAATTAGGACAGGAGAGAAACACTTACGATGTCAGAGACATTTATAGAGAAATTATCATCAATTTGCATAACTTACAAAAAGATAATAGTCAAAGATTAATAATGTAATAAAGGCACAACCATTTGAGTATTCGTTTATATTGAGACTTATTAAAATATCAAGCGGGGAGGATTAAAAGAAAGACCAAAAGTATATTCTTAGTTACTGCTATTTCTTTAAATGAATCATTCTGGATAAAAAGTACTTTATTATATTTTTTTCAAGTCCCAATAATCAACCTGAATATATCAACCAAATACTTACCACAAAGAAGAGACTGTTGCCACGCTAAAGCAGCACAAAGTAAGACTAAGCTTTTCCCACTTTCTGTAGGGCTCTCCAACAAACAATGCTGCTTACTTTTTAATCCTCGGACAATCTATTGACACAAAAACAATAAAAAAAATCAGTAAACAATTTACTTCATTAGGGTCTGTCTCCATCACAAGTACAAACACAACAAGAAGTAAGGTTGTACTTGAGGGAACATAGCAATAGCAGAAGGGAGAATTAGTATTTAGTTCAATCTAGACCTTATGCCTTTATCTTTCTCCCTAAAATTATGTTGGACTTAAAAGCATATAGGCATAAAAGAAATGAACAAAGCAATTTGTGCCTTAATGATGCAAGCACCGTCATTTCTGTAAAACTAGAGTACACTAATATCTTGGATTAAAACTTAATGGAGGATACTGCTAGAGGGAGTGTAAATCGCTACAGCCACTTTGGACAGAAATTAACAATTTCTAGCAAAGTTGAAGATACCCAACACCAGGAAGTCCAGTCCTATGTATATATCCAAAACCTGTCCCACAGGAACATAAGGAAACATGCATAAGAAAGTTCATAGCAGCATTGTTTAGAATTGTAAAAGAATGTAAACAACTTAAATGTCTGTCAAAAGGAAAATGGATAAAAAACTTCTGGTATATTCATACAATGGACTACTACACAGCAATTAAAATAGATGAACAATCAATAAGGCTACTTCTTAAAAATAATGTTAGGCAACTAAAAACACTTCTAAACAAATATAGGTACAGTATCATATCATTGTACAAAGTTTAAAAACAGGTAAAGTAATGCTCTATATTGTTTACGGATACATACATATGTAACAAAAGTATAACAACACGTCTAGGAAAGAAAAAGAGTAAATTCAGCATACTAGTAATGTTACTTGCAAACAAGGTATAAAGTAAATATGGCAAAATATTAAGATTGAACAACTCTGGAAAGTTGGCTTACTCATTTGTCTATTAATTTTCTATATGATTGAAACATCTCAAAAATATGGTGAGAAATATAGTATTCTGTGTAAAAGACAGTAAATACTTTGTAGAAGGTAGTAATTCCGTAAAGTAAATAGAAGTACCAAATGAGCTGAGAATAGTTTTCAGAATATTCTCCTTTGCCTCCTAACCATATACAGTTTATAGCAATCAGGATTATTTTTCGAAAGGTTACATGTTCTTCCATGAACCCAGCAAATATTTTCAATCCATTTACTATCTGAGAAAATGAATGTAGTCACAGATTCAGTATACGTTATGAATTATCAGCATCTTTATCTTAATGAAGACTTAACTGCTGAAAAATACTTGCAGAATTCATTATAGCAAGCTATAATGGACAAGCTTTACAAGGAAAGTTCATCTTCACCCCACCAACGGTACATTCAGACCATATTGAAGAGTCATGCTTTCCTGTTTACTTAGATTCCTAACTGCAGCAGAAATGAAAATCAAGACTGAAACAATGCCATTCAAAGAAAACCAGATACCCAACTAGACTAGGACAGATGTCTAGAAATAAAAAGGGGATTCCTAAATGTATAAATAAAACAAATGCAAGTAAAACAATTTCCTAGTCTTAACCATCACAGTGGTTGAGAACATGTCTCAGAATCTGACAAATCCGGATTTGTATCCCTACTCTGCCAAAGCTGTGGACCAGGAGGTAGAAGTACGAGTTCTAGATCAGGTTCCCACAACTCAGATGTGTTTCCTTGATCATGTCTTCACTTCTCTAGACTAAGATCCTTATCTGTAATAATCCCTAATTGAAAAGCTGTTGTAAGGGAGAAAATGCCTTGGCACACAGTAAGTGCTTGATAATTCTGATTTAATGGTCAGAAGGGTATAATGAAAAGAAGATGGGCTTTGGAGTAAAGCAAGCTTAAGTGTGAGTCCCACTGTGTGAATCACTGAACCTCAGTCTGTTTCTTCATCTGTGCAATGGAGATAAGATTATCTACCTGATAGAGTTTTGAGGAAAATTAGCCAGGCATTGAGTTAAGAATTAAGTAAGGTAATGGATAGAACGTGCCTAAACTCCAGTATTTGACACAGAGGAGGTGATCTACTTTAATCCTCACCTCTTCTAAACCACCTATGCTTAATCTAGGATCCAGAGACGGAAGTCAGAGACTGTGCTCTCTTGCTATTGCGTGCAGAAGTTTTGGTACATGACTGCGTTTCTCTGAAGAGAAAGTCCGTGGATTTCTCATTCTCAGAACTATAGCCTAATAAAATAACTGAAAACAGAGGGGACACTGATATGCACTGTTATCAACTGAGGACTTCCTTGCAATAGTGGAAAAAAACGGCAAATTCGACCTGGGAATGGAGGGATGGTTAAAGGGGTAATTCAACAGCTTATGAAGCCAATTATACCCTGACCCCTAGCCTGTGTTCCAAAACAAGCTAAGAACCACTATTCTGAGGAATTTCCCAGTTCTAATATTCTGTGACTCTATCTGTGCAACTCTTGAGTAGAGATTTGGTGGACTCTCACCCCTTCACCCCAGCCAATAACGCAACGCCGGCTGGTTCCTCAGATACAGCCTAGAAATCCATCCCGCCCACAGTCGTCGCAATCCCCCAGGGGATAAAGCACGAGCCCCCGATCCGCCTCCCGCCGTCGTCCCCGCCGCCACGAGTCAGCGGAGGGCCGAGGGGGCCCGGGGCCTCTCCCCGGGGGTCGAGACAGGCTCCCTCCGTCCTCCGCGTGTTCAGAACCCCGAGGCCCTGGGACGCGGTCACCCCGACGGACCGCATAGCGGCCAGGCGAGAGCAGAAGGCTCTCTTAGGGCAGGCTGCGCGCCGCCCCAGGAGAGACAGGTTGGCCTGTTCTGAGGAAAACCGAGGCAGCGCTGCCTGGGCTCCGAGTCCCGGGAGAAAAGGAAATGGTATCTGCGAGCACACACTGCGGAGCCTGGCAGAGAGCAGAGGCCCCAAACCTCTCGCCTCCTCACGGGGCTGCCACTCCCTGGCCGAGCGCGGACTCCGGCGCCTCACCCGCTCCCTCCTCCGCTCTCTCCAGGCCGCGCACAAGCGCTCTTGCGGAGGAATTGCCGCCTCCCGCCCCCTCGACTCCCAGCACCCAATCACCCGCCAGAGCAGAAACCAAGCAACCAATCCCGGCGTGAGGTTAGGGGGCGAGAACGCTGGCCCCCGAGGGAAGCCTAAGCAATAAAAACCAACGCAAAGTATTTCCTGGCCCGGAGGCGAACGCTTGAAGAGGGAGGGACGCGAGCAGATCGCAGGGTTTAAAGGAAAAGTCTTCTCAGTTTTGAGATTTTGAAACCGGCGACTTAACCGTGCAACCGTTTCCTTGGAAACTCGCAGTCTCATTCTTCAGGTCTGTAGACCAACCGAAAGAAAACTCTTTGAAGCCTTGCCGGGTTCTTCCCAGAGCGCCCGTCAGTGCCGCTCAGCTCACGTTTCCGAACTTCACGGCGGCCCGGGTGTCGCACAGACGGAGGCGGGAACTGCCAAACGCCTGAGCCCGGCCAGGAGACAAGGCTGGTTGACGAGTGGCCGCAGAACCTCAGGATGTTCCAGGCTTCCCGGGATAGCGAGTTCAACCAGAGCAACGCTGTAGAGTGCTTCCGCCCCGGTCACTTCTGCTCCATCAAGGCTCATCTGCCTTCTGTCCCTCCTAAAACCGGGTTGTTATTCTTTGCCATGAAGTACACTTCAGTTTCCTCAAAGGTAGGGAGTTAATCGTGATCTCTCCAAATTGTGATTTTTGTCAATTTCTGAATAGCCTAAGCTTGGCTCCGATACTAGTGTCTCAAAAAAGTAAAACGTGAGACAGTTTCTCAAGTTTGAGCACCTAGTTTGGGGAGAGGTTTGCTGCAGGGGGAGCAGCGAGAGGAGAGTGGATTTGTTAGCTTCCCTGTCAGTTTTACTGCATCTTCCCCAATTGCAAAATGTACAGTGCTAAAAATAAATTCTACCTTTTAATTTAGTAATCTCAGGCTCAAAAATTTATCCTAAAAGAGTAATCCAAAAGAAAGAAAAAGTAAAAATACCTAAATTGATAACATTGCCTATTGTAATCCTGAAAAAAGTCATCAACCTCCCGGTCTAGTAATAGCACCCTATGCGGTTATGATACATCAGTTTGATCATTAGGAAGCCAATAAAATAATTATCAAAAGTAAACAACTTGCAAAAAAAATTTCATATAAAGTTAAATGAAAGAAAGCAGACTCCTTACTGGGTATTATGAATTCCATTATGTGAAAATATATATGCATAAGCAAAGATGGAGGGAAAGTATAAAAAATGTAACTTACTGTTAAAACAGTGGAATGAAGGATAATTTATCAATACTTAAAAATATCTTCAAATTTTTATTCTGCTTTTACAATTTTTTTAAATATCAAATCGTTTAAGTAACTGCTCCAGGGAAACTACTACAATTTTCGATTTTCCTCCGCTCAATTCCTAAGGCTCTCAACCGATTCTAGCCTTGTATGGCCATTTGATGTGTGTGGCGTTAACAGAAATGGATACACGTAGGCCCTGGAACCAGACAGTCCTGGATTCCAGTCCCTTGAACTGTTCCTTTCAGGTGAACAGTAGTGAAAGAAAACACAAAAAACTACAAGTTCATTTGATAAAGAATATGAATGTTTATAAACCAATATTCAAAATAGCTGCACACATCTGTTTTCACTTGAATAAAAAAAATCACATTGTGACAAATTTTGTAAGCTTAACTTAAAATACATGAATATTAACATTTACTAATATAGTTACACATTTTGTTTACATCATCAATGAATGTGATGAAAAACAGCATGTTGTTATTTAAACACAGCAGGTTTTGACCAGCCTTTGAAAACTGATCCAAGAATGTGCCCTGCATTTAGTTAGAAACCATTTATTTCAACCTTTTTTGAACACCTAGAGGTTTCCTACTCACATAAAATCTTCCAAAGCCTCAATTTAAAATAAAACAAAACAAAAGAACACAGGACCGCTGTATTTAATCTTAGAAGACTACAAATCTGCCTTGTTTAAAAATATGAAAATTCTTAAAGTATTTTTTAAGTGTATGCTTTTATTTTTCACATCGAAATTACTTGATTGAACAATAAGCATCTGATATCTCAGGGAAGGCCAGCGCAGTATCATGTTTTTCAGAGCTGACCAGGTGTTTCTGATGCAATCTATGGACCAGCAGAGACCCATTTGACTAAAGAAGAAATAACTAATCAAGTGTTCTCTAAACATTGCTGCATAATGGAATCAACTGGGGAATCTTAAAAAAAAAATACTAACGCCTGACTCCCAACCACAGACATTCTGATTTAATTGGCATGGGTTACAATTGGGGATCAAGAGTTTTAACAGCTCTCCAGGTGATTTTAATGTGCAGCAAAATTTGGAGCCACCACAATGATGCAAGACACAATAGTGATCTAAATCACAATTAGCCACAAATGACAGATGCCTATAGAGGAGAACTCACTTTTAAAGAAGTTTCTCAAGTTGGAAATACTTTATAGTTTCTCTCTGTTTCTTAAGATCAAATTTATGCTTTTTCTGAAAGTTATAATGACTCTTTAATTAGTAGTCTTCAGAGGGGATTTATATCGTTAAACACTCAACAATTTTTTTCAACCATTCAGTTTAGGTTATTGTATATAATCACTGCTATACACTTATCTATTACGTGTAACGATACACTGAAATTACCTTCTAGGCGTCACGGTATTAAGAACCATCCATAGTTGATTGACTGTTTGAAGCATTCTCCACAGAACCCCTGAAATCAATAGCTGGTTCATATTGGATGTTAATACTTCTGCCTATGGTATAAGTTCACTGGCAGAGAGTAGAGTCAAGCGTTCTAGAATCTGTATCGTATCCAAATGTCTTACTGGGACAGCTGAAAATGCTAAAGGGGAAACTTAGCAGTCATAATCTAAATTCTATACAGCTTACCAAATAAGAAGTAACATTGCTCTATCAGACTACAGGCCAAACAAATCAAGAAAACAATGTTGTTTTCTCCTGCAGAAGACCAGTAGGCACCTGAGGCCCCAACCTCTATGTAGGGAGAGCCATCCCTTGCACAGGCTCCTTCAGGAGACATGGAGGCTGCTGAGGCCTGGAGGCTTGGATGCTGGATGAAGGGCTGCATTTGCAGAGGTCACCCCCACTGGGTGATTGGGGACTCTGGGACACCTGAAGTCACAGATGCAAGTGACCCGCACCTGGGAAGGTGTGAGGGAGGTGCACAGAGTGCAGTGCCTCAGTAGCAGGCAGGGCTTCATGCCCATGGGCAGCACTCCTTGAAAAAGGTCAGCTACTCCTTTGGAATCTGGAGAGCAGAAAGCACCTAGGGATACCAGTGGTCCACGGGCGGCCAGGACAGCCTGCTGACTGGCAGGCATCAGGCCTGCAGCACGAGAGGTTCAGGGTGAAACTGCTCCTGGGTAGCCTGGGCCAGCGGGTTGGACAGAAAAGATGACCACCTGGTTTTTGTCACTCTAGTCTGTACGTGCTCGTCTCCCCAGCTAGCCAGACCCTGGGGAGGGTGGCCCTGTGGCTGAACAGCACTAGGGACTGAGGAGAAGGTGCCCTTGGCAATATCGAGTTCCTCCTCTTCATGTGAGGCCAGGTTGAGCTGTCTCCATGCCTGACCTCACCCCCTTGGCGTCGGTGGGCTTCTTCAAGTCAAAGTCATACTAGGCTTTGGGTTCATGGCACTGAACACATTGGCATCCTCAGGGGTCTTCAGCATGAGGGTGAGGGGCCAAAGGAGGGTTGGCTATGCTCAGGACAGCCACACCAGTGACAGGGAAACACACAGAGACAGGAAGCAGATCAGTGCTTGTCAGGGGGTGGGGGAGTGGATATGGGGGCATGGCTGCTTCATGGGTACAGGGGTTCTGGTGGGGCGAAGCAATGATCTGGAACTAGATAACAGTGACGGTACACAGCATAGAGAATGTAGTTAATGGCCGGCCCTGAATTGTACAACTTTATGTGATGAAAACATTAAACTTTATTGAATCTAAATTTGAACACATAAAACATAAAAAATCATAAAACATAGAAAAGGGAAAAGACATCCTGCCCTCACAGGCAAGCTGAAGGACAGCTCTGGTGTGGAGCTGGAGCCGGCCAGGCCTTAGTTGCTGGTGATGAGTGCGGTGCTGCAGCTGCTCTAGCGCTGGAGCCACTGCTGTGGCTGATGCTGGAGATCCCACCAGCTCTGGCTGTGCAACTGGCTCAGGAGCTGGACCTGATATGGGGCTGGAGCTCGGTCTGTCTCAGGCGATGGTGCCTGACCTGCTTCTAGTATTAGTTCCGGTCCTGAGACGGACTCTAGCTCTGCATTGTTGACAGATTTGTTGTGGGAGCTAGTGATGGAAATGGCTGCTGCTCTGGAGCTGGTCAAGTGTGGGAGCTGGAGGGAGCTCTCATTCTGGAGCTGGCCGCAACTGAGCTCTAGAGCTGGCATCAGAGCTCTCACTAGTCCACAGCTGGAGCAGGACCTGGTGCTATGTGGCTCTAACTTTGTAGGTTGAGGTAACTCTGGCTCTGCTGCTGGTGACCGAGCCTTCTCTAGCTCCACAGCTGGTAAACAACGTGTCCTGACCTTTAGATGGGGTCAGTGACATCACCAACCCATCATGAGCTGTCCATCAGATGGTGGGAGCAAACCAGCAAAGAGCATCTATTACATTAGTGTTATTTCATCTCAGTTCCAGTTACATATGTATTTTAAATATACTTAGAAGGAGAATAGGATAACAGAAATCATTTACTCTTTGCTGAGATTTAACACAGCACACCTTATTGATGTCGTTTTTTAAGAAATATTACACAGTGGAAGACACCATTCTCCTTCCTCTCTCTTTCCTCCCCAGAGGTAACTACCATCTTGACGTTAATATATGTATTCTGTACACATTGTCTTTTGCAAAAAGACAATCGTCCCAAATTTGCTGAGGTTTTTGCTATAAGTGGTCATCAAAGATATGCATCCTAGCGGATACTTTTAAAAACTCTGTCCTTTCAAAGTAAAGACAACAGTTCAACAGTTAGTTGAGAAGATACCTGCATTGTAGATATGGTTTTTAAAAGAGAGGTTTGAAAATGTCTCCATTATGTTACCATTGACCCTCCTTATTTGGAAGAGTTATAGTCTGTCAATTCTTCGCTCACACTGCATGAGCAAGAATGAACCACTGCTCCCAGGAGAAGGACAAGGTGAGGTTTCTGCAGCCTCTGGTCATGACATGTTTGGGAAGCTCTCAATGCAGAACCTTGTCTTATGTGTGTCTCTTGAAAATCACCTTATTTCATATAGATTCTTGATTAATTAGTTGAACTCTAGGCCAAGAGCACTATCTACAACTCATGCCTGAAGGACGCTCATCCAACACAACAATTTTCTACAAAAGGCCCATCACAGGCTTCTTGTGCTTACGAACACTACACAACACTTCAGCACTGCATTTGCGGGCCACTCTAAGGAGCAAAACACCAAGGAGAAGCACAAAAGGTGACAAACGTAGCATTCCATAGATTAGAAAAAGGACATTTGTTGATGTGAGAATTAAAACAAGAGTTTTAATACTGTAATAGCAAAAACTAGAAACAACCCAAATGTACACCAAAAGAAGAACGGTCAAAGGAGATGTCGTTTACTCATACTAACACGTAACAGTGAAAAAGAATGGCATAGGTCCAAGCAAATTGTTACAAAAGTATCTCCAATGTAGTTTTGAGTGAAAAGAGGAGGTTGCAGAACGAGGTCCATGCCTCACAGGAAGAGGTCTGCCTGAGGTTTGATCTCCAAGCAGCTCTATCAAGCCTAATGCCAACTGCTGTGAAAAAGGAAACAAAAATTCTGTTTCTGGAATGTGCTATTTGCCTAAAGAAAATCTTGCAAGCATGTGGCTGGTAGGTTCATCTAAAAGGACAGAGAGCTGAGACTTTGCTGAGCTTACAGAATAGGATTTACGAGTTCTTTCATTCCCTGATTCCTAAGGAATATTTTTAAGTAAATATCTGCTTATGTGACAACATTTCACGTGAGACTCACTTGCATTATAACCTGGTAATGAGGTTGTGGGGCTTAACTAACCATTACCAAGGCAAAGTTTTGCTGGCTCTCCTCTCTACCAAAAGCAATCTAAAAGTTGGGCAGGACTATTTTGGGTTAGCTGGTGGTATTTGGGCTGGTTTGCAGCACACACACCCAAGAAGTCTCTCACCTCTGTGCCTCTGTACTTGAGGTAGCTTCTGCCTAGTACCTCTACCCAGGATGTGTAAATGGCTCACTCTTCATTTCTTCCTGCCTTGGCTCAAATGTCCTCTGAGAGGTGGACACCAAGACAGGATTAAACGGGCAAGGATTTTATGAGGGGAGATGCTTCTGTAACAGAAAATGGGGTGGGGGAGCCTGGCAAAGTGGGAGAGCCATCAGGCCATGATGCAAGTCTGACTCTAAATGAGGGGGAGATAGAGGGAAGGATGGGTCCAAGTGTCCTACACTGCTGTATAGTCTAAGGAAGGCTTAGGAATGCCACTGGGGAGTCCTTGAGCACAAGCAGATCAGCAGAGGAGTCCATGCCTCCCAGGAACAGGTCTGCCTGAGTGTCTATCCCTGCCTCACTCACTGATTCGGAGCAGTCCAAGGGAAGCACGACCTCAGTGCAAACAGAGGATAGATCTCATAGCCCAACAGACTACTGACTTCATAGCTTTGGTTAATTACGTTTGCTGCAGGTGGAGGCCTTCGAGGAGCAGTCTCCTGGATACCATATCTTATCAGTCAGTTTTCCCTGATCACTCTCTGCAAAACAGCCCCACAGAACAGTAAAACATCAACTACATTTCACCAGGAAACAGTAAAAACATTTCAGACTGGATACAAGGAACATTCCAGGACAACAAAGTAATCTGGACTGGTGTTGGGAGTAGATTAAAACTGGATTACTTCTAGGGATCAAGCAATATCAAGAGAAAGAGAGAGAAGGAAGCAAGGGAGGAAAGACAGAGGGCATTGGCACTCAGCATTTGGGGCTAGTATTTGGCCATGCCCATCAGCGATCATAACCGGCTGCAAGACATCCTACAAACCATAAAGTCAAAACACCTCATTCATTTACAAAAATGCATTTCATGTATTGACTTTTGTTTTAACCCGTCCCCTCATTTCAGACAGGAGATCCAGAAAAGGGAGACAACTACTCAGTAGCAGAACCAGGACTAGAACCCAGGGCCCCAGACTCCTGGTCATTCATTCAAGAGGGCACCCCTTGTTCCTGGCCGCCTGCCAACCTGTAGGAGGACAACATTGGCGAGGACAACCTGAAGGAACTGAAGTTCTTGCCTTCACAGAAGCTCAAAGGAGGTGCTTGAGCTGGATCTTAGAGGATGACTAGGAGTTTGCCAGACATCTGAAGGGCATAGGAGGCAGTGCGTGCAAAGTAGAGAGGCCTGAAACAGCGCTGGGATCAGAAGGCACAAGTGGAGCCTTCTGCTCAAGTGGATGAAGTGCTGAGGAGCGAGGTGAGCTGGGGATGAAGATGCACGGTGGAAGACAGCGGGGAAAGCCTGCAAGGGTTTTGGCAGCGAATGCCAATAGGAAGAGCTACCCTCTAGCTCACTGTGGGTGGAGCAGGGACTGAGTGGCCTAGTAGCTGATGGGGTCGGGGAACGCCCACAACAAGGCCAGGGAAGAGATGATGAAGGACAGTGGCAAAGGTAGTACACAGAGCAGGGGAAGGACTTACCTGGAGATGCGCGGTGGGCGCCACCCCTCCAGCATTTCCCAGGCTGTTGCCAAGAGGCAAAGGGCCTAGTGACAGGAAAGCACCCTGCACCTGCCCGAGCCAGGCAGATGCTAGGGAAACGTGCGCTGCGCGGGGAGGGGACGGCGCTCAGGCAGAGCTGGAGCTCAGAGGATGGTCGCGCACCAGGTGGCAGTGCCAGGACCTGGGCCCCATCCACCACCCTGAGCATCGCGGGTCCCCGGCTCCGCCCAGCCCAGCCACCCCCCTGGCTGCGCCACTGGGGGCCCTCAGGCCTCTGCCTTCAGCCAATAGGAAACCCGGTGGCAGGCGCATTCGCCAGGGCCTGGGGTTAAGGGTCACACAAGTTGGCCTAGCCTGGTGGCCTGAAGGAGTGAAGGGCCAATGGAGCCGGCGGCGAGAGCCCGGCTGGGGCACTAGCTGGGCTGCCCGGGGCCGGGGCGAGGGCTCTGAACGGCGGCCGTGTGCTCGTGAGCCTGCAGGAGGCGGCCGAGGCCGGGGCCTCGCCGTGGGCCTGTAGGTTGGCCAGCGCGCAGCCCGCGCCAACCGCACTCTCGTGGGGGCTGCAGCTTTTTGGGGCGCAGGTCGCCCCCCCTTCGTGCTGCCCAGCTCCGGGCCGAGCCCCGCCCTGGCTCGCGGCCGCGCGGCCGGGTGGAGCCGCTGCCATCCCGCCTGGAGCTGGAGCGGAAGGAGCGGGCGGCCCCTCCCTCAGCGGGTTCCGCCCGCCGCCGCCACTGCTCCTCCCCGTGCCCTTGGTCTCTTGAGAAGCTGCCACGCTGGAGGGTGAGACTCCGGGATTGCGCCCCTCGAGCGGCCGCAGGCACGGGAGGGGGAGGCGACTGGGGCGCTTCCCGCCTTGATGGAGGCGCGGAAACGGCGGGTTTGTGGCGGCCCGCGGCATCCGCACCTCCCCGGGGGGTGGGGGTTGTCCTCACAGGTCAGGGAGCAGAGGGAGGCTCAGACAGGTCAAGGGACAGGCCCCAGGCCCCACAGCTGATAGTGGTATGTACAGTGGAATCCGCACTCGGGCAGTCGGCCCCGGAGGTTCTGATGTTAGAACAGCTGGCTGCAAAAGCTCCAGGACCTTGCGGGCCGGCTGGAGTCGGTGGACCAGTGGGAAAGGGAGTGTCAACAGGAGCAAGTACAGGGATGAGCGAGGAGGAGCGGAGGTCCGCACACACTAGGGTGTTAGCACAGGAGGCGTCTGCCTTGACTCAGGTTTGAAAAGATGGCAGCAGAGGGCGACCTGCGGCAGCTTCTCTTGGAGCCAACAGTCAGAAGAGCAAAACGAGGTGCTTGGGATAGGTTCTTGTTGGGGATGCTTGTGGGAATCTCGATGCGGGATGAAAAAGCAGCAGATTGGACCAGTTTGGCTTCTGACTTGTCTGTCAAGGGTAACAAGTGATCTTGAACTGAAAAGGGGAGATCAAGAGAAACGGGGCATTGAAGCTCCAGAGGAATGACAAGTTGCATTGTTTTTTCCTTAATATTGAGTTATAAGTGTTATTTATGTGTGCTGGATAGAGGTCCTTTATCATATACATGATATGTGCAGATATTTTCTGCCAGTCCACAGCTTTTCTTTTGATTTTCTTAAGTGTCCTTTGAAGAGGCAAATGTTTAAATTTTAATGAAATTCAGTTGATCAGTTTTTCTGCTGTGGATTGTGTTTTTGGTATGTGTAAGAAGTCCTCGCCTAACCCAAGATCACAAAGATAGTTTTCCTATGTTTTCTTGTAGGAGCTTCATAGTTTTAGTTCTTCTGTTTAGGTCTATGAGCCAGCCATTTGAGCTGGTATTTGTGTATGGTGTGGGGTAGGGGCCTTTCTACATGTGGATATCCCATTGTCCTAGGATCATTAGTTGAAAGACTAGCCTTTGCTTATTGAATTGTTTGGCACCTTTGTCCAAGTCAGTTGCCTGTAACAGTCAGTGTTAATTTCTGAACTGTCAGTTCTGTTCTGTTGATCTATATGTCTAACCGTATGCTAAAATTATGCTCTTTTGATTACTGTAGCTTTATAATCAATTTTGAAATTGGGAAATGTAAGTCCTCCAGCTTGTTCTTGTTTTTAAAAATTGTTTTGTCTATTCTGAGTCTTTTGATTTTCCACATAAATGTTAGGATTAGCTTGTCAGTTTTTGCAGAAGTACTTGCTGGGATTTTGGTAGGGATTATGTTGAATTTGTAGATTGATTTGGGCACAAATGCCCTCTAAAAATTATTTTGTCTTCCAATCCATGAACGTGGAATCTCTCATTTAAGTAGGTCTTTAATATCTCTCAAGTATGTTTTGTAGTTTTCAGTTTACAAGTCTTGCATTTCTTTTGTTACAGTTATTCCTAAGCATTTTATCCTTTTTGATGGTATTTTGAATAGAATTGTATTCTCAACTTAATTCTTGGAGCTTTCCTTGTTAGTATATAGAAATACCTTTGGTTTTTGTATATTGACCTTCTATCTTTTGACTTTGCTGAACTTGTATATTAGTTTTATATGTTGTGTATTCCTTAGGATTTTCTACATACAAGATCGTGTTGTCTGGTTGTCTGTGAATCAAGACAGTTTCACGTCTTCATTTCCAATTTGGATGCCTTTGTTTCTTTCTCTTTCCTAATTGCACTGGGTAGAGCCTTCAGTACAGTGTTGAATTGAAGTGCTGTCCGTGTTCTGTTCCTGATCTTAGGGAGACAGCATTCAGTCTTTGACCATTGCGGGTGATGGGAGCTGTAAGGTTTTCACAGATGCCTTTCCTCAAGTTGAGGAAGTTCCCTTCTTATCCTACCTTATGCGGAGTTTCTTTTCTTTTTTAAAATCCTGAATAGGGACTAGATTCTGTCAAATGCTTTTTGTATATCTGTTGAGGTGATCATGTGATGTTTGTCCTTTATTCTGTGAATAGGATATATTATGTTAGTTGACTGTTGGATGTTAAACCAGCTTGCATTCCTGGGAGAAATTCCTCTTGTTCTTGGACAATAAATCTTTTTCCACTAGGTTGGTTTTGCTAACATCTTATTGAGGATTTTTTTTCGTGTGATGTCTTTGACTGGTTTTGGTATGAAGATAGTCCTGGCCTCACTGAATGAGTTTCTGGAAAAGTTTGTGAAGAATTGGTGTTATTCCTTAGGTAAATGTTGGGTTACCAGGGAAGTAAGTCATCTGGGTCTGGACTTTCCTTGGTAAGAAGAGTTAGTTTTATTACTAATTTAATTTTTTTAAGCTTGTTATGGGTATATTAAAATTTTCTGTCTCTTCTTGAGTCATCTTGGGTAATTTGTGTCTTTTCAGGAATGTGTTCTTTCCTTGTTTGTTATCTAATTTGTTGGCATAAAGTTGTTTGTAGTATTCACTTCTGATCTCCCACAGTTTTGTAGGTTGGTAGTGATCTTCTCTCTTTAGTTCCCGATGTTGGTAATTTGCATTTTCTCTTTTTTCCTTGGTCAGTGTAGCTGAAGATTTGGCAACTTTATTAATATTTTAAGAGAACCAAATTTTGGTTGAATTCATTTTCACTATTGATTTTCTATTATCTGTTTCATTGATTTATAGTTCAATTTTTACTATTTCCTGTAATGCTTGCTTTGGGTTTAGTTTGCTCTTCTAGTTTCTTAAGGTGGAGGGTTTGGCTAGTGTTGAGGTCGTTTTTCTTTTGTAATGTAGGTATTGGAAGACATTACAAGCTTTAAACTTCAGTTTAAAGCTCAAATTATGAGTTTGTCTCTAGGCACTATTTAGCTGCAGCCCATAAATTCTGATATGTTGTATTTCCTCTGTCTTCATTCACCTTCAAGTATTTTTCAGTTTTCTTTGGAATTTCTTCTTTGACCCTGGAGTTATTTAGAAGTGTTTAATTTCCGAATATTTATGGTTTTCCTAATTTCTTTGTTGTTTGATTTCCAATTTCATTCTGTTGTGGTTATAGAACATACTTTAATTTCAATCTGTTGAAATGTATTGAGGTTTTGTTTTTTCGCCTAGCATATGGTCTATCCTGAAGAATGTTCCATGTGTGCTCTAAAAGGATGTGGATTCTGCTGTTGTTTGGGTGGAGTGTTCTAGAGATGTCAGGTCAAGTTTGTTGATAGTTTCTGGGTTAATCTATTGTTTGCTCCTACTATTATGCACCACCCAGGCAGCTTCAGTGTTCCTCATTAGCCTCTTATTGTTTTCAACAACCATCCCAGGAGGAAAGGCTGTTTGCTCTAGGTGATATCTGCATCAGGTCAGAAAAATAGAGCCTTGTTAATGTGGTCTTGCAAGGAACCACCAGGCAGAACAAATGCGAGTTCTCTGGGAGTGGGGCTTTGCAGTTGTTCCAATCCTTTTCTGCCTCCCCCTGTGGCTGCCAGATTGCAGATTTCCACTGAAATTGTGAGCTGTTGGTGTTGAGGGCTCCCGCAGAGCTGAGGAGAGGTGGATGGGAATAGGTCAGATTAAAATGCGACCAAGCTTGCTGTTCTGACTGAGAATCAGCTGCTTTCCTGGAGTGAACCTCCCCCAGATTGCTTGAAGTCTTTGCTTCTTTGTCAGAGTTTTGAAAAGTGGATTTTGACAGTTTCCCCGTGTTTTTGTTGCTCCGCTATTTTCACTGACGTTGCTCAATCCATGTCCTTTGAATGTAGTTACGGATGTGGTCGGATCACATCTGCCGTTTTGCTGTTTTGTTTCTTTATGTCGTTTTTATCTCTCTGCTCTTCCTTTAAGGCCCTCTTTTGTGGTTAATAGGTATTTTTCTAGCGGACCTTTTAAATTCCTTTGTTGGGTGTTTTACTATATTTCGTTTGTTTTTTTTAGTAGTTGCTCTTGGGATTAAAATATGTGTCTTAATTCATCTCAATCTATTTCCGATTTTTAGTGACCTAATCCTGAGGAAACTAAGGCGACTTTGTTCCAACATTGCTCCATTTCCTCCTCTCTCTTTTGTCTGGTTGTTCTGATATATACCACATCTTTATACATTTGAAGCTCAGCAAAGCAATTTATAATTATGATTTTGTGCGATTGTGCTTTAAATCTCTTAAGGGATGAAGATAGACAAAATATATTTGTGCAGTGTTTTATATTTACCTTTATAATTACTTTGACTGATGTTCTTCATTTCTTCTTGTGATTGTTACTGACCATCTGCTGTCATTTCCTGTCAGCCTGAAGGAATTCTTTAGTTCTTGTTCAGACACGTCTGCTCTCAGTGAATTCTGTCAGTCTTTCTTTGGTCATGTCTTTATTCCAGCTTCAATTTTTTTTAAAGTGTAATTTTGCTGGATATAGAATTAATGCTTGGTTGACAGTTTTTGTCTTTCAGACTTTGAATATGTCATTCTATTCGTTTCTGGTCTCCATAGTTTCTGATGAGAAGTGAGCCGTGAATGTGATTGTTGTTGCCTTGTACCTGATGAGTCCATTTTCTTTGGATGCTTTCCAGAGTTTGTTTTTTAACGGCTTAACTGTGTTTTGTTGAGCATCTGTGATCTGTAGATTTATGTTTTTCATAAAATTTGGTGGGTTTTCTGCCATTCTTTCTGTAAGTGTTTTGTTCTACTTTCTTTCTCTCTTGCCCTTCTGAGACTCCCATTTCCTGAATGTCAATTCACTTGATGTTGTGCCACAGGTCTCTGCAGCACCATTCATTTTCTTTTTCAGTCTTTTTTTTTTTCTATTTTTCAGAATGAATACTTTCTATTGGTATTTCTTCAAGTTCACTGATTCTTTCTTCTGCCATCTCAAATCTGCTGTTGAGCCTATATAGTGAATTCTTTATTTGTGTTTTTGCTTTACAACTTTAGAATTTCTATTTAGGATATTTGTGTTTGTATTTCTGTATTCAGCGTCCATATTTGTCAAGTCATTGTCATCATGTATTCATATGGTTTTTTAACATGGTCTTAAAATAGTCTTTGAACAACAGTTCATTGAAATCTTTGATAAATCTAACATCTGGGTTAACTGCGTGTCAGTTTCTGTTGGCTGCTTTTTTCCCCCCGGTATATGTCACTCTTTCTTAATTATTGTATTTTTTTTTGTTAAAAATTGGAGTTTTTCATGATATATAATAACAACTTTGGATTCTGATATTTTTCATACTGAGGTTTTTTTTTTTTCTTTTTTTGAATTTTTATTGACTTGATTTATAGCCTCAGCCTCCTGGGCTGTGCGTGGCCACTGATGTCTTTGCTCGGTTTCTGTTTTGTCCCCCTCCCTCTTATTTTTTCAGCCTGACTTCCTGAGGGTTGCCCCCAGTCTGCATCTCTTTGAGGTCAGCCGATGATTTGGGTTGAGGTTGTGCTCAAACATCTTGAGGTTCTAAGGTTTCTACCATCTACCTTTGATTGTGTGTAGGTTGGAACCACATCAAAGTTCAGCCTGTTCTCCTGTCTCCTCATCTTTACTTTCCACTGGTGCTCCGGTCTCATGTGTCCATTGGTTCAGTTTCTCATTCAGCCGTGGATGTGGGCAGAGGCTTCTGTCGCTCTCTCCATTCTAGCATCTTCCCATGAAATTTCTGGCTGGTCTGCCTCTCCTCTTTCCCCAATCAGGATTGCAATCAGGCTCATCGAGGTGTGCATTGTACTTGTTTGGTTCCTACTAGTTTGCTAATGGGCATGAGTTTGCACCTTCCAGTTTCAGCATCCAATGTAAGTCTGTGCTTTCTGGCAACAAAGCTGAAGGTTTTCATGGCCAGCCCTGCCCCGTTCAAACTTCTGTGCTAACTGAGCTGGGGCAGACGGAACAGCACAAGACAAGAAGTCTGAAGACTCCAGCTGTTCTTACCTGTAGTTCTCGCAGTCTTCTGTGAATAATTCCTCAGTTTATTTGTGTTTTATTGATTTATCAGGCTGTGAAGTGGTGTTTTTTAAATAATTTTGTCCATTTTTGTAGTTCTTTTTTGGTGAGAGCTTCACTAACCTCTTCACTCCACCATAGTTGGAAGTGCTCTGCTAGCACTTTATTATAACACACATTACTGAATGTTGACTCTGTGTCAGGTGTTGTTCGAAGCCTTTTCTCATACTAGCAGATTTAATAACACAGTAGGTGCTCACCAAGTATTTGTTGAGTGTTGAATCAACAGCTACTACAAGCAATGAGAGAAAGCATAGGGTGCTGGACATCCTTTGTGGACTCGCTTCTTTTCTATCTTTCCTGCCGTGTGGTCCGGGGCTGTCTCCAGCCTCCCCAGTGGGTCGTTTCTGTGGAGCTAGAGCCGTTCCCAAAGGCCAAGGAACTGACCTTTTTGACTCACACAAGGATGCATGTGTATATGTTCCCTGTGAATGTGAGGAGAGAAAATATCACAGGGCAAAAGGAAGGATATGTCACTTTGGGATGACTTGATTAAACAAGTCACCAACAAGTCAAATTTAAAGGAAATATTTAGCTAGCTTTCTTCAGGCCATGATGCAATTAAAAAAATAATCTTTTTTTTTTTTTTGGCTGAGTAAGAGTCACCCTGAGCTAACGCATGTGCCAATCATCCTCTATTTTGTATGTGGTTCGCAACCCCAGCCTGGCCACTGACAAGTGGTATACGTTTGCATCCTGGAACCGAACCCAGGCCACCCTAGGAGAGCGTGCCAAACTCACCCACTGGGAACTAGTACACAGGGCCGGCACCCCCGCCAAGAAAATTCTTCACATTTGTTCTTTATTGGTCAGCTGGCTTTTCCTAAGGATTAGGTTTATATATAGTCTCTGAGACTGACTACAGAGGCCTGTGATAAACTGTAAACAGCCAACAGACAGTGGGGCGTCATTTGGGTTACCATAGAATTTGTCATCCAGTTTGTTCGAGAGTGAACTTTGGGACATCAGGTGTAAGCTAGAACTATCGCAGGCCACCCGGGAAGGTGCTCACTCTGGGTTTTATGGGAAAGGAGCAGATTCTAAAGCCAGGCTGCCTTTGGCTTCAGCCCTACCGAATCCTCAGTTTCCTCAGGCGGCCCGTGAAAGGGAGGATTGATAACATCACATCGCGTTTGGTTGAAACACCCAACAGAGTCACTGGGCTGTGAATGTGTCACTTTCGCTGTGGCTGTGGTATGAATACTTCTTCATGGCAGGTCTTTGAGAATGTCACAGTGCAGCATCAGGGTCAAGAGAGTGCATTCTGGAATCAGACAGCCTCCACTTCTTAGCTGCGTTACTGTATTAGGCAAGTTACTTAATCTCTAGGAGCCTCGATTTTCTCCTCTATCGACTACTCCTCTTACTACCACCAGTAATGATAGTGAGTACGTGCCGTCGCTCTTACACATGAAGTCAGGTACTATTCACTGTAGGGGCTTTAGCTCTATTAACTCATTTAGTCCTGACAGCAACCCAATAAGAGAGATATTATTCTGAACTCCAGTTCACATAGAGGGAAACAGTCAAAGAGAGGTCAAGCAGTCTGTGTCAGGTCACACAACTGGCCAGAGTCTACTAGCTGTAGACCCTCTGGTGTTGCGAAGATTAAAACAAAGGTTATGTTCAACTTTACTGCTTTGTGAGACTGTGTCTTGGTGAATGGGCAGGATCTGATAACTAGATCCTTGGGTGAGTGTGAAGATGAAATGAGATAGTGCATCTCAAACACTTAGCATGTAGCAAACATTCCATAAGTGTTGGTTGCTGTGTTAATAGTGTATGTTCTTGGAATGGGTAAACAAGTTGCCATTTATTGCTGAAAAAACTGGACTTCCCAGACCAGTGAATGCTTTATGGGAACTCTTTTTCAGATTTCACCTGCCGCCTGTGGCCATGGATTCACACTGCTGTCCTCTAAAAGTAAGGATGGGACGAAAGTTTGGGGGATGGAACTCAACAGAGATTCTCACTTTGGATTTGACAGGAGCCAAAAAGAGAAAATTGAGGCTCTGACCTTGGCTTTTTCTGCTGTGATTCGCTGAGGAAGCTCCCTCTGATTTTCAAGAATCTGATGACATAAAGCAGACAGTAACAACAACATAGATTGAGTCTTCAAAGGCACATTGTTTGGAACTATCTGGACTAGATTATTTTCAGCCTGTTTGGTAAAGGTTCTTTGCTGATAAGTAGGGATGTTATTTTTTGGCCCCAGAGTGATGACCTTTGTTTCCTAACTTGAGATATCCTGAGACACTCTACAGTGCCTAGAATGTGGTCTGGGCAAAATATTCAATGAAAACCTTAAGATGGAGGCTTTATTCCAGATATTTGAAATAGGATTATAAAATGTTAGAAATGATTTATGATATTTTCAAAAGTAGACACCAGTCAATCAATATTATGAGGACAATATGAAACATTTTTTAAAATAAAGGAGAATTACCCAGAAATACATACTGGACAAATCTTTCTTTTCATTTTTTTCCCTCTTCCTTCATTTGTATGCAAATGTCTGTTTATAGAATTTTGATCACAGTGTATATTTTGTTTCCTGCCTTTTTTCACTGAATTTCATATCAGAATCCTTTTACCCTTAGTATTGAAGTCTTTATTGGCTGTACGATGCCAAATGACATTTCTTTTTACCTTTTGTTTCGAATGATTGTAAACATACGCAGAGTGGATGGAATAGGATAATGCACCCCATGGGCCGTCACCAGCTTCCACCATCGTCAGCTCATGACGATCTTGTTTTACTCATTTCCCCCATGTGATCCCTCAGCAAATTTGGAGCAAGTCATAAGAAAATTGATTTCATTCATAAATATTTCAGTACATATCTAAAAAGATAAGGACTGAAAAGAGTGGTAAGTATAGCATCACACCTAAAAATAATGAACAGTGTAATCCCTTAATATCAAATACTTTGTCAGTGTTCAAACTGACAGTTGTCTCATAAGTGTCAATAGATTTTTATGTTATTTTAAAAATTTATTTGAATCCAAAGCCAGATAAGGTCTAGACATTGCAAGTGGTTGAGAAGACTTTTATAGTCTTTTAAGTCTGTTTGAATCTTTTTTCCTTGAAATGTGTTTAACGAAGAAATGACATTGTTTATTCTATAGAATTTTCCAGTCTGCAGTTTGTTAAATGAATCCCTGTGGTGCTGTTTGACATGATCCTCTGTCCTCTGTATTTCCTGTCAATTGGTAGTTGGAGCTAGAGCCAGTTTACCTTTCAATGTTATATAGTAACATTTCCCAGGCCCTTAGGGGTCTATGCAGATAGTAATGGGGGATGTGAATCACTTGTCAGTATTTTAAAGTACTTCATATTTTCAGCTACTAATATGAGCTAACAACATTGTCCATTTTCTTTGATTTTGCCTAGAATCACATCATCTCATTGTGATAAACCAGTTATTTCATGCAGATCAAAAGCTTTGTCTGCAAATTATATCAGTCACTGATGGATGGACAAGTAGATTATTATAACAGTCATAATGCCATTTATTTGGTAGATGAGATGTTTTTAAAGATGGGGATCATAGGAGAAAATAGAGGGTCATTAGCGAGGAGTATGTTGAGAACCAGTGCGCTCGCAGATCTTCTCCTCAACTCCAGCCTCCACTGTAAATAGTCAAAAGTTCATTGTTTAAGACCTGTCAGAGGAATTCCCTATGTAGACCAAACTGGCCTCTCCAGTAGGATTATAAAGAACACTACATTTCTTCTTTAAATCATTTATTTATTTATTTATTTATTGTGAGGAAGATCAGCCCTGAGCTAACATCTGATGCCCACCTTCCTCTACTTTATATGGGCGCCACCACAGCATGGCCTGACAAGTGGGGTGTCGGCGCGTGCCCGGGATCCAAGCCAGCGAATCCGATGCGCAGCGCACCCACTTAACCGCTTGCGCCACCAGGCCGGCCCCAAGTTTCTTCTTTAGTGTGACTTCTAGACAACATTCCCTCTTACTTGCTTATTTAAAAATTAAAATTTTCTGTTTTGAATACGTAACATATTTGCATAATTCAGAATCGTAATGGCGCCATAGAACATATGATGAAGAGTCTGCTTTCCACCTCTGTCCTCCCAGCATCATGATTTTTCTCCTTGTCGTTAACAGTTTCCAGTTTATCCTTCTGGAGAGATGTAATGCATGTGCAAGCAAATGCATCTACAAATGTATTCTTTTTGCTTCCTTTTATTAGAAGTGGTGTCATATAATATGTGCTGTTCTTCACCGTACTGAGAAATCCTAGTGGCTATTGCAGAAAGTGGCTATTGCTTTTACTTTCCTGAAAAATTTAAATGGCGTGAAATGACATGTGAAGAGCTTTCTTTAATAAGACTAAGGATGCTTTTCAGTAACCCCGTGTGTCATGGAGGCAGTGTGGTGCAGTGGGTTGGACTTGGGGACCAGGGTTCTGGTCCTTGCTGTGCCACTAACTTATGTGGTTTGAGTAAGTCGTTCTGATCTCACTGTGTAACAATGTGGGGGTGGGGCAGTGTCATCTCTCATGTGAGAAGTGCTCTGACTCTGCGTCAGTGCACTCGCCCTGGTTGTGTTTGTTTCAACGAGGGGAGACGTGTGGGTTTTGGAGCTCTCACCCGTCCCACTGCCTCTGGACAGACCTCAGGAGACACAGATGCTACAGGTCTCCTGCGGCAGAGTCCACTCTCATCCTGACAAGACGGTGAAAGACGTGAATTGACCTGTTCAAGATTGATGGAGCGTGGGGGGACCACTTTCTTGCCATAGGGCCTGAAGTGGCCCATTTGATTGAGCCACATCTGATTGTGAAGCTTTGGAATTTCCCGAGCAAATCAGGAGCATGGCTCAAGAGACTGTGTTGGGCAGACTTGGCTGACTCTTTCCTGTTCTCTGCTCTCTGTGGTTCTTGAGAAATCTCAGGTATTTATAAACATGACAGTGTACACCAGGCAGCCTCATCGAGGCCTGCCTTTGTTGTGAAGTCACTGAGCTGGACTATGTGTGTAAACGGCTTTTCTACTGTACTGAGAGAAGCCTGTTTGCTAACACTTCCTCCAAGACACGGGGCTTTCAGAGTCCAGGCTCTTGGGTAACCCCGACCGTCTCAAAAAAAGCAGTTATTCCAGGGAAGGCCAACTTGATGAAATTCATCACATTTCATTTTCTGACTTAGGGTGCTTTGTAGGAAAAGGCGAAGGTGGTGATTAGGAACTCTTTCCAGAGGGGCCTTGGCCTTGAGGGCAACCTGGTGACAGGTACAAGGAATGGGGTGTTATGAGTGGTTCGGGGGATTCAATCAGAGACGTAAAAGAAACTCCACTCCAAACAAATGGACTGAAGGTATTTTTTATTATATAGAGGATAGTAAAGGCGATAGTCCTCCAACAGATCTGAATAGGTCAAGTAATAAGAGGGAAAAACACCAGCTCGATCAGAAAGGGAAACACCAGATCGACTGAAGGCAAATAACACAAGTCAACGGGAAAGAGAAACACCAGGTTGACCGAAAAGAGAACACATCAGATCAATTACTTCACAATAAATCAATTACTCACAACATCCACACCCCACTGCCGGAAGAGTCCTGTCAATCGACATGGCTGTTTGGGCATCATACATCCTGGGCAAGGCGTCCCTTCCACAGGTAGAACTCTCACCAGGCCTCACTTTCCAGCTGTTTATATAAGCAGTTACAGAGTTTACAGAGCAAGCATTCAGTGTTTCCATGCACAAAAGATTATCAGTGGTGTACATGCACTGAGGCCCCTGGATAGTGTCGCAGCCCAGTAGTTGTGTACGTGCATTGTTTTTGTGGTTTTGTTGCAGCCCGGCACAGATGGCCAGTAAGCCCCAGGCTACGGCGCCCGAAGGGCCTTGAAATTTTTACACATTGCAACTATGTCCATGGGAGAAAGGCCAGTTCCCACCACGCAGAAAGCAGTTTTTATATTTCTTTTTGTGCTGCTGGCTGTAGGTCAATGGAGCAGCCAAACATGGCTGTACTCATGTCAAGACATGGGGGTGCTGAGGCCTATCACAGGAGGTGCTGGCCTCTCATAGAATTCCTGAGAGGCAGAACGAGGGCCCAGAGGGGAAGCAGAGGGAAAGTACAGGTGGCCCAGCCTGTTGCAGCATGTCTGGACCCCAGCATGCCTAGAGGTGTGCCAGCACTGGCTGGAAATATTGGAGAAGGAAACCCAGTGGCAGTTGTGTGAGCAGTTGGACTAGGACTACTTTCCAGACCCCTTTCCAGTCCTGACATTCTCAGATTCCCCGAACCTGTAGAACTGATTTCATTGGTGGTGGTTTTCTTTAGTCTTCAGCCTGGGCAACAGCTATTACGGACAATGTGGAAGGAAGGTGGTGGAAAATGAACTTTACAGGTGAGTTCCCACAAGGAGTACCCCTCCCCAAGTTGTATTGAACATTAAACATCTCTGGAGTGATTACTATGTGATAGAGCCACAGAGCAGTACAAAGCCAGGTTCCTCATTCCTGAGAGGATCAGTGAGTGCTCCCCGGAGAGCTGTGGAGGGTGTTGTTCCATCTCAGGGGGAGCTCTGTGCATCAGCCTGGTGGGAGGGAGGGCGCATGAGCATTGATTGGGATGCCTGGACCTTCTTTGGATTCCTTCTTTATTTTTAGCCAAATTGATTAACTTCAAAAATTCCTCTGTTTCAGTTATATTTCTGTTGGTCTTTAAAAATTTTCTCTCTAGTTCCTCGTGTTATGCTAGTTGGTCTAAACACCAGTCTCAGCTCTGGCAGCATATTAAAATCACCAAGCGATTTAGTTTGTATTATTTTACCTTCGCACCTGTGTCTAACTCTGCCTTCTTTTTAACCTAGCGAGTTTCCCTAACAGTTACTGTGTGTGTGTGTGGGGCCACCAGTGAGGAATGACAGAGGGGAGGCCAGAACCCCACAGTGCTTACCATGACCATATCTCTTGCTTCTCTCCAGATTGCCCTCAGCCATTAGCGGAAGTCACAAAGTCCACAGAACGCAGGCCTTCGATGGACAGGTGGTCCGGGTAAGAGGCGTGGGCTGAGAGCCAATCATTCTGCACCCTGGGGCACTTTTGAAAGGGGGAAACTTGGGTGGGGTGATGGGAAATTTCTTAGGGGGATTTTCTGAGTTAATACATTTTTTTATGCAAATGATTGCCTGGCTACTGTAGACCAGGATGTACAGTAGTGGAACATGGGGTACCAAGTTGAATAAGGTTTGGGGGGGATAACACTCTAGTGGGAGAGAAAATTGAAAAAACTAGCTGTACCCGAGTGTGTCCTGGCGCTGTGTGTGTTCCAGGCTGGCTTTATCTTGTTCACCATTTATTCCCATGCCTGGGGCAGTTCCTGGCACATGGTAGATAGCTATAATCAATACTTAAATACATAAATGAATGCATACAGAAAGTGCTATAAGAGTAGCAAAAGGGAGTCGTTAAGTCTTCCGGGGGTGGAATGGAAGGGACAGAAGGCATCGTGGAGGAGGTGGCAGAGGAATTTACCAGATAGACTGGGGATGGGTGGTAGGAAAGGTTTCATGGCAGAGGGGAGGAGGCAGGTGGAGACTTTAACTGCTGAGAGCAAGTGGCGTGGCTGGAGTTTGGTATGCTTACAGGGGAGTGCTGTGGCATAGGCTGGAAGACAAGTGGAGAGTGAGCAATGCAGGGTTTTCTAAGGTTGGGGGAGGAGGTGATGAAGGCCACTTGGGAAGGTGTGGGGAGAAGGGACATGTGGAGAGACATGTAAGGAGGATTGACCAGATTTGGGGCTTGATAACAGGTCCAGGGAGTGAGCTAGAAGGAGTGGAACCTGACTCCACTGGCAAATGAGTGGCTGCTGATGTTCTCAACCCAGATGGGGGAGTCCTAGAGGAGGGGCAGGTTTGGGTTGAGTGGGAGAGAGACGCGAGGAGGAGGTAGAGAGTGAAATTGCTTTTAGTATGCAGTAGAGTATAGTGCTTCTTGCACAGACTTGAAAGTCCCATGGATGCGAATTCAAGTCCCTGCTTCCTCACATATTAACTGGATGACTTTGGGCAAGTTACCAACCTTCTCTGAGATTCGGTTTCTTATTAGGTGTTCTTGGTTATTGACTTAGCACAGTGCCTGGAATAATAAGCATTTAGTAAACGGTGCTTTTCATTAGGCAGTTAGAAAAGCAGGTCTGGAACTCAGTACAGTTGTTGGGATTGGAGATAACAGTGTACAGGTGACAGGGAAAGCCTTGGAAACGTATGCAACCTCCCAGGGTAGTGTGAAGAGGAGGAGAGAAGAGGACAGAAGACTGACCTTGGGGAAGGATTCCAACACTGAAGGGTAAGGAGTAAGGCTGAGCTAGGGAACAAGACTGGAAGCTATTGGAGAGGCAGAAGTGAGGGATGGGGAAGAGAAAGGCTTGTGGAGGAGGGAGTGGTTCCTCAGGGATGGACTGGGATGGAGGAGCTCTTGGGTCTTCTCCTTAGGACATCTCGCCCTTTCCTTTAGCAAGAGCCACGTCAGTGGAGGGGCAGGCAGAAACCAGGCTGCAGTGGAGTGAGAAAGAATAAGAAGTGGAGGTTGTGTGGGGCAGCCTGCCTGGATCCGACCCCCTCGGGGCTCAGGAACAGTAGGAAATGCTCCCGTACTTTGGGTCCCTTGAACAGGACACTGGGCTTCCAAGGATTTCTTCTCATCAGCCTTCCCTCTGTTTGTCTGATAGGTTGCCAGTGGTCAGGACTATAGTCTGTTCCTAACGTATAAAGGAGAGTTCTATTCTGGTGGCTGGGGCGCAGCTGGGCAAACAGGTAGTGGATCTTACACCCCCTTTGGATGGTGCAGTCTGGAGCTGTGAGCAGTGGTTTTTTCATGGGCTAGAACCACCTGCCTTCATTTGACTCTTACCTCTCTTATCACTTCCTGGGGCGCCACTCTTCTGTTTGTCCCTTCCCAGTGCCTTCACCCCTGGCTCCCATGGAAAGGAACCGATAAAAGATTGGGTGGAGGATTAGAGCCAACCCTCAGCAGAGGAGCTGTGAACCTTTCTCTCAGCAGGGACAGGAAACCGTGTGAGGTTTTCAAAGATAAAACAAGTGTCCCCTAAAAGGAGCTTGATGTTCACTGATTTGGGAAGAATGTGATTAATGCAGGGAGGAATGATTGAGAAATTTTCTCAAGCTTGTATATTTAACCTTTTTGTTTCTGATATTGGTCTGAAGGGAGGGCCATTAAATATAAGACTAAATCTTTTAGAAATCCTCAGTAATCCTACCAGCACATGAAATCATCTTTGTTCATTGTCTAGTGTTTTCTTCCAGTCCTCGTTCATATGTGCACTACTTTTTTTACCTCCAAAGCCCCAGTAGATAGTTGTATGCCATAGCTGCACATCCTTCTAGTTGCTGTATGTGGGACGCAGCCTCAGCATGGCCGGAGAAGCGGTGCGTTGGTGCGTGCCCAGGATCCGAACCCGGGCCACCAGCAGCGGAGCGCAGGCACTTAAGCGCTAAGCCACGGGGCTGGCCCTTTTTTTCTTTTCTTTCTTTTTTTTTGATGAGAACGTTTCGCCCTGAGCTACCATCCGAAGCCAATCCTCTTTTTTCTAACAAAGATTGGCCCTGGGCTAACATCTGTGCCCATCTTCCTCTACTCCACATGGGACGCCGCCACAGCATGGCTTGACAAGTAGTGCATCGGTGCACGCCCGGGATCCATACCTGGGAGTCCCGGGTCGCCGCAACGGAGGAGCGTGCACACTTACCCACTCCGCCACCGGGCTGGGCACCATGTGTGTACATTTGTATACAGTAATCACACCATAGGTGTGGTTTTATATGCTTGTTTTATCATTTATACTTACATAAAGCATTTTTCCATGGTGGTAATGTTTTCACAGATACAGTTTTTAATATATGTATGATATAGCATCAATTTAATTTATCATAATTAATTATTCATTTAACCATTTTATTAAATAATTACGTAAGCATTTCCCTGTTGTCAGGTGGCATACTTCTTTGGAGGCGGAGTGCAGTGGCCCTTGGAGATATCATGACATTTATCTTGTGTGCATACGTGATTTTTTCTTTCGTTTGGATTATTGCTCTAGGATAAATCCCAGGAGTGTCAAAGGAGTAGGATATTTTTATTGTTGTCAGAATGTGTTGTTAAATTGCTTTCCAGAAGTTTTACCAGATGATACTGCCAGCAGCAGTGGGTAGAAGTACCACTTGAATTTTGTGGGTGAGGCATCTGGGGGGCTTAGCTGGGTCTTTGGCTCTGAGTCTCTCCAAGGCTGCAGTCATCGTAGGGTTCCACTGGGAAGGCTCTGCCTCCAGGAGCACACCGATGGTTGTTGGCAGGATGCAGGGGCCCCAATTCCTTGCTGGTAGTTGTCCAGCAAATGGTTGCTGGCCAAGCCTTCCTCGGTTCCTTGCCATGTAGGCTTCTCCGCGTGGCAGCTCCCAACATGGCAGCTGGCTCCGTCAGAGTGACCAAATGAGAGGGTAAGAGAGTGCCAGTGAGACAGAAGCCAGTGTCCTCTCATTTAATCTGGGCAGTGACCTCCCTTCACTTTTGCTGGCCTTCTGCTTGTGAGAAGCAAGTCACTAGGTCCAGCCCCCACACAAGGGTGGGGAGTACACGTGGGTGTGAACAGCAGGAGACGGGGATCACTAGGGGCCATTTTAGAAGTAGCCCGCCACAACCATGATCTTGACTGTGGCCTGAGCCTCCCCCTGTCAGTGACATCAGTGATTTCTTTCCAGTGGCCCTTGCCAGAGCACAGTTAGGTAAAGAAGCTCTCTGCGAGCCAGGCAGCAGAGGCGAGGCCCCGGCTCTGCCAGCCTCGCTCACCTAGGTGTACACTTTCTGGATCAGTAAACCCCTCTTTTCCTTTTGAGTCAACTTAGGGACCGTTGTTGTTCCGCTGTCTTCACCAAAGCACTTAGAATCTGTCTTTCCAAAGCACTTAGAATCTGCCTTTCCAAAGTTATCCCTCAGCAGAGGCACCAAGATCAAATCCTGCTGGAAAGCTAAGTTGGCCACACTTCATCCTGCAGACCGCTGACCCTCCCATCTCTCGCTCTCAGCAGAAGAACCTGCCTCCTGTTTCATAGAGGAAACAGATGCCGTCAGCTGAGAAAGCCCTCAGTTTCCCACTCGTACTCCTGCACACTTGCCTCTACCTGCCCCCGCCCTGGGTCCCTTCCCTTTATAGCGGTGGGGGAAGCGTGTCTCTTCCTACTGAAGCTGATGCTTCTCTCTGTGCCCTGGATCCCATCTCCCCCCGTTCCTCAGAAGCCTCACTCCATCTGCTGGGCCTTCTTCCCCACAACTTCAGCGTCTCCCTCTCTACTCGTCCCTCACCATCAGTCTTTACACATGACTCAGGTGTCTTCCATCTTAAGAGGCCCTGTGTGGAGCCCTCCAAGTCCCACCTGTTCGCTTCACCTCCTGCCTCCACTTCTAGGCCAGACTTCTCAGGAGCTGCATTGACTTACTGTCCCCATTTCCTCGTCTCCTTCTCATTCCTCTGTCCGTTCCACTCAGATTCCACCCTTATCAGTTTGCTGAGTGGCTCCTGCTAGGGTTACGGTGACCTCCATGTTGCTGAAAACAATAATAAAGAACCTGGAGACCATTGTCCAATCTTTCCCTTTCTTGATCTCTCAGCAGCCTTTGACATTGGCTATGACGTGCTGAGCATCTTGGTGAAGAGCGGTCTTCCTCTCGCCACTGTGACAGGGTTCTCTGAGGGCTCTCTTCCTTTCTCATTCCTTCTGGGCTCATTTCCTGGCTGTGCTCCTCGGCCAGGCCCTCCTATGTCGGAGGTCCCCATGGCAGGACTGTGCTCGCCTCCTTTCCTCTGTCTTCTCCTTCAGAAGGTCTCACCCTCACTGTGGCTGCAGTTACCGTCTGTGTGCTCAGCACTCTCCAGCTGGCAGCTGAGGCCCAGCCTGCTCTTGGGAGGTGCAGACATCTCTCAGTGCCACTTGACGTTTGCTCTTGGCCATCTCTAAGCACTGTGAGTTCAGTGGGTCCAAAAGTGAACCCCTGCTCATCCCCCGCCTGCTCCTTCTCCACTGTTTGCCATGTCCACTTACGTTCCCCTCTAGGAATCATGTCTACTCCTTACTTAGAACACTTACCGGCTACGCATTGTGCTTAGAATAAAGACCAGACCCTTCCGGGAGAGTCCTTTCATGAAGAAATGGAGCACTCCAACGAAGTGAGGTGTACAGGGTCAGCCCCATGACTTAGCGGTTAAGTGCGTATGCTCCACTGCTGGTGCTTCAGGTTTGGATCCTGGGCGCGCACCGATGCACTGCTTCTCTGGCCATGCTGAGGCTGCGTCCCACATGCAGCAATTGGAAGGATGTGCAGCTATGACATGCAACTATCTACTGTGGCTTTGGGGGAAAAATAAATAAATAAATAAAATTATTAAAAAAAAAGAAGTGGGGGTGTAAAGAGTGGTTATATACCATCAAAGAGCGTGTATCACATGTGATTGCAATGTCCTTTTTACATTAGCCACGACATTGACCTGTCGGCACGTCAATTGTTGGACATGGTTGGTATCAGCTCTGCTGTTTCCATGGGCATGGCTGTTGTCTTGAGTTGGGTGGTCACAGGATGGGCAGAGCAATCAAATCCTAGCCTAGGGAGAAATGCTTACCCTTAAGGAAATGCCAATGTGGGGTAAGTTTCATTTACAAATTAAGGGTATTGTTCTTGTCTTTGGGACATGTCAATTGCTTAAAAAAGATATATAATGGATGAACAGAGGCTACAGGCCCCTTTTGGAAAAAAAAATCTAGGTCAAGCCCAACTAGTTTTACACCAAATGCCTTCCTCATGTGCTCCAATGTATCCTATTGCTTACCATTTATTTATCTTTTTCCCCCTTTTGATGTATAATCTTTTGATAGAAAGCAATGATGATCAAAATATTGTCCCTCAGAGTCACGGTGGTTGCTGCATGCCCTGGGTTTATCACGTCCCTCGGTGCCAGGCTTTTATATCATCTATTTGTCCAGTTGTTCACATTGCGTGGAATTAGTTGGATATTGTGGACAAGCAAAGAGGTATATATATATATATAAACAGAGGAAGCATTTCAAGGGTTTTGGATTAATTTTAGGTTGTTGCACAAACATTGTATATGTGCTTTTTTTTAAAATATATATAGCCCCTTATGCTACATTGTGCACAATTATAGAACAAGTATGGTAACAATGATAATAATTAAACATTTTTTTTAAAGATTAGTTTAAAATGAGTTTTTAGGCATAGTCCTTATCAGAAAAGGTAATTTGTCCAGGGTTATAAGATTGATCGGCCATCTCAAGTCACTGAGCCACCATTACTCTAGTTTGCATGCCAGTCTTACAACACTAGGTAAAGAAAACAACAGTTTGAATATAATGATTAGTACAAGAATTCCAAGAAGTAATATAAATAAGAATTACAATCCAGATCGAAAAAAGGAACCAATACCAGAAGGGAGACAACCAAACAAATCAAGGCTGGGTGTAGGATCACTTAAGGCATTCACCTGTTTTTCCATGTGTTTTAGTAGAGGTGACACATTGGAAGACTCGTCAGGTATAAACACACAGCATTCAGTTTGAATTATCTCATATGTACTACCTTGGGTTTCTGTAAGAATATCCAAGCCCATTCTATTTTGAAGGACAGCTTTTCTCATTAAAGACATTTCAGTACTTATGAAAGCTATTCTTTCCTGACTATCGTTAAGGGCTTGTTGAGTAAATTTTGTCAGAGACTCTATATATGATATGACATCTTCCAGCCCCAAGGAAGGAGTAAATATAGCTACTAGGTGGTCATACAAGTGTAACACTGAATGAGCCCATCTGGCCTTAAGGAGAGGCAGATTGGCCACAGATGTTAGCTCTGGACGAATCTTTCCCTGTATGCAAGAGAAGCCCAGAGTGCAGCGCCCTAGCCATCCTGAGGTTTGTTCGACATAACCAGTGAGTTCCATTAGGAGCCATCTAATAGACGCTTGGTCTTTGAGACCGGTGTGTTCCAAACCAATCACTGTTTCACGTATAATAATATTCTGACATGACTCGGTGGGTATCCAGCCCATCTTTAGAGTGTAATTTGGTAGATTTTGTTTGGAATGATTTCTCTGTTACCAACATAAAGGTGCTGGTATGTTTAAAGATCCATGGCTAGGAGTAAGGCAAACATATCCATCCCAAATTTGTGTGAAACCTTCCATGGTTTGTACTGTAATGTCTGGTTTCTTTTGTTTATCTGCAATTTGTTGGGATAATTGGATGGTTTGAGTAATAGAAAAGAATAACCGTGTCCTGTATTACTAATAGTATGGGCTATTGACCATGTTTCAGGATCATAATTAGTAATATCAGAAGAACTGTGAACAATAGAACTAGATCTTTGTATCACAATAAATTGCTTTAGAGCTTTCCAATCTGTGCCTCGAAAGGGAAAGACCCACCAAGGGTCTTAGAAAGTGGAAGTTGGCCACACAGCCAGCAAGTAGACTGATTTTTATGTGTAGCAAAGGAATGTGCCCATTGCAGAAAAACATTGCCATCAGAGGTCCATTCAGGTGTAGATTGGAAAAACAAACATAGCATTAGGGAAACCTTATATGGCATTTTTTTTGTAATCAACATATGGTTTTGTAATTAGGTTCCAATCTATCTTATAAAGTTGAAAGGTAAAGCATTGGTGTATGAAAATGGTAAGGCCATCTGGAAATTGATTATTTTAGCAATTACATAAAGCTTAAACACTACAAGGGTTTAAATGAAGAGATATAAGCTTAGGAATACAGGCCTGGTCCAGAGTCTCAGGACAGATGTCTACAACAGATGTCGTGTTCTTCTCATCCTGATTTGGAGATATTCGTCTTGGTCTGTCGAAGTTGGGTGTCAGAGACTGGAGTTGAAGTCCATTCAGGTGGAGAAGCCTTTTTTAAATGAGAAAGGTGAATTCATGAGTTTACGCCTTTAAATTTTGCAGCACATGGATTGGTTAAAAGCACCTGATATGGTCCTTTCCAATAGGGCTGCAAAGAGTCCTTTATCAGGTGTCTTTTCCAATAAACAAAATCTACAGGTTGTAATCCATTATCCTTAATGTCTTCATCTCCTGGGAGCTTACTGTGAAAAGAATTAGCTACCAATTTCTCATTTCTCTTAAGAGCCTCAATGAGACCTTGAAAATAAAGTAAAATATCTCCTTTAAGTAAAGTTGGTTCCTACATTTCTTCATCTAATTGCATAGGTCGTCCAGTTATTATTTCGAAAGGAGACAGTCGATGATTACCAAAAGATGCAGATCTAAGACTGAGGAGCACTAGTGGAAGAGCTTTTGGCCGTGAGAGATTAAATGCTTCTGAAAGCTTTGCCAACTGTATTTTGATCAAACTATTAGTTCTTTCGACCGATCCTGAGGATTAGGGATGGTAAGCACAGTGGAAATGCTGCATTATTGCCCAAATATTACAAATAGATTTAATTATTTGTCTGGTGAAATGAGTTTCCAGGTCACTATGTAACTCGGTAGGAATTCCCCAAGCAGGAATTATTCTCTCTAATAGTAATTTACCTACTGTTAGAGCCATTGCTCTTCTGCAAGGAAGGGCCTCAACCTAATGTGAGAACATACAGATAATTACCAAGATATATGTATATCCTTGAGATGGTGACATTTAGACAAAGTTCAATTGCCATTCCTCAAAGGGTCCCTTAGAAAGGGGAAAGTGGCCTTGTGACCCATGAAGTGGTTTCCCTGGATTATACTTTGAGCATATAACACAACGAATATAAGTTTTATGGGCCACTGTGGGAAAAAGTTTCCAAAAGTATTTTTTTCCCCATAAAATCACCTTTTCAGGTGCTCAGTGGGTTAGTTAGTGTATATGCTGGAGCAGGGGCAATTGTGCTCCAACAAGTACCATGGGTTTCCTATTGGGCTCAAACCACATCTGTGAGAGGGTGTCAAAAATTCCCCCTTTTGACTGCCATATGTGTTTTTCTTCTTCCATGGCCACTTCTTGGGCCTGTAGAAGGAAGTCTTTTACTGGGTTAGCAGAGTTAATAGGAAGCAGCAGGCATTCTAGAGGCTGGGTAGGGCAAGTCCTCAAGGCTGCTTGTTTAGCAGCTGCATCAGCAAGCTGGTTTCCTTTAGCTTCCAAAGTATCATATTTTGAATACCCTAGCATTTTAATAATCGCTAGTTGTCTCGGTAGCTGTATAGAATGTAATAATTCTGCAACCTGTTTCCCCTTCTTTATAGGCTGATCTGAAGAGGTTAAAAACCCTCGTTGTTTCCACAGCATTCCAAAGTCATGTGCTGCTCCGAAAGGATAACAACTGTCAGCATCGATATTTGCTACCTTGTCTCTGGCCAATTGACAAGCTCAAGTTTTTCTTCATAGGTGAACAAGTTCAGACTCTCATTTCTTTATCAAGCAGTTTTGTTCAGACTTTATAAACATAATTCTTTCCAATTTTAAAGCCAAATTAAAAGGACAACCAACTCAATTTACTCCAAGTTTCCCCTAAGGTCCCTTGGCCTAGGAAATTCCCCCTAGGCTTTTCTTTACCTAGGAAATGTACCGGTATCCTTCAAAGCCACTAGTCTCAAGACCTTAAAACAGCTCAAATAAACTCCTGGACCATCAATTTATTTTTTTTTATTATTTTTTTTTGTGAGGATGATCAGCCCTGAGCTAACAACCATGCTAATCCTCCTCTTTTTGCTGAGGAAGACTGGCTCTGAGCTAACATCTATTGCCAATCCTCCTCCTTTTTTTCCCCAAAGCCCCAGTAGATAGTTGTATGTCATAGTTGCACATCCTTCTAATTGCTGTATGTGGGATGCAGCCTCAGCATTGCCTGAGAAGCAGTGCGTCAGTGCGTGCCCGGGATCCCAAACCGGGCCGGCAGTAGTGGAGCGCACGCACTTAACCACTAAGCCACGGGGCAGGCCCCTGGACCATCAACTTAAAATAAAGAGGTCTGGGATTCAGGAGAACTCACCAAGGTCACCTGAAGAATGCAGTGATCCAGATGGGGCTCAAAGTGCCCCTGTGGTACCAAGAGTCGGTTCAGTGTAGATTCCAGGTTGTCTCTGGTGGGTTTCTCTGAAATCCTACTGCAACTATGCCAAGAAATGTTGATGCAAATAACCCATAACCAATCTATAAATCAAAATTAGGGTGAGTTTATTATGAGTCAAACTTTGAAGACCATATAATCCAGGACAGTCCTTTCATGAAGAAATGGAGCACTCCGAAGAAGTGTGGTGTACACAGTGGTTATATACTATCAAAGAGCATGTATCACATGTGATTGCAATGTCCCTTTTACAATAGCCGCGACATTGACCTGTCAGCACATTGATTGATGGACAGGGTGGGTATCAGGTCTGCTGTTTCCATGGGCGTGGCTGTTTTCTTGAGTTGGGTGGTCACAGGATGAGCACAGCAATCAAATCCTAGCCTAGGGAGAAATGCTTATCATTAAGGAAATGCCAATGTGGGGGAAGTTGCATTTACATCTTAAGGGCATTGTTCTTGTCTTTAGACATGTTAATTGCTTAAAGTGGATGTACAATGGATGAACACAGGCTACAGGCCCCTTTTGAAAAAAAAAAAACAGCTAGGTCAGGCCCAATTAGTTTTACACCAATGGTTTCCTCATATGCTCCAATGTATCCTACTGCTTGCCATTTATTTATCAAGAAGAAGGATAGTCTCAGCTTTAAGGAGCTCACTGTTTATGAGACATGAATAAAACAACCGTTATGGAAAAGTAGATAAGTACAGGGTCCCAGAGTGGCGACATCAAAAGGGGTCTCTAGATGGAGACCTCTCAGGAAAAGTGTCCAAGTGAAAGGAACATTTGACATGAGTTTAGATTAGGAAATAGGAATTAAGTTGATTAAACAGGGGGGTAGGAGTGCAGAATAAACATATATAAAAAGACAGATATAAAGGATGCTAAAGCTTTCAGAAAATGGGGCTATTTTTAAGGCTGGAACAAAGCGATCATGTAGGAAACAGTGGGTGATGAGGCTAAAGGTGAGGACAGCAAGAGAATGCCTGTGAGTCCAGCTCAGGAGTCTGAAAGTTCTCTCGGATGCTCTGAGCAGTTATTGAAAGAGTATAAGCAGATGTCACATTTAAACAAACTTTGATTCTAGAAGGTAACTCTGAAGGCATTATAGAGGAATGATTAGAAGAAATTAAGACTAGAAGCAAAGGGAACTGTTGGGAGACTAGGCAGCGATCCAGATAAGATAGGCCTTGGCTCAGGCGGGGGTTCTGCAGGTGAAAGAGGCCAGGATGTGGGAAGCAGTGCTGGGCTCCTGCAGGAGGAAACTGAGATGCCTCTCAGTCACGGGAAGACTGTGCCTGTCATGGCATCCCCACCCCCATGCTCAAATGCCATGTTCCTATCTACTTCTGTACATTTCCTCTCTTCCGCCATCTGAAATCCTCACTCTTTCTTCCTTCCACCTGCCCAAAGTGGTCCCTTTGAGGACTTGATGTAGTCCACCTCTCCTAAGAAGCTGTCCTTAATTACAATTTCTCGATAACATTCCCATTTTTTTTTAGGTTCTCTAATACAACATATACTATATTCCTTGGCAGAATCAAGTTTCATCTTGCAAACCATGTCACGTATGTGGAGGAGCTTGGAACCTTATAATTCTTTGTATTTCCTTCAATACCTACCACAAATACTTTGCACATATAGGTCAATGGATGTCCAGTAAAGTTCAATAAAGAAGAAGCATCCTTTATAAGACAAGAACTTTTATGAGCTCTGTTATTCCTTTAGATCAGCTACTTGAACCATTTGTCTTTCTCCACAGGTCAACAGTGTTGCCCAGCACAAGTGAATTTTACACCTTCTCAAACTCAATAGAGCAAAGATGGAACTTCATTTCCCCTGCAAGCCTTACTGCCCTAGAGAAAAGCAAAAACAAAGTGTGACATCTAATTCTTTCTCCACATTCTCATCTCAAATTGCAACTGTTTTCCAGATGCTAACTGTTTTCATTCTTAAAACTGACAGAAAAGTTTCTCATTATTTCCTTTTCTTTCTTTTTTTGTGAGGAAGATCAGCCCTGAGCTAAATTCTGATGCAAATCTTCTTCTTTTTGCTGAGGAGGATTGGCCTTGGATTAACATCTGTGCCCATCTTCCTCTAGTTTATATGGGATGCTACCACAGCATGGTTTGACAAACGGTATGTCGGTGCGCACCAGGATCCAAACCTGTCAACCCGGGGCTGCCGCAGTGGAGCGTGCGCACTTAACCACTGAGCCACAGGGGTGGCCGCTCTCTTTATTTCTAAAGCTGAAATGTCTAAATCGTTCTCTGGGCTAGTTGGAGTTTCCATAAAATGAAAATGTACATTCCAGAAAAATCCTTAGATTTCCAGAATAATCCTTAATATATTATGGTAAACACCTTTGCAAAATGTCACTCATTTTCAATGTCAGTGCCTCCACAAGGGTATCCTTGCATTTTCTCCCCTCCAACCACCTCTCACTTTGCCCATCCCCAGGTTGATGGGCTCACAGAGTTTACTGAACGGTAAGAATGATCAGAGTCTGAGGGAGACTTCAAGGATGACTAAACCATGTTTTCTGACCCCAACCATCTCTCTCCATCTCTCCTTTAACTTCTATTTTTCTTATTCTGGTTTCTATTTTAGTTGTTTACTTGTCTTGTGAATTGTTGTTTTGTGGTTTATAATTACCATGTAAATTCATATTAATTTTGCCTTAGAGTTTAGAAAGGACTTACATTAAACAAGGTGTTTTTCCCAGTCCTTTGATGTCTCTAATACCTTCCAATGCAATTCAAGTGGCTTCTTGTTTTTACGTCTCTATCATTATTCCTTCAGAATTATGCTCACCCAACACTTTTGATCTGACCAATGCTGCTTTACTCTTTAAACTTTTCTACGCCAACACTCATGTGAAGAACCCCTCAAGCACCATGAGGAGGAGGATGTCAAGATGGCAACACAGGCAGACTCTGAAATCACCTCCTCCCGAGGACACGGCCAATTTACAACTACTCATGGAAAAATTACAACTGAGACAGAACTGAAAACTGGATAAGAGGAACTCCTGCAACAACAGACAATCCTAACTGAGGTAGAAAAGGAAGAAACTCCCTTCTGGAGAGGAAAAATGCCACCTTCACAAGCCGCAGCACCTCACGACTGCCCAGGAGTCACCCAAAGGTATGCAGCCCTCCCTGAAGGAGCAGGACCCTGAGCCAGGGAGCAACCCCGCTGTGGGCATTTTGTGGACCCAGCACAATCGTGACAAGTGGCAGAATAACTGACTTTGCCTGTTACTAAAACATTAGGGAGTACACCCAGAAAAGCTGGTTCACAAACAAATTACAAACCGGCTCTTAAAGAACGCATGCACAAACTCACGCATTTCAGATAGCAACCTAAAATCACCAGAAAGAAATGTGCACAGTGTTTTGGTGAAAAGAGACTCACCTAATAGGCCCTGTGTGCATCTCGGTGAGAAGTGAGACCTCTCCAGGGACTGGGACTTTGGTGGCGAATATTGTTGTGGTCTGGTGTGGGCGTGCTGACATAGAAGCCATTGGAGTTCTCCCTGAGGTCTGCTAGCCCAGAGTCTGTCCCACCCGCTAGAGAACCAATTTAATCCAGCTCAGTCAGGGCAGGCAGCCCACCCTAGAGACTGGCCCCAACCAACAACAAGCCCTCAGGCAACTTGTGGGCCTGCATAGATTGGTGACTGTATTCTCTGCAGCCTGGCAACTGAGACAACTTCGTTGGTGCAGGGTGTGCGCAAGGAGCAGGTGGAGAGTGTGGGGCGGTGGTGGAGTGTGTGGGGCTCCCGCCGTGGAGAGACTGGGTATGCTTCGGGAGGTTAGGGCACGCACACGGGGCAGAACTGTGTTGACAGAGAGTGTGGACCTGTGGGCAGCAAGGCTTGTCAGCTGCAGAAGACTCGTGCTTCTCAAAGACCCAGAAAGGGGGTTTGCCCCACCTTCCAAAGCCTGAAACAATTGGGTGCTCCCGTGCCTGAGGTCAGCCCCACCCAGCTGCAATCCTCAGATAGCTGACAAGAGACCTAAAGGCTGGAGGCTTATAGCAATTGTAAGGCCCTGAGCCTAACAACCTGCCATGCTGGGTGCCTACTAACTTAAAAGAAATACTGCAACACAAATGTGGTGTTAGAACCTGCAGCCAACTGTGCTGGGGCTCCCCACACCTGATAAATAGACTGAAGGGCCCACAACAACTACAAGCAGCTGAGCATTACAACACCTGGCCAGGAGCAAAACTCAGCCTCCCTGGGCACCTACAGGGAGAGCAAACAGGCAATAACAGAAGGACACGCATAGCCCACATAGTGGTCACCCCTGGAACAATGAGAACTGAAGGAAGCACACTGGAGGCCTCCTAAGCCATCACTTACATAAGGTCACCTATCCAAGTGCAGGAGACGTAGCTGACCTACCTAATATGTAGAAACAAGCACAGGGAAAGAGGCAAAATGAGGAGACAAAGGAATACATTCCAAGTAAGGGAACAGGACAAAACCCCTGAAAAGGAACTAAGTGAAACAGAAATGAGCAACCTACCCGACAGAGAGTTCAAACAAAGAGTGTTAAGGATGCTCACTGATTTTGGGAGAAGAATAGATGAACTCAGTGAGAATACCAACTAAGAAATGGAAGATAAAAAAGAACGAATCAAAAATGAAGAATACAATACTGGAAATGAAAAATTCACTAGAGGGACTCAACAGCAGAGTAGAGAATACAGAAGAACGGATCTGTGAGATGGACAAAAGACTAGAAGACATTACCGAAGCTGAACAGGTAAAACAGAAAAGAGTTAAGAAGAGTGAGGGCAATCTAAGGGACGTCTGGGATAACATCAAGCACACTGACATCTGTGTGATAGGTGTCTCAGAAGGAGAAGAGCGAGAAAAAGGGGCAGAGAATCTATTTCAAGAAATAATAGATGAAAACTTCCCTAACCTAAGGGACAAAACAGACATCTAAGTACAGGAAACACAGAGAGCTCCAAACAAGATAAACCCAAAGAGACCCACATCAAGACAGATCATAATCAAAATGTCCAGAATTAAAGATAAAGAGAGAATTCTTGAAGCTGCAAGAGAAAGACAAGTTACATACTAAGGAAACCCCATAAGGATATCAGCTGAATTCTAGCAGAAACCTTACAGGCTAGAAGAGAACGGCATGATATTTAAAGTGACAAAAAGGAAAAAACTTACAACCAAGAATACCGTACCCAGCAGGGTTATCATTCAAAATGGAAGGAGAGATCAAAAATTTCCCAAACAAGCAAAAATTAAAGGAGTTTATCACCAAGAAACCAGTGCTACATGAAAAGTTAAAGGGACTGATTTAAGGGGAAAAGAGAAGAAAACAAATAGGAAAAATTATTTATTTCCATGATAAGAGGGTAATGGATACAAATGCAGAAAAAAGTGGTTAGATATGATATCAAAAGCATAAAAGGAGGGAGGAGGGGAGTTAAAGAGTAGAGCTTTCAGACAGAAGTTAAACTAAAGAGACCATCAATTCTGTATAGAAGGAGAAAGGAAGAGAGAAGGACTACTAAAACACTGAGAAAAAAAGTTAAAAAATGGCAGTAAGTACATACTTATCAATAGCTACTTTAAACGTCAATGGACTAAATGCTCCAATTAAAAGGCATAGGGTGGCTGACTGGATAAAAAAACAAGACCAATATATATGCTGCATACAAGAGACACACTTCAGACCTAAAGACACTCAAAAACTGAAAGTGAAGGGATGGAAAAAGATACTCCATGCAAATGGCAATGAAAAGAAAGCTGGGGTATCAGTACTCATATCAGACAAAATAGACTTTAAAAGAAAAAGTGTAAAAAGAGACAAAGAGGGCATTACATAATGATCAAGGGAACAATCCAACAAGAGTATATAACACTTGTAAATATCTATGCACCCAATGTAGGTGCACCTTAATATATAAAGCAACTATTAACAGACATAAAAGGAGAAATAGACAGTAACACAATAATTGTAGGGGACTTTAACACTCCACTTACACCAAAGGATAGATCATCCAAACAGAAGATCAATAAGGAAACATTGGCCTTAAATGATACACCAGAACAGATGGACCTAGTAGCTATATACAGAGCATTCCATCCAAAAACCGAAGCATACACGTTCTTTTCAAATGCATATGGAACATTCTGCAGGATTGATCACATATTAGGCCACAAAACAAGTCTCCATAAATTTAAGAAGATTGAAATAATACCAAGCAACTTTTCTCACCACAAGAGTATGAAACTAGAAATCAACTATAGGGAGAAACACAGAAAAGCCACAAATACGTGGAGATTAAACAAAATGCTACTGAACAACGACTGGGTCAACGAAGAAATCAAAGAAGAAATCAAAAAATACCTGGAGACAAATGAAAATGAAAATACGACATATCAGAATCTATGGCATACAGCAAAAGCGGTCCTGAGAAGGATGTTTATAGCAATACAGGCCTATCTCAACAAACAAGAAAAATCTCAAATAAACAATCTAACAATGCACCTAAAGGAACTGGAAAAAGAAGAACAAACATAGCCCAAAATCAGTAGAAGAAGGGAAATAATAAAAATCAGAGCAGAAATAAATGAAATAGAGACTAAAAGAATAGAAAAATTAATAAAACCAAGAGTTGGTTCTTTGAAAAGATAAACAAAATTGACAAATCTTTAGCTAGACTCACCAAGAAAAAAGGAGAGAAGGCACAAATAAGTAAAATCAGAAATGAAAGAGGAGAAATTACAACAGACACCTCAGAAATACCAAAGATTATAAGAGAACACTATGAAAAGCTATATGCCAACAAATTCGACAAATCTGGAAGAAATGGATAAATTCTTAGAATCATAGAACCTTCCAAAACTGGATCAAGAAGAAGTAGAGAATTTGAATAGACATATCACCAGTAATGATATTGAAGCAGTAATCAAAAACCTCCCCCAAAATAAAAGTCCAGGACCAGATGGCTTCCTTGGTGAATTCTACCAAACATTCAAAGAAGACTTAATATCTACACTTCTCAAACTCTTCCAAAAATTTGATGAGGGTGGGAAGCTCCCTAACTCATTCTACGAAGCCAACATTACCTTGATAGCAAAACCAGACAAGGACAACACAAAAAAAGAAAATTACAGGCCAATATCACTGATGAACATCAATGCAAAAATCCTCAACAAAATACTAGCAAATCGCGTACAACAATACGTTAAAAAGATTATACACCATGATCAAGTGGGATTTATTCCAGCTAAGCAGGGATGGTTTAACATTTGCAAATCAATCAACGTGATACACCAAATTAATAAAATGAAGACTAAAAATCACATGGTCATCTCAATGGATGCAGAGAAAACATTTGACAAGATAGAGCATCTATCTATGATAAAAACTCTGAATAAAATGGGTATAGAAGGAAAGTACCTCAATATAATAAAGACTATATCTGACAAACCCACAGCTAATATCATCCTCAATGGTGAAAAACTGAAAGCTATCCCTCTAAGAACAGGAACCAAACAAGGATGCTCACTGTCACCACTCCTATTTAACATAGTACTGAAAGTCCTAGCCAGAGCAATCAGGCAAGAAAAAGAAATAAAAGGAATCCAAATGGCAAAGGAAGAAGCGAAACTGCCACTACTTGCAGATGACATGATTTTGTTTATAGAAAACCTTAAAGAATCCACCAGAAAACTTTTAGAAGTAATAAACGAATATAATAAAGTTGCAGGATACAACATCAACCTATAATAATTAGTTGCATTTCTATGCACTAACAACGAAGTAGCAGAAAGGGAAATTAAGTATACAACCCCAGGGCTGGCCCGGTGGCGTAAGTGGTTAAGTGCAGGCACTCCGCTGAGGCAGCCCGGCATTCTCCAGTTCAGATCCCGGGTGTGCAACGATGCACCACTTGTAAAGCCATGCTGTGGTAGCATCCCATATAAAGTGGAGGAAGATGGGCATGGATGTTAGCATAGGGCCAGTTTTTCCCAGCAAAAAAAAAAGGGGGGGGGAGTTTTGGCAGATGTTAGCACACGGATGATCTCCTCAAAAAAAAAAAAAAAGGAATACAACCCCATTTACAATTGCTACAAAAAGAATAGAATACGTAGGAATAAACTTAACCAAAGAGGTGAAAGAGTTATACACGGAAAACTATTAAACATTGCTGAAAGAAAGTGAAGAACACACAAAGAAATAGAAAGATATTCCGTCCTCTTGGATTGGAAGAATTAACATAGTTAAGATGTTCATACTTCCTAAAGCAATCTATAGATTCAATGCAATCCTTATCAAAGTTCCAACAACATTTTTCACAGAAATAGAACAAAGAATCCTAAAATTTATATGGAACAATAAAAGACCACAAATAGCTAGAGGAATCCTGAGAAAAAAGAGCAGAGGTGGAGGTATCACACTCCCTGATTTCAAAATATACTACAAAGCTATTGTAGCAAAAACAGCATGGTACTGTCACAAAAACAGACACACAGATCAATGGAATAGAATTGAAAGCCCGGAAATAAACCCACACATCTATGGACAGCTAATCTTTGACAAAGGAGCCAAGAACATACATTGGAGAAAAGAAAGTCTCTTCAACAAATGGTGTTGGGAAAATTGGATAGCCACATGCAAAAAAATGAAAGTAGACCCTTACCGTATACCATACACAAAAATTAACTCCAAATGCATTAAAGACTTGAATGTAAGACCTGAAACTATGAAACTTCTAGAAGAAAACTTAGGCAGTACACTCTTCGACATTGGTCTTAGCAACATATTTTCAAACACCATGTCTGACCGGGCAAGAGAAACAATAGAAAAAATAAACAAAATGGGACTACATCAAACTAAAAGGCTTCTGCACAACAAAGGAAACCATTAACAAAATGAAAAGACAGCCTAAAAATTGGGAGAAGATATTTTCAAACCATACTTCTGATAAGGGCTTAATCTCCAAAATATATAAAGAACTCATGCATCTCAACAACAAAAAAACTACCAACCGAATTAAAAAATGAGCAAAAGACCTGAACAGACATTTCTCCAAAGAAGATATACAGATGGCCAACAGACACATGAAAAGATGTTGAAAATCATTAACCATCAGGGAAATGCAAATTAAAACTACAATGAGATATCTCCTCACACCCGTCAGAATGGCTATAATTAACAAGACAGGAAACAACATGAGTTGGAGAGGATGTGGAGAGAATGGAAGTCTCATACACTGCTGGTGGGAGTGCAAACTGGTGCAGCCACTATGGTGAACATGATGTAATCTATGCAGAAATAGAAGTATAATGATGTACACCTGAAATTTATACAATGTTATAAACCAATGTTACTGCAATAAACAAAACATTAAAAAAAAATAAGACACCATCAACTAAGTGACCCTACATTCCTCACATCTGTTTCCTTGGTTTGTTCCTAAATAAAGATGTTTCCTTTTGTGTGTGTGTGAGGAAGATCAGCTCTGAGCTACCATCCATGCTAATCCTCCTCTTTTTCTTTGCTGAGGAAGACCAGATCTGAGCTAACATCTATTGCCAATCCTCCTCCTTTTTTTTACCCCACAGACCCACTAGATAGCTGTATGTCATAGTTGCACATACTTCTATGTGCTATATGTGGGATGCAGCCTCAGCATGGCCAGAGAAGCCGTACGTCAGTGTACTCCCGAGATCCGAACTCAGGCTGCCAGTAGCACCACGTGCACACTTAACTGCTAAGCCACGAGGCCGGCCCAAGATGTTTCTGAAACGAATAATAACTTATACCAAGTGGTCATTGTATAAAAAGCACTATCACAGATACCTTAAAGAGAACAAATGAAAGAGAATTTTCAATTCCTCAGATAGGTTTGAAATCAAATGAGACATTGAGGGGACCAGGGGGCACTGATCAGAACAGGATCCTAAGAGAAGAGTTTTAAGTCAATTTCAAATGAGGTTAAAACCGGAATGAGATGGTATTTTACCAGTTATCCGAAATCATAAGCATTTTTGTGACCTTTAAGCGTTTATTTGCATATAATCTGTACGTGTGGAGTAAGAGAGTGCTGATATTGTTTAATTTCTTTTTATTATTCAGCACTTTGTAATAGATCTGGTTATTCACAATTAATAAATATCATAATGTGGAGAGACCCAACTCTCAACTGCCTGATATTATCAATTCTTACACAAAGCTAGAATTTTAAAGATCAAACTTCATTCTAGTTACCTTTCCACTAGTCCATCTATATCAGAAAGATGCTGAGTTTTAGGAAAATACGTCAAAACACAAATTTTATATGTAATTTCAAAAGCAAAAAATTAGTTAAAAACTGGGTGGTAACCCATTTTGCTACCATATATTAATCTTTAATATGGGAACAAACATTTTTTGAGAATATAATTGATATTTGCCTATTTATATATTATAGAATGTTAAAGGATTTACAGTTTTAATAGTATTTCAAATACCAGAGAATAAAAGAGAGAATTGTTTCAGTTTTATGAAATAGTTTTTTAGACATAGCAGATTTTCACAGCATATTACTTGAAAATAAAATAATCAGTTAGTGAGGTTTAAGCCATGTGGTTTTATGTTAAACTTGCTCATTCCATAGGAGCATCAATAAAAGCCCTCCAGGAGTAGCTGACACTCTTTCCCTCCATATGAGCACCAGCTGTGTTTGCTTTCAGCATCAGACTCTCGGGTAACACCATAGCCCTCAACTCCGTTTAGTTGAGAAAAGGCTTTATGTGTCATGTGTTTTTTCTAGGGGTATGGAGCTCCCAGACTTATTAAGTACACAGAGATAGTAAGAGTCAGAACATTCAATAAGCTCTAGTGTGCTCAGGTGAGATGGTAAGTACCTGAACTCACATCTGAAGAAGAACTTAGAGGATGCTTTCTGACCCTACTTCATGCTTGACTAAGCAGTCCTGGACATCCCCCTTATGGTCACAGAATAACACAGGCAGCCTTGATGGATCAGAAGTCGTCCTATGTCCATCATTTGTACAGAACAAACTGTCTTAAGACCTCTCATTTCCTGCTGCAGTGGTAATTTATAGAGACACAGAACTGCCATCTAGTGACAAGGAAGAAAACAGCAAGGTGCTTTACATGGAAATTGAAATTGTAAGTTTTTTAAAAAAGAACAGTGAAGCACTAAAGTTGGTAAAGTTGACACAAAGTTGACAGAATGTGACACACGAAAGTTATAGTAAAACTGGAAAATGTGTAGGTGAAGTAATCAGTTGTTCTCTATGCCTCTAAAATATGACTTGACGTTTGACTCATAAATAGTATAGTTTAAATATAATAGAATAACTTTGGAAATAAACTTCTCATCTCATCTCATCCAATGCTGTTGGCAGGAGCCGGTATTAAATAGCCAGATGGTGACTACCTATGTTGAAGCACCATTTTCATCACAGTGGAGAGAATATGAGGCATAAAACCCAACAGACTGATGTTCAGATCTTCCCTTTTACCCTTGATCAATTTTGTAAACATGGTCTTTTTATTTTATTTTTTTTTGTGAGGAAGATAAGCCCTGTGCTAACATCTGCCAATCCTCACCTTTTTTTGCTGAGGAAGACTGACCCTGGGCTAACATCCGTGCCCGTCTTCCTCCACTTTATACGGGAGGCCACCAGAGCATGGCTTGCCAAGCGGTGCATTGGCACGTGCCCAGGATCAGAACCGGTGAACCCCAGGCTGGTGCAGCGGAATGCACGCACTTAACTGCTTGTGCCACCAGGCAGGCCCCTAAACATAGTTTTCTTTATCAGTTAAATATGAATTATAATAGTTACTTTAAAGGATTACTGTAAGAATTGCATGAGGTAGTACAGTAAAGGAAACGGTGTAGAGTGATAGTTAATTCTCCTGCCCTGTCTCTCTTCTATGAAACATACACAAATCATCTAAGAATAGAACTCGTATATACAATAAACTTATGACAAAGAGTCAATGGCTCCAGAAGCAAGGGCCACCATTGTTGAGGGCTTGACCTCAACTGCTTCCAAATACTGTTAACTCTCAATTAATTTTATGTGTTTTCGGTCTTCCAGACACTTCACTGGCTACAAGGAAAGGAGAATGTGTGAAATTGAAATTGATCTATTTCACCCTTGAATGGCCTAGCTGTAGCATCAGGTGTTTTAAATCATCTAGTTCATCAGGTTTTCTGCTTATTACTATATATTTTACCATGGTTCGCAGCCCGAGAAATATAGGAAATTATTATAATTTTACACACATGAATATATATTTTGACTATTACAACTGGAATCTTAATATATAGAGCAATGTTGTACATATTTTGTCCTTGTTGATAGTACAGAATACTTTTCTCAAGGTTTTCTTTGGCATTATCATATTTAATGAAAAACTCAGTAATATATGCCCTGGAGATAAGGATTTAGAAAAATCTAACATACTATCTTAGCCATGCCTCAAAACAAATGCTATAAAAATAATGAGAGGATATTTTGAAGGCACTATTTTTCTTAATTATTTCCAACTTTATGTCCGTTTATCTCTTTTTAATCATTCTGCATCTTATTCTCAAATGGCTAATTAACTCACAGTAATTAAATAACCCTCAGCTGAGTCCACCATGCCTCTTCAAGTGCCCCAGGCTGATGTCGGTCTCATCTCCTACAAAAAGAAGGTGGGAAAACCTGTTTTGTGACAGTATTCTTAAGGATAGCTTTACTCTTACAATAATAGCTATATTTTTGAAAGGCACCAGTGGATTATAAAATCAAGTACTCGACCAATGTTGTATCCTCATTTTCCCTCCAGGGGGAGCACAACTTTCATGTGTAATGCAGGGCTGCTGCTTTATTTTTTCCTTTCAAGATATTACTTGTAAAACATGTTGATGTAAATAATCTATAATCAATCTATAAATCAAAATTGGGGTGAGTTTATTATGAGCCAACTTTTGAGGACCATGGCCCAGGGCCTTCTTTCCCTAAAGAAGAAAGGGCACCAAAGAAGTGGAGTGTACAGATCGGTTATATACCATCAAATAGCATGTATCACATCAGATTGCAATGTCCCTTTCACAATAGCCACAAGATAGCCCTGCCAGATAGCCCTGCCAGAATAGCTATTGATGGACACAGTGAGGAGGGTGTGACTGGTGTCAGGTCTGTTGTCTGGAGCTGGGTGGTCACAGGATCAGTGCAGCAGTCAAATCCCAGCCTAGGGAGAAATGCTTATGCTTAAGGAAATGCCAATGAGGGGGAAGTTACTTTCTTATCTTAAGGGCATTTACTCTTTTCTTTGGGACATGGCAAAGCAGATACATGATGCAGGCGACAGGCCCTTCTGGAAAAACAAACTCAGGCTGGATTAGTTTTAACACAAACGGCTTCCTCATATGCTCCAATATATCCTATTGCTTGCCATTTATTTATCATTTTCTCCCTTTTCATCGATAATCTTTTGATAAAAAACATTGATGATCTAAATATTGTCTTTTGTCCCCAGAGTGGTTGTTGCCTGCCCTGGGTCCCTCATGTCCCTCGGTGCCAGGCTTTTGTCTCATTTATTTGCCCAGTTGTCCACCTTGGGGGGAATTAATTGGATATAGTGGACAAGCAAAGAGGTATATATATATACTAATAGAGGAAGCATTTCTTGGGTTTTGGATTAATTTTAGGTTGTTGCACAAACATTGCATATGTGCTTTTTATGACTCTTTGTATTTATGCTATTCACAATTATAGAACAAGTACACTAACAATGACAATAATTTAACATCTTTGAAAAGATTAGTTTAAAATGAGTTCTTAGGCATAGTCCTTCTCAAAAAAGCAAGTTTGTCCAAGGTTATAAGATCAATCGACCACCTCAGCTTTCATTACTCCAGCTTACATGACAGTCTTACAGCACTGAGTAAAGAAAACAGCAATTAGTTTAAATATTATGACTAATACAAGAATTCCAAGAAATAATAGAAAAAGGAATTGCAATGCAGATCGAAAAAGGGAACCAGTACCAGAAGGGAGCAAACCAAAAAATTCAAGACTGAACGCAGGATCGCTTATGGCATTCACCTGCTTATTCATGTGCTTTAGCAGAGATCACACACTGGAAGACTCGTCAGGTATGAAAACACAGCATTCAGTTTGAATGCTTGTACGTGTATCACCTTGGGATGTAGTTAAAATATCTAAGGCCATTCTATTTTGAAGGACAGTCTTTTTATTAAAGACTACTTAGTATTTAATAAGGCAATTCCTGCTTGACTGTCATTAAGGGCTTCTGTATGTGATGTGACATCATTTAGCCCTAAAAAAGGAACAAATATAGCTAGCTGCTCAGTGGAGATACCAGGGGAACACTGAATGAGCCCATCTGGCCTTAAGCATAGGAATGTTGGCAGCAGTTGTCACTGTGAATCCTTCCCTGCATTTAAGGGAAGATCAGGTGCAGTGTTTTAGCCATGAGGCCAGTAGTCAAGGCCAGAGATTTATTCTATATAACCATTAAGTTATATTAGGAGACTCCTGATAAATGCCTGGACTTTAAGACCAGTCTGTTCCAAATCAATCACTTTCCTTAAGTATGATAGTATTCTGAAAATCTTAAGTGTAACAATTTGTCGGGGGAAGAGGGAGAATCTCCCTCTGCCCTTTTCCTTAAGGTTCTTATGGCTGGTCAAATAATTAACAGGACAGGTTAGCAGGAGAAAATAATACCAAGTTTAATAACATGTATACATGGGAGAAACTCAGAAATGAGCAACTCGTCCCACTGTCTAAGCTGCTTGCTTAAGTATTGCAGCTAAAGGCGAGGAGCGTGTTGTGGGTGGGTAGTGGCCTGGGACTTCAGAGGGCAGGAAGACAATTCTTTTAGGGTCATCTATAGATAATGTGGTCAGGGAGAGACAGAGTTTTTGATAAAAGAGGCTTATTGCCTTTCCTATTGTAACGTCTGTCCTAATTATATTTACAGCCATCATGATAACAACTCTTTCTTGAAACAGATATTTTGTTTTAAATTCTTTAGGCAGTTTGGGAGGGGAAACTCAAATATTCTTCCTGAGTTCTCTGAGTCCTTATTTTCTTCAGCTTGAAATAATCCGCATACCAGAGTGGTGCCTCCTGGGGTAGATTGCCCTGAGCACCATCAAATTATAAAATAGGTATACAGTTTAAGCATAACAAAGGTTTAAATGAGTGGATTTAAGGTTGAGAATACAGGCCTGGTCCGGAGTCTTGGGGCAGCTGTCTACAACAGATGTTGTCTTGTTCTCATCATAGTGTGGAGATATTTGCTCTCTTCCTAGAAGGAGGAGGATACTAATCTTATTAAGCTTATTCATTATGTTAAACTACATGGGAAGCATTGCCAGACAAGTGATGATAAACCTGCTTAAGTGGTATTTTGTGGGTAAATGTTATTGATATAGGAGGTTTAAAATTGTATAACATTACTGAAATTCTGATCTGTCCTGATTATCAGTAATAATTCTGGTTATTATTATTTTAAAGTGTTGTATGTCACAAAATTAACCACATTTCTTTGTCAATTGCCACTTTGAGGTTTTGTTTACAGACTTATTTCTTTGCTCTAAAGCTTTTGCAAAATGTTTCAACTTCAGAAAAATTCATGGAAAGGACTGTGACAGTTACACTGGAGTACAGGCTTCTGATAAACTTGCTGATCATAAAACTGAACTGGGTAAGAAATTACAGAAATCTCATGGAGAAACTGATGACTTCATGAAGCCACTAACAAAAAGATTGGGATGAAAAATGGATTACACAGGACTGAATGAACTGATAAGGATGATTATAATGTTTATGATTTTTCATTTGAAGAATTGCTGAATTTTTAATGTTTTGTTTTTTCAGATTTAAGAAAAACTTTTTCTCTTTTCTCCTGAGCTAGCTATAACTTACAGAAATTTGGTAAATGATACTTTTGTAAGCAATATTAAAATATTTCTCTTTTTCTCTCTACCTGATCCCTCCAGAATATAAAAACTCTTAGTAAGTATTGTTGTTTTCATGGCAATATAGTTATTTGCATAATTTCAATAAGAATCTGTTCTCCTTACAACAGGACACAATTGGAAACACTGGTTATATTACCAAGGTTGTCACTGGAACATCATATTTGCGATATAGCCATAAAGATTTGAGGAATGAAGATTGGACTTTATGGAATAAAGCCATGTGGAAATATTGGCCTAGTGCCTTATGTTCAATGTTCCAAGCAGCATTTACTGAATAAGTAAAGAATGTCACTTAATTAGAAGGTACAAGGAACATCGAAATATTTTGGGGAACTTCAGAAGAGAGGAATGCACCCAAATCTGTAGGTATTGCAGGCGAAGTCTGATGACAAAATCCTTGGCTTGGCTTTCGTGGCCTCAAGAGGCCTTTAAAGTTCAATCTGAGATTCCTTATAAAAAGTTCCAGCAAGGCAGATTTAAAAGAGCTTATATGATCAATTGCTATTATTGATGTACTTATGTAAATAATTGGGCCAACTCTATTGGAACTAGACTTATTTTACAAACTAGTTAGTCTAAATTTGGCTATCTTTGATAAAAATGAGGGTTATTTTAGAGAGAAAAATTATATTTCAATAAAAACTATAGTGTATATTTGCGGATATTAGATTCAAGTTTTGTGAATTGTCTTTTGAGGTTTGTGTTTTATATCTGTTTACTGGACTGGATCCTGATTTCTTCTAGTCTCCTAAAATATCTGGCTACAGATCTCCAATCTAAAGTTTTTCATTTTTTCCATCATTTTCTTTTGGAATCACTGAGAATTAAACCTGCCTTTTTTCCTGAAACCTTGCAAACTGAAGCCAATGGACTTGATATAATCTTGAGACATGACCTGACGACATCATCAGAGACATTTTAAACTACAAAAGATGCTTTGATGCTGACATCTAAAAATCTTCTTAACTGGCTGTCCTGTAAACTCAGAAACTGCTTTACAACTTGCTCCAACCATTAACCTTGTTTTTCTTTTGTTTACATAGAAATGCTTCTATTAAATACTTGATTGCTTGCTTCCACAATATAGGTGCAACCTTGAGAGCCCACCTGCATCACCACCTTCTAAAATGAACTGAATTGAACTCATCTATTATCAGGACTAAGAAATATGTTCAGTGAGATGAAACAATCTACTAACTCAGCTTCTGGACTATGAAACTTCTTTAAGTTTCAAAAGGACTGTGAAACTTTTAGTTTCAAAGGCGGGACTGTGGGAGATCAAGATTTGGCCACCCTGAAATACATCTCTTTACCTTGATTGTTTTCTCTGAAGGACATTTGACCTCCCCCACTAACTGCCTAAAGAATTTGACATGGTGTCTCCTTCCAGGAACAAATCATCTATCATGATGGCTGTAATGATAATGTAGAATAGATCTTACAATGGGAGGGCCACCAAGCCCCTTTTATCAAAAATGTCTATCTCTCCCTGACCACATTATCTATAGTTGACCCTGAAAAGAATTGTCTTCTTGCGTTCTGAAGTCCCAGACCACTACCCACCTCCAACACCTTCCTCACATTTAGCTACAATACTTAAGCAAGCAGCTTAGACAGAGGGACGAGTTGCTCATTTCTGAGTTTCTCCCATGTATACATGTTATTAAACTTGGTATTATTTTCTCCTGCTAACCTGTTTTGTTGGTTATTTGGCCAGCCATAAGAACCTTAAGGGAAAGGGCAGAGGGGGATGTTCCCTGTCTCTCCACAGTACTATGGGTTTTTTTACTGGGTGCAAACCACATCTGTGAAGAGGTGATATAATTTCCCCCTTTTGACTGCTATAACTGTTTCTCTTCTTCTGTGGCGATTTCTTTCAGGCCTGTGGAAAGAAGTCTTTTATTGTGTTAGCAGAGTTATAGGAATTAGCAGGTGTGCAAGATCAGGATTTGGCCACCCTGAAATATATCTCCTTACCTCGATTGTTTTCTCTGATGGACATTTGACCTCTCCCACTAACTGCCTAAAGAATTTGGCATAGTATCTCCTTCTTGCAACAGCTCTTCTATCTGATGGCTGTAATATAATGTAAAATAGATGTTACAATAAGAAAGGCACCAACAAGCCCATCTTATCAGAAGTTCTGTCACTCTGGCCACATTCTCTGGATGGCCCTGTGAGGAGTTGCCAGACAAACATTTACATTTATAAGAGAAATCTCCATAAGTAAAGGTATCTCTCTCTCTGTATTGGGAAGAGTAGGGATGAACTCATTTCTAGAAGCTTATCAATGTGGAAGGTGAGGCCTTAAATCTGCATAATAGCCTTACTCTTGTTTACAGTGCTTTAGTGGTGATCTCCTGTAACTGACACCCTTCACCCCCAACATCCTCCTCTGTCTTTACGTAAAGACGGTATTTAAGATGAGAATTTCTGCTATTGTGTTGAGAAATGCAGTGTCCCTGGTTTCTCCCATGTATATATATTATTATACTTGGTATTATTTTCTCCTGCTAACCTGTCTTGTTAATTATTTGGCCAGCCATAAACCTTAAGGGAAAGGGCAGAGGAGGATTCTCCTTCTTACCCCACACAGGCATTCTCGAGGCTGGACAGCATATCCAGCTTGGCAATAGCTTGCTTATCATTTAAGTAAGACCCATCTGTAAACCAAATTAAATAGAATGCAGTCGTGTTCCTTCCTCTTGTAATGTTGGAAGCAAGATAGCAGGGTTAAAATAGTGGGTAATATTTACCTACACAGTGTAACCTAAGAAGTTTTATCATTTACTTGGTAATGCTTCCCATGCAATTTAGCGTACTTAACAAGCCTAATTTGTTTAGTATCTCCCTCTTTATAGGAAGAGATCAAATTTTCTTGAGAATTGCCAGGGATCATTGAAAATTCTCAAAGAAAAAAGTTATAAGAAAGACTTTATTTAGGATATGAATTTTGGGCAGATTGTCAAAAATTCAGAGAGGTTTTAAACACTTGGTTAGACAAGATTAAGGAGTTCCTGTTCTTGTCGCAGTGAAACCAGGCTTAATTAACAAACAACATTTAAACAGTCAAAAAAAAGCATAATAGAGAAACCTCAGTCTTTTGAACATAGGAAATTACCTTAACAAAACAGATCTCTGTTCTTTAGATAAACTTAACTCAAATGTAAAGAAAAATCTTTTACGTAATAACCTCTATCAAGAGAAGATTAAGAGTAGGATAGGGACAGCCCTGTGGCTTAGCGGTTGGATGCATGCCTTCTGCTGCTGGCGGCCCTGGGTTAGGATCCCAGGTGCGCACCGACGCACCACACTGCTTCTCTGGCCATGCTGAAGCCACGTCCCACATACAGCAACTAGAAAGATGTGCAACTATGATGTACAACTATCTACTGTGGCTTTGGGGAAAAAAAAAGAGTAGAATAAAGTTATCCTTTTAAAAGGAAGAAGACCAAATTTGAATTTTGTACCAGCTTACTTTTGATATTAAAAATCATTTACTTAGTTGGATTTAGTTTAATCGTCGCCAACTCGACCATGTATAAAACTCCTCAGGGTTTCTCTTCAGCAAACCTTCTATAACTTTTTGTTTACATTCAGAATTTGTGCCGTGCGCTCCTGTTATTTCCTTCTAGTACTTTTCAGGGCAAATTTATCTTTCCTAAGCAAACAAAAATATTTCCATTTTTTACATCTTCTTAATGAAAACACACATCTTACTCTCCTTGAATACAAACATATTTTTCTTAAGTTTTTAGTAGCTTAATCACATATTAGAAATTTTTAACCCTTAGAAACCTTAATTTTTAATTAAAAACTAAGTAAACAATTATAAAATTTGTTTTACATTAGCATTTCGTGGCTTGACAAATTTATATGGACACATTTTATAATTTTTGGAAACATGTTACTTTATAGTACAATCTTTTAAATAAAACACAAGACATGTTTACCAATAGACCCAAAACACCTTGTAATTTTTCTGTAATAAGCCAAAAGTAGATAAACCTATATTTACCAATGTCTAATATCTTATCTTATTTGGAAATGATCTAGATACTCAATGGATTTTTATCATAAAATTTAGCAAAATCCTAAATTTTTAAGTCACCAAAAAGAGTTTAGAAGCTATATACATTATAACATATGATTATTGTTTAAAGTTCACTTAATACTCATCTATTTAGTTACCTGTTCTCAATAATTATTTATTTATTATGTTTTAAAGATTTTATTTATTTATTTTTCCCCCCAAAGCCCCAGTAGATAGGTGTATGTCATAGCTGCACACCCTTCTAGTTGCTATATGTGGGACTCAGCCTCAGGATGGCCGGAGAAGTGGTGCCTCGGTGCACGCCCTGGATCCGAACCTGGGCCACCAGCAGCGGAGTGCATGCACTTAACTGCCAAGCCATGGGGCCGGCCCCTCAATAATTATTTAGATTGCCTACAAGACTTTATGAGACATTAGATAATATTAGCCATCATTTATTATTTTTGAGACCAGTTTTGTAGTAGAAATAACATCAGTTTATTTGACGAATAAAAGCTGCATATCTGCATTATATCCAATGCTGAAAACTAACAAGCTTAAATAAGCTTTTATTTACCAAATATTATTTCATATCACGTTAACTGGAAAAACATTTCGACTTGGAACTAACTTTTGTGGGTGCTTATTTCAAGTTAATTGAATAGACCTCTTGATATTGACCATAACCTCTGGAGGTAAAATACCGCGCACATATAACATACATGTAGAGACATACACATAAAGAACAGACAGATGCAACAAAGATTTTATAGCCACTGTTTTAGAAAATTTAGCAGTTTCCATCTGCAGAAAGCTTCCTTCCAATTTCTTTTTTCTTTCAGTCTTAGGCTTCCTGTTGTCTTAGCACTTGCGCAAGTCTCCTGGGTTCAGAGGCCAGGCAGCCCAGCCGGCAAAGATCAAGCAAACTCAATTTCCCACTTTGCTTTTCTTTTATTTTGCTACAAAGTCTGAACAATTTCTAGGGACTGTGTAGTGGGTCAGAAGTGTGTTGCTTGTGAGTGTTACTCCCTAAAGAAAGGTCATAATCACTCTCTTACAGGCCTTGGTTTCTCCCGCCTGCAGTCTAGGTACTGCCGTGGGGGTTTGGAGTGCGGGTGACTAACCCTCTCGTGCACATCCCCGGACTAACCTGTGATAAATTAACATGAATGATAGTGGACCTCGCTATAGGAAGGAGGGTTACTAGTCGTGGGGTTTGTCTCTGACACCCCCGATGAGATTCTCAGTTGCTTGAGAATTCCCAAATGGTCGGGAGAAGCAATGTCCCTTTTCTTTGGAGCTGAACATACTCAGTCTCTCATTTCTCTATAAAGCAGTTTTGTTCACACTTTGTAAAAATAATTCTTCCCAATTTTAAGCCATATTAAAAAGTCACCCTGCCCCATTCACTCCAAAAGTTCCCCCTAGGCTCCTCTGGCCTAGGAAATTCTCTCTACATTTCTCTTTCCTAGGAATTCCTCCCTAGGTTCCTCTGACCTAGGGAATGTATCAGTCCCCCCTTAAGACACCTAGCCTTAAACCTTGAAAACAACTCAAATAAACTCTGGACCGTCGACTTAAAATAAAGAGGTCCAGGTTTCAGGAGAACTCACTCGGGTCACCTGAAGAATGCAGTGATCTGTGGAGCACAATGGGCTCCTATTGGTATCAAATGCCAGTTCAGTGTAGATTCCAGATGGTCTCTGGTGGGTTTCTCTGAAATCTTGCCACGACTACACCACCAAATGTCTACATAAATAATCCATAACCAATGTATAAATCAAAATTGGGGTGAATTTATTATGAGCTAACTTTTGAGGACCATGGCCCTGGGCCTTCCTTCCATAAGGAAGGAAGGGCACCGAAGAAGTGGGGTGTACAGAGTGGTTATACACCGTCAAAGGTCAAGTATCACATACGATTGTAATGTCCCTTTTACAATAACCACAAGATCGCCCTGCTACGTTGCCCTGCCAGAATAGCTATAGATGGAAACAGCGTGGAGCAGGTCTGCTGTCTCGTTGGGCATGGCTGGTGACAGGTCTGTTGTCTGGAGCTGGGTGGTCACAGGATGAGTGCAGCAGTAAAATCCAAGCCTAGGGAGAAATGCTTATCCTTAAGACAATGTCAATGAAGGGGAAGTTGCATCCTTATGTTAAGGGCATTTGCTCTTCTCTTTGAGAAATGACAAAGCAGATACACAATGCAGGCAACAGGCCCTTTTGGAAAAACAAACTCAGTCCGAATTAGATATACCCCAAATGACTTCCACATATGCTCTAATATATCCTATTGCTTGCCATTTAATTATCAAGCTCAGGGTGTGTCTTTCAAACCGAAATCGTCGAGAATAGCATGAAGTAGTCACTTACCTACAGATGTCATTGTGGCGACAGAATATTAACAAATGGCCTTCAAATATAACCATTTTTCCAAATACTATATTTCACTGAGTTAATCCAAAAGGGATTCTTCTCTCTTATACTGACAAATATCCACTCTGAACTTAGCACTAGAGGTAGCCAATTTTGAATAAAGACCTTTAACATCAAAGCCAGCCAATAGATCCTATTAAAACAAATCCAAACTCGGGAAAACTTTTGTTTTCAGTCACATGCAAACTCTCTCCAACTCAAGATAAAGTCCTGGTTTTGTGCAGTTGGAGAAAAGCTTCTCTTCCTCTTTTTATATTCAGATAGTGCAGGGAAGAGCCCAAAGGGTCTCCTGGTGAAACACTAACAGTTCTTTACATTAGAAATGCATGCAGTGTTTCCTAGCTTCTTTTCTATAGGCTGAGACCTGCTGACCTGCCGAGAGGAGCAAACTTCTGGGCTCCAGCAGTAAATAAGACTGTGTTCAGCTTACCACAACAATGAACTACAAAGATGTATCAGGAAATATTTTGAACACCCACACCTAAGGTCTCAGTTTCCCTCTGTCTAATTCCATGGCTAGCTGAACTGAATTCATTCTCCATCCCCATCCCTTTCGTGATAGTTTTTATCTCCTTGAATCAGCATGTTATAACATCTAAGAGAATTTTATCAAAATACTCTCATCAAAATAGCTAACTGAAGTATAAGAATTGTAGAGGGTCAAGATTTTAAGATGAAAGTGATGCACAGAGTAACTGTACTACAAAATAAAAAGAAAATGAATGAGAACAATAAGACAAGGAAGAAAAAAATGCTAAGGAGAAGGAATATAATAGAGTAAAAGTAAGAAAGAGAGAAAAAGAAGAAAGTAGGTGTAGGAAAGAGAAAGAGTCAAGAGAAGCATGAGAAATGACAAAAAGGGGCACGAGCAGAGGGAAGACACCATGCTCAGAGCGAATGACAAGTCAACTGGCTTCTGAGCACGGCTCAGGTCTAGAGTCACTGGGCTGTGCTTGAAAACTCCACTCAGTTCTAACATCCAGAGAATGACTACTGCTCATCCAAACTCTGATGACACTGATTACCATGGCTCTCCTCTCCCAGGACCTGCTGGAGCTTTGGGAAGTGCTTTTCTCAGCAGCTCTGGGACTGACAGAGTCCCCATTAAATATTCATGAAGTAGGATGGTGTTTTTTATTTTAATTACTTTTTTTAAATTTTATTTATTTATTTGTTTTCCCCAAAGGTCCAGTAGGTAGTTGTATGTCATAGCTGAACATCCTTGTAGTTGCTGTATGTAGGATGCGGCCTCAGCATGGCCGGAGAAGCCAGTGCATTGGTTCGCATCCGGGATCTGAACCAGGGCCACTAACAGCGGAGTGCGATCACCTAACGGCTAAGCCATGGGGCCTTCCCAGGATGGTTGTTTTGAAAGAGTAACTCAGAGAAAGATCTCTCAAGGGTACATATAATCCTGCCATCTCCTACACTCACCCATCTGAAGAATTAAGAAGCTAAATTTTTTTTTTTAATTACTGTGAAGAAAAGTAGGAGAAAACTTTCTTGGCAAAACTTTAAATGTTGCATCTTTTTTGAAGTTACCTCACAAAATTCTGAGCATAATCTAAAATTCTGGGCTCCCTACAGTTCCAAATATGTTTCAGAAATGAGCACTTTATCATCATAATGTAAGCCTATGCCTTATAAAACAAAATAAACTTGGATGAGTTTTATCTTGGGGAGAGAGGGCAGCAAGAAAAAGAGTAGGATGTGCCTCTCTGCTATGAAGGAAAATAAATAAAATCACCAAAATATACAAAATATGCCTCTAAAACTGAATGAAGAGGTCTCTAAAGAGTTTTACATTTTAAGTAAAAATGCACCTATATAAAATTACACATCAGTTTGACTAAAATCTAGTCAACTTAATAGAAGAAGAATTCATTCAGTTTCATTTAAATAGCATGACTTATGATTAACTGAATAATAAGTGGTAGATATTTTAATTCTGGTATACCATGTCCTTCCACCAATGAAGGTGGGCTTTAACCTGGCATTTTCCTAAAAGGGGCCAACCAGATGTTCTGCTTATTTGATTACTTAATAGTATGGATCTGCTCCTCATTGCCAACGAAGGATGTCTACAAACAGGCTTTAGCTTGCATACGTAATGGGAAACGCAGGCTGAGTTTACAAAAAGAAAAATTGAAAATGGAGCATTGCCTTGAGGAGACGTGGTCAATCTGTTCAAGAACATTTTCTCACTTGGTCAAGTGAAAAGCTGAGAGAGAATGCTGTCGGCCTCTTCCTTGGCCTCTTATAGAATTCTGCATTACCTCAATTGAACGTGTCCTAAAATGTTTGAACTAAATTTGGAAATGAGTTGATGATACTGTATTTGCATTATGTCACACAGAATCTCTTTCATTAGACACCATTCAAAACACTTTTTGGGACATTAGAGACCAGAAAAGTTTTGCTTCCCTGAGAAACTGTTGCTTTTAATCTCATGGACATGAGATGATAGAGAATTTTTCCCATTACCCTTTCTACTTTAAGCCTGAGGGATACATTTCCAACTACCTTTAAAAACTGCAGGTCCTTCCGAGCCGTGGCTTTGTGGTTAAGTGCATGTGCTCCACTACTTGCGGCCAGTTTCGGATCCCGGGCACGCACTGATGCACCACTTCTCCAGCCATGCTGAGGTCGCGTCCCATGTACAGCAACTAGAAGGATGTGCATCTATGACATACAATTATCTACTGGGGCTTCGGGGAAAAATAAATAAAAGGAAGGAAAAAAAAAGAAAGAAAACTGCAGGTATTTTCAGTGAGCTGGCATACTTCAGCTTCATTACATTGTTCCATCCTAAACTCCTTTCAGTTTGATCTATTTTCCTTTGTAATCCTTTTGTATAGCTAGATATTTAAAAGCTGCTCAAATCTATATTGGAGAAAAGTTGGGTTACAGTACTTTCAGACAGCATGTAAACCCAATCTTTAGAGTTTATACACAAAACGTTTCTGCCATGTTTCTACCAGCTCTCCTTCCATATATTTTCCTCCAGGACTTCCTGTGACCAAATTACCTTTCTAAAAATCAGTTCTCTGTTCATTCTCTTGACCAGTGACATTTTCATAGAAACATAAAGGACTGGATTTTCCAAAGATGCAACAAGAATGATCAAGTCCTGATTCACACCTAGATATCCTGCTCCTGTTCTCCATGAATTTTAAAACTAAAGTTAATTATGTCTTTCATTTTATCTAAATCTATTGAGTAACTTTGGCACAGAGTCCTTAAACTGATCCACAGTCTGCTTTAGCAGCCACAAAACTCTCTCTCAAATGCTTGCATTCATGTGCTGAATAGGTATTTTATTTATTTAGATCTTATTCAACAAAAGAGCTTCAATTATTTACTCAAATACTTACGTATATACTATGCGCCCAAAGGTCTTGAAATGTTGGCAGTCTGCAAGTAAGACAGATATGTATAAACAGATAAATTACACTGCAGAAATAATTTGAATGAAAGAGATATGAATAAAATGCCATGGGACTCCAGGAAAAGAGCCACCATGGGTTGACATACAACTAAGATATATAGCAATGTACTGGGGCTTTGAGGAAAAAAAGCAACCATCATGGGGGGTGGACAGGCTTTGTACCATCTAAGTAAAAGAAAATGAAGGGAGAGAAGATAAAGAGAAAACAAGATAAACAGAAAGGTTTTCTTCTTCTTAATGTTTCTGCCACCAACTTTTGGAGCACACTGCTTGCTGATGTCCTTTCTAGCCAGTCTTATCTTTCAGCAGGCTTCTATATAATTCAAAAATTTGATTGTACCAAGCTGGGCTCCTCCCTGGAGACAATGCCAACTATATAGGGAGCCAGGAGGGGAGCAAAAGATTCACAGGTATCTGCAGCCTTTCTGCAGTTCACTGGTGGGGAGGGGCACCGAGACTTCACCTTGGCTTCTGTCTCCAAGTTCATATAAAGGAGGGTCGGTTCCTTCCTGGATCTATGAAGGTGGAGAGAAACCTCTTTCACAGAAGGGATTATGGAAAAATTAAAGTGAGGGCCATGAAAAAGGCAGAGGAGGTAGCACCATGAATCTGAAGAAACTGGACATGTGAATTAGTAACCAATACATAGAAGAGCTGAAGACAAAAAAAAAAAAATGACAAAAAACAAGTTCTCAATTTTCTAAGATGGAAATGCAAGTCGTTCTTCTTCAAAAAGAAAAGAGTCATTAAACTCTTTCCTTTAAAATAAAATTGAAAGGGATCACATGTTGCAAATAATGATTTTAACCATGATGTCACTACACAATAATGTGTAACAATCAGTTGTTAAGTGCACTGCAAATAGTTCAAACTTAACAATTATGTTATCAAAGTTTGCAATTGATATATATATTTTAGTAGACTGTGTGCAAAGTTGTCACTATATTATTGACAATGTCACTCTTACTACTGAAAACATGACTAGGAGGGAGAAGATAGTGTGACCTCAGATTGCTAGAGTCACAGTAAGAAAAGTCAAGAAAGTGCCATGAGGTGATTTGGACAAAAGGATGCTATATGGCTGTTGGGTTGATAACAGATCAACTGGAGAAAAACAAGTCACTACCTTAAACTATTTTCTACCTACCTCCATCACCCTCTCCAAGAACACATATTTTAAAATGAGACAAGTTATTATATTAAAAATTACTTGCTCTGACATTTTGAAAACTACATCAAAAAATGAAGAAAAAACTGGGTTACAAACATCCTGGTATCAATTCCAACTACCATCTTTCACCAAACTAAAACTCTAATTATCACTAACTCACTTGCAATCTAGTGCTCCTCCAATATACAATATCAACAACTTAAAATGTTTCATCACTATTTTTTAAATTGCCCTAGAATTTTAGAGGATAATATAAATATATCTCTTGGAAAAATTGAGAAAGATAAAGACACTAGGACAGGAAAAGATGAAAATCTTACCCTAATCGATGATGTAAAACACAAGATATGAACAACTGTTAAAAAGAATTCTCTATGAAATCGATCAATTCTACTATCTCTACACCTGGCTATTTCCTATCAGTAATTTGATGCATAAACAAATAGAATAGTGTATTTAATGAGATCAATTCTTTTAGTTGAGTGATTTCCTTGTAAAATTACATATGCTTTTATGTTCTTCCTTTATTTTCAGGTGATGTCACATTAGAACACCCTCATCTCTGAAGATCATTGCATTAAGGAACTCTACCTTGGCCCTTGATCAACTGTACTCTGCGTAATGATAAACTCAGAGACATACACGGAACAATGTTTCCTACATCTTATCTCCCATGAGTTTCTCATGTCAGGGATTATAGTCCACCAAGTAAACACTAAGCAATGTTTCAAAAGCATCAGATACTAAAAGGAGGACATGCAGGGTTGGGTGTGGACCCCCATTCAGTGCCTCGTGCAAAGAAGAAAGAGGTCAATGCATCCCTCCAGACACTGGGATAAAACAGGAGGTTATAAGCACAAGTCTCCCTTTGCAGGCCTTATGCAGGGACCTAGAATAAAACTGTTGACACTGTGGATCATTGTTGGTTTTACAAGGAACTCATGAGGAAGATAAGGAGATGAAATAATGATAATTATAATAACAGCAGCAAACACTTCTACTGAACCAGGCACGGCAATCTGAATGTTACTTCTGTGCTTGAACATACATGAACTCCTATATCCTTCAAAATATCCTGATGTAGTAGATGTTGTTCTTCTCACCATTTTACAGATGAAGAGACTGGGTACAGTGGCTAGAAAACTCACCCAGGTTACATAGCTGATAAATGACAGACCCCAAGCTCAGTGTTCTTATGTTATGCTCTTTGAATACAACTCCAAGTTAAGTCTCTAATCACTATATTTCTCTCTATAATCCAATGGGGGAAACATCAAAATTCTTAAGTCTAACACCCATGCTACCATTTAGGAAAAGTTGGTGAGGGAGAGATTTCTGAATAGTAACAATGCCCTTCTATTAACTCTTCACTTATAGATCAGACATCAATAGTCCTGCTCAGTCCACCAAGAAGAAACTGGGACTTTATTATGCCAAAAAGAAGAAAAAACAAGTAATAAAACAACCAAATTCCTTTATACATCATTACACAAATGTGATTCTTAATTCCGTGTGACAAATATAAAGTGCTTTCCTCGTTTACGGCTCCATATAAAGCTGATGTTAATCTCATGCTATCTTCCCAGCCAATAACACAAAATACTTTAAAACAACAAAAGGCACAAAGACAAAAAACAACCCAAAAGAAAATTAAATATTATATCTGAACGCTGTACAACTTTTTAAAGATTACTTAAAAGTTAGATTTAGTAAAATTTGTATCTCTATCTTGCCTCTCCCAGTTATCTCTGAAGGTAAAGAAAAGGACTAAGAAAGGCACAAGGAAGCCAGTTAGGGAAGCGAGTCAGCGGGAAGAGGTAAGGTGGCCGCCCCTCTGCAGATGACAGACAGAAATCTCCCCTGGGAGCCGTCTCAGGCCTCACAAAGATGTGGAGCTTTGACCTCGGGCAGTGGTTACAGCTGGACGCCAGCAGCAGTGCTTCTCAGACTTCAGTCTACACGGTAATAACTGCACAAGTCCAGTGTCCCCTTCCCTGGAATTCTAACTCAGCAGCATTGAAGTTGGGACATGAGAATTTTCCATTTAACAAGACTACCAGTGATTTTCCTTGAGTTATCTGCAGATTATGATCAAAGACATACCTTGAAGAGAAGCACAAACTCACTACCCAGTATGCACTGCACAGATACTTTGTGTCACACATTCTCAGACCATTCCCTGCTCCAGGGGTCCCACATGCCTCAGCATCCTTGGGCCTGTGTTCTTCATCAGGAGGTTCCGATGGTGGCAAAACAGACAGGACTCACCTGGGAAACTGCCACTCTGTGTAATTCAGTGAGTGTGTGGGCTTCCTGCAGCCCAGGTGTAAAGTGGGTTTTGCTATATTTAAAAATAAATTTCTTTTTAATTTTATTGAGGTCATATAGCTTATAAGTGTAAATTTCAGGTCTACATTACTATATTTCAGTTCTGTACAGACTGGATCATGTTCACCACCAATAGTCTTGTTTTCATCTATCACCATACATATGTGCCCCTTTACACCTTTCTCTCTTTCCCTCTGGTAACCACAATCTGTACTCCTTATCTATGTGTTTGTTTATTTTTCACATATGAGTGAAATCAATCAGTATTTTTCTTTTTCTATCTGACTTGTTTCGCTTAGTATAATACCGTCAATGTCCATCCATACTGTCACAAATGGCATGAGATTGTCTTCATTATGGCTGAGTAGTATTTCATGGTATATATGTATATATATCACATCTTTATTCTTTCATCCATTGATAAGTACTTGAGTTGCTACTCAGTGTTGACTATTGTGAATAACGCTGTGAAGAACATAAGGGTGCATACTTTTTTTGAATTACTGACTTCATATCCTTTGGATCAATATGCAGAGGTAGAGTAGCTGGATCTTATGGTATTTTTATTTTTAATTTTTTCAGAAATCTCCATCATTTTTCCCTAGTGGCTGCACCAGTTTCCATTCCCACCAGCAATGTAGGAGGGTTCCATTTTCTCCACATCATCTCCAACATTTGTTATTTCTTGCATTTTTAATAATAGCCATTCTGATGGGTGTGAGGTGATAGCTCATTGTAGTTTTGATTTGCATTCCCCTAATAATTAGTGATGTTAAACACCTTAAATGTGCCTGTTGGCCATCTGTATAACTTCTTTGGAAAAATGTCTTTTCATATCCTCTGCCCATGTTTTGATCAGGTCGTTCATTTTTTTGTTGTGGAGTTGTATGTGTTCTTTATATATTTTGGAAATTAGCCCTTTGTCAGACATATGATTTGCAAATATTTTCTCCCAGTTAGTAGGTTGTCTTTTCATTTTCTTGACAGTTTCCTTTGTTGTGCAGAAATTTTTTAGTCTGATGTAGTCCGACTTGCTTATTTTTTCTTTTGTTTCCCTTGCCTGACAAGAGACAAAGACAGACATTATATAAATATAAAAGGGACATTCCACCAAGAAGACATAACACATTAATATACATGCACCTAACACAGGAGCAACAAACTATATCAAGCAACTATTAACAGACTTAAAGGAAGAAATTGACAGCAACACAATAATTTTAGGGGATTTCAACACCCCACCCACATCAATGAATTGATCATCCAGACAGAAAGCCAACAAGGAAACAGTGGCGTTAAATGAAAAATCAGACAAGATGGTCTTAATAGATATATAGAGAACATTTCATCCCAAAACAGCAGAATACACATTCTTCTCAAGTTCACATGGAACATTCTCAAAGATAGACATATGTTGGGAAACAAAGCAAGCCTCAATAATTCTAAGAAGACGGAAATCATATCACGCATTTTTCTGACCACAATTGTGTGAAACTGGAAATCAATTACAAGAAAGAGCTGGAAATGTCACAAACATTTGGACACTAAACAACATGCTACTGAACAACTATTGGATCAATGAATAAAGCAAAGGAGAAAACAAAATATTACTAGAGAAAAATGAAAATGAAAAACAACATATGAAAACTTATGAGATGCAGCAAAAATAGTACTAAGAGTGAAATTTATAGCAATAGAAGCCTACGTCAAGGAACGAGAAAAATCCCAAATAAAGTATCTAACATGGTACCTAAAAGAACTAGAAAAAGAAGAATAAACAAAGCCTAACGTCAGTAGAAGGACAGTAATAACAAAAATCAGAGCAGAAATAGATGAAAGAGAGGCTAGAAAAAGAATAGAAACGTTCAATGAAACTAAGAGCTGTTTCTTTGAGAACATGTCTCTTTCTTTAGAGGTAGAGATGGCATATGGGCAGAGATTATAAGATCAGAAAATCCAGACACTCAATCGGAGAACTCCCTGAAATTTAAGCATCTTTTAAGCAAGTTTTTAGCATCTTTAATACATTCGAATATGCTGTACCTTTAACATTTGTTTGAATACGTGTGGCAAAGTCAAAGGACAGCCTATACTAGGCACCACAGGATGATAATAGCCTCCCTGCCTTCAACAACAAAAGGTCCAGGAAACTACTTATCTTGGGTCCAAGTTGGGAACTATTTGGGAGAAATATAGTGAAAAAGTAAATAAACCAGACAAGAATAAAAGAATTAGACAGGGATCTGATGGCAAAAAATACTTTTCCCAGCTACAGACCAATAGAATCTGGAGAGAATGAGAAGGCTCATAACTACACCTGGCACCAGGAAGTAAAGTGGAAATCTCACAAGGGAGGCCACTTTGAGGCCTATAAGCACCTTGCAAAACTACTCATTAGGATTTCAGAACAACAACTGTTTAGGATGTGTGTGTTCAATATGTGCATGTCCTGGGTTCTCCTCATGATATTTTACTTACTTATATGTATATTTCCCTAAACCTTTGTTGATTATAAAGCAAAGCGAAGAGAATAACTGTGCGGCAGAGGTAAAGAGCAAATTAAAAACAGAAAACATACTGTAGTCATCATGTTGAGACTATAAAGTAAACTGAATTAACTGATGGACAGGAGATGCTCTTTCTGAAATTTTTTTAACAAATTAAAAAATTCATAAAATATTCTTCAACATTGACGGTAATATACAATGCATAGATCAGTTAGTTTAAGCTTTACCTTCAGGGAGAGTCATTGACCATAATAGAGAATTCAGATTCCGGGAGTCAGCTAGTCTTATATCAGAAAGTTTCACATTTCAGACCTGGCTGTACGTTTCAGCTATTCACGTCTCTTTAAGCTAGTCATACCTTGATAAGCACCAGAGGCTTTGCTACTTAGCTTACTGAATATCAGAAATAGCTTTTCACTGGTGAAATGAGTGGTTCGTTTAATTAGCATGAATTTAGAAATGAGCTCTCATTGGTGAAATTGAAGGGATTCCATATATGTGGATTGGCCGAAACATCAGAGAATATCCTCATACTTAGAGGAAGAAGGTAAGAGTCGAGCAAGAGAGGATGTCAGGGGTGATGTCCTGACAGTGCTGCACCAGCTGCTGGTTTAGGAAAATGTCTCCTTGCCTGTTGCCAGCCTTTAGGCACAGGATCCTGCCTCCTTCACATCTGTATCATGTGAAACTTTCATGGAAGTTGTAGCCGGGCATCTATCCGGGTAGCGAGCTGCACATACCCCGATTAAGGGACTCTTGCCTAGAGTGCTTCATCATCCTAACACAATGCCACTCAGTCTTGGACTTCACTGGCTCCATATAAAACAGGCAACACCAATAGCCAAAGGGATAAAAGGTTTCACTTAGGATTCCATGTTCACCCCAATACAATGTATGCTATAAGCACTGTATACAACCCCATAAAACTATATATATATATGGAAAGTTCAGTTTGTCCTCCAGGCTTTCAGCCACACCCCAGGACTCTCACATATTGCAGTGCTGTGTTGTAACATCAAAACCCCTCCTTCACCTCATGGATCCAGTAGCAGAAAATAAGGAAAACACATTTTCTTTCATGGCTTTTTAGTGTCTACACATGCCATCTGTTCAACCAGACTATAACTTTAATTTTTCTACATGCCTCTCGTCCACCCCCCAAATTCGTCTCTCCCTGTTTCCTGAGTCAAGCTCCACTCCACTAGAAGGCCCTCCCTGGTCCTCCCCTCACAGAGTCTCATCAATCACTAAAGTCAGGTTGAAGCCCCAGCTCACGTGGACCACTCAGGAATCAGCACTCAGACACGGCACATCTGCACCCCTCGTTTTGACAATAATGTTATGCTGTCTGGAAGGGTGGCGGCTTAACACTTTCCTGATTGTATTTCATCTTCCCTCAAATACACTGAAAGCCTCTTCAGCACGAGAAGTGTGCACACTTGTCCTGTCAATCCACCCACTCTTGACAATGTCATGATGACTGCATAACAGCCAATTAATGTCTATTGAATGAACACGTTTGTCAGGTAGAAAAATAAATGAAATGGCTTGTCAATATGAGCAGCAGCTGTAGCTGGTAATATCATTTTCCTCATTTGCTTAAAAGCTACCAAAAGACACTGACAAACTTTGTGGGTTTCATTTGAAAAGCCAAGGTAACAAGTTATCAGTGATATCGAAACCTAATGGCAACTACAGAAGATAAATAAAAATAGGGAGTAGACAAAAATCCTAGGATATCATCAATATTGGGGCCCAGACAGATCTCCTAACTTTACAAGTCCTCAGCGTTCTCACCAGGAAATCAGGAATGATACCCGCCTTGGCCCTGTTCATAGGGCAGGTGTGACACAGGAGCAACTACTATGCGGAAAGAGCTAAGACAATGACAGCTGTTATGCAGAAATAACCCACCAGGAGTACCACTTGTTTTGAGATTTTAAAAATCTATGTTTAGTTAGAACAATCACACATTATTTCCTGTGTTTAAAAAATCCTCTTCATGGCCGGCCCCATGGCTTAGCGGTTAAGTGCACGTGCTCCACTACCGGCGGCCAGGGGTCAGATCCTGGGCGGGCACCAACGCACCGCTTCTCTGGCCATGCTGTGGCCGCGTCCCACATACAGCATCTAGAAGGATGTGCAACTATGACATACAACTATCTACTGGGGCTTTGGGGAAAAAAAGGAGGAGGATTGGCAATAGATGTTAGCTCAGAGCTAGTCTTCCTCAGCAAAAAGAGGAGGATTAGCATGGATGTTAGCTCAGGGCTGATCTTTCTCACAAAAAAAAAATAATTTTAAATCCTCTTCAGAAGAATTCAACGTCATCAACATATGTCCACATCAAGGTCTCTCCAGAACCAGTGCTCAATCTTTGCTTTATTATGAGATGTTAGTTGATCAAACTTGAGTCTCCAGAACTTTCTTGGCATTTGTGCTGATTGTCGCTGTTTTGCATTCAATTAATAACTTTGCTGTGGCATTTCCTCGACCGTCGAGGCATGTCTTTTTCTCTGCTGTATTTCTGTTTAGCATTTCAGAAATGTAGTTATTTTCCAAGTATGGTTATATGCTCCCTGCCTCTAGGCACCATATGGTATGACCCCTGATTTCCCCAGGATATTACATATTCTATATACATAACAGACACACAATGAGTACTAAGGAACTGATAAATAAATGGCAAGCAATAGGATATATTGGAACACATGAGGAAGCCATTTGGGAGAAAACTAATTTGGCCAAAGTTTGTTTTTCCAAAATGGCCTGTCTCCTGCATTGTGTATCTGCTTTCCCGTGTCCCAAAGAGAAGAGTAAATTCCCTTAAGATAAGGATGCAACTTCCCCCTCATTGACATTACCTTAAGGATGAGCATTTCTCCCTAAGCTAGGATTTGGTTGCTGCAGTCATCCTGTGACCACCCAGTTGGAGACAACAGACCCGACCCAGCCAAGCCCATCTAGATAGCAGACCTGCCCCCTGCTGTGTCCATCAATAGCTATTCTGACCAGGTAATCTGACAGGGTGATCTTGTCGCTATAGTAAAAGGGACATTACAATCCTATGTGATACATGCTCTTTGACGGTATATAACCACTCTGTACACCCCAATTCTTTGGTGCCCTTCCTTCCTTAGGGAAGGAAAGCCCAGGAGCACAGTCCTCAAAAGTTGGCTCATAATATACTCACTCCAATTTTGATTTATAGATTGATTATGGATTATTGACTTAGACATTTGTTGGTGTAGTCATGGCAGGATTTCAGAGAAACCCACCAGAGACCACCTGGAATCTACACTGAACTGGCATTGGGTACCAATAGGGGCTCATTGTGCCCCCCAGATCACTGCATTCTTCAGGTGATCCTGGTGAGTTCTCCTGTAACCCGGACCTCCTTATTGTAAGTCAACAGTTCAGAGTTTATTTGAGTTTTCCAGTCTTAAGGCTAGGTGTCTTAAGGAGGTATCGGTACATACCCTAGGTCAGAGGAACCTAGGGGAGCATTCTTAGAAAGAGAAACCCAGGGGGTATTTCCTAGACCCGAGGAGCCTAGAGGGCACTTTTGGAGTGAATGGGGCAGGCTGAACTTTTAAATTTGGCTTAAAATTGGAAAGAATTGTGTTTATAAAGTCTGAACAAAACTGCTTGATAGAGAAATGAGAGACTGAATCTGTTCAGCTGCGAAAAAAAGGGACATTGCTCCTCCCGGCCTTTTGTGCATTCTCAGACCTGAAGCTGTAAAACTTCTAGAAGAAAACATAGGGAAGAGTCTCCTCGACATTGGTCTTGGGAATGATTTTGTGGATATCCCACCAAAACCGCAAACAACAAAATAAAAAATCAACAAATGGGACTACATCAAACTTAAAAGCTTCTGCCCAGCAAAAGAAACAACAAACAAAATCAAAAGGCTGGGAGAAAAATTTTACAAACCACGTATCAGATAAAGGGTTAAATATCCAAAATTTATAAAAAACTTTTACAACCCATAAGAAAATGTATAAAGAATTCATACAACCCAATAAGAAAAAAGAAATCCAATCGAAAAATGGGCAAAAGACTAAGTAGACATCTGTCCAAAGAAGACATCCAAACGGCCAACACATGCATGAGAAGGAGATCAATGTCACTAATCATCAGGGAAATGCAAATCAAGACCACAAAGAGCTATCACCTCACACGTGTAAGGATGGTGATCATCAGAGACAAGAGATACTAAGTGTTGACAAGGATATGAAGAAAAGGGAACCCTTGTGCCCTGTTCATGGGAATTTAAATTGGTGCGGCCACTATGAAAAAGACAGTGGAGGTTCCTGAAAAAATTAATAATAGATACACTTCAGTGTATTTATCCGAAGAAAATGAAAACACTAACTTGAAAAGATATATGCACCCCTGTGATTATTACAGCATTATTTATATAGCTAAGATATGGAAACAACCTAAATGTCCATCAATAGATCAGTGGATAAAGAAAATGTAGTATGGGCCGGCCTGGTGGCGTAGTGGTTATGTGCATGTGTTCCACTGTGGTAGCCTGGGTTTCAGATCCTGGGAGTGCACTGCCTCACCACTTGTCAGGCCATGTTGTGATGGAGTCCCATATAAAGTGGAGGAAGATGGGCACGGATGTTAGCCCAGGGCCAGTCTTCCTCAGCAAAAAGAGGAGGATTGGCACATGTTAGCACAGGGCTGATCTTCCTCACAAAGAAAAGGAAAGAAAATGTGGTACATATTTACAATGAAATATTATTCAGCAATAAGAAAGAAAAAATCTTTCCATTTGCAATGTCATGTATGGACCTTGAGGTCATTATGCTAAGTGAAATTACTGAGACAGAGAAAGACAAATACCATTTGATCTCAGTTATACATACAATCTGGCTCTTCAGTTTCTCACCAAACTGCCTCTGGCAGGCCAAGTTGAGTACTGGTTTTCTTTTTTTTTGGTGAGGGAGATCAGCCCTGAGCTAACATCCGTGCTAATCCTCCTCTTTTTGCTGAGGAAAACCAGCTCTGAGCTAACATCTATTGCCATTCGTCCTCCTTTTTTTCTTCCCCAAATCTCCCAGTAGATAGTTGTATATCATAATTGCACATGCTTCTAGTTGCTGTATGTGGGACGCAGCCTCAGCATGTCCAGAGAAGCGGTGCTCCAGTGTCCGCCCGAGATATGAACCTGGGCCTCCAGTAGCGGAGCTTACGCACTTAACCACTAAGCCACAGGGTCAGCCCCAATATCTGTCTCTTCTTTATATGTGTCTGTCTACATGTATGTTATATGTATTTTACCTCTGGAGGGTATGGTCAAAATTAAAAGCTCTATTCAATTAACTTGAGGTAAGTGCTTAGAAAAGTTATTTCTAAATCCAAATGTTTTTCCAGTTAACATGATATGAAATAATATTTGGTAAATAAAAGCTTATTTAAGCTTGTTAGTTTTCAGCATTGGATATAAGACAGACATACAGACTTTCTTTGTCAGATAGACAATCCTGATGAAGAATAAATTGATGAACTCACACTCAATCTCAATTTCAAGATTAATTACAAAGTCAAGAGACTGTGATATTTTACAATACTACAATAATCAAGAGACAGTGATATTTTAAAATGAATAGACACAGAGGTAAATGAAAAAACATGGAAAGTCCACACATAGACCTCTGCAAGTACAGACAACTTAATCTTGGTCATGACAATAAATGCACTCCAACATAAAACATAATAGATTTTTAGTCTTTAGTCTTTTAGTATCTAGTCATCATCAACCATGGTGATGATACAAAAGGACGACCCTATGGAAATAAATGAACAAAGACACAAATTTTGCACCTTAAAAATAAATGTACTCAAAATCACTCATCAATTTAAATATAAAATACAAAACTATAAAATTCATACTGGGAAATAAGAGAAAATCTTCATGATTTATAGTTTGATGATTTGTTTTCATATACAACACAAAAAGCACAATCCATGAAGAAAAGAATTGATCATGTGGACTTGGTTAAAGTTAAATTCTCCAATCTGGGAAAGACAACATTCACAGAGTGGAAATACAAACTCCTGACTAAGATAATACATTTGTTAAACACATATCTGCAGAAAGACTTGCATGCAAATTATTCAAAGAACCAGTCAAACGCTGCAACAAGAAAACAAACTCCCCAAATTAAAATAAATAGACCAAAATATGAATAGACAAGTTACCAAAAATATATATACATATATACATGGGAAATAAGCAAATATAAATTGCTCAACAACAAGGAATTATTGGAAAATAAAATCCATTGTGCATTAAGAAAAAGCAAATTATAACACCAATGAGATACTCTACTCTTCTAGTAAAATAGCTAAAAACCAAAAACTGACAATACCAATTACTGGTGAGGATGTGGGACAATAGGAAATCTCATTCATTGCTGATGGGAATACACATAGTATAACCTCTTAAGAAGACATCTTGCTAATTCTTGTGAAGCTAAGTATAGTGTCACTATATGATGCACCAATTGTGCACCAGTATATTTCTCCAACTACCATGAGAATATACATCCACACACAGACCCCTAAGAACATCTAAAAAGCAACTTTATTCACAATGACCAAAACCTAGAAGGAACCATGATATCCTTTAACAGGTGAATGACACCCAAGTGTGGGACACTGAGTGAAGATACTTGAGGAACACACGGGCTACAGGCACAGGGTAAGAAAACACACGAGTTCAGACAGCACCTAGAGTAACAGTAGATGAAAACACTGGTTGTCTAGATGGGCTGGAGACATAGAGAAGGCAAACACGAGCTGGCATGTGCTGAAGCACAGCTAACAGGCACACTCAGGGATGGAAAGGGATGCAGACACATGGAGTGAGAGAGACATGTGAGGTCTGGTATCAAATGTGGGCACAGGAGATAGAGACACTCGAGGAAAGATACCCACTGCAAATACGTGAGAGAATGAAATTAGGTGTCTGACATGGGTTTTAGAGAGATGGAATGGAGACTCATATGGGTTGGCATGGGCTACAGGAACAAGGAATGGAGACTTTTGAGAGGTGGCATGGACAGAGGGGAGAAAAAACCTTGACAACACAAAAGGTCAGACGTGGGCTGCAATCATATGAGATGATGACACTGGACAGAAGATATCAGCTTGAGGTAGAGGGATGGAGACACACGAAGGCTGGCATTGTTGCAGGCTCATGGGCTGGAGATCCTATGGGACAGACATGGCTTGCAGCACAGAGTTTAGAAATACACTAGAGAAGACAAGAGAAGCTAGCTACATCTGTGCTTGGAAGACAATAGTGTGTAGCCTTAAATGAATGTATGAATATGGAAGACAGACAGGAAATCCATAATCTCAGCTTCTGTCTTAAGAATTAAAAGAGAATCACACTGGAAAAGGTACAGAATGGAAACAATAATAAAGATAAGAATCAATGAAATAGAAAAATATTAAAGAAACAAATCAGGCTAAAAGTTATTTTTAAAAATATTAATAAAGTTAATAAACCACTAGAAAAACTGATTAAGGAAAAAAAAAGAAATGAAACACAAATCACCAGTATCAGAAATCAAATAAGAATTTTTGCGCCCAAGGTGGGGCTACACTGGCCAGCAAGTTGCCTTCTCTGCCTGGAAGAACTGCCTTCTCCCTGGATTACTACAGCAGATGAAATACGGGAACCCCTGATGAAAGCCGGCAAAATGTAAGACTTCTTAGCACATCAGACACCCAGAATCTCTACCTGTGGAGTCCGGTGGAAGGAAGTGGTGAGAAATTTTTTTCGCTTTCTAAATTTAGATTGGCAGGAGAAAATATTTGGGAAACTAATTTCTTGTGCTTTTAGTGACTCTGGTAAATTTGATAGAGTACTCTTGGTTTTGATCTTGATCCCTTTTCCTCCCAGAGATAGTCTCTGTTTTTCTCTTTTGTCTCTGTCTTTTGTATCGTGTGTCATAAGAAGGAAATACTATAGGGTAGGATGCAGGCATAGGCCCTATGAGCCTACTGTCCGGGCCGGCCCCACAGACTGGTGAGTTTGCGGGTCTCACCAGACTGGCGTCTATTTAGACAAACTTTGCTGTGGGTTAATATGCACATGAAGTGAAGGCCATTGCCAGGGGCATCTTGGAAGCCAAAAAGGCCGCAAATTTGGTGGGCACGGATCGAGCAGTTAAGAGCCATTAGGGCGCTCGCCACTTTCAGAAGACTCCCGTGACAGGATAATTTGAGTCTTAGAACAAGGTAGATGACACAGGTCTCCCGCCAACTTAAAGAAAATGTCCATGCAACGACGAGGTACTCTGTAAAGCACATAGTCCCCAACCCCGTGGCACCTCCCCCCCTAGGTATTATTCTGACTCCAAGAGACCTAAGGCGTGGCTAAAGCTGTCATTGTGCCCATAAGAAAAAAAACCGGATGAGGTTTTTCCTTCTGTCTTGTTCTGTGTCCTGAGACAACTTAGCTTTGTGACCAGTGAGAATATTCTCCTTGATCTCTACCATACAGAAGGTGCATTTACCGGGGTTCCCCTTGGTGGCCAGTCAAGTAGACTGGGGTTCTGAACTGTCTCTTTGTCTGGCTGTGCCAAGCTCTCAGGGGAGTTTGTCATAAAGGGCCCAGTCCATAAGGGTTTTTGTCGTCTTAACCTTTGTTGTGTGGGAGATCAAGATTTGGCCACCCTGAAATGTATCTCTTTGCCTTGATTGTTTTCTCTGAGGGACATTTGATCTCCCCCACTATCTGCCTAAAGAATTTGACATGGTGGTTCCTTCCTGGAACAAATCTTCTATCACGATAGTTGTAATGATAATGTAAGGTAGATGTTACAATGGGAGAGGCACCAAGCCCCTTTTATCAAAAAACTCTATCTCTCTCTGACCACATTATCTATAGATGACCCTGAAAAGAATTGTCCTCCTGCCCTCTGAAGTCCCAGGCCACTACCCACCCCAACACATTCCTCGCCTTTAGCTGCAATACTTAAGCAAGCAGCTTAGAGAGAGGGACGAGTTGCTCATTTCTGAGTTTCTCCCATGTATACTTGTTATTAAAGTTGGTATTATTTTCTCCTGCTAAGCTCTCTTGTTAATTATTTGGCCAGCCAGAAGAACCTTAAGGGAAAGGGCAGAGGGAGATTCTCACTCTTGCCCCGACAGTTTTGGCGTAGTCGCCAGGAGCCTCACTGGCTGTCAAGTTGCCTTCTCTGACTGGAAGACCTGCCTTCTCCCTAGACTACTGCAGATGATGAGATACGGGAACGCCTGAGGAAAGCCGGCAAAAAGGTAAGAATTCTTACCACGTCAGCCTCCCGGAATCTCTATCTGCAGAGTCCGGCGGAAGGAAGTGGTGAGAATTTTTTCTCTTTCTAAATTTAGATTGGCAGGAGAAAATATTTGGGAAACTAGTTTCTTGTGCTTTTAGTGACTCTTGGTTTAAATTTGGTAGAGTACTCTTGGTTTTGATCTTGATCCCTTTTCCTCCCAGAGTGGTCTTTGTCTTGTTCTGTGTCCTGAAAACTTGGCTTTGTGACCAGTGAGAATATTGTCCTTGGTCTCCACCATACGGAAGGTGCATTTACCGGGGTGCCCCTTGGTGGTCAGTCGAGTAGACTGGGGTTCCAAACTCTCTTTGTCCGGCTGTGCCAAGCTCTCAGGGGAGTTTGTCATAAAGGGCCCAGTCCATAAGGGCTTTTGTCGTCTTAACCTTTGTTGCTTGTTAGTGCTGGAAAAATCCCATTCCAGTATCGCCTGCCCGGTGTCACAGATTAGTGGGTATGTGACTGGAGGTGTCCCACAGTATTGTGGGGGACCGGAGACACCATCCTTACCACCTGTGCAACAAAGGTCTTTACTTTCTCTGAATATCTTTGGGAGTGAATTCTGTGGATCATGGGGGTTACATCATCTGCGCCCTCACCAGGGACGCCTCTTGCGTCCATGGTAAAGATTTATTCTAAGCGTGGAAAGTTACCCCCGGGTCTTTCCTTAAAAATGATTATTGGTTCGAGTCACTATTGGAATAAATATACAAATGAAGGTCCTACTCGTCAATGGCCAGATGACGGATCCTTTGAATTGGAAAAACTTCTAAATTGGGGGAAAAAAATGTTTTGAGAGCTCTCACATAATTATTTATTTGGTACCTAAGAAAAGGCCAGAAAAAGGAAGGGAAAAATTTGAGTAGCCTTAAGACCTTGACTCAGATTACAATTGACTTGAGAACATGTTAAGTGTTGATAAGATTATAAAGCTTGGAATGTTTCAGCTAATTTTATATAAAGAGGTTACATCAGCTTTACCAGAGTATGTTTTAAAATGTCTGAGTGGGAATGCTTCCCTTGTCCAAAATTAGAAGACCAAGACCTATTGATAAAAATCTTAATGATAACTATGTTTAAAGGTATAAGAGGTGATGAAATTTACATGAAATTTTGTAGAAAAAAACTGATGTTATTACTATTACAGAATTGGTTAACAAAAATAGTAATTTAAATGATGGCTAATTTATCTGAAGTCTTATGAAGTCTTGTAGGCAATCTAAATAATTATTGGGAACAAGTAACTAAATAGTTGTGAAAAAGATGAATGTTAGATGAACTTTAAACAATAACTATGTGTTATGGTGGTTACAGCTTCCAAACTCCTTTTCGTGACTTAAAACTTTAGAGTTTTGCTAAATTTTATGATAAAAATTCAATTGAGTATCTAGATCATTTCCAAATAAGATAAGATATTAGACATTGATTGCTAAACGTACGTTTGTCTACTTTTGGCTTTTCATTACAGGAAAAGTAAAAGGTGTTTTGGGTCTATTGATAAACATGTGTTTTATTAAAAGATTGTACTATAAAGTAACATATTTCTAGAAGTGATAAAGTGTTTATAAATTTTCCAAGCCACAAGATAGTGATGTAAAAGAAATTTATAATTGTTTACTTAGTTTTTACTTACAAATTGGGGTTTCTAAGAGTGAAAATTTCTAATTAGTATATGTGATTGAAGCCACTAAATATTAAGAAAAATATGTCTGTGTACAGGGAAAGTAAGATGTATAAAGAAGGTACAAAGAATGGAAATATTTTTTTTGTTGATTAAGAAAGATAAATTTGTCCTCAAGTACTAGGAGGGAAAAGAAAGACATGAGACAAATTCTGAATGTGAAAAGAAAGCTATAGAAGGTTTGTGGAAGGAATTCTGGAAAAGCAGTTTTTGCATGGTCAAGTTGGTTAAGGTTGAAATGAATTTAATTAAGTAAATGAGTTTTAATATCAGAAATAAGCTGGTACAAAATTATAATTTGGTCTTATTTCTCTTAAAAGGATAATTTTCTTGAACTTGATAAACAGGTTATAAAAGATTTTTCTTTACCCTGAGTAAGTCTACCTAAAAAAAAAAAACCTGTTAAAATAATTTCCTACGTTCAAAAGACTGAGGTCTCTCTATTAAGGCTTTTTGGACTGTTAATGCTCTGTTTGCTTTAACTGTTTATATTTTTGACAAGCTCCCCAAAATTCATATCTTAAATAAAGTCTTTTTTTTACTTTTTTCTTTGAGAATTTTCAAAAGGCCCTGGAACTTCTCAAAGAAATTTGCTCTCTTAAAGAGAAAGATAATACTAAACTTACTAGGCTGATTCAGTATGTTAAATTACATGGGAAGCATTGTCAGACAAGTGATGATAAGTCTGCTTAGGTGCTATTATGTGGGCAAATGTTATTGATATAGGTGTTTTAAAATTGTATAACATTACTGAAATTCTGATCATCAGTCATAATTCTGGTTATTATTATTTTAAAATGTTGTATGTCACAAAATTAACCAAATTTCTCTGTCAATTGCCATTTTGAGGTCTTGTTGTTTACAGACTCATTTCTTTGCTCTAATGCTTTTACAAAATGTTTCAACTTCAGAAAAATTCATAGAAAGGACTCTGACATTTACACTGAAGTACAGGCTTCTGATAAACTTTCTGATCATAAAACTGAACTTGGTAAGAAATTACAGAAATCTGATGGAGAGACTGATGACTTCATGAAGCTGCTAACAAAAAGATTGGGATCAAGAATGGATTTCACAGGACTGAATGAACTGATAAGGATAATTATAATTTTTATGATTTTTCATTTGAAGTATTGCTGAATTTTTTATGTTTTGTTTTTTCAGATTTAAGGAAAACTTTTTCTCTTTTCTCCTGAGCTAGCTATGATTTATAGCAATTTGGTAAATGATATTTTTGTAAGTAAAATTGAAATATTTATCTTTTTCTCTCTATCTGATCCCTCGAATTTGGAAACTCTTAGTAAGTAAGTATTGTTGTTTTCATGGCAATATAGTTATTTGCCTAAGTTCAATAAGAATCTGTTCTCCTTATAATAGGCTACAATTGGAGACACTGGTTATATTACCAAGGTTGTGACTGGAACATCATATTTGCAATATAACCATACAGCTTTTGAGGAATGAAGATTGGACTATATGGAATAAAGCCACGTGGAAATATTGGCCTGGTACCTTATGTTCCAAGCAGCACTTACCAGGATAAGTAAAGAATGTCACTTATCTGGCAAGCACAAGGAACCTCGAAATATTTGGGGGGAACCTCGGAGGAGAGGAATTCACGCAAATCTGTAGGTATTGCAGGCAAAGTCTGATGACAAAATCCTTGGCTTGGTTTTCCTGGCCTCGAGAGGCCTTTGAAGTTCAATCTGAGATTCCTTATAAAAAGTTCCAGCAAAGCAGATTTAAAAGAGTCTATGTGATCTATTGCTATTCTTTCTGTACTTATGTAAATAATTGTGCCAACTCTATTGGAACTAGACTTATTTTGCAAACTAGTTAGTTTTAATTTGGCTATCTTAATAAAAATGAGGGTGATTTTAGAGAGAAAAATTATATTTCAGTAAAAACTCTAGTATACATTTGCGGATATTAGATCCTAGTTTTGCTGTCTTTTGAGGTTTTTGTTTTATATCTGTTGACTAGACTGGATCCTGATTTCTTCTAGTCTCCTAAAATATCTGGCTACAGATGTCCAAAGTAACATTTTTGATTTTTTCCATCATTTTCATTTGAAATCACTGAGAACTGAACCTCCCCTTTTTCCTGAAACCTTACAAAATGAAGCTGATAGACTTGATATAAACTTGAGATGACCTGACGACACCATCAGAGACATTTTAAACTGCAAAAGATGCTTTGACGCTGACATCTAAAAATCTTCTTAACTTGCTGTCCTCTAACTCAGAAACACGTTTCCAATTTGCTCCATTAACCTTGTTTTTCTTTTGTTTTCATAGAAATGCTTCTTATTAATTACTTGATTGCTTGCTTCCATAAAATAGGCGTAACCTTGAGAGCCCACCTGCATCACCACCTTCCAAAATGAACTTAATTGAACTGATCTATTATCAGGACTAAGAAATGTGTTCAGTGAGATGAAACAATCTACCAACTCAGCTTCTGGACTATGAAACTTCTTTAAGTTTCAAAAACACTGTGAAACTTTTAGTTTCAAAGGTGGGACTGTGGGAGATCAAGATTTGGCCGCCCTGAAATATATCTCTTACCTTGATTGGTTTCTCTGAAGGACATTTGACCTCCCCCACTAACTGCCTAAAGAATTTGACATGGTGGTTCCTTCCTGGAACAGATCTATCATCATGGCTATAAAGATAATGTAGGGTGGAGATTACAATTGGAAAGGCACCAACAAGCCCCTCTTATCAGAAGTTCTGTCTCTCTGGCCACATTCTCTGGATGACCCTGAGAGGAGTTGCCAGACAATCATTTACATTTATAAGGGAAATCTCCATTTGTAAAGGTATCTCCCTCTCTGTTTTGAGAAGAGAGGGGGATGGCCTCATTTCTAGAGGCTTATCAATGTGGAAGTTGAGGCCTTAAAGCTGCATAATAACCTTAATCTTGTTTACTGTGCTTTAGTGGTAATCTCCTGTAACTGACTCCCATCACCCCCAAAATCCTCCTTTGTCATTGGCTGAACATGGTATTTAAGACGAGAATTTCTGCTATTGTGTTGAGAAACGCAGTGTCCCTGCTTTCTCCCATGTATACATGTTGTTAAACTTGGTATTATTTTCTCCTGCTAACCTGTCTTGTTGATTACTTGGCCAGCCATAAGAACCTTAAGGGAAAGGGCAGAGGGAGATTCTCCCTCTTCCCCCGACACTACCTAATAAGTTGAACCTAGAGAAGAACTGGAGAAAAAAAGCACTACACTTAATAAATATTTTTAACACAGTAAAGAAACTGAGGTTATCTAAACTGAAGAGGAAAATGCTAATAGGTGACAATTACCATCTTCAATGTATGAGGAAGTCCAGAGAAGGCGAAATTTAAAAAGTGGATATAAAGTGAAAATTATTTAAATAACACAAAGAAAAATTTTATTATATGGCAAAGTAATATAGCAAACAATCAACCAATAAATAAAAAAGCAATTAATGTATATCATTGATTAGAGATATTAGTTATCAACAGAACTGGTTTCTGGAGGTTGTGGAGTCTTTGTCCCTGGAAACTTGTCAGAAACAAACACTAAGCCATTTGTCCTGGATAGACTTTAGACCTTCTCCTGCTGGGGCTCAAGATCCCTTCAAGTTTCTTCTGTAATTTCAATCTACTGTTAAATTTAATGAGAGAAGACATGGTGAGGTCAATTATGAGTGTGCTCTGGGGGGTTCCTTAGAGGAGTTGTGGAGAAAGAGTAAACACACCTGGGATCCCGTAGGGTTCTGAGAAGCAGAGAAATAAAGGTATGTAAAGGGCTTGAGACATATTGGGACCTTAGTAAATAACCATTGTTGTCAGTAATAATTCGTTTCCAATAGTGTAGATAAAGTTAGCTATTCTGTCAAAAAAACCTCACTCAAAAATGTCTTAATTGACTGAGGATTAAATAATCAAAGCTGGCTTTGTTTTTAATATTCTTTCTTAGCCAGGTAGGGCTCAAGGGAAGCAAGCAAAGGAATTGTGTGACACTTAGGAGAGTCACAAACCCTGAACTCAGAGTAATGTTTGCATTAGCCCCTGAAAATTCAGGAGCCTCTAGATCCAAATGCCAACACATTCAAGTTGTTGGTGAATCTTGATTACGATTTTGATACTTTTGGCTGTCTGCTCAAGCAAAGCATCCTTTGAAACCTAGGGTTTCTAAGCTTGTGGTTCTCAATGTGTGGCTGGTCAGCAGCATCACCTGGGAAACGGTCAGAGACGTAAATTCTCGTGTCCCCCCATCCTGCTGGATCACAAACTCTGGGATGGGCTCAGCACTCTGTGTTGTAGGGGACCTCCACACGGTTCTAATGCACACTGGAGTTCAGGAACCACTGTCTTAGGAGAAGCCAGTACTAGGTACAACATAGGGTTAGCAAAGATTCCTCTCTCACGAGGCCTTCTCCTGAGGCCCCATGGCCAAAATAAGGATTCCCCTTTATGGCCATAGGAAGAACTCCTATGGCTCAACTCCAGGCAGCCGTCTTCAGGAATTTTTCCAATATGACCAGGAGCTCTGAAATTTGGATTCAAAAAAGAAAAAAATATAAAAAATTGATTCAATTTTCAAGAAATTTTCCTGCTTCAGATTGAGTGTGAAGTAGCTGAAATAGAGAAATTTTTCCCAGAACACTGATCTGTCATTTCTTGATGGAAACTACTGAGATCTTTCAGTGGAACTAAACAATGACCAGGAAGGTTATGGTTAGTCTGATGTGTAAGAGGAGAAAGAAAACACAAAGATAAAGAATAAAACAAACAAACAAACAAGAGAGGGCGAGAGTAAGGAAGGGAGATAGAAACAGCGACCATCAGTCAGAGGTAGTGAGAGGAGGGGGAAAGGAATAGAAGATGCAGAGGGAGAGAAGCAGGTGTCTTTCGGTAGGAAACATACCTGTGGACACTGTGCACGTGTGGCTTTCATAGAAATGTGTAAGATTTCTAAAAAGCAAAGAAAATAAAAACAAATCCATCCAATTTAGTAATTTGTCCTAAATTTATTTGATCAGCTCTGATCACTCTGATGTCTTCCTTCTCATTTATTTCATCCATGTCTCAAATTCTATGTCCTGCCCTTGTCTAAGGCTTCAGAAACACACCACAATTCAAACCTTCACAAGGTGAACTTTTTAAATCATTTGAACTTCTTCTTTGCCCTTCTGCACAAAATAGATGCCCTACAGTGTTAGCTTACCTTTCGGTGCCTTTCAATAAAACTTTTAAAAACTTTATTCTTAAAAGTACAGTTTTAGATTTACAGAGAATTGAACAGATAGTACATAGAGCTCCATAAACCCACCGCACTGCCTCTCTCCTCTCTCCCAAGTCCCATTTCCCCTCTTATTAACACCTTGCATTAGTGTGATACGTTTGTTATAATGAATGAACAATATTGAAACGTTGTTATGAACTACAGTCTCTAGTTTAAGGGTCACACTTTGTGTTGTACAGTTCCATGGGTTTTGACACACATATAGTGACATGTAGCCACCATTATGCACAGAACAGTCTCACTACCCTAAAAATCCTCTGAGCATCAGATTAGTTCTTAGTGGTTTTTTAATATATTAACAATTGTCAGAATAACGTAAATTTTTATGATGAAAAATGTTCCACAAGTGCTAAATTTTGTTAGTCTCATTATTATGATCACTATTAGAAATAATGAAAAAAATGAACCCCTATATAAATAGAAAAATCGTAGAATTTTAAAGATAAAAAAGATCTGGAAGATTAGGAAATCCCACATTCTTCAAGACTCTGCCCTCCAGTCTCTCAGCACTCTGTATCATTTATCTGCCGAATCCGCTGAGGAGAAAGAAAGAAATCGATAAATAAAAACAGAGCAAAAAACAAATTTGGGCTCTAAGTAGTCCTCTTGATCCAAATTTAATCACGCATGGATTCTTATTTATTGCATATTTGCATCAGGAACATAATTACTAAGTAGAGCCTAATTTGAGAATATTTGTTACAAATGAAAGATGTCATATCTAAGAACAGAATGGAATTCACTGAGGCTTTACTCTTGGGACATTTATAGGATTAAGTCAGGGCATGCTGTGAGAGTGATAAATAAGTTCTATATATTTTTATTCTCCAAGACCATGGATTTCAGCCACACATTATACCCATGTACTTTGCAACAATGAAAAAAAATTAAACATTGGCCTTGAATATTTTGCCCTCAGATTCATTAGTCTTTAAAATATAAATTGAGCAATTTTAATCTAGATGAGTGAAAGACTGTGGAGACTTCTAGAATGTCACGTTAGGTCCTTTGGAAGTGAAGAATTGACTTTATAAAGCATTTCTATTCCTTCTCATACCTTGACAATAGTGCTACTGTGACTCTGTTTTAAAGAGGATAATGGCAGGCTGTGCTTTGATTTGCACCTTTTTGTTTTTAGTACATTTTCTTAATATTTCTCAGTCTCTTGAAAACTTTTATCATTAAGCTCAACCTTCATTTAAATCACCAGACCTATTTGATGAAGGCGACATGAACATTTACTAGCAAACTCCTCAGAAAATTACTAATTGAACCTTCAGATCATCCATTGTAGAACTCAAACTGGATTTCCCAGGCCCCTCAAAATGGCTCATAACTATGTGTTTGTACATTTATCTGGGAAGATATTATCTAAGGGTAATTGTTCTTCCCAAATGCTTTCTTTACCTCAAACAGCAATATTCCCAAAGTTTTAATGAAAGTGTGGCCAATTTGGTGAAAATCAAGTGACTTGTTTGTTTTAGCATGCCAATGAGATTAAGAAAATAAGTATTTTAATTATTGTTATTGATTATAAAAATCAGAAATTAAGCAAACAAACTTCTTTGTCCAAAGACATTTCTGCGAGTGAAATCGTCGTGAAAACTGACAGCTAGCCTCCCATTTTAACCACTAAATCATAAGAAATGTAATACCATGGGCAAACACTTGAGCGTTGTCACCTGCACGAGTCCCCAACGTTATAGCCCGATCAGGGCCACAAATCAGGAGAAGGAGCCCGCAGAGGGGAGACAGCTGTTCCCTCAGCAGTCCTCCTTCCTGGGTCAGAACACGGTCCCAGCTGATTGCTGTCTACTTTTCTAGGGAAGCAGAGAATTCTTCTGGGGACACGACACATCAGGTGTTAAGGATGTCATCGTTCTTTTTGAAACAAATGTTACTTAATGTGACGCACTTCTCAGGACAGGAGGAGCCACCTCAAGGGAAGGAAGATCTTCTCCAGGAGCTGAGGGTCATCCAGGGAGAGCAGAGTCAAGAGCTGCAGAGGGACAGCCCGCTCTCGCTCTCCCTCTAAAGGACATCTCAGTCCCCAACTGCTCCTGGCGACCACCCCAACGGTTCCCATTGTATCCTCGGAGATGCCCGAGCATGCGCAGGACGGGCGCTCAGAGCAGCAGAGGGGCTGGTGAGCTGGAGAGCCCCGGAGCATATGCACTGGAGGGGGGGGTCCCTGGTGTGGACGTGGCTGCCTCGAAGGTTTCTGTGGCGGGATTGGCAGTTTCTGGATCCTTCCTCCAGGATTTTCAGCACTGGGTAGCTTGCCTTTCTGTAGTGTGGAGGAACGCTGGGCAGGAGCGGCGCCGAGGTCGGCGGTGGGCAGCGGGCTCGGGGTGGAGATGTCCGCTGCAGATGGAGGGAGCGCAGTGTCAGGGGCGGGGGCCGGGGCTGCTGGCGGGCTGCTCCAAGCGGAGGAGCCCAACTTTGTCCCTTGGAGGAGCAGAGGAGAGCCGCCTGGCAGGCCGGTCCCTCTGCCTTGGTGGGGCCACACCACACCTGGGCCTCCTGCCCACCCAGCGGAGGTGCAGGGAGCGGCAGGGAGTCACCTGCCCTCTGCATGAGCTCTTGAGTTCCTGCCACCCGGGACCCTGTCTAGGCCAGGTTGGGATATCTCCCGGTGAACACGGCCCTTCATAAGATGGCCTGAGGTCAGCACTCCTCTGTCTGACTCTGTTCAGGCTATTGGGCTCCTCATTGCATTCTTTAAACAAATAAATATTCCTACTTCCTTGGGACCACTTTTATAGAAAAGCCTAATCCCATTAATAGTTTCTGATAATTGACTGTATATTTGCAAGGCAAACTTTGAAGCCTGTGAATTATTGTAAACTGCATTTAATGAAAGGAGCTTTAAATAATCTTTGGTGCAAATTATGTAGCTTCCTAATAATAACTCACATTCTGTTAACATAGACTGATGACTGATCAATTGATGACTGACATAATGTGTAGGGAATTTTGGTATCAGTGGAAACATTTTTCTTGGCAGTTGGTGATAGAATTATAATCGGATAAGGAGGAGGTATTTAGAAGTAGTATGTAGTGTGTGTTTTGTCTCCATATTCATTTACAATTGTAAGAATTTAGATTTGGAAATCTCATAGAACAGGAATTTTCAAATTTTGATTTGACTGATAGGGTGAAAAGTCAAAAGGCCAAATACGGTAGGATTTCATTTATATGATATTCTAGAAAAGATAAACCATAGGGAAAGAAAACAAGTCGTTAGTTGCCATTGATTTTAATATTTAGTTAATCATTTAGTTTAAACATTAGTTTTAATATTTCTGATTAAAAAATTCATTTTAATGATAGCATCCTAATTATGCTTTCGGATGATACCAGAATTTAACCTATTAAATTCTCCAGTAGGAACAAATGATATGTTGGTTATTAGTGTCTTTGAAGTGTAAGTATTGTTGGTAATGAATATAAATGAGCTTTTTTCGGATTGTGAACTACTGATTTTTTTACTAGATCCTGTTGGACGTGGCATATTACAAGCTTCAAAAGGCTCTTTAAATTATTGTAGCAGGCTGAAGCTATTAAATTGTAATGTAAGATCTTTATAGATGAAACAGGCAAAAATACAAAAAGCCATTCATCATTTTATCTTTGTTAAAAAAATGAAGTAAATCTTACCATATACATGAATGACTTTTGGCTAGATAGACCTGAACTTGACAAGATGGACTCATTAGTATGGTGAATTTGTTTTGGAATGTTAAAATGAGAGAGGACATTTGTGTTACCTGAGGGTGACCCAAGTCAATATGGTAGGTTTCACTGTTTATATGCTCTTTCTGAGTTACGATCTTGATTAAACAGCTAGTCATAGATGTACTAATAAATTTAAACCATTTTATGTATCAATATTTTAAGATGTCCTATTTCCCTGATAGTTTCTGATTTCAGGGTGTCTGGGAAAAACAGTTTCTCAACATAGGTAAATTGGAATATAATTTTTGATTGTTGACATTGAATCATAGAATTGTGGAGTTGGAAATAATTTTAGTGGTTGCAGAGCCTAATCTCTTCATTTTCCAGGAAATGGAAAGTGAGGTTTCTCAAGTTAAGTCATCCATAGTCTGACTGCTACTTAGTGGCAGAGTTGGAACTAAATTCTCAGATGCTTGTCTCCAGATTCCTAGTACAGTGCTCTCTGTGCTACGTACTATTAAGTAGACAAACAAATGAGTTACCTTCCCAGATCATATATGTAGCCAGCAGGGTTGATTCTTTCTCATATGCATTTTTTTCCTTTCTTTTTTAAATAACTACTAACCACACTTAATTCATTCCCCTACCATGTTTAATGACTATACTTTGTGTGTGTGTGTGTGTCTCCTCGAGCACACGTGGACTCCTTAGAAGGGACACCTGACTGTGATTGGATTGCTAGGCCAGAGGCTGATGTGTATCTGCAACTTGACCAGCTGCAGCCAAATTACCCTCTGAAGTTTTAACAATTTCCATTCCCGCCAACAGTGTCTGAGTCATCCTTGCCATGGGAATTGTCAGATCCGCATTGTCAGATTTTTAAATTTTTGCCAATCTGATGAGTGAGAAATGATGTATTTGTTTTCCTCTTTGTAAGTTAGTTTTGACAAATGCATAGAGCTGTGCAACTACCAAAATCAAGATACAGAACAGTTCCAGCACCCAGAACTGCCTTCAGCTGCTCTTTTGTAGTCAACTCTTCCCCCACCCTAAACCCCTGATGGCTAATGATCTGTTGTCTTCCCCTATGGTTTGTCTTTTCTAGAATATCATATAAATGGAAGCCTACAGTATTCAGCGTTTTGAGTCTTGTTTCTTTCATTTAGCGCAATACGTACATTTGAGTGTTCATCCATGTTGTTGACTGTATCAGCAGTTCCTTCTGTTTTATTGTTGAATGTAGTATCTATTGTATGAATGTACCACAGTTTATCCACCCACCAGTTGAAGGACATTTGAGTTCTTTTCGGTTTTGTCTTTTTTGACTATGAATAAAACTACTATAAATCTTTGCAACAAGTTTTTGTGTGAACATTAGTCTTCTTCTCTTGGGTAAGCACCTAGAAGTGAAATTGCTGGGTCATATGGTATGTGTATGTTTAACTTTTTTAAAAACTGTTTGTGGTAGTAAAGTCATGTCCCACAAAGATGTCCTAATCCCTGAACCTGGGAATACTTTAGTTTACTTGGCAAAGGTGAATTAAATTTGCAGATGGAATTAAGGTTGCTGATCAACTGCCTTTAAAATAGAGAGATTACCATGGATTATCCAGGTGGGCCTAGTGCATCACAAAGGCCCTTAAAAGGGAAAGAGAAGCAGTAGAGTATAAAAAATTGCAACAAGGGAAGCAGGGCCAGAGAGATGCCGAGTTCTTGGTTTTGAGGGTGGCGGAGGGTCGCCATAGGCTAAGGAGTGTGGTGTTCTCTAGAAGCTTGAAAGGGCTAGGAAATGGATTAAACTTTATAGTCCCCCCAAAAGAACCTAGTTCTGCCAACACCTTGATTTTAGCCCAAGGAGACTCATGTCAGACTGCCAACCTACAGAACTGTAAAACTATAAATCTGTGTTGTTTTAAGCCATGAAATTTGTGCTAATTTTTTACAGCAGCATAACAAACTCCACTTTAAAACTGTTTTTCCAGGGACTGGCCCCGTGGCTTAGTGGTTAAGTGCGTCTGCTCCACTATTGGTGACCGGGGTTTGCATCGTGGGTGCACACCGATGCACCGCTTCTCCAGCCATGCTGAGGCCACGTCCCACATACAGCAACTAGAAGAATGTGCAACTATGTCATACAACTATGTACTGGGGCTTTGGAGAGAAAAAAAAAAAGGAGGAGGATTGGCAATAGATGTTGGCTCAGAGCTGGTCTTCCTCAACAAAAAAAGGAGGATTGGCATGGATGTTAGCTCAGGGCTGATCTTCCTCACAAAAAAGTAAATAAACAAATAAATCTGTTTTCCAAAGAGGCTGAACCACTTTGTGTTCCCACCAGCAATGTAAGAGTGTTCCAGTTACTTTCCATCCTCATTAACACTTGGTATGCTCAACCTCTTTAATTCTAGTCATTCTAATAGGTACATAGCAGGATCTCAATGTGGTTTTTATGTGCATCTTTCTCACGATTAATGGCGTTAAGCATCTTTTCATGTGCTTATTTGTCATCTGTGTATCTTCTTTGGTGAAGTGTCCAAACCTGTGTCCATTTTAAACTAGGATTTTCTTATTACCGAGTTTTGAGCATTCCTTATAGTCCTGTCAGATATGTGATTTGCAAAGGTCTTCTCCCAGTCTGTGGCTTGCCTTCTCCATCCTCTCACCAGTGTCTTTGGAAGGTCTGTGTAACATAACTCAAGAGGTTCCACATGACTTTATTTTCCTTCATTGAGAAACAGAATGAGGTTGGAGCACCTGAGTCCAATCAGACCTTGATCAGAGTTGGGGCTGAGTCTACCTTTTAGTAAACCCAGCCCTTCCACTTTCTCCGTTCCTGTTAGCTGTGCTCCCCTCCCCCACACAGGCGTCTGGTTCTAAGTCTGGTAGATTTCTGTCTCCTCAAGTTTGGGAGCCCATAGACAATTCAGCTACACCCTTCAGACATCTCAGCACAGCTCTCCAGCCTCCTACCTGATATCGCTTCACAATATGGGAAATTCCCTGCAGATCAGACTAGTGGTATGTTGGACTTAGGCCACTTCCACCACTTCTGGAGGTTTCATTTTGCTTTGTGGAAGCTTTTGGCCTACTTCCCCAGATTCCTGTGTGGCACCAAAACTTAGCACAAGTGCTGCGAGAAAGAGCAGTAGTGTGTCTGAAAGCCCTCAGGTTTCATCTGCCACACCAGTCCTGCAGAATCACTACAAGTTTGGCTAGTTTCTCTTTTCCCTAGCCGAGGATCTGGCTGAGCAAGCCAGATCCTCGGCAACCACCCAGAATCAGAAAACGCCTGCAGGGCTCACATAAAAAACTTTTTCGTCTTTCTGGAATTTTAGTTGGTTGATTCTGAAGTTCTCTGATGCTCTAAAAATATATTTATAATTTATCTGGCTTTGTCCAGTTTTGCAGCGAGTGCTTTCCTGTCCTGGTCTACTCTAAAACAGAAGTTCCCTTGTCATTAGTTTTTAACTCCATCAGTTATATATTGTCAATATTATGATTGTTTGGAAAAATCATGCTTTCAATGATTTATTCTGATGTTTACCCTTTTTTATCTTTACAATCCATTTTTACCTCTTACCATTTATTCTTCTATCAGTTTATTTCTTCTTCCTTTTTTCTTTTGTGAGGAAGATCAGCCCTGAGCTAACATCCATGCTAATCCTCCTCTTTTTGTTGAGGAAGACCAGCTCTGAGCTAACATCTATTGCCAATCCTCCTCCCTTTTTTTTTACCCCCAAAGCCCCAGTAGATAGTTGTATGTCTTAGTTGCACAGCCTTCTAGTTGTTGTATGTGGGACACGGCCTCAGCATGGCCAGAGAAGGGGTGCATCGGTGCGCACCCAGCATCTCAACCTGGGCCACCAGTAGCAGAGCGCACATACTTAATTTCTTACCCACGAGGCTGGCCCAGTTTCTTTCTTCTTCAAGTACATTATTTTTTACTTTTTAAGTCTTTTCCTTGAGGAAGATTAGCCCTGGGCTAACATCTATGCCAATCTTCCTCTATTTTGTACGTGGATCATCACCATAGCATGGTTGATGAGTGGTGTAGATCCACGCCTGGGATCCAAACCCAGGCCTTGGAAGCGGAGTGTGCTGAACTTAAACCACTACGTCAGGTGGCTGACCCCCTTAAAGTACATTCTTTAGAAATTCCTTAATGAGCATTTGTTCGTGGTAATACCCTTAGTAAATGTTTGCATAAAAATATCTTTAAGTCACCCTAGTTATTGAGATATGGTTTGATTGGGTATACACTGAAAGTTATTTTCTCTCTGTACCTTGAAGATTTAATCCAACTCTCTCTTGCCTTCCATTGTTAAGTAATGTATCATAGGTCTAAATGTAAGTCTCTCTAAGTGTTCTGTTCCTCTGAGGGGCTTTGAATATCTTCTTTTGTATTTAGTGTGCTTTGGTTTCCCTGAATGGATCTGGCTCTAGAATTTTGTTTTTTTTTAATTTTGCTTGAGATGTATTCAGCTGCCTGAATCTAGAGTAGAAGTCTTTTATCAATTCTGGAAATTTCTGTTACTATATCTGAATTTTCCTTTAAATCATATATATATATTTATATTATTTAATTCAAATATATATACATATACACATTCAATATATAGTCATTAAATATATATTTATATTATTTAATTCAATATATGATATTATTCAATATAGTGATTTTTATTATTGAAAAAATATACGAGCATTATTTATATATGTAGTTTCCTGTACTTGGCCAAACTCAAGCCAGTCTCCTTTGAGCCTATAATAACTTGGCCTATAATAACTACAGCCTCTCAGCACAAATGGTTTCACATTCCCACACATATTATAAGACTTAAACACTTACACAGTTTCTAATAGCTCAAATAAACATCCTTAGGATGACCCCTGCCCCCTTAAAGTGCCTGCCTGAGAAAGCTCAAGGCAGCCAACAGAATTGACTACTTGTTCTGACCAACACTCGATCATTGGCCCCTGACATCCCTTTCTTAGAGCATTTACCCAAAAGTGCTTACAACTGTGAATCTTTCCTCTGTCCTTTAGAGTTGTAGGTGTGTCTGCTATAACTCAGGAGTGCATTTCTCAAGGTCCCCAGAGCCATTCCTTGAGATGAGGACAGGGTGTCTGTCTCCCAGACACTGTGAGAGGAGAGAAGTGAAACTTTGATTATTTCCAACTAGCAGACACAACTGGCCAGATCACACTGCACTGACCAACATTCTGTAACTTTTCCCTCCCTGACTCTACTGAGCCCTGCTCACCCCTCTGCCTGCTCCCTCATTCTCCCTTTCAAATACCCAGTCACCTATGTACAAATCAAATTGAGTTCAGTTCATCCTGTTCCTTCTTCCCTATTGCAGTGGTATATGCCTGATTAAAATCTGTCCTGACCACTTTATCTAGAGTCTGGCTTTCTGTATACTCCACATTTAACACACATACAGATAATCTCATGCATATGCATAGATACACATATACAAATGTAACCATGGGCCCTTCAGGACCAGTTCAACTGACCCCATCTTATGAACAGAGTAGTTAGTTTTCTTTCAGGAACTGAGACCCGTCTTCTAGTTCAGACAAGTTGGGACCACCAACTCATCAACTGGGAGTTCACAAATGCTTTATATGTGACCTTTGTGACATCAAGGAGCTAAAATCTCCATTCTACGATCATGGTAGCACTGCCAATTTGTGAACACACATCTGATGAAGAGCTGCAAAGCTTGACTTTACTTACGCAGGTCATCAATTACCTCACTTCTCCTTACTTCCAATCATCTACCTCCACATGTCAGAACACCCTGCCCTTCATCCCATAAATTGTGCCCCAAGACCTGGATCAGGGAGACAGATCTGAGACAGACACATGCCCCCGGTCTCCTTGCAGATCACTCTCACAAAATAAAGTTACACTTCATTTCCCAAAAGCGGATGCCAGAATAATTGGCTTTTTTAATGTGCATTGGACAAGAGAACCCCAATATTGTGCAGTAACATCAATACATGTATATACACTTACTGGTTGTTTTATTTTTTTTTATTCTCTTTGCTTAAGAGGAGTCACCCTGAGCTAACATCTGTTGCCAATCTTCTTTTTGCTGAGGAAGATTCACCCTAGGCCAACACCTGTGTCAACCTTCCTATATTTTGTATGTGGGTTGCCACCACAGCGTGGCCACTTGTGAGTGGTGTAGGTCCGTGCCCAGGAACTGCACCTGGGCCACTGAAGTGGAGTTTTCTTAACTTAACCAATAGGCCATGGGACCAGCCCATGTCTAATTGCTTTGAAGATGTTACTAGATATGCAACTGAAGTTTCACTATGATCTCTGGATTTCCTTGTTGTTCCTTTAGTCCCTCACTTCAGTGTATGTGTTTCTGGCTACATCTTTCATGTTAGAGGAATTCCTCAAATATCAAGTGGTCCTTGGCTACCTGTTCATATTTCTGTGATGGAAAGGAAATAGCTGAGTAAGATCTCTGTGAGCCTGATGGGGTCTGTGAATGTCTGGACTCAATGTTTCTTCAGGGGTGTTGAGAGTTGAACTAGTAACAGGCAAACAATGTTGGTGCCCACACTGATCTCTAACAACATACTTATTCTACTCATTCCCACAATGACAGACATCCTCTGAACACGTGGAAATGCTGACAACGCACCCCCCCACACACATACACACTATTTGCAAATGACCAGGAGCATTCAGACCGTAAACTACACATGATAATGCACACTGATACTCAGAACATACACGCAAACATGCACGCATACAGACCACTCACTGTCTCAGAGCCCACAGTGACTTGAACTCTCTAAACACACACACGTCAACAAAACACACCTTCACATAAAAGCCATAATAGCCATGCACCCTGTGACCATACAGAATTGCTGAACACATAGACATCCACACAAAAAGGCACGTGGCCGTGCACATCTGGGCTTAATCAGGAGTTTTTTCACACCTCAGCATCAACATGGACACCCCGGGGCGAGAGGGAGAGGCAGAGTGCACAGGGAGAACATGTGGGGAGCAGTCAGGAGACACGTGCGTAAAGCAAATATGATACCCAAAAAGCTGGTTGCTAAATGACATATGACTCAAGGGTATGAGGAGCCAAGAGGATCTGAAATGGTACAAAAGAAGTGACTGATACAAACCCATCACAAGATATTTAAAAGTAAGGAACAGTGATATTTTAAAAAGCACTGAAGAGAGTGCATCAAAGCTTTGACATAATTCCAAACAATGAATGACATGGAATTCTGGCCAAAGAACAGCCATTATTGCTGTTAAAATTCCTATTTAAATGTTTCTTATAAAATTATAGAAATACTCCTTGAAAAATGACAAATAGTCATTGGTTTAAAATATTTAAAACATTTCAGGATAAAGTTACTTCAGCTTCCACTTTTATTGAGTAGCTTTTTCTGGCCAGCTAGAATAGCTGGACAAAGCACACAGAACGGCTGTTTGAAGGGTTGTAGAACATCCTGTGGAAACAGGACTTGAGGGTCTACAATATCTGAGACGAGGGAAGCACAAGATTGTGAGCACCATCTCCACGTGGCTTCTCCCCTAAGGCATTTGCTATTTCAAGAGTGAGAGAAGAGAGTCTGAGCAGAATGAGGAGGAAAAATGAATTGAAATTTGGTTCCAGCCAAGTCCAGTAACTTCTGCTTCTAGTCATGTGTGGTAAAGGCAGAGTAACAAATAACATTGATTTAATAAATACTGTCTGTTTGAAAACACCAAAGGGATGTGGAAGCAAACAGGACTTGATGAAAGAAAATTTCAAAAGGAGAAGAACCTTTTTAGGTGAGATTGCCACACATTCCCTCACCCGAGGGAATTTACTTAATCTGGACTCTGATAATCAGACCTGTCTTACCAGAAGACAATTGTAAGTACAGTCTGTCATAATTGACCTATGTTAGCTTTTAAATATCACAAGTTTTGTTTGGCTGTTAATTTTTACTCCCTCCACTAGAAGACTTTATGAAGGGAAAGACATGGTATCATTTGCCACATGATCTCCAGAACATTCTTCAGTTTGGGCTGTATGACTTCTATAAATATTTGTTAATTGTTGGTTTCATGAATGCTATGGACTGAATGTCTATGTAATCCAATTTCATACGGTAAAATCCTAATCCCCGACCTGAGGGTATTTGGAATTGGGGCCTTTGGGTGTTAATTAGCTTAGATGAGGCCATGAGTGTGAAGCCCCCATGATGGAATTAATGCCTTTACAAGGAGATGGAGTGCCAGAGCTCTCTCTGCCACATGAGGATAGAGCAAGAAGCTGTCCTTCTGCAAAACAGGAAGAGAGCTCTCACGAAAAGCAAATCAGCTTGAACCTAGATCTTGAACAAGCCGGTCTTCAGAACTGTGAGGAATGCACTTTTGTTGTTAAGAGTGCCCAGTCTAGGGATGGCCAGGTGGTGCAGTGGCTAAATGTGGGTGCTCCATTTCAGTGGCCCCAGGGTTCACAGGTTCAGATCCCAGGCATGCACCGATGCACTGTTTCTCAAACCATGCTGTGGCAGCGTCCCATATAAAAAGTAGAGGAAGGTGGGCACAGATGTTAACCCAGGGGCAATCTTCCTCAGCAAAAAAGAGGAAGATCGGCATCAGATGTTAGCTCAGGGCTGATCTTCCTCTCACACATACACACACACACACACACACACAACCCAAAAATGCCCAGTCTAGGGCCCTGCCCCATGGCCTAGTTTTTAAGTTCAATGAGCTCCTCTTCGGTAACATGAGTTCAGTTCCTGGACAAAGACCTATACCACTCATCAGCAGCCATGCTGTGGGGGTGACCCATATACAAAAGAGAGGAAGACTGGCACAGATGTTAGCTCATGGTGAATCTTCCTCAACAAAAATATAAATAAATAAAGTACCCCGTCTATGATATTTTTGTTACAGCATCTCATACTGACTAGGACACTGAGTGTGTGAATAAGTTCATTTAGATTGACGATCCTTCTATTACATGACATGTTACTGCCAATGATTCCTAAATTGGTGTGAGTCAAATTTCCCTTAAGGATAATAAAGACGTTAAGGCCCTTCTCCCTAGTTATGCACATACTGATACACATGAAAACATGTTGCGTCAAGTGCTTTATTGACACCTTAGTCTCACACCTGATCCCATTGGCCTTCAGTGAACCTCAGTGTTGCAGTCAGTGTATTCCCCAAAGGGCAATAAAGGAAAGTCCCTAGACTGAAAAGGGTCGGTATTCATCGTGTTGCTCCTGTCCCCTGCCCAGCCAGCTCTAGAACACGGTCAATTTACAAGATAGGCTTTTCTCCAGGCTGCTCTATCTTTCTCCCAACATGTTCTCATTTAGGATGATCTCACCAGGAGGAATGAGTGGAAATTTGGAGAGAAGAGCTACAGAAGGTATCTGCCAGGGGAAATTCTTTGTGGTTACATGACCTAGAATATGGACACCTGGCTGCTCTAAGTTGTCCTGAAAATGGAACCCTTCCCATGTCTGCATTATCCTTCCATGTCCTCTTTCCCCTCCATCTCTCTGTTCTTGGTGACCAAATTGCCTTGGCAATGACAATAAAAAAATGAAAGTAGGGAATGGCCCATTTCTAGTCTCAGAATTCTGTGAAATTTTTCTGCCTATCCCCAGTCTTCCAGGACCGACACTCTTTTTATTCTTTTAAGATTAGATTACATTTTAATCTCCTTTAATCAGAGTTTTCTCTCATCCTTGTTATGTATATACATGTTCCGATACATAATATTGAAAACATTATTTTTGGCCCTACAATCTCCAGATTCACTCATAGTTATTTTCTGATGGATGCATGCCTTTGTAATTATGTTTATAACTCCAGTAACTATAGAAATTGACTAAATGCTGAGTAGTAATGTACGAATACAGGAAAATAGCCCATTTTTTTCAACATAAACTTTCATGTTATCATCAAAACAAATACATGAATACTTAATTCTTCAGCAAAAACTTTTACTATGTACATGTAAGCAATTATAAATCTATTGGAGTTGGTTTACCTTGTCGATTATTCCTTGTTTCTAAATTGTGCATTCAGCATTTCCATGAACACTTTAGAATTCTGCATCTTTATCCTACCATTTTATTTTTTTGTTATAATTTTTATTAATTTATATTTCCCCCAAAGCCCCAATAGATCGTTGTATGTCATAGCTGCATATCCTTCTAGTTGCTGTATGTGGGAAGCTGCCTCAGCATGGCCAGAGAAGTAGTGTGTCGGTGCGAGCCTGGGATACAAACCCGGGCCGCCAACAATGGAGCGTGCGCACTTAACCGCTCAGCTACGAGGCTGGCCCTATCCTACCATTTTAAATACTAGGTCATGGACAAAAGTCCACATTACTCATTCAGTTGTGTGTTAGTGGATCCTTTGTAGGGTGTCTTCCTAGGTACGTTTTCACATGGTCATCGACAAAAGTCCACATTACTTGTTCAGTTGTGTGCTAATGGGTTCTCCGTAGGGTGTCTTCCCGAGTACATTTTCCAAAGTGAACGCCACCTGATGGCCTTGTGACACTGATATAAATACTGGTGTCTCCACAGATCATGGGGCCAAAGATGTGTGGTCTGTTATGAGAGGTTCGGGGATTCGATCGGAGATGTAAAAGACACTTTCCACTCCAAACAAATGGACTGAAGGTATATTTTATTATATAGAGGATAGTAAAGGCGAGAGTCTGCAAACAGGTCCGAATAGGTCAAATATTAAGAGGGAAAAAGCATCAGCCCAACTGGAAAGGGAAAACATCCACATCGGCTGAAGAGAAATGACATAAATCAACCGGAAAGAGAAACACCAGGTTGACCGAAAAGAGAACACATCAAATCAATTACTTCATATCAAATCAATTACTTCACATCAAATCAATTACTCACAACATCCACGCCCCACTGCTGAGAAAACCCTGTCAATTGACGTGGCTGGGCAAGGATCACACGTCCTGGACAAGGTGTCCTTTCCACAGGTGGAACTCTCACCAGGTCTCAATTTCCAGGAGTTTATATAAGCAGTTACAGAGTTTACAGAGCACGCATCTAGTGTTCCCATGCACAAAATGGTTATCTGTGGCGTACGTGCACTGAGCCCCTTAGCTAACGTCCCAGCCCAGTAGTTGTGTACGCGCATTGTTCTCTTTGGTTATCGTCTTAGCCCCGCACAGATAGCCAGTCCATCCCATGCTACGATGCTCCAAGAGCCTTGAAATGTTACAACTTTCAACTCTCTCCATGGGAGAAAGGCCAGTTCTCAGGAAAAGGCCAGTTCCCACCACACAGAAAACAGCTTTGTATTTCTTTGTGTGCTGGTGGCTATATGTTGATGGAGCGGCCAAACATGGCTGTACTCACGTCAAGACAGGTCCTTTACAGAGTCATATATAACCTAATAATTTTCATTCAATTAGTGTAAGGAATGCTATGGAAAGTAGATTGATGACAATTAATAAAAGATGATTGATTATGAACATGCTGTTAGGGAGAAAAATTGAACGTCTGGGTATAATGGTTTACTTTTTATGCAATTAATCAGCCACCCTAACAAACCCCGTTTATGAGCAGGTCAATATACATATATATATTAGATTAAGATTATATCATCTATTAGTTTGAATGTGCTTTTGTAAAGTATGTCTTGTTTCTCTTGCCCTTTTGTACTGGGAGAAATATGGAATAGATAGAAACTGACTAGATTACTCTGGTCTGAACTCAGATCATGTAGGGCTTGAATCATTCAATTATTTTGACTTCTCTGTCATTTAGATTTTAAATTTCTGTGACTTCAAGATTCGTTCCCGGAGATTTGTCATTTCCTTCTGCTCTGAATTGTTAGTGTAGTTTCTTATGGTGTTTGATGAACTAATCTTTTGCCTGTGTATTTGTGGTAGTATCAGATCACAGATTCCACCTGCTACCGCTCTGGGGGAAGCATGAGCTGTGTTTCTTACCCCACCCCATATGCTGGAAGTTGTGTGCTACAGTGGGTGTTTCCACTTGCTGGGAAAGCATTCCCACTGGGCTCAGAGCTGCTGCCACACGGAGGCACCTACCCAGTCGTGAGACCACAGCACTACTATGGGTATTTGTGCCACCTGGGAAAGCATTTGCATGTGCGCATATATCTGCTGCTGCCTTTTCTTATGCTTATGCCAGCCTCTGTACTTGGTATGTGGGACTTCTTCACGGCGTCTGAGCATTGGCATATCATTGGGACTGCAGTGGCACGGTGGGCATCCAACCATCCAGGAAAGCATTCATTTGCGGGTCCAGGGCTACCGCCAACACCTCCCAGAGTTGCACGAAGGTGCATTCCTAGTTTTGGGGGTGCAGCAGTACTATTGGCTCTCACTCCAACCTGGGAAGCACTCGGGTGTGTGCACAGTGCTGCCAGGGAAGGGTTGGGCATAGGAATGAATTCACAGTACATGCAATGACAAGCATAAATCTCAAAATAATTATGCTGAGTGAAAGAAGCCAGTAAAAAATGAGTACATCGTATACGATCACATTTATGAAAATCCTTGGAAAATACAGGAAAATCTATAGAGACATATACCGGATCACTTGCCTAGGAATGAGAATATGTTTGAAAACGGCAGGGAAGGAGAAATTAAATTGAGCATGAGGAAATTTGGGGAGGATGGGCATTTCTTTTCTTGATTGTGGTGTTGGTTGAATAAGTTATAATCAAAATGTATCAAATTGTTCACTTTAAATGTATGCAGTTTACTGTATGTCGTTAATACCTCAATTAAGCTAGAACATGTAGGGGAAAGAGAGGGAGAGAGAGCCGAAAGAGGGAAAAGGAAAGGAAAAGAAGGACTGAGGGTGAAAATTAAGTGGACAAAAGGAAGAGGGAGACACAGGAGGCATCGGGTCTCTGTGGTTTGGCATCTCCTTCCCCTGGAGTCTCCCATACTGGGCAGCTGACTGGACGATTGTGATGCGCTCTCCTCACCTCACAAGTCGCTGTGTGCCGGTGGAAGAATGAGGGTGACTATGAGGTCCAGAGAAGACGCCTGGGCTATTACCTGCCTCATGGCAAACTGCGGAAGCTGCGATGACTAGATCTGACTAGATCTGAGGTCCCCTTTTCTCAGCTGAGGTCCAGAGGAGCTTGGCTGCAACAGAACGAAACCAAATTGGATGGACACAGGCTCCGAGCCTTTCTAGATTTGGCCCCTGACTGGCTCACAGGGGATTAAGCTGAAAAGTTTCACCTTCCTTAAGTCCTGAAAGTGACTGCAACTTCTGTCCTGTGGTGTCACACCAGTTCATCCCTCAGGGACACCAGAATTTGTGAAACCAGCACAGACATTGCCATCATGTTAAATCGTATCCCCACTTCAGTGCAAGGTTTCCCTTCTTAGGAAACTTCGGAACATCCCTCCCCTTGAATCTGTGCAGCCATCACACCCCTCTCGGTTCCTCCATATTCCTCCCCCACTGAAGCCCTGGCATGCTCAGTTTCCCCTTTTCTGCTTCATTCTCTGAAGCTCAGATTCACCAGGACTTCCAGGTCAATCTCCCTCAATGTCTCCTCTCCCCACACATGGGTCCTCCATGACGAGAAACAGGTCAAGATGGGAGGAGTGCTTCAGACATGACTCTGCAGTCACATTGGGCTTTGGGAGCTGAAATGACTAGGTGTCTGGGAAGCCTGAATCTCAGAGTAACACCAAGGCTCTGGGAAGAGAGTATCTGCTCTGGATATAAAAGTGAATAAAACTCGGGGGGAAAAATCTGAGTGAAAAGAAAGAGTCTTTTTTCATCTTTCTCTGTACAGAGTCCAACTAACCTCACAGCAGAGGCTCCCCAACAAGCAGCCCAGAGCATCCCAGGCATGAGGTAGGCTGCATTGTTCTGCAGTGGGTCTGTGGGTACATATTATCTTATCTGTACACACTGTGCAGACGACCACAGCTGAAGATACCCAAAGACTGAGAATTAAAGTCCCGGTCATGCCACTCTCTCAGACTTTTTGTGTGTGAGCTTCACATTCTCATTCTTAAGCAGTAATTCTCTGAGAATGCACACTCTGATGATTATAATGATTAATAATATTAATATATTATTATACATTGCATATATTATACATTATACACTGTAAATTATAATTATAAATTAATGTATAATTATTATACATTAATATATTATTATTATATATTACGTTATTATGATATCATTGTAATGGTTAATAATCGTTGTCATTATTGTCTATTGAAATTCTCCTAAGCAACATGACTGGCAAGCTCTGCATGTATTATCCCAGTTACAGTCACAATATTTAGGTTTTTATTCCCATTTTAAGGTAAAGATATGGAGGCTCAGAAATATTAAATAACTTGACAAAGAAGGAAAAAATTACTACAAAGCTAAATTAAACACCTATTCACGCTATGTTTCAAAGAAAGAAAGACGTTATCTGACTTACAAACAGACTCAAAGTTGACCTCCCACAAGCCTGCAGTGAAAGAACCGGTAAAGAATGTACATCAGGAAGAAGAAATGTGAACCCAGGAAAACATAACAGGGGTCACAAGGAAAGGAAAAAACCGTCTGTCTAATTTAGTATTAGTTTTAAAACAAGACATTAAATACACATTCGAACCAAAATTCCAGATGATTACCACATGGAAGAATAGAGGAGAGAAGATTTAGGTAAAAAATAACTCATTTTTAGGGAAGATATAAATACTAAGATGCTCTATTATTTTTTAACACATTGCTCTCAGAAACTGATTAATCTGTGGGACAAAAGTAAGTAATGATAAAGAGGATTTGAAGAGTGCAACATACTCGATCAGACAAATAGACATATCCCAACACACTGGCTTATTGTGAGACTTGTGATGCTGAAAACAGTCGTTCTCCTGACAGCATGATACCACAATGGCATATCAATTTTCATGAATCAAATTTCCAACGCATATAAATCTAAAAAAAGGGAAAATCCAGTATTTCATTGTATGCAACTAGTGATTCAATATGCAACAAATACCAGAAAAATAGAGACCCAAAAGTAGGTTTCTTTTTTGAGAAGACAGATATAACAGCTCTTTAGTGAAATGTTATGTTGGAATCTATTGGAATATTACACAAAAAGGACAATCCATTTGGACTAGGTATGTTTTCTCTGTGACTGTGAGGGCAAAACTCTAAAGAATCCCCTGACTGTGATAACTCTCTGTTGATCTTAAAATACAAATACATAACACTCAGGAAAGGAAAGGAAGGAAAGATGTCCTTTCTCTCCTCACCTGAAACTCAATCTCCCACCTCAGAAGGATCACTGTCCGTATCTTCTCTGTCATGCATAGGAATCAAAGAAAAGAAAAGTATTGGTATATATTAAAGTTTCAAGAGCTCAAAGCAAGAAAACCTAATGACCCCTGCAGAGGCATTGATGTAGTGTGAGCTCCATGTCATCTGCCCCGTCTTGTCTTTTATCACCGTTTTTGTCGGGACGTCCTTCTTGGCCCCTCACTCTCCCTGCCTCACTAGCGAGTCTGTCTGCATCAGTGCTACCGCCAGTCTCTCTCTTGCTGTCTTCACTTTCTCTTCCTATTTCCTGATATCTTCCTGATTCACCAGAATTTGTTTTCAAAGGAGCTGTGGGATATACAGACCAGATCCTGGGATTGTCTCTGCTGAATCTGAAGACAAGGCAGGGGTGGGCATGGGACTGGATTTCGGACCACCTGCTAGCACACCTGGCAGGGATGCACCTGTGGAACTAGGTGCAAGATTCAGCAGGGTTTTGGCAAGGTCCAGAGGACTTAACGGTTCACCTGCACTCTGCAGGCCTGGAGAACATGCAGTCTTTTCTGCCAGTAGAGTTGTTGGGGCTGTTCCAACGTTTCCTCCCATTGATGGCACCTGACCTCATTGTCAGGATAGGATGTGATTCTAGTAACTGTCCTCTTGAATATGTAACTGGACATCCTCAAAGGGATGGAGATGCTCAAACCTGGCTTTGGGTTGGATTGGTTTCCACAATCATGTCGCTTCCTCTGTGATGATTTGACCATCATACTTCTTTTCCTCTTACCATATAAAAATAAATTGTGAATGTGGATCAGAGTGATAAATGAAGCCTGCTTTCCCAGGACAATTATGTCAGATGTCTTGTACTTCTACCCTCCCTCTCTCCCTGTGGGGATTAATCTTACCTGTGTCTTGGGACATCATCAAAGAGATTTGGGTCAAGATCAGAAAACTCGAGGTTAAAACTCAGGACTACGGCAGGTAATTTCTTCTCCCCCATGTTGTTAGACACTTATGAGTATGACTTTATTCTCTTTTCGTCCTTGTCATTCTCAACAACAAAATCCCTGTTGCTCCCTGTCAGGACCCACGTTCCCCAGTCTTTTTCTAAATACCAAATCATAGTATTCTTCTGTACTATATGACTATTCATTTGATTATCCCATTGACCAGTTGGTGTTCATAGCTCCATTAAAGCTTAAATCAGTAGTGCAATTATCATCCACCCCACTCCTAGTGACTCCCTTGACAAGTGTTAACATTAAATCTCAGTACAGAGAATGTATGTCTGCAAAAACTCAACTTACAAATGGAGAATGTGCTGTAAGTGGGAAGTACACACTGGATTTATGAAACCCAGGAAAATAATGTAAACTCTCTCATTATTAAGTTTTGTATAGACTGCACCCACATTGATGATGTCTTGGTTATAGTGGGTTAAAATATACTATTAAAATTAGTTTCACTTGTTTGCTTTCATTTTTTAAAATGTGGCTACTAAGAAAAAAATTAAATTCTATAATATAGAGTGCTTAATGTTACTATTGGACAGTGCCGATGAAGACATCAGTGAAAATAAATTCCAGAGAAAGTGGTTAGGGAAATTTTTTCCCTAGAAAAGGAGTCTACACTGGCCCACACTGCAAGATGCAGCAAAAACTGTCATACACACACACACACACACACACACACACACAAATACACACACACACTGACAGAATGAAACAAACCTTTTCCTAGAGTCACCACTTCTCACATGGCATGAGGTTGCACTCCTACTTAGTCCTAAGTGGACTCATCTCAAGAATGAAGGCAGAAGTCAAGGTAATTTACCATTTAGGAAGATCTAAAAACAGAGACTAAAGCTCAAGATATGTGGTGAATTTCCTGTCGTGGCTTCTTTTATTAATTCAATATGTTATGGAGACTTTTCCAAGGAGGGTTGTTTTAAAACTCACTTTTTCTTTACTATGTCAAAATAGACAGGCTATGTAAAGAATAATGACTCTAGCCAATCAATGAAAAGGAGATGCTAGAACACGAATACCCTTATTATAAGTCACTACTGGATTAGAGAATCAGGGAACAGCTGACATTGGGTTAATTTGGCCTTAATTAGGCTGATTCTGATTTCATGACCGTCATATTGATTGCATTATCCTAGAACCTACGAAACTTCCCAGCCCCCCTACTATTTAACCACCAAGGCCCACCAACCAAACCAGTCCTTGCTGACACATCCCCTGCCTCCATCCCTTCTGACAACACCTGGAGGATTTTCCCCAAATCCCACTCTGTCTCTGTGCTCTTCTACCTGCCCCAGGTCCAGGGAATCATTTTCTCCAAGGCTCAGGCTCTGCGTGTACCCAGCTCTGGGGATGGCACTTCTCCCTCGAGTGAAGACAAGGATCAGACCACAGACCCTGTGAGCTGCAGCAGTTGGACAATGACTTGGGTTTGTTGACAGAAAAGAACCTTTAGTGGGCATGGTTACCAGGGTCCAAGAAGCCCAAGTCATTCCTCCAGGGAATGTGATGCAGGACACAGCAGGAATATCTGCATGTGGTTCGGCTTGGTAATGCCTGTAGGTTGACATAGGTGACATTGGTAATGCATTCGCCAATGTTGTTCACTCATTTATTAATCGTAAGTAATGGGGTGCATTCTACATACATCCAGGCAACAGTCTCACCCTCTGGGGCTCACAGGCAGTGTCAGAAGAATTTCTAAATTCTATTTCTAATATATAGGTACAGCACTGGCAATACACTAGGTGTTCCAAGCATTTTTCAAACATTAACTCCTTTAATACTCTCCATAATCCTACAAAGTAGGTATGCTGATCATTATTGCCAACTGAGTGATGAAGAAACTGAGGCACCAATCAGGTAAATAACTCAGTCAATAAAAATATCTAGTAAGGGATTGAGCTGGAATTTGGACATGAGGAGTTAGCTCAATACGCTGTGCTCTTAACCACGACATTTACTCTCTAAAGACTTCACATCATGAAAAAATTTGATGTTATTCATTTTCTTGGTGCATTGAGTAGCCACACTATTTTATCTGTGTCTGAAAAATAGAATACCTGCGTAGAAACTACTGCACATACACACTCAAATTACATCTAACAATGTCCCCAGTCCCTGAAAATTAATAAAGAGAACATTTCAGAATGTTTCTTGCCCAGGTTGGGAGGACTCTGAGGAAATCTCAGTGTTACTGTAAGTAGCTGAGGACAGGCTGGTACTGGAAATCAGGGGAAAGGTGTCCTCAGGAGTCACCATTGAATGAAAACATTGATGGGAGGGACTCAGCAGTGACTGAATTCAGGATCTGGTGGTGTTTTAACCTTGTGCTTATCTTCTGGCTGTGGGTTTATGGTGATGCAGCACAGGGAGAGGGGATGGTTCACTGTGTTCTTGGGGAAATCAGACCCATGAAAGAGAGGGAATGACGGTTTCCTTAAACAATGGACTCGTGGTGGGAAAAATTCGACCTGGAAGAGAGAGTCGTGTTCCTGGTATAACCAGGAAGAGTCGCCTCTGCTTCAGGCAAAGCAGACAGCCCTTCCTCATGCACTCATTTGATCTCAATGGGAGGAAGGAGGAGGAAATAATGTAATTCTCTTCTGGATGTAAGATCTGTGATGGTAGAGACTGTGCTAGGAGGTTCTGAAAGGCCTCTCTGAGGCATTTCAGACCTTTGCTGTGACCAGAATGACAAGTGTAAGCACACCTGCGTATGTCTGGGAACAGTTAGTGTTTCAAGGAGAAGGCTCCCTGGTGCAGAGACTCACAGGAAGAAGCGAGTTTGACTAGGGAAAGTCAGCAATGTGGCCAGTGTGGCTGGAGGGAGCCTGAGAAAAGAGAGTGAGGGGAGAGAAGAGGGTGATCAGGCTGGATCCTGGGACATGGTAGACTGTTACTTTCTGTTCCTCTGTGACAACATTACTCCAAAACCTACCACCAATACAGTACAAATATATAATATCTCATAATTTCTGTGAGCCAAGCATCTGGCATGGCTTAGCTGAGTGCCTCTGCCTCAAAGTCTCTGTGAAGCAGGGTTGTGGTCTCAACAGGGCTCAAATGGTGGAGGATTCCCACCCAAGATCACTCACATGGGTTTTGTCAGGATCCATTTGGACTGAGAGTCTGAGCTCCTGTCTGTCTGTTGTCTGGACACTCCCTCAGTTCTCTCCTATGGAGCCTCTACGTAGTGCAACTGACAACATCAGCACTTGCATTCCCAGTTCTGGTGATTTGATAGAGAGAGAGAGAGAGAGAGAGAGAGAGAGAGAGATGGAAACACAAGGAGGGAGGTATGTAGGGAACCCAAGTAAACCAGTAATCAGGAAGTGACAGATGTTTTGTAATTATAACTTGGAAGTGACATCCCATCACCTTGGCTGTGTTCTGTTCTTCAGAAGCCAGATACTGACCACTTAGTGATGACAAAAGGATGTGCACTTCAGGAGACAGAGAGCATTGGGGCCATTGTGGAGGCTGCCCACCACATAGGCCAACGTGATACACTTGGGACTGATTCTGAGTAAAACAGGAGAAATTGGAAGGGTTAATGCCAGTGGATCACAATGTCTGAATTTCCTCTAATTTCAACCCCTTCAGGATGCAGACCTGAAAATGAGGCCCAGAGGGCCAGTCACTTTCCCAAGATCACACATCTGGAACTCAGAGAAGTTCTGACTGGTATTCTATGTGATGTCCTACTCCTTCTTGTACTTCCTCCATCTCTAAGTGTGTACATTAGACATATGTGACACCAGCACACAGGTGTTGTACGTATTATCACATGTACCCTGACAAGGTCCCTAGGAAGCTGTTTTTAGCCCAATCCTCATTGTGCAGCTTGGGAGACTGGGCAGATCTTGAGACGCACAGCAACTTTTCCAGGACACAGAACTGGTAGGAAAAAAGACGTCTGACTTCAGCTCTGTCTCCTCAAAGCTGGGGCCCTGGATCCACTCCCAAGGAGCTGTGGGGAGGGTGGTGATGGGTATTTGTGTACAGTGATGAGATGACACGGTCAAGGAGGGAGAGCAGCCAACAGCCTAGAGGGGGCTTATGTGGGTCTGATTGAAGGAAGGGGCCAAATAATAGAACCTTGAAGAAGTGACCTCACTTCCTTAGTGACAGCCCCCAACAGAATTTAGAACTCTGGTTACCAGGCACCAACATTGTAATCACAGCCTCCTGTCCAGTTCATTTGAGTGGAGACACTTGACACAGCAGGATGTTCTCATGTTGTCCCGTGACTTTCTGAGACTCTGGCCCCCGGATAGCCCAGAATGAGAGCATGTTAAGTCGCTTTAGACATTGGCTCAGCCCTCACCTCGAATGTCTGTGGCCTTTTGGCAGGAGGAACCATCAGGTAACAGTGTGGGTCAGGGCAGGCTACTCTAGGTCAGGTCAGAACTGTGATCCCAAAAGGACAGCCCCACACACCTTGACCCTCATTGTGTTTGTGTGTGTGTGTGTGGGAGGTGGAGTTAGGGAAGCTGGGGATGAGGAGGACCCAGCCTGGGCAGGAGCAGGAAGCTAGATGGTGGGAGTCAGGCAGTGTGTCATGTTCATACTCAAGATCTTGGCTGCAGGAGAGGAAGGTGAGTGCTGGGGACCAAGCTCCTCTATCTGCATGTGAATCCCGGGCCCTCAAGGTGTCCTCACATTCCTTCCCTGGTGGAGTCAATGCAGATTCCCCTCTGTGCCTGATCTGTGGTGGGGTTTCCCCTGTGGCAAAGTCCAGGCAGGCCCCTGATCCCTCCTACCCTGACTGCTGGGCACTGTCACTGCAGAGCTGCACCCAAGAGATGGTCGAGGAGCTGGTGGATGGTTTCCAGTTCACCATCTCCCTGGAGAGAACACAAGTGCACCAGTGCATCAATGACCAGGGCTGCTCTGAGGTGAGTGTGGGTGCAGAGGTGTCTTCACACTCAGGACTCTGAGATGACCAAGGCAGTACTATAATGCAGACTCAAATCTGAGAACCCCCTGGACTCCCCACATCCAGAATTTTCTCACTAGAGTACCCCACAGTCCCACTCTCAAAGGAATCTGGACATCCACTCCTCCCCACCAGCTACACAGGAAGGTAGAAAGTCACCTCAGTCCTCCTGGTGGTTCACTGTGATATCACTTACTGTATGTCCCTCCTACTCTCCCCCAGTGTGAGGATGAGTTCACTGTGAATTTAAATGAAGCCTGCAGGATGCGTGCCCTCCAGGCAGGCATGATGGAGAAACTGATAGAGTCCATGGCACCAGCTTTCCTGAGTTGGAACATGTCCAGTTTCACCACCTTCATGGTCAACTACTCGGCCTTAGACACATCCCACCGGGTCCTGGACCAGCTGTTTACTAGGTGAGTAGCCACTCCCTCCTCAGCACAGTGGTGACTCTGCCCACTGCCAGCTGTGTACCTTGGGCAAATCCCCACATCTCTCTGAGCCTCAGTTTGCTCTTCTGAAAAGTGGGGGGGAGGATAAATTTCATGGTGATCTTGTAGGGACTAATGGGATCAGCAATGGCAGGTGCTTACCTGGTGCTTGGATCTGCAGAAAGGGCTGTGGACATGCTGTGGTTGTCCATGGTGTTTATTTTTCTCTTCGCCGTGAAAAGTAGTCTGCCTCACTGATCTCTAGGATGTGGTTTTTCTGAGTGTGGAAAAGCACATGGAAAGCACCCTGTCAAGGAGTTGAGATTCCATCCAACTGGTCCTGATCCTTTTCCTTGGGGTAGCCAATTAAGGATCTCTGGGGCAGCAGTGAGGCCCTAGGCCCACTCAAGTGTCTGGGATGGTCTGGCTGGACTTCATTCATTCAAGTGTGTAGATTAAGCACCTATTACATGCAGGACTTTTGGAGACACTTAGTAAAGTCAGTGAATGAAGGAGACAAAATCGCTGTGCCTCAGTTGTCGTCTGAGAGTCAGACAGTGACATTAGACATCTTTCGCAGGTCCTGTCTTCCATGGTACATCCCAAGTGATGCCCTGATAGCCTCCTTTATAGCTGGAGGCATCTTCCCTTATTCCAGCCAGGAGGGCAGAGCACAAGACCATCTAAAAAAGTGAGTGGTCTTTGGGTCCAGAAGAAGGGCTTCCTGTCTCTACAGAACAAGGTGTGAAGGGAGAGATGGGGGCTGTGGCTGGGGCAAGCCTGTCAGAGCCTTGTGTCTCACACATCTTTTGATTGCTAAGGGAAGTCTGAAGTCTGGTGGCTTCCACTCCAGGAGGACAGGAGTCAAAGAGCTATGGATGTGTGCCAGGACCCCTGGGAAACAGAGTTGTGGCTAGGATGAGTTGTCTCCAAGAGACCCATTCCCATCACTGACCCATCTTAATCTGTCTCCTCTTCTCCATATCCACCTCTTCTGACCACCACCTCCAGGCCCAAGACAGGAGGTCTGTGAGCAACCCGCTCAAAACCCGGCCTCTGCTCAATCCCGTTGCACAAGTACATGAAGGGCTGGGCTGGGCTGTGTCCCGGACCTTCAGGAGAAGAGTGTCTGCAGGAAGAGAGTCATGACAGGCTCTGTGTTCAACGTGCTGGATGAGCAGGGGCTTATCCCCAGCATGGGAAGGGGCCGGCATTGGTGCCTTGCATGAGAAGTGTCGGGGGAAAGGCAAGGCCTCTGACTCTGTTGCCAAATTGCCTCCCCCAGTGCCATCTCTTCTCTGGTGGAAACCTGCCTGGCACCAAGGCAGGATTTCTGGGAACCCCTGCACTTTCCCTGCTTCAGGATGAAGCTGACTTCTCTGCATCTCAGCTTGCCTGGCTTGGAGCTGGGGGGCCACGCCTACTTTCTCCAGGTCCAGCTGGAGCCTCCAAGGCCCATTGAGGCAGTTCTGGAAGGTGAGGAGACTGCAGTCTGGGAAGATGATTTGCAGGGTCTTCAAAGGCTAGGTTCCCTTAAAGGCAGTGCGGTCTTTCCTGGCTTTGACAAGGACCGGAGAAGTCAGCTACTTGAGTGACACTGTTTCTTTCTCCTGCTGCTGTACCATCTCCAGAGCTCCCTCTAGCTCCAGAGCCAGAGCAAGGGCCAGCTCCACGGCTAGATCCAGCTCCAGCTCTAGTTCCACCACCTGTGCCAGAGCTGGAGCCAGTGTCACCTCCATCAGTCCCTCCAGGGCCAGAGCCACCACCAACATCAGCTCCAGCCCCAGTGCCAGCTCCTGAGCTGCAGCCAGCTAGACCATTGGCTCCAGGGAGACTCCTGACTCCACTTGGAGAGATAACAGCAGAGCCAGATCCAGCCCCAGAACCCACCTGCCGCTGGGATGTGACCAGCAAGAACCTGCTGAGGGAGGAGAAGCCTGAATTCTTGGAGTTCCCTCCCTGGCTGGTGGCAGAGCAGTTGACACTGACGGATGTGGTGAACAGCGGGGTGCTCACGGCAGGTGGGGTCGGACTTCCCTGTGCCATGAGCTGCCCCACACCTGCCATTTCCTGATCCAGAATCCCATGATCTTGGTCCAGCTTCCCTGCTTACCCTCATGTGACCTGAGCAGCTTTCTTAACTCCCAAGCTTTGCTGTCCTCAAGTGGACAGTAGAGATGCACACTGAGAGCAGCTGCCATGCAGAGTGGCTGTGCAGATGGACGAGGTGGAGCAGAGAGGAAGCTGGGCAGAGTCTTCACTTTGGTGGGGGAGAGGAGCACACTGAAGTGCTGTCTCATCCTTGGGTAGTTCACTCACTTACCCAGGATGCCTCAACAGCCTCAGCACTAATTAGGCACCTCATGTGTACATGACTACAAGGCAGACAAACAAAGCCCGTGGTTGTTGCTGCTTTGGGGAAATGTGCATCTGAAAGAGGAGTCAGCCCCCAGGATGGTCAGAATGGGTGGGACATGCCCCTAGAGACGGTCAAGCAGGAGCCGAGTTCTGGTTCTTGGAGGAAGTGAGACTGTGTGGCGAGCAAATGCCACTTCCCTGCGCCACAGTATCGGGTCCTGGGTCATCCTGTGCTGGGTACCCTCAGGGGACACAGGCAACACCCAGGAACTCCCACAAGCCTCAGGCTGCATTCTCAGCTTCCTGAGCTCCAGCTCTCACCACTGACCCGGCCTGGGACTTGGAGCTGTGGACGCTGAGCTGGGCTTTGGCAGGGCTGGGTGACACTCCCTGTCCTCCCCAGGATCTCTTCAAGAAAGTGATGCCCTATGACTTCCTGGACTCCATCTGGTCCCAGTGTGACAACAGGGGCAATGAGCACCTGGCACCCACCATCCACGCTTCCACGACCCACTTTAACAGAGTGATCGAATGTGTCATCACCACCTGCATTGGGGACCCGAGCTTGACGGCCCAGGACAGGGCCAGGGTGGTGCAGCTCTGGATCCAAGTGGCCAACGTAAGATGTGGGAGGCCCTGAGAGCCCCTCTTTGGAGTCAGGGGAACTGCCCCTTCTCCTTTCTCAGCTCTCATGTTTGAAGTGTGTGGTCTGAGCCTTTGCATAATTCTTAGTCCCCTCCTGCCAGTGCCTCGATGACGTGACACATGGTCCCAGTGGTGGGAAGCTCACCCCTTCCTGGGCTCCTTCCTTGCCTTGAGCTAAAATCCTCCTCCTGGAAGTATTCCTCATCAGGTTCCAGCTGTGCCTTTCCCAGGTTCCCTGAGCCGCTGTCTCATCCAGGACAGGAGACGTCAATGAGGTGACAGAAGCCAGAGGAAGCAGGGTTCCAGCTCCCCCTCACAGCTCATTCTCTTCCCTTCCCCAGGAATGCCAAGGCCTGAGGAACCTTTCCTCACTCCATGCGATCCTCTGGACTCTGCAGGACCCCTCCATTCAGCGTTTTAAAGAGACATGGAGATGGGTGTCCAGGTGGGTAGGCCTCTCTCCATGCGAGCACCACCTGGGTGGACCAGACACCCCCCACAGGGCTGGCATTGCCGTTCAGTCAGGTGGGACCTCCTGGGAGACAGCAAACCCTGGCGATAGGGTCTGACCTGGTTGGCAGGCTTGGAGTCTCTCTGAAAACTTAGGCCAGTGGTTCTGCTTCAGGAATCAGTTTCCCTGAGTGACAGATCCTGGCTTGAGCCAAATTGAAGATTTTCAAGTGTTTTCAGCAACAGAACTCTCTGTCCACATGCAATTAAGACAGTTTAAAACATATCTGCTGTGAAGATAAGAGAATGGAGGCCCCATGTGACAATAGGAGAGGCCCCTCCCCAGTCCCAGACACCTCAGGGCTCAGAGGACACAGTGAAAACTCTCATCTAGGCTGTCTGGATCTTCTGGGTTTTCAAACAAAAGGGATTTAACCTCAAACCACTCCACAGTGTTTCTTTCCTTTTTTCCCTCCTCAGGAAGAACTGTACAAAACTTAAAAAGTTGATGAAAACTAGCCAGCGGGAGAGCAAGAAGCTGCTCAAGGAGGTGAGTGGAGGCTGGAGATCTGGAAGGAAGGGAGGTGAGGTGGGGAGGGACCAGGCAGGATATGCTTTGGGAAGTTTTTCACTTAAGGTTCCATGAGAAATAACGGTCTGTCTTGTCCAGCTTGACAGGAAGTGGGGGGTGTGAGTTGCAGGGGCAGGTGGAGACTGTTTGGGGCAGGAGACCTTGGTCACGGGATACAGTGGTGTCGTCTGGACTGTTCCAGGAGGTGAGGAGCTGGCAGAATGAGCAGGTCTCTCTGGCTTCCATGTGGACCCATCAGCTGGCCCTCTTCCTCCAGGCTGGCGGGTGGATGGAGTGGGTTGGGGTTCCTTTCTTCCAAAAGCAGCCCAGCCTGTCCTCAGGAAGCCAGGCCCCTGTTGCTCCTTCTGTCTTCACTGCACCTCGCAGGGGAGGGCACTCTGCCTGCCCCAGGGATGGGCACTGTGAGGTCACACAGGCCTTGTGGACACAGGGGCTGCCCAGCCTTGGGCCAAATGGTGGATCTGGGACAGAACTGTGTGCTCTCTTGTACTGTGAACTCTAGCCCGATACTGGTCACTGCTGACAAAACAGTGAGTCTCGCCCAGTGCCTTGTTGACAAGGATTCGCCCCAGATGACAATGAGAATTATCGGGGAACCTACAGATTCTTAACGGACCTTCCTGACAGGACATTAGAAGTTTCCAAGTAAAAAAGGATACAAATATCACCATTACACAGCACCGTGGTCACCCCCTACACTGTCACTCAGATGTGGCACAAGGGGGTCCCCTTCCTGAGTGAATAAAGGAGGAGTTCTGTGCAGGGTCCATCCTGAGGGGATCCTAGGGAGCTGAGGCCTTTGGCATGGCCTCAGGTCCAGCCTGGTGTCAGAGAATCCCAGGGGGCTGGAAAACACAGAATCCACTTAGATGTGACCCAGAGACAACTTGTGCCTCCCAATCCATGGCTCAGGCTGACTGAGGGCCTCAACACACCCTGAGAGTCCAGAGGACAGGACCTTGGTCAGAGGTGTGTCTGGAGGAGGAGTGAAGACCCCAGCTGGGAGGGGGGGCAGTCTCCTCTGTGGGCCCCTGAGCAAGTCACTGCCCCTCTGTGGGCCTCGGTCTCCTCATCTGGGAAATGGATGGAGATGATCTGTGGTGCAGGCCTCACAGGGGTGATGAAGTACAAGGGGGAGAGGAATGTGCAGGAGCTTTGTGCTCCTCCTCCTCGAGGGGGGAGGGGAGAGAACTGGTGACAGATGACACTGAGTCCTCATGGGGCCCTGGGAGGCATGGGAGACCTCCTCACACTTTCCTGATGAGGAGAGAGGCTTAGAAGCCTGGGCAGGCCTGAGGGCACAGAGGAAGGAGTGTTGGAGCTGGGAGTGCTCTAGAATCAGAGCACTCTGGAATGGGATCAGCCATAGACACCAGATGTCCAGTGTCCAGGATCAGGGGCCTGGGAGACACGGGGAAGGGAGCATGGCCTCCCTGAGCTTGTCCTTGACCCTGCAGGAGGTGACCTCTGTGTGGGATACCATAGAGATGGATCTCCAGGGAGCCCAGGAGAGGCAGCAGCAGCAGGTGTAGGTGCCTGAGGGGGAGGGTCCAGGTGTCAGAGGAGGGGGTCTCTCTCTTCACGGCTAAGGCCTCCCCAAAAGAGGGGTCCCTGTTCCTCCAGCCCAGCTCCTGGAGCCCCAGCGCCTGAATTGCCTGCCCTGGAAGTGACCAGGAGGAGGCCTGGAAGGGCTGGGCCCAGGATGGATTATGGAGGGGAGGGCAGGGAGCACATACACTGGGATTTGCCAAAAGCTGTCCCTTGGAGGTGATTGGGGAAGTTGGGTGGTCCTGGAGGGGGCAACTGGGGGGAGGACGCTGAGGGTCCTAGGCTGTTCTCTGTGGGAGTCTGTGTTGGGCAGGAGACTGGGGTGAAGGGATTTGGGGGAGGGTCCATGGGGGCACCTGAGAGGTGGGACTCATCTCCCCACTCCCACCCTGATTTCACAGGGTGTCGTCCGCTTCCTGGGCACGTTCCTCTATCACCTGAAGCTGCTGGACTTTGGGATGGAGGATGATCTGGAAGTGAGTGAGCCTGGAGGTGGGGCCATGGAGCAGGATCCTGAGGTTTGGGAGGCGAGAGCCCTGCACTGGGCCCTGAGCTCTCAGTACCTGGCAAACCTCCTCTCATGAGAACCCCATGGCCACCCCCGGGAGCTGGGGAGTCAGGCCCATCTTAGCAATGCATGAATAGACGCTCCGCATAAGCCCCCCACCAGGATCCCTGGGCTGGTGAAGCTCAGAGCTGCCTGCCTGCAGAGCTGCAGGAGGCTGTGTCTGAGCTGCACTCAGCCTCCCCCTCAGGCCCTGCCCCTGGGGGAGTGCCATCAGCCCCTGCAAGTGAGGAAGCACTTCTGTGGTCCAGCTGTCCCTTCCTCCCTGAGGCCTCAGTCTCCCCGTCTGTCATCAGAGAGTGTGTGCTACATAAGGTCTCTGGCCTCAGCTTCCCTGTCCCTCCTGCTCTGGAGCCTAGAGCCTGGCCCAGGGTCAAGTTCTCTTTGTGGAAGCTCTGCCCTCTGCTGGGCCCTGACGTTCCTGCAGCCTGAGAAGGGGTGGGATGGGGGTTGGTTATGGGCTTAGGGGGCTGTTTCTGATGGACATTGGCTGTCTCCATTCCAGGGAAATCGGGTCAAATTCCAGAAATGGTGTGAGGTAGCAGCTGTGGGAGGGTGGGGAAGTGGAAATCACAGACCTTCCCTGGCAAGACTTTCTCTGGCCTCATCCCTTGGGTCAGATCTACAAAACTGGGAATCCCATCATGTTGGCGGGTGTGGGAGGGGCTGGCATAAAGGACACCTTCCTGCATGAGGAACTAATTCCAGCCAACTGTGAGGACAGGCAAGTCCTGAATGGAGTGGGAAGGAAGGAGGGTTCCCAAGTCAACACTCACCCCAGACCAGATCCTCACTCTGCACAAATACCTGGCATGGTTCCCCACCCAAGCTCTGTCTGCATCCTGTCCTTCCTTCCAGAAATTCAAAGTCATCAGGAGGATCCAGCTGCTCCAGCAGGCTGCAAATGCGTATGACCTGGACCCCGAAGAGTGATTTGGGGTCTGGTTCCAGGCCATGGAGCCCATCAGTGTCCATGAGAGGTGACAGGGACAGGAGTTGGGTGAGGGCAGGGCAGACTCTCTCTGATGGCCAGCTCCAGAGCCTGTGGCCTGGCTCACTAATCAGCCTCAGAACTCGTAGCTTGGTGACCCATGGGGCACTGGAACTCAGCTGCTGGCAGGCTCTGGGAGGGGCACCTGAGGTGTGGCACCTGGTAGCTCACAGGTCCACTCTGTTCTGTAGCTACTGGGTCTCCAGCCAGCTGGAGCCCGCACACCAGAAGGCGAGCAAAATGCGACTCTTCAAGAGAAAGAGGAACTGGACATCCTCCAGTTTAGGGCCGAGTGAGTGTTGGGACCAGCAGCGACTGAATCAAGGAGCTCAGTACAGCTTCGGGCTAAGCATGGGCCTGGATCTCAGCTCCACTTCTGACCAGGCCTGTGGCGGGCCGCTCCCCTCTCCTCTCTGGGATTCAGTTACATCCTCTGAAATGGGTGATGCTCAATGATGCCTCCCGCATCAGGGACAAATGGGGTGCTGTTGATGGACTGAGCACTCGGCACAGGGTTTGGATCAGAGTGTAGGGGGCAGGGAGGTGTGCCATGAATCTCAAGGAGGGACCCCAAAATAGTCTGTTTCTTCTCTTCAGCCGCCACGCCTTTGGCGATGAGCCGTCACACTCTAGAGACCACAAGTGCAGCTCTTCCTGACCAGCAGGGACACTGGCGCCCTCGGGGTGTACCGGGGCAGCTCTTCCCACCCTGAGTGAACGAGAACATCCTAAGACTTTCCCTGGTTTTCACTAAAGCTCAAGAGGGAGGGCACCACCCCCTCCAACTCCCTGACATCTGCTCCCCAGCGACTGTTAACCCATTGGTGAGGAGTGATATTATTTCTTTAATAGTAAATGGTAGATTTGACTCTTACGTTATATCCTGTTTCTGTCACAGCCTGGGTGTTGTGGTGTGGTTCTTTCACTTCTTATGCTCATGTAAACGAGACACAGAATCTCACTTTCCTCCTTGAATTAAGAACTTATGTATGGTCACAGCTTATTGTATGTGGGAGAAGGGGGGAAGACCAGTCTCCTCCCTGGTTACTGAATGAAACCCTCAAGTCCCCCTTCCTCAGAGGACAGATGCATTTCTGTGTGGGTCACCTGGGCCAGGAGCAGAGACAGCCCCTCAGATATCCCTAGATGTAGAGGTTGGAGGGATTTTCCCAGGCAGAGCAATAACCACTGAAATGTGGGTGTCTTTCAAATAGCACCTACCAGGACCATGTCCCTCCTCAGGACAGTGGCTGTCTTTCTACAGCTTTCCAGGAAGAAGGAAGGTTTTTTGCTTCTCTTGTTGAGGTTTCTTTGATCAGATATTGGTACTTGCCATTTTCTAACCAGTCTCTGGATTTGCATCAACACTAAATGAGAAAAAAATGTAAAAAGATAAAAGATTGCATGTGTAACGGACAAGGACAGAGGAAGACCATGTGCAGATGGACTAAGGGCCCACAGGACATCCCCATCAGGCCGCCTCTAGGGCTCCCTATTCACCCTTTGCCTAGATTGGAATCCTCTTGTGATCCTGGTCCATGCTCTTGGAAGTCCTTTTCCCGCTTGTTTCATATCCAGAGGGAAAGATTCATGATGCAGCTTTTAAACCAACAACAGGACTTTTTTCCATAAACCTCACTGCTTCCTGTGAACTAGGATTTCCAACATCCCTGCACTTCCTTATATGATTCTTTTTGGGCAGAAATTCCCTAGAAGGCCCCCAGCCTCTCTGTCAGGTACATGGTGGCCATTCCTCCCCGTCTGGGCCTTATGGATCAGAGGTAAGCTCTGGTTTGCCAAGACAATAGACCTTAATCCTGTCCACTGAATGACCCTTACCAACCCTTGCTGCCCTGGGTGACATCTGGGCCCATGTGTTTCTGAGGGCCCTGGTCTCAGACAATCACTAGTTTACACACTCGCTCGTGTTGTTACTGACTTGTCCCAAAGGTGCAGCTGGGCCTGAGGGCATAGAGCACGTAGCCCCTGGGATGGCTGTGTTCTTTTCCCCAGTCTGTGCTGTTGTTATATGGATTTGTGTTACAGGGATCTGAAACTTTCCTGTTGGGGGTTTTGAAAGATGAGGCAGGAGAGGGGCAGGTATAGAAGTGGGTCCAGCAGGGGAATGCCACCAATCTTAGACACCACAGACACAACCTTACCAATTAAAATGCTGAAATTCTCCCCAGGTGGGTGGTTAACTGACACTGCTCAGAGCTCATGCTGAGAACCCACTGGACGACCTGGAGCTAAAGGGTTAGCACCCGGCAATTTGAACATCATGCTCTGGAAACACCCTGTAAGAAAAGGGCCATTGTCTTGAATTCCTTAGTACTTCTTCACCCTCCTTTCTGAAGGCTGCAAGTGTCACCAAGGGAAGCCTTTCAGTTCAGCCAGAAGCAGAGTAGAAATCCTGGTTCCCACAACCCAGGTCCTTCCTTTCAGGACACTGCCATCCACGAGAGAAAGAATTCACACATCGGTGTAAACAACACAAACACACACACTCAAATCCCACCCAAATCCCAAGATGCATGAACTACTAAGAGATTAAAAGTGACTTCAGAAACAGATCAACCAATTGCAAAAGAAGGTTTTCATTAAGAACCTGACTCAAATAAAATGTAAAACCAGGAAATAACCTTGACAAAACTGAGAGACTTTGGATACTGACTAGATAGTTGATTATCCGAATGACATTTTTATTTTTGTGTGTGATAATGTTATTGTGTTTGTGTTGAAAAATCCCTCATCTGTAAGAGAAACTGAAATATTTACAGCTGAAATGATGTGCTCTCAGCCATCTCAGTTGGTTAATTCTTGGGGTCTTGATGTGAGGATAAACAAAGCCAGATGGTATACGACTTGACAATCTTTGAAGCAAGTAACAGGTTCACAGAGCTTGATTTTTCTGTACTCTGAGATTTAGAGATTTTTGAAAACCTTCAGAACACAATTTTGATAAAAACAGTATACTTGCTGTTCACATTACAATGTTACAAATTAAAACATCACAAATATAAAGGAATGCTTCTCCTTCCTGACCTAAGGAAACTCTCTCTCAGTGTGGCTTCCATGAATGACCTGATGATGCCACCAATTATTCACTTCTCATATGTTTGTTGAGTAATTCCTATGTGCTCTGTGCTGTGTGCAAGGCGAACACATTTCCACGACTCTGCATCTAGTGTGGGAAGGAAGGTAATGAGCCTGTTGCCAAGGTACTCTAAGTGGAAAATAATGCCCCCAGGGGGTATGCGCATTCTTGAGTTTCAAAAACCAAGCTACACAAGTTTGCCAGGTAACAGATAAGAGATACTTAATTCATGATATAGAAATCACATATGTCTGAAGTACCATGTGACAATGAAGAGAAAGATTGATGGATTTTATGTTATAATTAGATGCAAAATCATAGTGCTGGCCCCTGGCCGAGTGGTTAAAATTGTCATGTTCTGCTTTGGTGGCCCAGGTTCAGTTACTAGGCATGGACCTACAATACTCATTAGTAGCCATGCCATGATGGTGACCCACACAAAAAGTAGAGGCAGATTGGTAACAAATGTTAGCTCAGGGTGAATTTTTCTCAGCAAAAAAAAAAAAAAAATTACATGCAAAATCATAATAAAATTTTATGGAATTGGATTTAATATACATTAAAAGACAAATCTCATTCTAGTAGGTATCATCTCTTCATTGAGTGTAAGTTCTAGAAAAAAACAAATGTAAGTTCAAAACACTAATTCCTCAGCTTCAATTATCCTATCAATTTTAATATAAAAAGGAGAAAACTCATGGTAAAGAAAAATTGAGGTTTACCATGAAAGGTCAAGTTCATGATGGACATTACAAAGAGATGCTGTGAGAGTCAAGCCTGTCTCATGGGGAATTTCTCAACGGCACCACTCTCCTTTTCTTCAGCACCGATGTTGTTTTCCTCACTGTGTTCTCAGGATGCCTTTCTTGGCTCCTCGCTCTCTCTGCCTCCCCGGCAATCTCGTCTGTCCTCGAGACCACAGTCAGTCTCTCCCATGCTTTTCTTCACTTTCTGTGTCTGTCCACTGATATCTCTAGAAGATGACCGTTGTCTGCAGAGGGGCTGTGAGCGACCCAGACCCGTTCCTGGACTCATCTCTCCCCAATATTGACAGTGGCCCGGGGTGGGCTCAGGGTTGGTGTGCAGATGCCTCACCCAAGGCATGGTCCAGGGATTCACATGGACCAGCCTGTGCGACTGTTTCGAAGGTATTTGAGACTCCAAAGAACTTAAGAGTCCTCCTTCACTGTTGCAGGCCTGGACTCCCGGCAGTCTACTGTATCCACAGACTTGCTGCGGCTTCTCCAAGGTCTCCTCCCACTGACTGCACTTGACCTCACTGCCAGGATGGGAAGTTATTCCAGTAACCAGCCTCTGGAATATGCAGCTGCTTAGGCTTCAGGGTGCATAGATCTTCAGTTTTCTGATTGGGTTTAGTTTCATGGTCTTACTGTTTCCACTATGAAGTCGGGGAATATTTTTGGAGCTTTCTCTTTCAAAACAAAATAAAATGTGAAATTTCAACAAAATGGAGGATGAAGACTACCATCCATGGAGAACATTCTCAGCTCACGTTGATATTCCACCCTCCTTCTCTCCCTGGAGACATGTGTCTCAAATCACACTGTGCATCACAATCATTGGAGGGTTTTTAAAACTCAGATTGCTGGATCTCAACCCAAGTAGGTCTGGGGAAGGAATGGAGAATTATCATTTCCAAGAGGTGATGTTCAGCTGCTGGTACAGGGACCACAAGTGGAGAAGAGGATTCAGTGACATCATCAAGCTGATGTGAGACAAGGACAGAAAGCTCAAGGTCATTATCCAGTGTCAAATCCAGACCAAGTTCCCTCCGCCATCTTGCTTCAGGACATTCCTCTCCTCCGCTCTCTGTCATGGTCAAATACACACATGCTTGTGCCCCACAGCCCACTGTTTTTGGGACACAGAGTTCCAAGGACTCCAGATCTCCTTTCAGTGCCTCATCTCTAATGAAATTATTCACTACTCCATCCTTAGTCATTCACTTCCACACCCGATCCTATTTTCACCCAAAATTCTCCTGCTCACCAATCAGTAATTCACAAACACCATATTCCCACCACAAATTTCCACATTTCCAGTTTTTACACAAAGAAATCCACTCTAAATAACCATTCTTCAATAAACTAGATTACTCCAGTAGGAATATCTTCACAAGCCTCTCTTTCTTTTCTTCTCATAATCCTTTCTAGTAACCTCAGATTCACAGTCCATCATTTCAATCATCCAGTGACCATACTCCTAGATTCTTTATTGCCATCATACCCACCCTGCACACTTCAGATAATTTCAAATACCTGCCATGCCATGTTGACACTTGCACTGAACAGAGAATGCACCAGGAGCCTGTGGATCCCAGCAGAGAATCAACAGCAACCAACGGACGTATATGCTTTTCTCTAATGCTTCCTGAATGCTCTGCTCATTTCTTTCCATTTCTTGAGTTCCATAAATCTTTATATTCTGACCTACTCCATATTTCACAGAAAATTGTTAACCACCAGACAAGAACTATTTCACTCTCTAGTCATCAGATCTACAAATATTCCTCATAAGGGATTCATTTATCACACCTTTTCTGTTGTTATATCCAAAGAAATTGATTTCTTGGCTGAAACCACTCTGATTTTTATCTTATTCTTCGATTTTAATGACATTATGCCCTCAATATTTGTTGTGCTTTCCATAACTTCCCTACTGCAATCATCCCTCAAGTTTCAAATATGCACAAATCTCTACCATCTACAAACCAATCTCTCAGCCAGCATTCCTAATAGTCCTCACCCTCCATGCCCATCCTCTCCTCCTCTGGCCTGGAATCCATTGTGAAAAGTTCACATATACCCTAATGCCTCTGTTTCCACAGTCCCCACCCAATCCTATCCCCATTCTGTGGATGCTTCTCTTGCTAACCTCACAAACCACGTCTCTTACTAATCCACTCGGGACTTTTCATGATTTTTCTGACATGCTCTGCAGTAGCACGTGACATTGCGGACTCCAATGTCCTTTTAAAAGCCGCTTTGTCCTTGGGATCCACCACCCTACACTGTCCTGCTCTTGCCTGTCTAAACTTCCTGAGCAACTTCCAGGCTTCTCTTTATGACCACCCTATAACTATTGATGCTTCCCAGAAGTCAGCCCTGCTCTGACACCTGTTCCCAATCTGCACCCTCCTTCTGGGGCAACCCCATATATTTCCCTGGCTTCAAATACCACTAATGAGCCAAACATGTCTAAAGAATCAGCAGAGACATAACTCTGAACCCCAGACCCATTTATCTACCTGCCCATTCACCACATCAGTGATGACTCAACTCACAATGACCAGGTCCCAAGTTGAACAAGTCACTTACCCAAATAATTGGCTTCTCTCTCAGTGTCCCCAAACTCACTTATTTTTGGTAATAACCTGTCTACCCCTGGGAGTCACTCTGGACACCCTGCCACCCCATACACACATATCAATGAACCATCCATCCACCCTTGTGAATCTACCTACAAGTTATCCACTTTTGATTTATTTTAATCACCTTTCAGACCTCATACAAAATATCACTTCCAGACAGTGAACACTCCTGCTCCAGTAACCTAAATTACAAAACTCCATTTTTCCTCTTTGTTGATATTTTTTTCTATTTTAGTTATATGTGCATTATTATCTATTTCCTTCAAGATTTAGTTCTTTCTCACTAAATTAGATATTCCATGAAGACAAGACTAATGTGGATTTTTCAAATTTTCCCACAATAGTGTTCACCTATGGCTTTGCACACAAAAAGGGCTCACACATATTATGTGTACAATATATAATTTATATTCAAACACTAAAACTTTGCTTCATGAAATATTTTAAATCCATCCACTTAACTGCTCTTTTTTTTTTCCCCAGGAAGATCAGCCCTGAGCTAACATCCATGCTAATCCTCCTCTTTTTGCTGAGGAAGACTGGCTCTGAGCTAACATCTATTGCCAGACCTCCTCCTTTTTCTCCCCAAAGCCCCAGCAGATAGTTGTATGTCATAGTTGCACATCCTTCTAGTTGCTGTATGTTGGACTCGGCCGCATCATGGCTGGAGAAGCCCACCTGGGGTTCCGAACCACAGTCGCCAGCAAGGGAGCACACACTTAACCACTAAGACACAGGGCCCGGCCACTCCACTTAACTACTCTTGTGCAAAGATACCACTTTTAGGTGGTACACTGCAATAAAATAGCATGAGTACCTTAAGATTCCAAATCCTTTCTCCTCGTAATCAAATCATGAGATTCTAGTCACAATGATGTGTTTAAAATGCAAAAGTGATCAGTTCATCTTAACTTTTAAATCCTCCATTTCTGTCTTCAGCACATAGTTCTCCTGTTGTATTATCATAATTATTAATATTACCCTTTTCATCACCTGATATGTTCTAGTTTGGAGAGAAAACTATTTGGTCATTCTATTTTTAGAGCACTTACTACACGCAAGCTCTGGTGTAAAACCTGTGATCTACAAAATAACTAAACAGACTCACTGCCCTTGTTTGATTTAGTTTTAGTGGGAGGAAAGAGATAATAAATGGCAAAGGATGTATAACATACCATGTAGAAATCATTGCTATGATGAACAATAAGGCAGAGAGTGAGAGTTTGAGCTTGAGCACATTTTCAAATTACTTGTGTGTGTGTGTGTGTTTGCACGTGCTCATGCCTGCTGCCTTGGTGGGATGAGTTGCTTCCTCCTGGGGATTGGGGAGCCTCCTATGCCTCGGGAAATTTCCTCCATGTGCACTTAATATGCACTTTGTTATCCATGTTTATTAGTCAGGATTCTCTAGAGAAATAGAACCATAGAATATATATAAACATATAGAAGTGGAGATTTATTGTAAGAATTGGCTCACAAGGTTATGGAGGTTGAGAAGTCCCACAATATGCCATCTGCAAGCTGGAGAACCAGAAATACCAGTGATATGATTCAGTCAAATTCTGAAGGCCTGAGAACCAGGACCTCTGAAGTCCCAAGTACAGGAAAAGATGGACATCCCAGGTCAGGAGGAGACAATGGATTCAGCTTTTCTTTGCTTTTTGTTCTACTGAGCCCTCAACAGATTAGATGATGCCCAGCCACACTAGTGAGGGTGGGTTTTTTATGTAGACCATGGAATCAAATGATAATGTCTTCCAGAAACATTCTCACAGACACACCCTGCAATAATGCTTCACAGTCTATCTGGGAACCCGTGAGTCTAGTCAAGTTGACAGCTAAAATTAACCATCACATCATGGCTCTATTCAAACAAGACCAACAGAGATCACAACGTGACCTATGTCATTTAAATTTTCCAGAACACATGCTAAAGAAAGGAAATACAAACAGTTGAAACCGGATTTTATAACACTTTTCTTTAACCCAAGAAATCTAAATATTATCATTTCAAAATGTAGTCCACATCACTACAAACAACAAGATACTCAGGTTTTCTGCCCCCTCTGTCTTGCTGGTCAATTTTAATGAATACTGGCTCCTCATATATCTTAATATGATCCAATATATAATGTTCTCCCATCTATTTGAGCTGTATTGCATCAAAAGTAAATCATTTTCTCATTGTCAAACTGCTCTGCTATCTCTATTTTTTAAAATTAAAGTGATATATTGTGATTATGTTAGAACTGAAATTAAGAATTTAAGTAATTAAGACTGAATTGATAGCAGCAAAAGGCTGGTTTACTAAAATGGAAGACAGTACAAGAGCAAATCTCCCAAGAAAACCATAGGGCCAATGACATTGGAAAATTCAGGGTAGAATGAGAAGACACATGGGGTGTGATTAAAAGGGGAGTAGAGAGAATGAGGGGAGGAATTGATATCAGAAATGAAAATACACAAGCATGTTCCAAGTTGATGAGAGACATCAATCCACAGATTCAATTAATTCAAGATTCCCTTAGCAGAGTGACTACACAGGAAATATTAATGAATTAAACTATGGTCTAAAAACCAAAGTTAATGTAAAGGATTTCATGGACAACAGAGGCCAAATAAGCAAGAAAAAGGCCAATTGGTGATTTCTAACCATAAAGAAAATAAGGTAGACATCAACAGAGCAGCATTTTTAAAATGCTAAAAGAAGTATCATGTCAAACCAGAATTCTACACCCAGCAGCAATAGTGCCCCAAATAAAGATGTCCTAGAAAAACTTAAAGTGGAACTTTTCATTGTTAGCAGCCTTGAATTAGACAAAATAGTGCAGTGACTTATCACATCCAAAGGAAAATTAACCCAGCTTGAAAACCAGGAATGCAGGAAGGACTGAAGAGGAAAGGAAAGGATAATTTATAAATAAATATAAATGAATTTTATTTCGGGAAGTAATTCTAGAAATCTCTCATGGAGATTAAAATATATGTAGAATAAAATGCATGAAAACAGTAATACAAATGTCAGGATGGTTAAAAATAGAATTGAAAGTGTTGAAGGTATTAGCATTTGGGGGAGATGGTAAAAGTAATTCTTCATATTAGACTGTATTAAGGATTCAGAATTTAACCATTAGTGCAATTAAAGATTTCTATATGATTTCAAGTAATAACTTTATAGAGGAAATAAAGGAATAATAAAAGAGTTAAATCAGCATCAGTGAAGTAAAGAGAGTAAAGGAACATTAATTATTCAGGTCAAAGGGAAGGAAAAGAGTAAGACAGTTGAAATAATTACAAGTTTACTGGTAATTACACGAGATGTAAATGCACAAAATACTAATTTCTTGTTAATGGCTGTGTGATATATTCTAGAGACTTGTTAATAAATATTTTGGACATTCTTTTATTGATTAACTTTAACACAGTCTCTATTTTTTCCTATTAAAACATAAGCGGTTTGGACATTTTTGTACATATAAACTTCCATTCCTATTTTTACAGAAAGTATCATTAGTGGAAGAGAAAGGAAACATTAAAATGTTGATAGAAACTGCAAATACAACCTCCCCACACTATTGTATTAAATGTTTTCATACCAACAGTATCTGACAGTGTCAATAACCCAACATTTTTTTTTTAGGTATAAAGCTTTAGGAATCTCTCAAATCCCATTGATAAGAGACAGGATGTCTCCCCTGGATTATCCACTGATTGGATTATCCACTCCCTTCCTCAATAAAAGAGGAATCAGAAGCAGAAGTCCTTGCATTTTCCAGCATTCCACAGGCTGTCTGCACATCAGGAGTGGTGTGAGCAGGACAACTCTGAAGCCATGGAGGAACCTGCATAGGTTCCTGTTTTCCAAGCCAGCCTATTCTGGTGAGTGTGGAATCCCTACGGACAGCAAGAGTGTCCATTTGTACACTTTGTCCTTCTGTGAAACCTCTTTCCGTGAGCAGGCAGTAGCTCTTAAAACAAGGAGATATCTTATTGAAAGTTGTTTCCTAGGTGTTAATGTTTGTTAAGTAATGATCAAGGTGTTGTACTTTTCTGTATAGGGACCTTCCTTGGGATAATAGGCCAGACATTTGTTTTGTTTTGTTTTTAACCAAAAACTTCACTGGGAAGTGGAAGTAGTATTCAACTCTGCACTGTTTACATTGTTCTCGTCTCTGGAAAATCTTTTACCCACAATGTGATTGGTCTTTTTAAAAAAATATTCAGTTCTGTGCTCAAATATCACCTCATCAGTTAGTCCTTCCCTAATCTCTGCATCATCTAATTATAGGTGGGCCGGTCTCCATGGTGTAGCAGTTAAGTGCTCACGCTCTGCTGCCGGCGGCCCGGGTTCAGATCCTGGGAACGCACCAATGCACCACTTGTCAGGCCATACTGTGGCGGCGTCTCATATAAGTTGAGGAAGATGGGCACAGATGATAGCACAGGGCAAGTCTTCCTCAGCAAAACAAAAAAGAGGAGGATTGGCATGGATGTTAGCTCAGGGCTGATCTTTATCAAGAGATAAATAAATAAATGAAATAATTGTAGGGAATTTCTTTCCCCTTTATCCCTCCTTACTCTTCTTCCTCCATCCCTCCCTCTGTCTCTCTATCTCTGCGTAGCCCTTACTGTTTATTACAGGATCTAATTATACCTAACACTATATTAGACATTCATCAGTCTCTTTATTAACTCATTCCTCTCAAAAAGATTAAAATAAACATGGGAAGAGACATTTTAAGTTAAATTCTGGATCATGAGTTTTAGTACATTACTTGGCTTATAATAGGTGCTCTATAAATGGGAGGATCAAATAATTTTCCCTCCAAACTGGGACATTTTGGAGAGTGAAAGGGATGGTATAAATGATTATGGCAAGACAACAGGGATGAAGTGAGATGTATGACTTCTATTTTAAAAAGAATCTGAAGACAGAAACGAGAGATTGTAAAGGAAATGTTTACTGATTAGGTTTACATTTTAAATAGATTATTGTGGCTAGAGTCTTAAAATGAATTACAGACAGAAAGGATTTGCAATCTTAGTGATAATTTATTGCGGTATACCACAAAAGAGATTCTATCCTTGTATAACTGTAGTTGAGTGAATTTGTTTGAAAGCTTTAGAAAGTATTTTTTGGAGTTTGAATAATTTCTTTTGATAAATATGTTGAACACCTTCTAAGGGCAAGGCAATGAGTGAATACGGCAGTGTAAAACACTACAGTCCACATCAGTCTTCACTTCTTAGAGTATCCAATTTAGTGAGAAAAACACTATGAGAGAAATAGATGATACTACACATACAATTAAAAACTTTAAAAAGTAACAGAGAAAATGACATTAATTTTGATGGCTGGATCAGGAAAGGTCACTCTGTGGAAATGGTATTTTGTAGGAAATCTGAAAGGTGCTCAAGCATTATTCAAAAGTGGAGAATCTTTAGGTGGATTCAGGAGGGTGGATGGATGGTTCACTGATATATGAGTGTGGGGTGGCAGGGTGTCCAGAATGACACTCAGGTGTAGACAGGATATCAGTACAAACAAGTGAGATTAGGGGGACCCTGAGATATGGGTGATTATTTGGAGAACTGGTTGGTTCAATTTGTGACCTGCTAACTGTGAGCTGAGTCATCGAGTTATCACTGATGTGGTGAGCGGGCAGATGGGTATTTGGGTCTCAGGGTTGAAGCCAGATCTGTGCTGATTCTATGGGCATTTCAAGTTCAGTAATTGTATTTGAAGCCAGGGAAATGGATGGGATGACCTAGAAAAGGGTGTGGATGTGGAACAAATGTGAGAGCAGGATTGACTTCCAAGAAGCGTCTATTGTGTTAAGTCAGATGGTGCAGCCCAGATTAACAGGGAGGAGTAGGAGGAGAGAGGAAGAGTCAGGAGAGGAAAAATGGTTTTTTACAGTGGCTAGAACTATGTGATGGGAATATGGCATGTGTGAGTTATTTATTTATGAACAGGAGAATATTTGAGTGAAGATGGGACTTGGCTGTGCAAGTGAAGTGAGCATCAAATTGCTGAGAGGAACGTGATTTCATTAGAGATGAGGCACTAAATTGCTATGCTCTGGGCATACAACCATCTAGTCTTCATAGTCCTTTCTGTCCTTGACTCATATCAGCTTGATGTCCCAGGATCTAATTCTCAGTGTGTGGTGCCTGTGTCAGCAACATCAGCAGCATCCGGGAACACTTAGAAGTGAAAATTCTTGGCCCTCCCCAGGCCTACTTGGGTTGAGGTCCAGCAATCTGTGTTTTAACAACCCTCCAAATGTTTGTGATGCACAGGGCAGTTTGAGAGATACTTCTCCAGAATACAGGAGGGTGGAAGATCCAAAGGAGGTGAGAAAATTCTCCATGGCTGGCAGTCTGCATTCCACATTTTATTCAAATTTCACATTTCATTTTGTTTTCAAAGGGAAAGCTCAAAAGAAATATGATGCCCCAGAAGTCAGAGAAGAAAAGACAGGTCCATTTAGCCAAGACCAAGCAGAGACATCGTGAAAGGTCTGCACTTCCCATAAGTGCATTTTAGGAGGCCAGTTTCCTGGCTGCATTTTCAAGAGGACAGTTACAAGGATAACTTCCCACCCTGGCAATGAGGTCAAGTACAGTCAACAGGAGGAGACCTTGCAGAAGCCCCAGCAAGTCTGTGCACACAGGAGACAGCAGGGACTCCAGGCCTCCAACAGTGAAGCAGAATTTTTAAGTACATTTGATAGCACAACGACCTTAAATATCATTACACCAGGTGGTCCAGGTGAATCCCTGGGCTGTCTTGGTGCCAGGTCTCTAAACCCCAGCCTCAAGCCCACTGCCACACAGTCTTCAGACTGGGCAGAGATGATCCCAGGAGTGGGTCTTGGTTTCCCCCACCCACTCTACAGACAGCCTGTAACTTATGGAGATCAGCAGACAGAGTCAGAAAGTGAAAAAAGCAAGGGAGACTGGCTGAGGCCCTGAGGGCAGAGAGGTTTTCCAGGGAGGCAGAGAGAGCAAGGAGCCAACAAGGATGTTCTGAGATCCAATGGAAAATAGGAGAAGGTCCTGCTGAAGAAGCCAAGACTTGTGGCCCCAGAGAAGTGGTTCCCCATGAACAGCCACCAGTTTCACTCGCCTGATTTAATATCACTCTCTCTACTTGCTCTGGACTGTGATGATTTGTGATTTTATAATTGTACTTTATTAAACGCTTTTGAGAGACATAAATGTGAAGGGTAGACTGTTGTGTGGGTGAGAGATCACGTTTCATGTGACAGGAAAGAAGATCTTTACTTGTTTTGGTATACTACAATTTCTGCTTATCACGATTTTTCTTCACTTTTACATTAAAGGTAATTTGGCCTAAGGGATCATTTAGTGTTTTTAGTGATTTTTTTTAGAATACTTGCATTCAGGAAAAGATGATACCAATTGTAAAGAGCTTATTTTTTAACTTTAAATTAATTTGATTCCATAAAAGTCTTACTTTACTAAGCTTGCTTTTATATCTCATTCTAACATAAGTTGCATCCTTTTTTTCAGAGGGTCAAAGAGTGACTGAGAAACAGAAGGGCAGAGAGTGAGTGGAGGTGGACAGCTGTGCCTTGTGTCTCCTGACAATGGCCTCTGGATTTAACACAGTGATGGCTCCCTCCCAGAGCCCACAGTTTTGGTGTGGGGCTGACTGCTCCCTAGGACTAGGGTGTTCTAATTCCTTATTGTGAGCTAATGTGCATATTCCAAACCCCCCGATGTCCTAGGACAGGGGGTGTCAAATGGCCCTCTCTGACCCTACAGAATCCAGGCACAGGACCCTTTATGGAACAGGAAGAGGATCTGGGTATACACGGGGTTCTTACCTGCCAGACCTGGAGTTATGGGGAGTGGAGCTGAGTGAGGTCACAGTGTAGGAGCCGCTGATGGGGTCTGAGGTCATCTGGGAGGAGAGCAGAGTAAGACTGGCCATGGGGGATGGTCAGGACAAGACCTGGACCCTCATTTGTATGCTGTATCTGTGTGCTTGGTCACAATCTACTCCTCAAGTCTCATTAACATGAGCTGATATCTTCCCTCATTGCATCTTTTCTTCCCTCGTATATTCTGTTAAATTGTTTTAGGTTAACGTCAGTTGGGTTTTTGCTCCCATATCTTTAAATTATTCCTGACGAATTTGTAGATGTAGACCATGATTTCAGTGAGTTACATTGAAAAATGAAAGTGTTCACATGTGATAATTGCAAACCTGAGAAATTTAAATTATGGCATCAGGCGTGGTCCGTGATCTTCAGGACATCCATATAAGCCACGTGATAATCAGAATTTTTAAGACAAGGTACTATTAGGATTTGATGGTTTGAGTGAGAACAAAGGGTAGCCCTACAATTGATTCACAGTTTATCAACAGCAGAGAATCCTCCCTCACCTCTTCCAGCTCCTGGTGGTACCTGCTTCCCTGTCTTGTGGCAGCAGATCTCCAATCTCTGCCTACATCTTTCACGTGATCTTCTTCCCTCCATGTCTCTGTGTCCTCTCTTCTTCTTATAAGGACACCAGTCATTGAATTGAGGGCCCACCCTAAATCCAGGATGAGTTCATCTGCGGATCTTTAATCACATCTGCAAAGATACTGTTTCCAAATAAGGTCACATTCTAAGGTTCCAGGTGAACTTGAATCTTTGGGACACGTTATTCAACCTACTACATCCTCTACCCTCAAGTTGAGGTTGGGAGCTGGCTCAGGCAGATCAGAATGTTAACAATATCGGAGGAGTTGTTTTCACTAACAATATTGGAGTTATTTTCCTCAAAAGTACTTGATTCAATGTAATCAACTTAAAAATCATAATTATTTGAAATCGTGATGGTGATTCTTCAATCGTATGGAAGAGAAATTTTACAAAATGAAAGAAGAATTTTTTTTATTGATGTTTTAATGGTTTCTAACATTATGAAATTTTGGGTTGTACATTTTTGTTTGTCCATCACCACATATATGACTCCCTTCACCCTTTGTGCCCACCCCCCACCGCCACTGCCCTGGTAACCACAGTCCAGTTTTCTCTGTCCATGTGTTGGTTTATATTCCACATATGAGTGAGATCATACAGTGTTTGTCTTTCTCTTTCTGGCTTATTTCACTTAACATAATACGCTCCAGGCTCATCCATGTTGTTGCAAATGGGACGATTTTGTCTATTTTTATGGCTGAGTGGTATTCCATTGTATATATATACCACATTTTCTTAATCCAATCGTCAGTCGAGGGACACTTAGGTTGCGTCCACTTCTTGGCTATGGTGAATAATGCTGCAATGAACATAGGGGTGCATAAGCCTCTTTGGATTGTTGATTTCAGATGCGTTGGATAGATTCCCAGTAGTGGGATGGCTGGATCATAGGGTATCTCTATTTTTAATTCTTTGAGGAATCTCCATACTGTTTTCCATAGAGGCTGCACCAATTTGCATTCCCACCAGCTGTGTATGAGGGTTCCTGTTTCTCCGCATCCTCTCCAACATTTGTTGTTTTTTGTCTTTGCGATTATAGCCATTCTAACAGGCGTGAGGTGCTATCTTAGTGTTGTTTTGATTTGAATTTCCCTGATGATTAGTGATGTTGAACATCTTTTCATGTGCCTATTGGCCATCTGTATATCTTCCTTGGAGAAGTGTCTGTTCATTTCCTCTGCCCATTTTTTGATCAGCTTGTTTGTTTTTGTGTTGTTCAATTGTGTGAGTTCTTTATATATTATGGAGATAAACCCCTTGTCAGATGTATGTTTTGCAAATATTCTCTCCCAGCTGGTTGGTTGTTTGTTCATCTTGATTCTGGTTTCATTTGTCTTGTAAAAGCTCTTTAATCTGATAAAGTCCCACTTGTTTATTTTTTCTTTAGTTTCCCTAGTCTGGGTAGGCATGTCATCCGAAAAGATTCCTTTAAAACCAATGTCAAATAGTGTGTTGCCTATATTTTCTTCTATGAGTTTTATAGTTTCAGGTCTCACTTTCAGGTCTTTGATCCATTTTGAGTTAATTTTTGTGAATGGCGATAGCACATGGTCCACTTTCCTTCTTTTGCATGTGGCTGTCCAGTTTTCCCAACACCATTTATTGAAGAGACTTTCCTTTCTCCATTGCAAGTTCTTAGCACCTTTGTCGAAAATTAGCTGTCCGTATATGTGTGGTTTTATTTCTGGGCTTTCAATTCTGTTCCATTGATCTGTGTGTCTGTTTTTGTACCAGTACCATGCTGTTTTGATTACTATTGCTTTGTAGTATGTTTTGAAGTCAGGAATTGTGATGCCTCCTGCTTTGTTCTTTTTCTTTAGGATTTCTTTAGCTATTCGGGGTCTTTTGTTGCCCCATATAAATTTTAGCATTCTTTTTTCTATTTCTGTGAAGAATGTCATTGGGATTCTGATTGGGATTGTGTTGAATCTGTAGATTGCTTTAGGTAATATAGACATTTTAAGTATGTTTATTCTTCCAATCCACGTGCATGGGATATCTTTCCATTTCTTTATGTCATCGTGGATTACCCTCAATAATGTCTTGTAGTTCTCATTGTATAGGTCCTTCACCTCCTTGGTAAGATTTATTCCTAGGTATTTTATTCTTTTTGATGCAATTGTAAATGGTATTATCTTTTTGAGCTCTCTTTCTGTTAGTTCATTATTAGCATATAGAAATGCAACTGATTTTTGTAGATTGATTTTGTACCCTGCAAATTTGCTGTAGTTGTTGATTGTTTCTAACAGTTTTCCAACAGATTCTTTAGGGTTTTCTATATATGCAATCATGTCATCTTCAAATAGTGAGACTTTCACTTCTTCGTTACCTATTTGGATTCCTTTTATTCCTTTATCTTGTCTAATTGCTCTGGCCAAAACCTCCAGTACTATGTTGAACAGGAGTGGTGAGAGTGGGCAGCCCTGCCTCGTTCCTGTTCTCAGAGGAATGGCTTTCAGTCTTTCCCCGTTGAGTATGATGTTAGCTGTGGGTTTGTCATATATGGCCTTTATTATGTTGAGGTACTTTCCTTCTATTCCCATTTTACTGAGAGTTTTTATCATAAATGGATGTTGTACCTTGTCAAATGCCTTCTCTGCGTCTATTGAGACGATCATGTGGTTTTTATTCTTTGTTTTTTTGATGTGATGTATCACGTTGATTGATTTGCGGATGTTGAACCATCCCTGCGTCTCTGGTATAAATCCCACTTGATCATGGTGTATGATCTTTTAAATATAATGTTGTATTCGGTTTGCCAATATTTTGTTGAGGATTTTTGCATCAATGTTCATCAGCGATATTGGCCTGCAATTTTCTTTCTTTGTATTGTCTTTGTCTGGTTTTGGTATCAGGGTGATGTTGGCCTCATAGAATGATTCAGGAAGTGTTCCATCTTCCTCTATTTTTTGGAATAGTTTGAGGAGGATGGGTATTAAATCTTGTTTGAATGTTTGGTAAAATTCACTGGAGAAGCCATCTGGTCCTGTGCTTTTATTTTTTGGGAGGTTTTTGATTACTATTTCAATCTCTTTACTTGTTATTGGTCTATTCAGATTCTCCATTTCTTCTTGGTTCAATTTTGGGAGGTTGTATAAGTCTAAGAATTTATCCATTTCTTCTAGATCGTCCAATTTGCTGGCATATAATTTCTCACAGTATTCTGTTATAATCCTCTGTATTTCCATGGTATCCGTTGTAATTTCTCCTCTTTCATTTCTAATTTTGTTTACTTGAGCCTTTTCTCTTTTTTTCTTAGTAAGCCTGGCTAAGGGTTTGTCGATTTTGTTTATCTTCTCGAAGAACCAACTCTTTGTTTCATTAATCCTTTCTACTGTTTTTTTGGTCTCAATATCATTTATTTCTGTTCTGATTTTTATTATTTCTCTCCTTCTGCTGGCTTTGGGCTTTGTTTGTTCTTCTTTTTCTAGTTCTGTTAGGTGTAATTTAAGGTTGCCTATTTAGGCTTTTTCTTGTTTGTTAAGGTGGGCTTGTATCGCTATGAGTTTCCCTCTCAGGACCGCTTTTGCTGCATCCCATATGGTTTCATATGGCATGTTATCATTTTCGTTTGTTTCCAGATAGTTTTTGATTTCTCCTTTAATTTCATCAATGATCCATTGGTTGTTCAGTAGCATGTTGTTTAATCTCCACATTTTTGTCACTTTCCCAGTTTTTCTTTCCTGGTTCATTTCCAGTTTCATAGTCTTACGGTCTGAAAAGATGCTTGTTATGATTTCAATCTTCTTAAATTTATTGAGGCTTGCTTTGTTTCCCAAAATATGGTCTATCCTAGAGAATGTTCCATGCGTGCTTGAGAAGAATGTGTAGTCAGCTGTTTTTGGGTGGAGTGCTCTGTATATGTCTACTAGGTCCATCTCATCCAGTTTTTCATTTAAGTCTAATATTTCTTTATTAACTTTTTGTCTGGATGATATATCCATTGCTGTAAGTGGGGTGTTAAGTTCCCCTACTGTTATTGTGTTGTTGTTGATTTCTCCTTTTACGTTTGTTAATAGTTGTTTTATGTACATTGGTGCTCCTATGTTGGGTACATATATATTTATAAGTGATATGTCTTCTTGATGGAGTGTCCCTTTTATCATTATATATTTCCCTTCTTTGACTTTCTTAACCTGTTTTATCTTGAAGTCTACTTTGTCTGATATGAGTATGGCAACACCTGCTTTCTTTTGTTTGCCATTAGCTTGGAGTATTGTCTTCCATCCTTTCACTCTGAGCCTGTGCTTGTCTTTAGTGCTAAGATGTGTTTCCTGAAGGCAGCATATTGTTGGGTCTTGCTTTTTAATCCATCCTTCCACTCTGTATCTTTTGATTGGAGAGTTCAACCCATTTACATTTAGGGTAATTATTGAAATATGAGGGCTGAATGTTGCTGTTTTGTCACTTATTTTCTGGTTCTTTTGCATTTCCTTTGTTTCTTGTCCCATTTGTTTTGGACTGCCAATTCAGTTTGGTTATTCTGTCTTATGATTCTTCTAGTTTTCTCTTTGTTTATCATATGTGGTTTTGCTTTGATTATTTGTTTAGTGGTTACCTTGAGGTTTGGGCAAAAAATCTTGTGTATGAGATAGTCCATTATCTGATAGCCTCCTATTTCCTTATACTAAGTCAATTCAGTCACTTTCCTCTTCCCCTTCTAAGTTGCTCTTGTTATACTTTATTCTATCTTGTGTTGTGGCTGTGTGTTTACAGTGATGAGGTTAAATTTATTTTTGGTGAATTTCTTTCTTTGATCTTCGAGTTTAGTATTTAAGTGGTTGCTAACCTATTCCGGTAAGGATCTACTATTTCTCTGATTTTGTCTACCTACTTTTCTCCTTACTCCAAGCTTTGTGTTCCCTTTCTCTTCTTGTTTTCAGGCCTGAGGGCCTTCTTGAGTATTTCTTGTAGTGGGGGTCTCGTGGCCATGAACTCCCTTAGCTTTTGTTTATCTGGGAGAGTTACTATTTCTCCATCATATTTGAAGGATATTTTTGCTGGATAGAGTATTCTTGGCTGAAAGTTTTTGTGTTTTAGTATTTTGAATATATCATTCCAGTCTCTTCTAGCCTGAAAAGTTTCTGTTGAGAAATCCGCTGAGAGCCTGATGGGAGTTCCTTTGTACGTTATTTTTTGTTTTTGTCTAGCTGCCCTTAATATTGTTTCTTTGTCGTTGACCCTGGCTAGCCTTACCACTAGGTGTCGTGGTGAAGGCCTTTGTCTGTTAATATATATAGGCGTCCTGTTGGCTTCGCTTACTGGTATTTCCTGGTCCTTCCCCAGATTTGGGAAATTTTCAGCTATTATTTCCTTGAATAGGCTCTCTGTTCCTCTTTCCCTCTCCTCTCCCTCAGGAATACCTATAATTCTTATGTTACATTTTCTAATACAGTCAGATATTTCTCGGAGTCTCTCTTCATTTCTTTTTAGTCTTAGTTCTCTCTCTTCTTCCATCTGGAGTATATCTGTATTCCTATCCTCTAAAGTACTAATTCTTTCCTGCATATTGTCAGCTCTGTTCTTTAAAGATTCCAGATTCTCCTTTATCTCCTCCATTGTGTTCTTCATCTCCATCAGCACTGATTGGTTTTTCTTTATGCTTTCAATTTCTTTTGTGAATAAACTCCTAATCTCATTGACTTGTTTGTCTGTGTTGTCTCGTATTTCGTTGAGTGTTTTTATGATAGCTATTTTGAAATCTCTGTCATTTAGTTTATGGATTTCTGTGTCTTCGGGTTTGATTTCTGGGTGCTTGTCATTTTGTTTCTGGTCTGGTGATTTCATATATTTTTGCATTGTGGTTCCTGTGTTGGTTTTGATTTTCCTCATCCTGGAAGACTCTGGTTGCAATTTCCACCTGCCACCACTGTCTGGTGGTAAACGGCTGTGTAGTCTAAGCCCCCTGTGCTCTGCCCCGGTTTTTCTGCTGTGATCCGCAGTTTTGTTTTTTTTTTTTTTCCCCACTGTGATCCACGGGTCCAGTCCAGTTTTTTCAGGTCTGCCTTGGATCGCTAGGTCTGGTCGAGCTGCAGACTCCGGGTTGCGGGGAGGGGGGAGCTCTCTCTTTTGCCCTCTGGGTCCCTGACATGGGAGACTTCTCATTTGCCCCTCTTCATCCACTCTCTGGGGTGCTCAGATGTTGATGGTAGCCCTGTGGCTCCTCTGAGTCCTCTGTGCGGGAGTTTCCCACTGGCTGAGAGAGCCCGAAGAGCTACAGTTTTCCTGCCGAGGGCCGCCCCTCCCCCCTCTCTGGGAGCCGCACGGACCAGGATCGCTGATGTGATGGGGAGGGAGCGGAGTTGTCCTTACCTCTCCCCACTTCCTCCGAGGGCCCGGCACGTTCTGCTCTCAGATGTGCAGCAGTGTGGATCCCTCCGCTCTAGGTTTTCACTGTCTGGGATTCCGTTGTTGGTCTGTGACTGTTGCTTTTGTTGTATCTTCTGTGGGAAGAATTCACGGGAAAGCTCACTCCACCATGATGCTGACGTCACTCCGAAAGAAGAATTTTTGAGAACCAACCACCAAACAAAATAAACATGAAAGAGAAAAAGGACACCGGGACATATCAAAATATGTCTCTGTTCTGTTAACAAAATCGGCAAATTAAGGTACTCACAAAACCAGTCTCTCCACTGAAGCAACCGTTCAGTTGGACAAAACTGACAGAATCAAGTGTTTCAGAACTTGGAAATATAATAAAAAACTTACAGCATCCAGAGGAGTGATTAATGAAGGAAAACGTGGCTGAATTTGGGTAAGAAAGCACTATGATGTTTTTGGTTAAGGCCTACCTGCTACCATTCTCTGGTACCGTGGAAGATGTGAAGATGGGAGCCAAGAATCCCTGCATGGCTCCCTCATGCCAGGAGACAAATACTAACCTGCTTCTTAAAATAAGGTGATTATGTGACTGGGTGGTAGTTATCTGTCTTTTGGGTCCCTGAGGGACCAGCACAGAAGTTGACAGGTATTTCTCCCCCTCAGGGTGGTGGGACTTTTCAAGTGGTGTCATTGTCTGATGAAAGATTTAAAGATCTATGCTACTGGTAGATGCCTGGGCAATTGGCTGGGGCAGGAGAGAGACATAAAAATCTGGAAAGGAGGCATCTGAGGAGGAAGTTTTTGGGGAATGAAAACTTAGAAGGGCCACTGCATCTACCAGGGAAGCTGGAGTGCAATGTGCATGCCCAGGATTGGATGGGTGCTCAGATAAGACCTGAGAAAACCTGGGCTTGCACCTCTGGAAGATTTGTGGGCCCCATGCAGGTAGGGGGTGAAGTCTAAGGAAGAGCTACAGGGGACCAGCTGCAAAGACTGGAGAGATTTTAATTTTTTCTTTTTTTTAAATGTATTGTTTTGGATCCTCGCATTTAAAGAAATCTCTGTCAGGTCACTTGCTGATTGTTAAGATAATTGAAAAGAGATTTCAGTGACCACACACATCACAGAACTTAGTCTTTTCAAAAATCGTTTGAAAAGTCACTAAGCAAAAGGATGATTGCAGCTCATAAAAAGCCACAACAGCAAAACCTGGAAAGCAGGAGAATCTGATTCTCACAACGACCACATTGTAATATGCAAAATGTCCAGTTACCACTACACAATTACAAATGATATGAAGGTACAGGAAAGTATAGCCGGTTCATATGGAATAGAATGGAAATTGACAGAAGTTTTTACTGAGGAAGCCCAGGCATTGGACTCATGAGACAAGGACTTTAAAACAACTCTCTTATATATGCTCAAAGGGCTAATGGAAAGTAGGGACAAAGGACCAAGGAAAATAAAGAGAATGATGTCTCAATTCACAGAGAATATCAATAAAGAGATAGAAACTGTAAAAAGAACCAAAGAGAAATAATTGAGTATTACCCCTGCACTTCTCCCACCTCCAACCTTAAACAACCACAAATTTACTTCCTGTCTGCACAGGTTTGCCCATATCTGACATTCCATGTAAATGGAATCATGTAATACGTGGTCTTCTTGGACTAGATGCTTTCACTTAGCAGGTCTTCAAGGTGCATCCACGGTGTAGCACGTGTCCTTCATATCTTTATGGCTGAAGAACATACAATGTACAGAAATATGGATCACATGGTGTTTATACATTCATCAGATGATGGATATTGGGGCTGCTCTGGTCCACCATTTGCTTGTCCCACTCTCACCTTCAGTGGCCCAATATCAATGTCTCCCATCACCATTCAGTATTCACTGCCATCCAGTCAGCTCAGGTCTGCTTAGGCACTAGATATTCTCAATGTAAACACTGGTGGATCCCTTAGCAAGGGCCCTAAAAGGCAGAGGTTGGGACCGATAGTGGCAACCTCGCTGAAGACTGCCAAGTCCAACACATGCTTTCTAGCTGCTGCAACTTCAACATAAACAGTTAGAGCGGAAATTCCCAAGGTTGCCGACACAAGTGGTCTCCAGTGGTTCCTCTTAAAACATTTAAAGTACAGGGCCTCCTAGTAAACATCTGTCATCCTTCTTGGTTTCTCAGCCACTGAACCCCTATCCTATTGATGGTGCTCAGGGCAAGCTGCCCCAGGAAGCACCACTCTGGTATGCGGATTATTTCGAGCTGAAGACAATAAGGACTCAGAGAGCTCAGGAAAAATATTTGAGTTTCCCCTCCCAAACTGCCTAAAGAATTTAAAACCAAAAAAATCTGTTTTAGGAAGGGGTTATTATCATGACTGCTATAAAAGATAATTTAGGATAGAGGTTACAATAGAAAAGGCACCAACAAGCCCATCTTATCGGGAGTCCTGTCTCTCTGGCCACATTCTTTGGATGGCCCTGCGAGGAGTTGTCAGACAATCATTTACAAGGGAAGTCTCCATTTGTAAAGGTATCTCCCTCTCTGTATTGAGAAAAAGGGGGGGTGACCTCATTTCTAGTAACTTATCAATGTGGAAGATGAGGCCTTGGGGCTGTATAATAAACCTTACTCTTGTTTACTGTGCTTTAGTGGTAATCTCCTGTAAGTGACTCCCCCACCCCCAAAATCCTCCTTTGTCATTGGCTGAAAATGATATTTAAGACGAGAATTTCTGCTATTGTGTTGAGAAACGCAGTGTCCCTGCTTTCTCCCATGTATACATGTTATTAAACTTGGTATTATTTTCTCCTGCTAACCTGTCTTGTTGATTATTTGGCCAGCCAGAAGAACCTTAAGGGAAAGGGCAGAGGGAGATTCTCCCTCTTCCCCCGACACTATGTTTGAGGTCTTCCTTCACTTTATGATCCTGGGGGGAGACAAGACCAGCTTCCAGATTTAAAAGCAGAAAATGCCAGACACGTCCATTTGCATCCTCCACGCTGCAGCCAGGGCACTTTTCTGTGGATCAGCGGCACCCACGCAGACTGACCCAGGAGGTGGGACCTACACTCTGATGAGAATGGATTTGGACAACAGCTAATAAAAGCAGCCTCAGCGGGGCTCCAGCCTGTCCCAGTCCTCCCAGAGGCTCCGTGAGCGATCACCTTATCAATCCTTTTGTTTCACACAATCAAGAGCCCTGAGTGAGAGCCTGGCGCTGGTGTTGGAAGTAGGGAGATGGTCAGGAGGGGCCCACAGTTCGCATTCCAGCCTTGGTCTAGGATGGGGGCCTCTTCCCAGACCCTCGGTCAGCCGGCGTTGTCATGCCCCTCAGTGGCCTTCCCCAAGGGCTGGGTCCGTGGGCTCAGCGAGTGTCAGAGGCTGCACCCCTGGGGTCAGTCCCCGCAGTGGACATCGGCGCCAGAATCCACGCAGCCATCACGTCCGGAGGATCCAGCCGTGGGGACACGCGTGTCCTCGTCGAGGGCGGAGGACACGCCGCTGTCCGGTCAGAACTCCACGTGACGTGGGCAGCGGCGGGGCCGGAGGAGCGGGGAGGAGGGCAGCGGGGACCGGGTCGACGACCCTCCGGCAGGGCGCTCGGGGCAGCTCGGGCGCGTGGGAGGCTCCAGGCTCCGCGTCCACGGCCCCATCTAGCGTGGTCGCCTTCATTCTCCGCAGTCCTGGCCTCCGCTTCCTTCTGTGGCGCCGCCAGCCTGTCCCCTCTCCGCCACCCACGACCTCTCAGCTCTTCCCAGCGGCCCCTGGGCTCGGGTCTCTCCACCGCCTCTCACCGCTTTTCAGCTGGGCTTGGCTCCTCCAACCAGGCTTTGCGCCCTTCCGCCTGGCCTCCGCTGTGTCTTCACATCTTCGGCTCTTTCCCTTTATCTTCGTCTCTCTCCGCCTGGTTTCGGCTCCCTCCTCCTCTCCCCGCAGCACTTTGGCTCAGCGGTTCAGGTTGGTCTCTCTCCGTCTGGTTTCAGCTTTCTCCGATTTTACTGCCACAGTTTGGCTCTTTCCGTCTCTCCCCGCCAAGTCCCGGGCTCCGCTGGACTCTCTCTGTCTGCCAAGGTCTTCGTATCCGTGGGTGGAGGTTGTTGAAATTCACCTCCTCTTCACTGTGGTATGGGAGTGTCATTTTCTCTACATCCTAATACATCAACATATTAAACAAACAGTGAATGTCCCTAATCTGATAAATAAAAACAAGAATCTTGGTGTTTTACTTATTTTTCCTTTAGTGGGCGAAGTTGAGAATCATCTCTTATACTGAGAGCATTCTGTATTTTATGTGAACTGTTCTTCGCCATTTGTCCATTTCTCCAATGGATTCTTGGTCGTTTTTGGTTGGTAAGAGTTCCTTAATATTAATAAATTAGCTTTTGTGATGAGTTGCCAACATTATCCTCTTTTGCTTTTTTTGTCTGTGCCTCTAGTTGTTGCTGCCATGCAGGTTTTTTGAAAGGAAATCAAACGTGTTAATTTCGTTTCTTGTTTTATGTTATACTTTTAAAAGACCATCTTTTCTCTGAGATTATATATAAAATACTTATCCTTTGGTTTTTTCTAGGACTTTCAGCAGCTTTAATATTTACATTTAAATCTATGATAATCCCTATTCCACAGAACAACTGGGGGTTCCAACATGATTTTTTTGTTAACCATTCGTTTTTTCTTTCCTGCCTTAGCACACCACCCACACCCACTTTATTGGGAAAAATGTTCAGGCATGGAGATAATTTGAAAGAATTGTACAGTGAACAGTCTCGTTATGGACAGAAATTTGTCCCCTCAACAGTCAAGTGTTGAACCTCTAATCCCTAGTACCTCTTATTGTAAATTTAAATGGAGGTTGTACTTAAAAGAAAGTAACTGAGATAAAATAGGGCCATTAAGGTGGACACTAATCCAATCTGATCACTGTCCTTATAAGATGAGATTAGGACACACAAACCAAGAGACGCCAGGGTCACGCATGCACAGAGGGATGACCACGTGAAGAGGCAGCAAGAGGATGGTCATCTGGAAGACAAGGAGAGAAGACTCAGGAGAAACCAATCCTGCAGGCACCTTGGTCTTCGACTGCCAGCCTCCAGAATTGTGAGAAAGTAAATTTCTGCTGTTTAAGCCACCCCGTCTGTGGTACTTTACTAGGGCAGCCCTAATGAAGACAGTCCACCACCTAGATTCCATCAGTTACAATTTACTATGTTTACTTTGCCACCTCCATCCATTTGTCACCCAAGAATCCATCTCTGTTTAATACATTTTGAAACAGGTTGCAGACAGCAGTAGACTTCATTCCTAAACATGTTAGCATACATAGTCATTAAAGTTCAAAATTTGACTGAGGCAGGAAGATCTTCCCAGGTGGCTCACTGAATGGTGAGCACTTGGTGTTGACAAGCTGATTCCTCTCCACGTGGCCCTCTCCAAGAGCTACTTGAGCATCCCCATGGCATGGTGGATGGCTTCCCCTAGAGAGGGAGCAATCTAAGAGACCAAGGAGGAAGCTTCAGTGTGTTTTATGATGTAGCCTCAGATGTGAGACACTGTCATTTCTGCAGCACTGTATTGATCGCTTGGGTTCATGACAATTCACGGTGAATTGAATGTAGGAGGAGACTGCACAGGGCATAAACACAGATGGAAAGTACCATTGGTGGCTAACTTGGCTGCTAACCCACACACCCATCTTTCCTTCAGGCCACCTCTCCTCATCAGCCCGGAATTCCTTTTCTTCTGCTGCAGCTCACCCCTGAGAACCTGGTTTGATTGGAGCTGTTTGGGGCCTCTGGAGTCCATGGCTGTGTTTGGGACAACGTGGAAGGTGTCATCTTTCCCTTTACTCTTGCTCCTCTCCCCTCTCTATCCTTCTCAACCTCTCCCCCAGCTCCAGCTTTCCTTGGCTCTAGTGACTCTTTTAGCAGTAGAGGATATTCTGAAGGTCAGTAGGTTGTGCAACAGATAAGAGGGGTTTGCTGGAGCAGGAAACGTTGGCGGAAAGTTTGCTTCCTGGGCTCCTGTCACCTTCTGTGTAAAGGGAACTTGGGGGTGTGTGCTGGCTTGTCAGGACAACTGCTGTGTTCCTTACTCTGAGACTGGCGTTCTCAACATTCCCAAGGGCAGGTGACACTGGTTGAGTGGGGCTCAATCTATCCACTACAGTTGGGGACAGAGACATCTACACAGCAAGAGGAAGCTGTAGAGCTGCCAGCTGGGTCTTAGAATGTTCCTTGTGTTCGGGATTAGGGAGGACTCACCACAGGGGCCGTCGTCTCCTGTTGGGAAGGACTTGAGGGGCTTGCATTGTGGGCTCCTCTCATTTGTGTTGAGTGCTGCTTGCTGATGCTTCTATAGACTCTTATTTTGTGATAATGGGAAGAGAGGGAGTTCTCTGAGGATCTGTTTGACACTTACATTGGTGAACCTGGTGTGTTGCCTAGTGAGACTCTGGTCGTTGCCTTTCTGGGGGTGTGGAGACTGGGTTACTCTTTGCTGGAGATACTCGTGTCTAGTCTGAGGAGTCAAGAGGCAAGTTGGGGTTGTGTTGGTGTAAACGGTGTTGTCTTTGTTGGGTCTCCCTTCTTCTTGGTGTGTAGGGGGTTGTAAATTTCTTTTTGGGGTTTCCAACATCTCTCATCTTGCGGGAATATGGAGGATCACTTGCTGAAGCTTCCATCATTTGAAGGAGCCCTCATGATTTTGGGGATAACTGGGAGGCATGAGACTGAGGTTCCTGTTGTCTCTGGTGCTTGGAGGCTGGAGGACCACTGCTTGTATGGGGCTCCTACTTTTCAAGTGTTGAGGTGACAGGGAGGGGTCACTGGATGGAGGGCCATTTTCTTTAATTCAGGGAGAGGATTGGGATCATTGCATGAGATTCCACTTATCTTTAGTCAGATGGCTCTGGAGGGGTCTGTATAGAACTCCTTTTTTCTAGTGCTGGGGGAGATCAGAAGTCTCACTTTCTGGGTCTGCCCTTGTCTGTACTGTTGGCATAGACTGGGTGGGTCACTGGGCTGGTGCCTCCCATTGTCTGGTGTTGAGGAGCAGCTAAGGGTGTGATTTATCGGGCTGCTGTCATTTCTAGAATTGGAAGTGACTGGGGGCTCTTGCTGTAGTCCCATAATTTCTAGTTTTGGGGGGATGGAGGTCTTGCTTGCTCAGACCCCAGCATTTGTGTTTGTGGATGACAGTTGTTATCTGAGGTCCGGTTACCTCTAGTTTTGGAAGGAACTGGTGGTGTCTTGCTAGGACTTCTGTCACATCTGCTATTGGATGCAGATTGTGAGCACCATTTGCTGGGGATGCATACTCTCTAGTTTTGGGGGGTGGAGTGGGGATTCCCTTGGAGGGGCTTCCATCATCGCTAGTTTTCAGGTATCAGTTCAACGTGTTTTGAAAGACATTTTATTTTGAAAACGTTTATACTTACATAAAAGTTGTAAAAGTATACAGGATTGTTTTATTCAGTCAATATTCATTATATTTACGTACATTTTGTATCCTGCTGATAATCATTCCTAACATTATGTCTTTGTGTGGAATTCTTTTCCTTCAGCCTGAAAACTCTCTTTAGAGTTTCTTGAATTTCAGTTCTGCTGTTGTTTAATTGTTTTACTTTGTTTTTTTAAACGCCCTTTGGAAAATATCTTTAATTTGTCTGCACTTTTGAAGAATATTTTTCTTAAGTCAGAGAATTTTAAATGGGCAGTTTTTTTTTTCACTCCCATTCAACCCTATAGCTGTCAGATGTCATTCATGTCTTCTTGCCTCCAAAGTTTCTTTTGAAAAGTTTCCAGAATTCTTATTGCTCATTTCAAAGAAACGTGTCCTGTTTCTTTGGTTGCTTTAAAGATTTCTAGTTTCTCTTTCATTTTCTACAATTGTCCATGTTTCTTTCCTTTGATTCATAGATATTTTGAAGTCCTTGTCTGCTAACTCAGGTTTCCGGATTGTTTCTGGGTCTGCTTCTACTGATTTGTATATTCATAAATCAGAGCATTTTCCTGCTCCTCTGCATGTCTATTAATCTTTTATTGTGTGCTGGATCTTGTGAACAATACTTCGTAGATCTCTTAATCATGTTATCTTCCTCTAAAGATTAGGTTTCTAGTACGAATGGATCACCCTGAGCCTCTGAAGGCTAGGTTTTAGACCCTAAAAAGACATATTTATTTCAGTTTTGCACTGACTCCTAAGATGTAGGTGTGTGACACCAACTCTCAGGCTGTGATGTTTCTAGGTTCATAATTGAAAGTCAGGGCTTTTTTCTTTTTATCAAGTTCATTCCACTCCAGATGAGTCCAAAAACCAACCTCCCACTCCTGGCATGTGTGCTATCCGAAATTTCTGCACAATATTCTGTTTTCAGTGGCTTTTGTCTTCTAAGTCTCTTAGATTCATTCCCTGCACATGCACAAGTTACATGTTATTCAAGGAACTGAGGGGGGATTTCTAGGCAGATTTTGGGGGCTTCTTTTTGTGAATCTTTATTTTCCAATAGAATATCCTTCAGAGATATTTCAGGGTCAGGTTGTATTTCCTCTACTGTAGCCCTGGAATGCACTATTCCTCCAGAGAACCCTGGTTCCTTCCTTTTTCTTTAGAATAGTATCTTAGAAACCGATTCCTGAGTGGTTGATAGATTTTCTCATTATTATGGTAGGGTCCTTCTTCTAGGCCTTCCAAGTTGACAGGCTTTGGAAAGATATGAATCTCTAAGATCCTCTACATACACACATTATCTATCTATCTATCTGTCTACCCATCCAACCATGAAAAAGCGTGAATTGATAATGATAGCTCTTATTCCAATCCAATGCCTCTGTTGGATTGGAATAAGAGCTAGCCTTCTCTCTTTCCTTGTTTATAACATCTTTCTTTCACTGTGATACAGTGGCTCTCATTATTTACAGTATATTTACTTAGTTGTTCAGCTCTAGTATATGCATAAACTAGTTTCAGAATAGCAAACCCATACCCTTCTGAGAAACATCTTTTATGAACTAGAGTACAGGATTTTTGGTCAGTTCTTTTGATCCAGGCTTACAGGATCTGATAAAACATAGTTTTCCAAAGTAAATTTAGTTTCCTTTTCATAGCCTTCATTTTGGCTATGTTATTCATTTGCAATACGTTTAGATTCATTTGTTACAGCTTGTTTTCCATTTTAAGTTCCCTTCACTACCTGGTGGATTAATTTTTTTAACCTATAGTAATATCCACTCTGGGGTGTACAGTTCAATGTGTCTTGGCAAATGCATAAAGTTGTGTATCCATCAACACAGTCATGATCGAACATGATACACACATGAACAGTCTTGATAGGACAATTCCATCACTCCCAAATTCCTTTGTGCTGCCTCTTTTTAGTCATCCCCTCTCTTACTCTTTGCCCCTGGAAACCATTGATTTTTGTCCTTCCCTACAGTTTTGCCTTTCCCCAAATGGTGTACAAGGGAATCTACAATAAATGGCTTTTTGTGTCTGGTTTCTTTCACTTAGAAAAATGAATCTGATTTAAATTGAGGTATATGTGACATAAAGCACAAAGCATAGATCTTAGGTGTAGAACTCAATGCATTTTGACAAATGCATACATCCATGTAACCTATACTCCTTTCAAGATATAGAACGTTCTCCTCACCCCATAAAGATCCTCCATGTCCCTTCTCGGTCAATCCTTGCTCCTGCCTCACCCCTTCTCCACAATCTGAGCTTAGATGCAACTATTGATCTAATTATTTTTCCTATCACAGATTATTTTTTGACTGTTCTTGGCATTCATACAAATAGAATCATACAATATTTACTCTTTTTTGTGTGTGGCTCATTTTTCTCAGTATAATCCTACAATGGATTTTAGTTAATTCACAATAAAAGATGAAATATATAATGTTTCCTATATACTGGGAGTCTCATAAATGCTTTTCATATATTAGCTGATTGAATCCTTAATACAAGTCTGTGAAGTAGGCACTCTCATTGTTCTCATTATACAGATGAAGAAACTTTGGCATAAAAAGTTTGTTACTTGCTTGAGGTAACCATCTCTAAAGAAGAGAACTGGGATTGGGCAGCAGAAGATATTGAACTGTGATAAGTTATAAACGGAGACAACAGTTGAACCCAATGGGAGCTCTGGATCTGAAGTGGCCCTTCAGGGCTTTCTCAAATTGAGGGAAAGGAATTGGGCCTTTATACTCCACCCGCGAACCAGTCATTGGAAGTGGGCTGCCATTGGGAGTGGTCAAAATCTTAGATGTGATACTTTCCTTTGGCCCAAGGTAATTCCCAGAGACGTTGGCAGGATGAGCCCTTAGAAGACTTTCTGCAGCTACAAGAATGAGTGACTTAGTCCTGAAAGAAGAATCTAGAAAATATACCAGTGTCTCCATGATGGTCCCCCACTTATGCCACTCAGATATACTTGCTTCTTAAAGTCAGTGCACTAGGATTCTGGTTGGTCATGTTGATTGGGGAAACTTACAAGGGGAAGATCAGTGGGACAAATTACAGACAGCTCTTGACTGCAGCTTTTCTTCATGCTGCAACTGATATTTACCATTCCACTTCTCCTACTGTCCCATTTAGATTCCCCTCACCCTTGACAGGCACCTCTGGTGATCTGAGTGGCTTACCTGGAGGGAGGATCTGGTTTCTCAACCCTGAGTCATCTGAACATCTGGTCACCACTCCCCTCACAGGATACAGCTGCTACACTTAATTATTGGGAAAGAATATCAAAAGACATCCCAGTGGATTACCTGAAGGCCAAATGTCTTCTTTGCCCTCACTGTATAATAGAAGCCCCATGTCCTCTGGATGAATTCCTTGTGCCAGAGGCCATAGTGACTTCTTTCATTCTGTTGGCCTCATAAGCAGTAGTAAATTTCAATGGGACTCTGACATTTTGTCTCCTGGCGTAAGTGTACACCTCTAGGAACCAGGACCTGTTGGGTAATTATTGTTTGCAATTCTTCCCAAGAACCCCATAACCCATCATACATGAAGAACACCTGCAATGGCAACTATTTTAGACTACACATGGGAGTATCAATGCTTGGATTACACCTAGGACAGTACAGAAGCTGATGGGATTCCTGGGCAGGGGTATGAACTTTCCACCCAGGTGATTGACAAGAGTAGATTCTCAGACAAAAAAGGGCTGCACAGTTCAGAATATCTTCCATTTGCCCCAGTATATCCACCTTCCCTATCTTCCTGCACCCAGGAAGTTAGTGAAGAAGAACTATGTCAGCGGGCTTTCTTGCCTCATGGCTTTTGGCTGGGTTTGGTCAATGGGGAGCCTAGACATGAAATCAGAAGGATGAAAGAGAGTGACATCTGGTCCTGGCAATTTCTTGCAGGAGATCCTGGGTCTGGATGCTACCGCTGACCTCCTCTCAGCTCCTGGAATGCAATTCCCTCCTCTCTTGTTTCTAGAATTTAATCATTTTTCACTGTCCTTACCCCTTTAGGCTTATGTGTGTTAATAGAGCCCGGCAGTTACCAACTTACTGGGTACCAATGACCTTTTTTTTTTTTTTTTTTTAATTTTGTGTTTATTGCAGTAACATTGGTTTATAACATTGTAAAAGTTTCAGGTGTACATCATTGTACTTCTATTTCTGCATAGATTACATCATGTTCACCACCAAAATACTAATTACAACCCACCACCACACACATGTACCGAATTATCCCTTTCACCCTCCTCCCTCCCCCCTTCCCCTCTGGTAACCACCAATCCAATCTCTGTCCCTATGCTATTCCACTGTTGGGTATTTATCCAAAGAAATTTTTGGTTTTCTTACACCCTGGCCACAACGCTGAGAAGCCCCTTTATGAAAACTCTACTTGAATCATCCCAGTCTCAGTGTGTCCTCTGTTTCCTGCTGAGATTCCAACTGATATGCCAACTCATTGATAGTAGAAGGAAAAGACCTAATAGTGAACTATAAAACCCAACAGGATCCGGACCCACCAAATCTCTGACCACATCACCTTCTACCACTCCTTCCCTGTCCCCACCATGATGTACTCCAGTCACACTGGCCTCTGTCTTGTGGAACTTTGTATCAATAGACTGCTTTAGCCGCACAAATTCATACTACTCACTGTCCCAACTTATTAAGGTCTCTGTTCATGTGCCCCTTAACTAAGACTTTTTCCCTTCTTATTCTATGTAAAATAGCAAGATCCAAATCCCTCTTAACTATCTTAAAATGCTTTCATTTTCTGCATAACACTTATAATAACATATTTTCTTGATTTTTCTATAATCTCTCTTTCCCCTATTAGAACTTAATTTCTCCAATAGCAAAAGTGGAGTTTCATTCATTGCTACAGACACCAGTGTCTCCAGCAGTGCTTGGCATATAGAATGTACACAACAAATAGGCTGGTGGTTAAGGGTGTCGACTGTCTGGGCTCAAACCAGGCGCTACCATTTTCTAGCCAGAGAGCTCAGGCAAGTGACATGCCAGTTTTCTCATATCTAAAGTGGGGATGATACAAGTACACACTTCTTAAGTTTATATTTAGTACTCCCTAAGTTAATATTCATAAGGCATTTAGAAGAGTGCCTGGTGTATGAGAAGAAACATTTGATCATTGATTAATGTATTGAAATATTTTGCTATGAAAAAATGTCTCCTTCATCAAAACGAAGAATTCACAAGAAAAGACCTAATCCTGTATGTACTTATTTACATTACGTCCAAATATATAAAGAAAAAATGACAGAATAACAATAAAGTATTTGTTGATCTGTAACCGTAGTAGAAGACTTCAATACACCTTTATCACTAAATAAGTTTGAGGAAAAAATACGAATGTAATACTATATTCAAAAACAAAATTAGCTTGAGTTTACGAGAAAGTAGTGTCCTAAGGACAGAGCAGTCAGCCGGGTGGAATTATGCTGCGTGGTGAAATAAAATAAGAGTAAAAAATAACCACTGATTTGGGCCTCATAGAAGCTGCTGATGTCCTTGACAAGAACAGATTGAGTGACATACTTGGATAGACCTGATTGAAGTGGGTTGAAAAGAATGGGAATTGAGGAAGAGGAATATTTGAATACTAACAACCCTTCCAAATGTTTGCCTTGAAGATTAGCAGAGAAACGGCAAAAGAGCTATTGAGAGAGACTTTGGGTTTAGGAGAGACAGACTTTAAATGGAAGATACTGGAACATGTAGTACATAAGTGCTGGAGTCCTGGCACAGGACATAGGTCTGAGAATAAGTTAGGTGTAAATATATGTGAATTTAGACTTTATCCCATGCTACACTGATATGAACTGGATAATGGATATCCATTTCCTTAACTGTGCATCAGACCAGTTCTTCAGACAATGGTCAAATAGACCTAAGGGTGAGGTTGGCGAGATAGGCTGTAAAGTACCCTTGAGGGTTACCCAAGGCATGGTCAATGACCTCCTCCTTGGGTATCACAGAAATCATGCTGGGCTGTTTTTGCTGATTGCAATACCAACTCTGTCTGATGCTGTGTTCTGATGGATGCAACACCTTCAGTCTATTGCAAGAAACAGAATGTTTGCCTGGGAAAGAAAAAATCCACTTTCAGGATGAGGTCGTTCCCAGAGCTTTACTGACCCCCAGCCCTGATGAAATTTCTGGCACCTGCAGTGGAAGATGTTGCCCAAACAGATTTTTCACTTTTGTCTTCCCAGGGCACAGCATGCCAGGTGCAGAGCCCCAGGGCAGTGAGGACCCCAGAGCTCCTTACTGAGAGCAGTGACCAGTCAGCCTGGACTGGGGGAGTGACAGAAAGAGGACACCACAAGCAACTCTGACCCACAGTGACATTGATGCAAGATCTGAGCCAGTACATATTGCTTCTGAAAATGCCCTAGTTCTGATCAATAACAAATCTTCTTTCCATGGTCTTGAATGGCAGAGCACTTTTAGACACGTGTACCCTGCACAGGAGTAAAATTTCCCTGCAGAGGGCTACACTGCAGGTCCCCTTCCAGCTCTGCTCCCCCAGTCACCACTTACTAGAGGCCTTGCCTCAAAGTGCTGAGTAAGCTGAGATGTTCATTCTGACTCTTCTGCCCCTCCTTGGGAAATTTCCACATTCCATGTGCACGATGAATTATTCTGAAAGCTTTGATTACATAACGCCCAGTGTCTACAAGGAAGGGGACTTGCTGGTCAGTGGGATTTCCCCCTTCTAAAGATTCAGAATTGCAACAGCAATTTCTTTGTGATTTGTTCAAGCAAAGATGTCACATTTTACCTGTAAGTTCATGTGTGTGTGAATCCCTCTGACAGTTATGAAAATTGAATATAAAAACTCTGTTGAGATTCTCCCATAAACTATGAATCATCAGCTCCTTTCTTTTCCTTTAATAATTATTTGTGGCTGCCTTTCTTTTTCCCTTCTGGAATATTTTCCTTCCAAACAGAAGACAGAAATAAGCATCATTGATTTTTCCTGCCTTACAATATTCTCCATTAGTGATTATTTTCTGAAAGCCTAAAGGATGCAAGTTATAGGGGAAAAACACCAAGATCCCACTGCAGTGACCCACATGCCATCCTGCTCCAGACACACGATGTGGGAGGAGAGAGAATGCTTGGACAAACCATGTCTTAGCTAGAAGTTAGTGCTAAGAGCAAGTCTCATCAAAATGTGTAGATTATTCAACAACGAACTTTTCATTGAGATGATATTTATTTTCCTTCAAAAATGCATTTACTCAGTATCCTTTATGGTCTAAAATATTTTGGAATATTCTCTGAAAAAGATGTGTTTTCTTCCAGTTTTATTGAGATATAATTGACATTCATCACTTTATAAATTTAAGTTGAACAGCATAATGCTTTGACTTACATATTTGGTAAAATGAATACTGCAATAAGTTTAGTTAGCATCTATCATCATATATAAATATAACAAAAAGAAAAAGCAAAAAAAGAAAAGAATATTATTTTCCTTGTGATGAGAACTCTTAGGATTTACTCTCTTAACAACTTTCATGTTTATCATACAGAGCTGTTAACTACAGTCATGTTGTACATTAGATACCTAGTATTTATGAAAGATAAAGTGTTTAACATATATTTATATAATGGAATTTTCTAGATGTCTTTTTATTAATTGCTAGCCTAATGATACTGTAGTCAGAGAATGCACTGTATATATTCAGTGTTCAAAGTCTTACTTCATGGCCCAGTGTATAGTCAAATGTATGTATATTCTTTGTAGTTCGTAATATACCAGTGTTTTTTACTTTTTTATGTAAATATCTGTTAAGCTTAAGTCTTCCATATTTTTGCATTTTTTTGTCTTTAATTTGACCGTTTCTAAGAGGATGTGTTAAATCTCCAAATCTAGTTGTTCATATATGTATTTATGCACATGGGCCTCTAAATAATAGCTTTTTTTCACTTTAATGGGATATATATATTGACTATTAGCACTCTATTTTCTCTTCCTCTCACCGTCCCACATATGTCACATATGACATATGGTCACCACCTTTGATATTTCACATTCTTTTTGCTTTGAACTCTGATTTTATCAGATGTTAACAAGGATACCCACGCTGTCTTTTGGTTCATACTTCAATGGAATTTCATTTCGATCTACTTTAATCTCTTTTGTGTTTTGCTTAAAGTCTTGGAAAGTATGTAGGGTCCCGTGGTAGGTGGAATGTGCCGCCAAAGGTGACCTAGTCCTAATCCTTCGAATCTGGGAATATGTTACCTCCCATAGAAAGGAGACTTTGCAAGTGAGATGAAGTCAAAGATGTTGAGATGAGGAGATAATCCTGAATTATCTGGATGGGTACAATATAATCACAAGGGTCCTTACAAGTGAAAGGATAAATCAAGAAAGAGTCAGAGAAGGAGATATGACAACGAAAACAGAGATGGAAGTGATACAAGGCTGTTACGTAGGAATGTGAGCAGCTTCTAGTAGCCAGAAAATGCAAGGAAATGGACTCTTCCCTACAGCCTCCAGAAGGAATGCAGTCCTGCTGACACCTTGATTTTCGCCAGTGAGACGCATTTTAGATTTTTGACCTCCCGGGTATAAGATAATAAATTTATGTTGTTTTAGGCCTCTAAATCGGCTGTAGTTTCTCAGAGTAGAAATAGGAAGTGAATAAAAGTCCTATTTGTAATTCAATCTGAGTGTGTCTGTATGACTCAGAATTACAACACCCCAACATTTTGGTTTTTAAAGCTGTATTCACCAATGAATATAATATTTTAATATTAGAGCACCAGAAGCCTGTGTTCTACTGTGCAATCTTCTGGAATTGCATGTTGTACCTTGTCAATTAAATTGTTTGAGAATTAAAGTTGGACTGAACTTAGATGTGCAAGAGAGGAATCAACCCAAAGATAAGCTGTAAAGTTCACTGCCTCGGATGGTTTTCTAATATGTAAAGAAATAAAAGAAACGCTGCAAGTTTACCTTGCTCCTTGGACTCTGAATTATTTTTACTCTTTTAGAAAAAGATAGAGTCATAAATTGCCTCTTCCTCTTTATATTCTCACTAACACTATCTCTGTAATTGTTATGGTGCAATTTCCCTGTTTCCAGTGGTATGTGTTTCCTAGCTCTGTGAGGCAGGCGGTTTTAGAAAAGTATATTGCAAATGTTTTGATGACACCATTCTGTATTCGACTTGTCCTTCCTCCAGGTTTTTCTTATGCACTTCCCTGTCCTACCTAGTTTCTTTGTGTGGATCATAAAATTTTGCTTCATCTCACTTTACCTGCACTTGACCATGACCAATCTCATGTTTGACTTGTAAACAAATATGCAAGTGGGTTATTTCCCCTTAAGCATCCTTTGTGCCTCTTCTTTCCCCTAACTCATTTTAGGACATTGGTCTATCTCTTCTGAGTGCAGACTGGTAGTGCTGGATCTTCCAAGGCTTTGGGAACACCTTGCGCATGTGCTCCAGATTCCAAAGTCATGAAGAGACAGTAATTGCTCTGGACTGAACAAGTTGCTTGAGTCAAAATGCCATGCTTTCCCTCCTTTTTCCCCCACAGGAGTTACTCATGAAGTGCATGCATTGATCTTTATTTCTAATACTATGTCCTTGGTACAGGTTGAACTACAAAAACTATCATTAAGTCCTGGCCTTTGTTTTGCCTTCAAGGAGATCAACAGGATCCCCCAGCTGCTCCCCAACCTGTCTCTGGGTTTCCATGTCTACAATTCCTTCCACAGTGATGTCAGGACCTTGGAGAGCACCATGAGGTGGTCTTTGGGAGAGGGCCAGAAGATCCCAAATTACACATGCCAGGCACAGATGAAGATTGTGGCTGTCACTGCAGGAATCACACCAGCATTCTCGGCCCAGATTGGGACATTGCTGGAGCTCTACAATTACCAAAGGTATGAGCATGGTGGGAGCATAGATCTGGAGGGACTGAAGTTTTCCTCTTTGGTGAAATTCTTTGTCCACGCAAGTGGAAAAGAAGAAAGTGGGTTTGCATATCTCCCTAATAGGAAAATACCTACCGCAGAGAGTTTTGATATGGTGGATTCATTATTTTAGTGTGTTTCTGAGACGGGATGAAGTAGCTAGAGGCTAGCATCATTGGCTAAAGCAGACCACAGTAGCTTCTGGAAATGTGGTTGCCCAAATTCTCTCAAAAGAGTGGAAGCTAGATATTCTGAAATAATCACACGGCAGTTATTTATCTTATAGTTAGTAAAATTTTATATGTAAACGTGTACTTAAAACCATTTTACACTCTTCAAATACTTTACAAATAGTCACAAATTTAATACTAATAAAAGGCAATGAAATGGTACCATTATTATGGGAATTTTTAGAGATCTAGAAACTAAGATGGACAGAGGTTATATAACCTTCTCAAGATCGTTAAGCTAGTCATATTAGAGTCAGAATTTGAACCCAGGTAGTCTGGCTTCAAAGCCAAGCTTCCCCTCAATCACTTCTACCATCAGAGAATGTTGCTTCATATTCACAGTGTTATTGCCAAGAATATAAGTTTAGCTACCTGATCATATGAATTTTTCTGAAATGCTGTATATTTTGCTTCCAGAGAACTCAATATGGAACACTTTTTCTCTTTTGATTCAGATAACCTATGGAGATTTTGATGCTGTACTGAAAGGTAAAGACTAGTTTTCCTCTCTGTCGGATGGCTTCCATGGACATAACTTTAGTCTTCTGAAGGGTCTCATTGTTGATACATTTTGGCTGGACCTGGGTGGGAAACTTAGTGTCAGTTAATATAAAAAGTGAGCAGTTCCTCTGGGAACTTAGAAGAGAGGTGGATATGAACGGTGCATGCCTGTGACTAAGATACCTATCACCAAGTGGACGTACACTTCAAAAGATTGGAACTTCATGGCAAGAATCGTTTTTCAGATGAGACTTAATGACAATTCATCCCAGGGAATTTAAAAATTCAGGGTTTGCAAAATCTAGTTCTGGCCCTATACCATGATATCTTAAATGCCACTGGGGAAAGGACAATTTATTTGAACTTCCTGCATTTTTCTAGAAAGGCTACTGATAGTTAAATAAATATTTCCTCATTGAAATTTAAAATGACTTTTGGAAGCAAGGAGTTTCATCTCCTTTTTACAGATGAGTACTCCAATAATTTGAAATATACTTTAATTCCCCAAGTCCTTATCAATTCTACTTAGATGAATTGGTATGTGAACCTAGACTTTTACGAATCCAAAACCTATGTATAACGTGTCTTGAAACTCTTGCTTTCAGGTACAAGGAAGTGAATGTCATGTCAGATCTAAACACACGCATTTATTGTGAATATATATTTGTCTATGTATATATATAACTATATATATAGTTGTGTATTATATAAATATTACTTGTACATTTAATTATAAATTATATCAATTAATGCATGAATATTCTTTACCAGGAGCTTTCATCTCTTCTCTCATTTAATAAAATATTTTGTTCAAAGGTAGTAAGAAGCATGTTGTCTTTCCTTGTGTCTTCTTGAGTTCAAGGAAACCCCCTAGCACCCTTAAAGCAAACCTCATTGCCCAAGGTGCAGCTCAGGTTGAGCCCTACAGCACTTCCTAGACATGGAATCTTCAGGAATGGTTTAAACAAATCGCCATGTACTCTCTGAGGGCAGACAAGAATGCCTTCTGCCTTAAGCATACAGAATAGTAAACACTCCACAAATTGAACTTATTCAGAGGATGACTAATATAGAGTGGAAAAATTCTAATTGCTAGACAACTGAGTATCCCCACCAGTTCGTATCTGGGCTTTCTGCCTTCAATTTCCATGCTTATTTCATTTCCCAATTGTGTCTCCCTTTTAGCTCCACCCATTCCTAAAAAACACCTAATTTAAAAACAGCACTGGAGCTCACGTGTCACTGGATGAGAAGAGAAACTGTGTCACATCATGAAATTCTGAACTATATGATTTTCCTAAAGGTCTTGGACTTCAGGTGAAAGTAAGGGAGTTTGTTCCCCAGGATCCACGGGGTCAAGGTTCCATCACACATGAGGAGCTGATAGACTGGGCTGTGGGATTCCAACAGGTTGCAGACAACTCAATATTGGATTAATTCTTCATCTACATCACAAGATAGAGACCACATATGAAAATAATGGTGAAATTATTTAACTCATAACAAAATCCTCATTTATTGATATAATTTTTCTCACTGTCCAAGAGATAGTGAAAGGACACTTTTAATTAAGGAGATATTCCTGAATTTTGAAATGCATTGTATACTAAAGATAGGACAGTGAGGCTACCAATTTAATAGCATGAGCTGATAAAAAAATTGATGATTTGAATGCTCATTTAAGCTGTGAAAGTGTCAATCTCATGTGCTTGCAAATTTATTGCTCTGCATGCATGTGCCTCGAAGACATAAGAGATGATGATGATGACCTAGACTTTTGATGACTTGTAGATACAATTCAAATTGTCGTTGGCCATTTGCTTTTCTTCCAGAAAAGAAATTTTATTCTCTTTAACAAGAATCGAAAGAATTGACATTGATGTTTTTTAAATATTTCAATATTTTATTAATATTTCTTATATTTCCATCTCTTCATCCCACCTTTATGCATTCTTGTAGAAAAATTCACCATCAGAAAAAAAATTCTCTTTGCTCTTCTAGGAACTACATTTTTCTTCTTCGTCTTCCCATTAAAACTCAGTCTTGTAAGCCATCCCTCAAGATGCTATATTATATCATTCAAGCCTGTCCCTGTGTTTTTGGTGTATAATCGACCTGACATTAAATATATTACTAAATAAATTCAATAATTACAATTTTTACTATTCAAACAATTCTCATGTAAATGCATTGTATGAATTAAAATATTATTTATTATTAAGGTAAAATCTGCTTATAGTTCAAAATGTAATCCAGGAATACCATATTCGAAATCAGATTCAGCAATAATAAATATGATTCATGATCAGTTGCCCCATTCCTTAAAACAAACAAGTGTCGTAGTCATTTAGATGGAATATGTTTTAAATCTGTATGTATTTTCGTGTTGGGAACTCTTTTCTGCCGATTGACCTTGATTTTATTTTGCCTTCCCTGGTTGTATCAATCATGTCAAATCTTATAGGTGATCTCTAAGATAAGTTTTGAGATAATCTAAACAATATTATCAATCATTCCATATTATTAAATAATAAAATATTATCCAATTACATAATATTGTTCAGTATTATCAATAATTCTCTTCTTTCAAACTTCCCACTCTGGGTTTAGGACGTCCTGTCAGCCAGGATTCAGGAAAATCCCTCAGGAAGAGAGAGCTACCTGCTGCTTTGACTGTATATTGTGCCCAGAGAGAGAAATATCTGATCAGACAGTTACGAACTGGCAAAATTTCACAATCACTTTCTCTCACCCCTTCTTTGTCTCCAAATAAAAGGTAAAGGATCTGGGATTAACCAATTGCATCAAATTTCTTCATTATTTTCTATTATTTCCTTCACTCATTCAATACATTCATTTACGAAATCAATACATCATTTCCATGTTAGGAGTTACCTTGATCTGGTTTCTTTATACTCACATTATTAGGTTCTGCTGAAGCAGCTCTTCTCAAGGGAATACAACCCTTAAACCACATGTTGTATTAAGCAAACATTTAGAGATTCCGTAGCACCATATACTCATCTTGATCCAGAATAATACACATGGAATTATCATCGAAGCAAGTGTGGGTGTCTTTAGGACATGCCTCCTAGTCATATCTTTATACCCAAGGTGACAAGCACTATGCCTTACACATAGAAGGTGTGCAAAAACCAGAACTAAAGATTCAATAAATGAATGGATATATTATATTATTATTACTCTAGTAGAAGACATAAACAATGACCCGAGCATGCAAACTTGATAAGATAAAGGCCCTGCTTTCCAAGAAATCATAGTGAGGTACATGTGAAAAAAGAATAACAGGGCAATTTGAAAAGTGCCATAATAAAGGTAGTTAGAAGTTAGCAGAGTCAACAAGAGTAGATAGTCTTACTTGGATAAATCAGATAATTCTTCATGGAAAGCCAATGTTTTGTTGAGTTTTTTAAAAAATAGGGGGATTTTTCAGTTCAAGATGAAGAGAAATTTTTGGCAATAGAAGTTTGAACAACCAAAGTTATGCAAGATGAACAATTTCTGGAGACCTACTGTCCAACATGGGCCTATAGCTAACAATATTGTATTGTAGACTTAAAAATTTAATAAGACGGTAGATTTATGTTGTGTTCCTACCTCAAAAGAAAAAAAGTATTTTAAAAAAGGAAGTTAAATTAAAAAAATAAAGAGGACAGGAGGAAACATGTGGAGGTGATGAATAGGTTAAGGACTTGATTGTAGTGATGGTTTCACGGGTGTATATTATCTCGAAACACATTAAGTTGTACACATTAAGTATGTACAGCTTTTTGTGTGTCAGTCATACCTCAATAAAGTGTTTTGAAAATGTTTTTATTTGGCATATTCAGACATTTGGAATAGGACTAATATGGCTGGAATGAGATGATAAAAGACTGAACATGGATGACGACAGAATAGGCACATGAGGAAAAAAAAAAAGCCCATCATCTTTAAAGTACGTTATTCCAGTCTTACCAAACAAAACAGCAAACAACTCACACATACTTATTACCAAAGTTGTCTCTTTACATTGCTAAATGTTCTGTCCAGTAAAATAATGCATGAAATAACATATTACAGAAATAAATAACGGGCTGGAGGAGAAAGCATGTTTACAAATTAAGTGTGTTGTTAGAATGCATCTGGCTGTAAATTAAAAAGAAAACAAACTAAATGTGCCTTTTAAAAAACAAATATTATATCCCATAAAAAAGACCAGAGTAATTTACTACAAAGATTATTTGTGCCAGAAAAAATAAAAGCACTGTTGTTGCATTATAAAAATGGAGAAGGAAATATGTTTCATTCCATTTGCTGTTTAGTTGATGAATATTGTCATAAATATCACTTTTTACAAAAAAAAGTGAAACAATTAAAAAAAGGCCAGAGACATAATGACTCCAGGATTAGAGAATTCAGCAGCTCAAAAATATAATCAAGCACACATGATATTCTCATATTTTGCTCTATCATCTTTGCTTCTCAGCTTAATCTACAGGATGGCCTCCTTATGGTCTCAAAGGCATGGCTGTTTAAAGTATTAGACCATAGCAAGCGAACAGAAAGATAAAAAGAGTGGGCATCTAGTCCTCTTGACTGTAAGTGCCACTCAAATACACATCCTCCAAGTGGGGCCAACTATAATTGATTTAGAGCTGTCAACCTCCCCTCAATCACACAGCCTCATGGAAGAAGTTGAATGTCAAAGCACAACTGAGCTGCTGGTAGGAAGGGGACAGATGGGTCATGAATAGGCAACCAGTGGAATCTGCTTCCATGTTTACTTACATAATGCAAAAAATATTTTAAATTACAATGCAAAAATATCTAATCAATTAGTGGGATCTAAAATAATGTAGCAGGTCGGTCCTGCGGTGTAGTGGTTAAAATTCAGCATGTTCCAATTTGGTGGCCTGTGTTCATGGGTTCAAATCCCAGGCATAGACCTACACCACATATCAGCCATGCTGTGGTGGCAACTCACATACAAAATAGGGGAAGACTGGCACAGATGTTAGCTCAGTGCTAATCTTCCTCAATCAAAAGATAGATCAATGAATGAATGAATGAATGAATGAATGAATAAATAAATAAATAAATAAATAAAAGATAAAAATAATGTATCAATAGTAATGATTTTCCTACATATCAATAGTAAAGTGTTTGATAACGCAGTATTAAAATCTCATTCTCACTCACAAAAACATAAAAATCTAATGCACAAAGTACATTAGTTAGACTGTGTTCAGCTGAAAGTGATAGAGAACCTCATAGTGGTCTTAAGTCATGACATTTGTTATTTAGGTTAAAAGAATTTCAGAAATAGACAGATGCAAAGGTATTTTTTTCTATCAACATTTTGATAACAAAGACTCAGGCTCCATATAACTTTTGCTTCAATATGCTTAGTGTGTTGGATTTTATTTTTACAAGAGTCTGCCACTGCACAGCATCCACATGGGAAAGAACGAGGAAGAGTCAGCTATAGCATCCTATTTGATGCACGTTTTATTTACTGCAAGAAAGAGACCATACAATCAGATTGTCATTGATTTATGTCCATGGCGCATAACCCACAAGTGAGGTGGAGCACACTCTGGCAAAAATTAGCTTAGATCTGTCACAATCGGCTTAGTTCACTCAAAATTGTGGTTATAATAACTAGGTAAAATGGAGGAAGGATACTAAGTAGGTAGTTACTGTATGTTATGAAAAGCATAGTTTTAATTTTGGCTAAAAATGTGTTTGAGAAATGCAAAAGAAATTGAATAAATTTAGCGCCATTAAATTTCCCAAATGGAATGTCTGAATATTACAAAAGTCTGTATCCTTTCCTAAATAATTTTTAGCTTTAACGCAGTTCAAACCACTTTATCAAAGGAATTTACTTTGAAAGTTAAGAATTTTACTACCTTTTTTACGAAACAAATTCAAGTTAGAAAAATCGAGAAACAGGATTTATATAGAAAAGTGATTTAAAAACAAAAGCTGTAATTACGGCAATTGCATTGTTCTAATATCATTTGTAGAAATAGGGACGAGAAAATAATGCCAACTTTCAACAATAAGAATAGGTGCTTCCTGCTCCAAGGTCAGAGTTGAGTAGTTGTGGCAGAGACCCTATGGCCCACAAAGCCTAAAATATTTGCTCTCTGTCCCTTTACAGTAAAAGTTTGTGAAATACAAATTCATAGCCCAGGGTGCAGCCCTTGAATGATGGCTGATGGGCATGGCTGCATATGCACTGCAGCTGCCTCACCCTCAGCTGAGAAGACTTGGTCCCATGTGTTCTTCATGGCTCACAGAGCTCCCCAGTGCGATTGAGCTCTAGGTGAGCACAGTGGTAAAGCACTTGATGTCCATGATGCCCTGCCTTCCTTTCCAAGCCTCACTTTCCCAGTACCTCACTGGTATGTTGCAAAATCCCCGCCACCTAAAATATTCGCCCTTAATCCCTCAAGTTTATGGGAACATCCAACTAAAACAGGACCCAAACTTGGAACTTTTGGAGATGGATTATCACTTACTTGAAGCTAAAAGAATTCTGACATAGGAGGGGACTGTTTAATGTGAATATTATTAACGTAAGTCTATGCAACTTTGTGTCTCACAACCTAATAAGGTGTGGGCTGTGGGCCCTATGGTGCCAATGAGACTGTTTTTTTGGTCTTGGGATTATGGAGGAGTGGCTGACTGAAACACCAAGACTTTCCTTTCCTTTTCAAAGAGGTCAATGTATAGGGCGTCCAGGAAGCCAGTATGCAAACAATGAGAGAAATCGCTGTCTGATGAAAGTTGTGACATTTCTGGCATTTGAAGATTCTTTAGAGAAGACTCAGGCTTGCACAGCTCCTTGCTTCTCTGTTGTCATAGCAGTGGTCCCTGGGGTCTTTGTGAAGCACCGAGACACTCCTGTAAGCAAGAATTGGACTCTCAGCTACATCCTCTCTTCTTCCTCACCCTCTGCTTCCTCTGCTCCTTACTTTTCATCGCCTGACCCAACAGAGCCACCTTAATTATTCAACAAATCACATTTACAGTTGTTTTTACTGTGGCTATTTCCACTGTCTTGGCCAAAACTATTACTGTGGTTGTGGCCTTCAAGGTCACTGCACCAGGGAGAAGGATGTGGCAGTGGTTGGTGTCAGGGGCACCTAACTTCATCATTCCCATCTGCTCCTTTATCCAGCTGAGTCTCTGTGGGATCTGCCTGGGAACCTCTCCTCCCTTCATTGACACAGATGCACACTCTGAACACGGCCACATCTTCATCGTGTGCAACAAGGGCTCAGTCACTGCCTTCTACTGTGTCCTGGGACACCTGGGTTCCTTGGCCCTGGGCAGATTCGCTGTTGCTTTCCTGGTCCAGAACCTGCCTGACATCTTTAATGATGGCAAGTTCCTGACGTTCAGCATGCTGGTGTTCTGCAGTGTCTGGGTCACCTTCCTGTCCATCTACCACAGTACCAAGGTCAAGGTCATGCCGGCCGTGGGGAGCCTCTCCATCTTTGCCCCCAGGGTGGGGCTATTAGACTACATCTTTGCCCCCAAGTGCTGCATTATCTTCCTAAGGCCAGAGAGAAACACATCAAGAGTGTTAAGGCATACAAATGGTTTAGGCGAAAATAATCAATATGTATTTTTTTTACCAGAATTTGCATACCCCTGAAAAATAAACTACCAAATTTTTGCAAGCAGACTTTAAGTGCCAACTAAATTTACCTTACATCTCCAATTAATTTATTGTTTTACATTTCTTTTGGCTTTGTCCAATGATCCTCGGGTATTCAAATGCACAAATACACAAAGATGGATGTTACCTCAGATTAATTTTCCTCTAACATTATCTGTGGTAGCTTGCATAAATGACCACACATCAGTCCTCTCCCTCCATCTGTGTGTTTTGTCAGTACCATCCCACTTTGACTCTGTGTGTACTTGGCCTTGTAACTTGTTTTGGTCAATTGGACACTAGTAAATGACATAAGCAAAGGCTTGAAAAACACCTTCTCATTGGTACTTCTCTTTCTCTGGCTGCGCTTGGGAAACCTGTGACCATCAATATGTAAGTGACATACTGCACATTTCTATCACTCCAGGTGACTTCAAGTCAACAATCAGATATGTGAATAAGGCCATCGTAGACCGTCCAATCCCAGCTGAACCATGAATATGCCTAGATCAAAGATCTTCCCAGCTAACCCACAGAATCTTGAGAAAAATAAGTCATTCTTCCTTTAAGTCACCAAATTTTAGGATGGTTATACTGCAAAAGCTAACTGATACATGATACTGTTATTGAAATTTGTCCTTTCATTATAGGTTAAATTACCACAGATTTCTATTTCTTTATCCAATATTGTAGACTAAAATATTCCTCTCAAGATTCAGTTTCTAAAAGAAAATCTGACACCATATCATCGTCCATTGTACATTCCTCATCCCTCTTTTCAACAACACATCTTTAAGAATACATATTAAGAATAACTTTACTAATTTTATGATCATGGATATTCTCCTGTATTGTCATCCACCACTGTTATGCGCTGAGCATTTCTACTTTTAATTTTAGCCTTATAATCCATTTGGAGTGATTTCCCTGTGAATAATGTTAGTCGATGGTCCAATGTTTTATTTTGCAAAGGGATATCTTATTGTCTATAAAACAATTACTGCATCATTTTAAAAGTTGATTTTAAATACAGTGAATCTGAATGATGATTGGAAAATGGATATTCTTTTCATTCATGATTGTAGTATGTCTCTCCATTTCTTCAGAGCTTCTAGGTCCTTTGGTGTATCTTTATAATCTTCTTCATTTATCTCACATAACTTTTCAATTATATAATTACATATGGCTTCCTGTTGCATAAATCTAATTATTTTAAATATTTCATTTCTCCTATGACTAGAATAATTACTTATAGGTTTAAACTAGTTCTGGCTCATATAAACATATTTTTCATATGGTTATCTAGTATCTTTTCACACTAGCTAACTTATTTAAAAGTTCTAAATTGTATAAGTTATTTCTCACTAAAATAATAGATTTTTCTCTTCTTCTCTAATATTATTTACCTTATTCTATCTATTCTCATTTTCAAATGACTGGGTTCTCTTGTGCCACAGTGAATCACAATAATGTTTGCCAGGAGCATTTTCCTCTTCTGAAGTGTAGCATGAACACCAGATAAATTCTTTGTCAGTGCAAAGCAATCATCTAAGAGAGAGAAAACAAAAACGTGAAGAAGAAAACAAAAACAAAAACCATTTCTACCTGGAAGTCAACAGACTTCCCTCTCTTGGTTATTTAGTGCTAGACATGTTTTGACAATGTGCCCACTGAGAACTAGTGGATCTCACTCTAGTTCCAGGAATTAATCTTGGTCAAATAGTTTAACCTCTTTAGACTTTCTTCATCTGTATTATGGAGAGCTTGAAAAGTGTTTTTGAGTTTTATAGTCCTATGATTCCAAGGTGCCCTTTACCCAGACGCACTTGACAAAGACCAGAGTGAATTTTCAGTTATCTACTTCTCCATCAACATCGTTATCCACATCATCACTTAAGGAGGAAGATTGCCCCTGAGATAACATCTGAGCCAATTCTCCTCTAATTTTTGCCTGTGGGATGCACCACTCCTCAAGAATGGCTTGAGGAGTGGTGCATTAAGTGTCTGCTGGTTTAGAGGCCTGTGCCGGGAATCCGAACCAGTGAACCTCAGGCCACCAAAGCATAACACGGGAACTTAACCATTACACCACTTGGCCAAGCACACAATGTTATTTTTGTCTGAGGAAGAGGATGTATGGAAATACTTAACTATGGTTTGTAAATAGACATTTCATAGGGCAATTTTGTCTGCAAGTATGCAAAGAGAGGGTTGCAATATGTCTTTGTACATAAATATCTAAGTGGAAACTTAACATGGCTGGGACAAGGAAGGACATGACAACATGATACATCTACAACTAATACATCTACACATACAAAGAACAAAAGAACCCACTATGTATTCGATCGGGATACATAGCATTAGGCTAGACTTGTTCAAAGACATTGAAACTCTGACCCCAAATTCCCACTTCCTCCACCCTACAAGGGATCCAGCTTTGGGTCATTCCGGAGGCCCAAAATCCCAGGTCCAGCCATTGCCCAACCTGGAGGGGCTCCACAAAGTCCCTTGACTTGTCACCATGAGGTTAAGTGTAGGAGTGTGCTAGAGTTCAGACAAGGGGACTAGGTAGGGTGACCATGGATTTCAAACGATAGCAGTTGTCCTAGCATCTTTCAGATGCACTAGATGCTGGACTTCCTGCTGGTTCAGAGTCAGGACGTCAATGGAGCACTTGCGGCTGCACCAGAAGTGAACTAAGACGTGCACTGGAAGTGGACCGAGATCAGCACCAGAAGGTGAACACAGGCTTGCAAGAGGGAAGTGGAACATGGCTCCCACCAGTGTGAGTTTTGTGGCAAGTGATAACATCTTAATGTAGAATGTGTGTGTGCCAGCAGTTGGCAGGAAACTGGAGTGATGGGCTTGATGTAAGGAATTTGTGGAGGGGATCTTTAAGGCCTGGGGACCACTAAGCTGTAGTTTGAATAGGTCTGAGTGCCCAATCCTGGTATGCTAAGGTGAGAGGTGAGACTAGCCCTTGTGAATTTTTGTTTGGTTGATTAAGCCAAACTCTGTCCTGAGATGGACTGGTAGGCGGACTTGGGGCTAAAACAGGTTCTTACAGATTGTCAGGGGCCCACACTCACCCCTCCTATTAGACATAGTACTGGAAGTTCTAGCCAGAGCAATCAGGGAAGAAAAAGAAAATAAAAGACATCTGAATATGAAAAGTAAAATTAAAATGGTCTCAATTTGCAGATGATGTCATGAAGTTTTTTCCCAAAAAAGTAAGAACTAATCAATGAATTCAGTAAAAGATACAAAATCAACATAAAAATCAGTAGCATTTCTGTTCACTCTACATGTTTCTGTACATGTTTCTGCCTTTTGCTGGGACCAACTCAAAAAATTAACAGTAGCCTTGTCTCAAGTCAGAGGAGGTGGGTTTCAGTGTGGGAAGCCATAAGTTTATGTGGTGGTTGCAAAACCTGGAAGCCCTTGCCTCAGCCAGAGTCTCATGTCTGTTAGTATTGCATGCATTTTGCAATTCCCAACTCAGTAGTCATGAACTTTAATATTTTTATCTTAAGAATATATTTTACTTAACCCAGTATGTCAAGAAGTATTATGATCTCAATATATGATCAGTATAAATGTTATTATTGAGATCTTCTCTATTCACTTTTTTCATACAAAGTTTTTTTTAAATCCATGCATATTTTACACTCATAACATATCTCAATTTGGACTAACCATACTTTAAATGCTCAATAATGACATATGGCCAGTAGCTACTAGATTGGCTAAGAAAATAATTAATAGATATTATGTTTTTGGAGCTGTTTTAGATTTATGGAAAAATTGAGATGAGAGTACAGAGCCCCCATATACTCCCTCCTCCATACACACAAGCACAGTTTCCATTATTATTAACATCTTGCATTATCGTGGTATATTAGCTATAATTCAGGTAGAAGATTGATACATTATTAACTGAGAACTATATAGTTTACGTTAGGTTTCACTCTTTGTCTTGTACATTCTATGGGTTTAGGGAAATGTATCCTGTGCCCTACATTACAGTATCAAACAGAAGAATCATTTTCCTGCCATAAAAGTGCACTGTGCTCCAGGGCCAGATAGATGTATAGATGTGGCCCTTGTCATTGATGTTTGGGGTGATGGGAACATAGTTGTTTTCCAGCTTGTATCCTCCACTTTACGATGAAAAATAAAGGAATTTCCCACATAATCCCATGTTCTCACAACAGCATAAATAGTGGAGGAAACTAACGCTGAAGGTGTGGAAGTGGATCATCACAACATATTGATCCCTGGGATTAACAAGTTTAAAAGAACTGAGGAAGAGGAAAGGAGGAAGATTTTTAAGAATCAAAAATGTAGCTTTATTTCTGCATTGATCTTGAGCTATGGATTTGGAATTTTCTGAATTCAGCCTGACTATTGCTTCCCCAGGCAAGAACTCATGTGCTTATGGTGTTTCTGCACTCATGATTGGTGTGAAGCCCTGTATGCGTCCCACATGGAATGTCCTGTGGCTGCCCTGGGCCCTGGGTGTATGAAGCTGTCCCTCCCTATCTTGGACTTTGGAGGGAGAGATGCTGGAATGTTCTTGGCTGAGCCCTGACTGACGTGGATACTTTCTGAATCTTTTACCTTACCCTTGATATCACATCCTCTGATGCAGTTATTTTGCAGCATCACAAATGGCATTCATGTGGATAGCTTGTTGACAAAGGCTTGTGATCCCATCTGCCCAAGAGGAGGTGGTCCCTGGAGCCTTGCTATCCAGGGACGCGGGTGAAATCATAGTGCCTAAGGCTGGAGAGGATGTTCCTCAAACATATTTTCCAACTGGTGTTTTCACCTGGACACAGGACCTCAGATGCAGAGACCCGGGGCAGAGAGGGGTCTGGATCTCACCAAGGGAGAGGAAGAGACTGCTGAAAGGCATCGGAGGGTATTAGAATTGCTTTTCCCATCCACAAAAACAACATAAATACATTTGTGCTTTTGTGTGTGTGTTACTATAGGTGACATGTGTAGATATCTCCTTAGGCTGCATGTTCCACCTCAGCTTCTGCTGCCTCACACCTCACGCAGAAGCAAAGCTTTGCAGAGGCTTCTAAGAAGTTCCTTTTGATTTTCTTCTTCCTGTTGCTGCAGTTTCCTCTCTTTGTGTGTCCTTTGGCTTATCCTGACTGCTTTTTGAGAATGGAACCCAGTGCATACAAGGATGGAGATGTGGTTATTGGTGGGTTTTCCCCCTTTATACTTATTTATTACACAGAGGGATCAAGAAGCCTAACAAGGATGTCACTTTGCAGAGGTAAGTGAGCCTTTATTTATATTCTGCTTGATTATTATGATGAATGATGCCTATGGGATCTGTGAACGGATAGACCAAGGCGCTGTGCATCACCTGTCCTGTCTTTCCCCGGCATCCTCACCTTCCCAGAACTGTCCATTATTATCTCTGTCTCTTCCCGCTGACTTTCTTGCTTCCTTCAAAGGAGAGAACAGTGTTTTTATATTTTCCAGTTTTCTTCCTTTCAGTGTTCAATTTTCAGGGCTAGAAGCTTAGTGAGACAGCACTATCCACCAACATACTCCACCATCTCTGCCCTTCCTCATGCCTCAGCTGCCACTGCATAGTGTTCTACCTTCAGATCTGTTGGGGGAGAATTCCAGCCTGTACAGAGGAGCCCCTGGATGGGAGTGATCCTGTGTGCCTGCCCCTCACCCGTCTGTAGTTGTGACTTATTGTCTTTGTTTTAAGCAAGGGCTCGAGAGCGCTTTTTTTTGGTGTTAGTTATTTTTACAAAAGCATGTTAAGGAAGTGTCATCCAAAAATAATGTGTTTTAGAGAAGTGGATCCTGAATTTTATCAAATGCTTTATATACTTCATGAGCATATTGCGTTTTTTTCCTGGCAGAAAGGTGAGGACATTAAAAGTGAGGATATTAAAAAATTATCTAATTTTCTAATAGTCTGTTTAAGATGAATCCTTGCTCACATTTTCTTTTTGGTGCTGGTAACAGGCTCACGTTAACTTCATAATTAATAGAGATATACTTTCTGATTCTATATTCTGGAAGAGTTTCCCCGTAGAGTAAACATCTATTCTTAAGTTTTAGAAACAATTTATCTGTAAACACATCTAACCCACCATATATTTGGAATTTTCTTTCCTAAAAACTCTCTTGAAACCATAAAGAACATTTGTATAATTTTCTATTTGAGCCAGTTTGAGTAATTCCAGTTTCACTTAAAAAGCAGCATTATCACTGAGATCCCAAAAGGCATTTCCATGTTCAGATGCACAACATTCTATCTGACTTCGCTCCTGGTCCCATTTTCTCACCTAATGTTGTTGATGTTTGTCTTCCCCAAATAGTTTTTCTTTATCAGACTTTTCTGAATGATGCCTATTTTATTGAGCTTCCCAAAGAATCAGAGTGACTGATTACTTTTCCTGTGGACTTATTTTATATTTGTTTTATACTCTTATTTCTACTTCTATCTCTTTTTCTAAATTATTTTTTTATGTTTTCTTTCTCCCTTCTCCTTGTTTTGAGAGTTTAATTCACTCGCTTTCCTTTTTATTTACTATTCAAGATATTTAATGCTCAGATATTTTCTCTCAGAACAGACAGTTTTTTTCTCTTCTTCCTTTCACTCTCGTCTCTCTCCAGGGCTCCTTGCTAATCCTTTCTAATCATTGGTTTGATTTCCTGTTTCACCAAAGAGTTATTCATGAGAGTGATTAGTGGCTTATATATTGTCTGATTTGTTTAAGATATGTTGGCAGTTAATGAACATTTGTGCGTGCAAGTTGTTTAAGGAACTGGACTTCAAATCTGCCTGTTCCTCTGATGAGCTACTGAGTCAGAATTTCTGTGGTCGGCCATGTATCTCTCTTCTGGTGGCTTCAGGAATTGATTACTATGTAGAAATTGCTTGCTGGATGAGGATAGGACCTAATATTGTAATAATATGCTTTCTTTGCTTTGGAGTAGGAAGTTTGAGATTTTTATACAGGCACATGTGTGTCTTTATATGTGTGTCTCCAAAAATATTTAATGATAGATCAAGTTTAAAAATATGTACGATTCTTATACTGACTGTTTTTGGATGAAGACTTAGAAGTTAGTTGAATACTCTTTCTATGGTTGTAGTTAGGTTCACTTTACTTCATATTTTTAAAATCATTTTTTTTAAATATATGATTGAACATATGCTTTTTGACTGTTACCCACCTTTTATTCCCTAAATATTTTGCCTTCAGATATGTGTACCATTAGACACATTCATATATAAATGTTTCATATTAGTTGTTCCTTTAATTTGTGAGCACATGTATGGAATATCACTGACAATCCCCTTTCTTGCAGCATCTGTGTCAGTGTTATTTTCCTGTGTCTTTGTGGAATGTTGAGTAACATTCAATATTGAAAAAATGATTAAAGTAACTTCAGTATTCTATAATGGATATATGTAGCATTATCTCTGTGGTTCTACTTTTAAATTTCGTACTTTGTTTTTATTCTTTTTTCCTAGTTTTGCTCCATTTAAAGTAATTTTCCTTATTAAACATTTTTCCACCATGGTGGATATATACATATTTTTCACAATCTATTTTAGAAATTTTTTTTTTGCTGAGGAAAATTGGCCCTGGGCTAACATCCATGCCCATCTTCCTCTACTTTACATGGGACACCACCACAGTATGGCTTGATGAGCAGTGCATAAGTCCGCACCCGGGATCTGAACCCACGAACCCTAGGCCACCAGCAGCGTGTGCAAACTTAACCACTATGCCACCAGGCTGGCAACTATTTTACAATATTTTTAATTTGAGAAATAAGAAGAACCCAGAATCTGAAGTCTTGCCTCACTGACTCCTCAATGTTGGATGAAAAATTAATTAGTATTTTACTTCTTTTCATTTTCCTCAAATTCATTGTCTCTAGGTATAGATTAAGCTCTTGGTTCAAGATGGTTTTAAATTTTATGCACATTCTTTAAAGTAGTTTGTATTTTGCATTTTAAAAAACCACATTAACACAAAGTACTTAGACAATTGTTTTACTTTTTCAGTGTTTACTTCTTGAGTATCGTGCTTTCTTTTGAAACTCGTCATCCTCAAACTTGATTATGGATCTGAATTATCTGGAGGGCTTGTTAAAACACAGAAGGTTTGCTGGACCCCACCCAAGACATTCTGATTCAGTAGGTCTCGAGTGGTGCTGGAGGACTAGCATATCCACATTGTGATTGGAAGCTCCTGTGCCAAACATTTCTTATTTTTTTTTTATTCCAGAGGCAGTAAAATCCGTGTCTCAGTGTGAGGGCTGTCTCTACCTAATCCTTTTATTCTTCACAGGTGTTACGCCACAATAATCTTCTTGTACTCCTAACTCCACCTCAACATTTGGAGGCCCCAACTGACACACAAACGTTCTTCATTTTTCCTCAGAAAGGAGTGCTTTATTTTCAGAAATCTCACACAATCTGCAAAAAGTTTAATGTGGATACTGTTCTCTGCTCTTTACACATTGCAACTTGTTTCTACAACACCTGCCCCAATCTTCCTTGTTCTCAGTATTTAATGCTGTAACATTGGGAACACATGGGGCTTCTGGACATTCTGGACACTGTCCCTTCTTCAAGTTTAATTGATCATATAACATCTGAACTAAGTTGAACTAAAGTTGGCCATACCATGGCTTGTCACATGACCATCAGGTATATGTGTAGTGTGTGTGCACCTCACAGAAACAGAATGTTCCTGGAGTGTGCCTCTCAATGATTCTTCTCCTAAAACTTGATTAAATATGTTCTAAATAGAGGTTCTCAGTTTCAGTTAAATGTACCTAATCCATACATACATTACTAGTCTATAAAATTTTCTATATCATAAACTTATTTTGTTGAATAGCCTGAAAATTATTTCTATGCTCCCAAGCTCACACGTTTGATTTTAAAATTTATTTTCCTTTCAACTTAAAGAAAGAATTTGTATTAAAAGAAAGAAATCCAAAAGAGTATCCAAAAGAATGAAATACTAGGAGTATGGAGGACTAGATACCTCTAAGGGGTTTCCCTCTACCTAACAATATCTTCCACAAAATATAATTTTATTGCATTCTAGAGTTCACATGAAGTAAGCCAAATCTCAAAGGAAAGAAGAAGGAAATTGAAAGCACTAGACAAATTTGGATTCACCCAGTTGTCTAAGGCCAGTACGATCCTCTAATTAAAGGATTTGTCTTTCAGTCACCAGTGACTTGAGGGAATGAATCTGGGAGTCACAGATTAGTTGTGAGTCAAACAAAAATGTCACTTAGCTTGGTGTCACCTCACATGAATGTGAGCAGAAACCAGTGTCATTCTTCCCTGGAGGAAATAATCTAAACTAAATCCTTACATTCTGTACACATTAAAATCAGACAAAAATGAGCTCATGATCAATGTTCATCAAACAAATAAGGAATACATGCTATTTTCGCTAAGAGTCATCAAATCATGAGCAAATTAAAAATAAAACAATAGATTTAAACACTAAAACCTCCAATATTACATTTACCAACTTCAAGATATAAAATAAATGTGTATAAAAAATAGAACGACAAAAAATGGAATAACAAATTCAAACAGGAGACTCTAGAAATGATCTGACATATTTGTCAAAGGGCCTTATAGAACTTTAAGAGAGGAAAAATAAATAAATGTTGAGTTTTAAAACTCCATAGATGAGTTCTACAACAGAAGAGAGAATAGAAAACTAAATTTGAATTCTGATGGAAACAGAATGCAGCATAGAAAGACAAGGAACTAGAAAACATGAAAGATAAGGTAGATATGGAGATGATGAGAGAGAGTAAAGAAAAAAGAGAAATAAAATACTGTACAACAAAAACAAGTGATTCATGAGGGTAAAACTGAAAGTTAAACGGTCTATAAATTTCTCAGGAGATAAGAAACTATATCCACTTCAGGCAATGTGGGCTGGTGGTAAAATAGAAGTAGAGAATATAACTCTCACCCAAATAGAGGAGCTACAAGAGAATATGGAAAACAAGTATAAATCAATAAAGTTTAATGGGAAATAACATAATCAAACTTGTGGAAAAAATAGAAGGAAAACATATAGATAGTGGGAGCAAAACAAGGATATAAATAATCACAACAAATGTAAATGGAATAAATTCTCCACTTAAATACAGATTGTTAAATTTGATGGGACAATGACAAATTTAGCTGTATCTTCTTTAGAAGACGTGAAAACTAAAAAACACGGAAAACTAGAAATTCAATATATAATAGAAGATATAAAGATATGCTAGGAAAATACCAATCAAAAATCAATCCAGGGTAGCTATAATAATATAAGATAAAACAGATGAGGAAAAAAAATCATTCGGAATTAAGTGGTTAATCCCCAATGGTATATAAGTTCAACTTAGCATGAAGATATAGTCGTTATACTACACACGATGTCATGTGAAGATAATATAGCCTCAACTAGGAAAGGAAGGAGGAGAAGGAAGAGATGGAGAAGGAGAAGGAGGAGAAGACAAGAAGAAAAAGAAGGTGGAGGAGGAGGAAGTATAGGAGAAGGAGGCAGAGCAAGAGGAGAAGTAGAAATAATATATCATCATAGTGAAGAATTTAAACTTTCTTTTGAGGCAAACCATAACATATATGTAATAATAGAATATTTGTAAAACAAATTAGCAAGTTTTATTTAGTGGATACACATCGAACCCTATACCCAACAAGTGAAGAACACCTATTCTTCACAAGGACACGGGGAGCATTAACAAGCAGTGAGCATGAACTATGGTACTAATCAATCCTCAAATAATAGAACACTTGAAATAAATACAAGTGACTGCTATATTTTATTCTTAATGGTATTACAGATTCCAGGCAATAGAAATGCAGAGAATTTTCTTTGGCTTATGTGTTATTTGTGTGTAGAAAGTCTGTGAAAAGATGAAGACAACATGGGCTATCAGGAATAGGTACCGTTAAAGATTAATTTTAATTTTATATTTTTAAAATAAGAAATGGATGAGAAGCTTTTTAAACTTTACAATGCTCTCTCTCTTAGATTCCTAAGTGTTTCTAGTCCTTTCAGTCCTTCTTGATTCTTTCAATTGTTCCTGCCTGTTGATGATTCCTCCTTAATTGGCTCTCTGAAGTTCACCTTAGTTTCCTGGTTTTGATGGTGGCAGACGCACAGGTTTGAGGGGGAAGAGGCTTAGGCAATTTGATTGACAGCTTTCTGTTGTACCATTCTCAACCTGCACCTGTCATGCGTCTAGGCTTGTCAGGTATCTTTCAGTTGCAATTATTCTTCCTCCCCAGGGCTATGTCTAATCTCATGCTAATATTGTTGCTCTTCTAGGAAGGATTTAATGGTGTGCTCTTATAAACAAGCATTTTGGCTTCTGAACCAAAGAGCCATTTACAAGTCTACTCTGAATGTGATCTGCTTTTCCATTCATTGTACTTTCTTCTGTGTAATTAACCAGATTCATTCATGAGTGTGGAATTCTGTAAGGACGTTCCACAGCCGGAGTCATGCGATTTTCTTTAGTTATAAATTCTAAGGATTCAGGAGAGCCATCTGTTGCCACAGACATTCGAGTCAATAGCAAATTCATTTTAATAAAGTCACTGTATTGCATTTGAAGGAAATCATTTTGAGGATTTTCCCTAAGGATCCCTATCCCTCTATGCAGGTTTCAGTACAAGAACTACCAGTATGTTCTGGCCTTGGTTTTTGCCATTGAGGAAATAAACAGGAACCTTCATATTTTGCCCAACATGTCTCTGGGATTTGATCTCTATAATGCCCTGCCCAGTGAAAAGAGGACATTGGAAAGGTCCCTGATTTGGCTCTCAGAGTTGGGCAAGGACATCCCTAATTACGACTGCAGGAGAGAGAGCAAGTCTCTAGCAGTCCTTACAGGAACCGCATGGACAATTTCTGCCCAGATTGGAACACTTCTGGAATTGTACTAATTTCTACAGGTAAGACTGGGTGGGATGGGGAGAGTTGAAACCATCTAGCCTTTGGTGCCATTCTCAGGTGCCTAAAAAGGAGGAGAGGAGGAGACTGGGTTTGTGCATCTCTCAAAGGATATGATCTCAAAGGGTAGGTGTACAGGACCTTGATGGGGTATGACATTTCCTTTCTTTGGAGTAGAGAGAAGGTTGAGGGGGAAGGAGATAAAGCAGTTTCCTGGAACGCTGACTGATCTTATTTTCTAGAAAGCTTTCAGGGAGTGGAAAATGATTAGAAAATGAAATAAGCAATTGTCCCCTTCTACCACTCCAGGTGTTGCTGAACAGCCTTCAGGACTGAGAGTCTGATTTTTGCCAATCATCGTCCTCATATTGCTTCCAATTGTCTTTTCCTTTTAGCTTACTTATGGTCCTTTTGATCTTACCCTGAATGATGATGATCAGTTTCCATCTCTCTATTAGATGGCCCCCAGGGAGACATCTCTTGCCATTGGCATGGTCTCTTTGCTACTTCATTTCTGTTGGAGCTGGGTGGGGCTGGTCATCTCGAAAGACAAGAAAGGTGTTGAGTTTCTCTCAGACTTGAGAGGAGAGATTTACAGGAATTGAATCTGTGCAGCCTTTGTGGAAATGATCCCTGTCACTGAAATGTCATATTACTCAAGAACATGGCCACATAATTTGCAAGTATAGAAAACAGAAGGGAATGTGGTTATCATTTATGGTGATGCCAACTCTCTCATAAGCTTGAGCTTTTCTACGTGGGAGCATTTAGTGATATAGAAAGTCTGGGTCACGACATCACAGTGGGATTTTATCCACAGTGAGAGAGAGTTGATCCTTGTCTCATTCCATGGAACTCTCATTTTTTGACACCACCATAGTGAGGTCCCTGTCTTTGAAAAATTTATCCAGACAGTAAACACTTCCAAATATCCAGAAGACATTTACCTCACAATGTTGTGGGTCCCCTTTATTCCTTGCACGATTTCTGAGTCTGACTGTAAAAGACTGGAGATTTGTCCACCCAATGCCTCCTTGGGATGGTTGTCTTGGCAGATTTTTGACACAACCATGACTGAATGGAGTTACACTGTGTAAAATGCTGTGTATGCTGTGGCCTGGAAGCTTCACAAGATGCTTCTTCAACATGCAGAAAGGCAGCCAATGGGATGTGGGGAATGTCTGGGGTTTTGTCCCTGGCAGGTGAAGTCTCTTCCACTTAACAGCATGTACACTTGTAAAAGTGACTTTCTTATGGGGTTCCACAGGTGCTCAAACCAAGCAGTTAGGATTCTTTCTCCAAGAAAAGCACAAGAGTTTCTGTACTTGTTTCACTCTCTAGGAGGTAAATCAAGTCCTGGGTAGTAAGTCATCTACAAGAAGGTTCTAGTTGCAATGAGGAAGTAAGCTATGAGTCAATAGCAATGCTTTGTGTCACAAAGGATCCCAACATTCTGCAGGCCTAATTTTTCAATAGGGAATATCCTGTCTTCTCCAATGAAGCTCTTCAATGCCAAGAAGAAGAGAGCCTGCCCTTTATGTGCATATATTGTGCTGAACATAATAGTGAATATTTTACATAAATGATCTCATTTAATTCTGCTACAAATTTAGGTATTGCTAACATCATTTTGCAGATTGATGGTCTGGGAAAATTCAGAGAGTGCATGAGGGTGGCTAGATTGGACCTTGTACTCGAGATTTGTCTGAATCCTATCACCACTGATCGTCTTGATATTCTTGTCTTTAGGCATTTTCTCTTGAAACTAACAGATATTTTAGAAACGTTATGATATTTTAATTCTCCATATGATTTAATTTGCTTTACTTCATTGGATATTTGTAATAAAGCTACATTATGAAACAAGGATTACAGACAATGAAAGGCTGTCCCCAATTCAGGTTTTTCTCTTTAACACCCGGGCCCACTTCACCACAGGATGATGTGTCTCTTTTAGCTGCACCCCCTTATGAGGAAGATAGAACTTAACAATCCTGCTGCCGACTCAGTGAATTTTGCTGATGAAGGAAAATCAGATTCAGAGTAAACCATTCTAAACTTTTGGAATTTTCCAAACGGGCTTGGACTTAAGGTGAAAGTAAGAGAATGTTCCCCACATGCTCCACGTGGTCAAGAATTGTCTTTATCTGAGACGGTGATTGAGTGGGACACAGGAATTACTGAGGTGGGTTGAACCCAATCACAATTACTTACACCACACATGAATAACCAAAATCTTGTTGGGGTTTTGTGCCCCCTCAGAGCTTCATAAAGGGTCACATATGGGAATTTAACAATTTACTTCCAACTGAAGTAATTTTTTCTTTTACCAATAATCCAAGATGGAAGCAAGACCTTCATTATCAAAAGGCTGCAAGTTGCTGAAGGTTCAGAAGATGGTTAGTAATTTTTAGGAATAAAAAAAATTAAGTTATGTACATGTTTTTTAGAGATAATGTTATTGCACACTTATTACACTACAGTACAGAGTAAACATAACTTCCTAATACAATAGGAAATCAAAAAATTGGTGTGACTCACTTTACTGCAATATTTGATTTGTTGCGGTCCTCTGGAAACAAACCCACAATATGTCTGAGGTGTACCAGTGTTTTATATCATACAATAAGCATGGCATCCAACCAATGAATTGGATTTAGATATTTCAAGATTCAGTTTGTTAAGACCCAATACTCTAAAACACTCCAGTTACTGGAAAATTAGGTAAAAGTCACAGCAGTTACCAAGTGTTATCTGATTTTCTCCAGACTCCACACTCTGTATGCAGTGAGAGTTGCAGTCCGGGATTCAGGAAGAGCACTCAGGAGAGCAAGGCTGCCTGTTGTTTTGATTGCATTCCCTGCCCAGAGAATGAGATTTCCAATGAGATAGGTGAGTATATGCCTTGCAGCGACATTCTCCATATCTATTTTTTTTCTGAAGGGAAACATTTGTCCTGAGCTAACTAAGATCTGTTGCCAATCTTCCTCTTTTATTATTGTCCCCAAAACCCTAGTACATAGTTGCATATCCTAGTTGTAAATCATTCTGGTTCTTCTATGTGAGCCACCACCACAGCATGGCAATTCACAGAGAGATGGTGTGGTTCCATGACCAGGAAACCAACATGGGCCACTGAAGTGGTGAGCACTGAACTTTCACCACTTAGCCATCAGGGCTGGCTCTCCACCTCTCTTTTGTATGCACCGTTCTCCCAAAGAAACAGAAAAGCTCTGGATGAGGACTGCAGGGTCGAAATGTTGCCTTCCTCCATTTAGTAATTTAACTTTTATAGCCAATAATATTTCCTCCCAAAATGATACACTCTCTCTCTACCTTGAACTAGCTAGCTTTACTCATTTTAACATCATTGCAGACATTATCATCTCAAGGAAACCCTTTATGACCACTCCACAGTAACCTAACTTAAATCTCTCTCATGGAATCTAACACATGGTATTGTAAGTTCTTACTTTTCATCTTCTTTAAAGCTACATTTAGATCACATTGAACAAATCCTTATCTTTCCAATGTCTGGTGCTGTTCTTGGCACAGAGCAGGAGCTCAGATGGTGGTATTTGATTTAAGAAGTAAGTATTTCTATGGTGTAAAATGTGCTTATGGTACATCTTGGTCCCCGATCTCCTTGAGTTCACAGTTGAGTAGGGGAGACAACATGTAGTGATGTGAATTCAAGGTGGTGACATAGGGCTGCAATATAGGTATGCAGAGACCATGGGATGAAATAAGTGATAGTATATATGTTTGTGGGGAGGGAAGTGCCATGGACTTCTTCACAGAGGCAGTAGCATTAGTATTATATCAGACTAATGAAGGCGGTTTAAATTCTTGGTGGAATTCTTAGAAATGGCAGAAACTGGCAAATTATCCCTTCATTTAATATTCTAGGGAGCTGAGTAAAGGTTCAACATGACTAGAACACAGACAATGTGGGTTTGGCAGTTGGGTGATGAAGTAGAAGAGGGACAGAAAACCAACCCTGAAGATTATTCATACCATAATTAACATCTTGGAATTACTCAGATTTATGATATTAAATGGTGCAATGCTGGAATAACCTCAATGGTGGCATTATCTAATTTTATTTTTGTGAGTGATATGAAGCTTAATTTCACAACATCTTTTGTATAATTCAATTTTTTTGAAATGTACTGAGATTGATGATATAGTCTGGCATATCGTCAATTTGGATAAAGATTCCACGTGCACATTTGGCGCATGGTAAATTTGGGTATATGTTCCTTATGCACATCTAAACAACACTACGTCCACTAACTTCAATTCCTACATGCTTGGAGATTAATAAATACACTTGTAAACAACCGATGATTAATGAGTAAACTATGATGGATATTAGAATGTATTTCCAATTAAAAATACTATTCATCAAATCTTATGGGGGGGAGTTAGAATTATCATTAGAGAGAAATACATAAGCCTAGATTATATATATTTATATATTATTGTGTATATTTAAATATAGAAAGTTTGAAGCTCTAAATTCTAAGCATTCATCACAAGCTAGAAAAAGAGCAGAAAATTAAACACAAGGAAAATAGAAAACACAAAATGATAAATATTAGAGGAAGTGTTAACACAATATAAGACAAACATCAAAAGGATAAATAAAACTAAATTAGATTCTAATAAATGACAAATATACTCAATAAAATCCTAGTACTAGTGTTCAGCAAAAGAGAAAAATTGCAATAAAAAAATACCAAGGCTGAAAAGGGAGTAATCTGTGCAGATCATATGGAAAATTTTTAACATCAAGAAAACATAAATTACATCATGTTGATACAATGAAAATTTAGAGGAAATTCACAAATTTCCAGGCAAATAAAAGTTACCAAACTGTCTCAAAAAAAAATGAAAAATCTGAATATTTCCATACCTATTAGAGAAATTGAGATCATACTTTAAAATATTTCTAGAAAATTGAATTGTAGGCTATTTATTCGGTACAAAGCTGATGAATCTTCCCAAACATTCAAGAAAGAAATAATATACATCTACTCAATCTCTTACAGAGAATAGGAAAAACAGAAATCTTTTTGACTCACTTTGAGAGACGAGATTAACATTGGTACCAAAATCTAACAAAATCATTGCAGGAAAGGAAATTACAGGCCACTCTCTTTCTTGGATTAAATTCATTTATTCTAAAAAAAAAAAAAATCACATCAATTCAACGTTCCAAATCTAGCTATATTTTATAAGAAGGACATATCATGAGAAAATCAGGTTCATGCAATGTAATTCAGTTCACTAATCTCTGAAAAGAGAGAAATAATAATCTCACTAACTGTAAGAAAAACTAGTAAAATTAAACACCTATTCATATTTTAAAACAAACAACAACAACAGAACAACCCTTACCAAATCAGGAACAGAAGGACACTCTCTTACTCCCATACATAGTATTCACAGAATGGAACTTTATGGTGCACTGTTGAAAGCAAGGATAAGAGAAGAATGTTCAACATCACTGCCTCTATAAGCCGTTTTGCTGGAGGTCTTGCCTGATACAATATTGGCAGGAAAAGATATAAAAGGAATAATTTACTTCAAAGGAAGAAGTAAAATTGATGTTATCTTCAGATGATATTATGGTATAAATGTAAAATCCATATAAATTAATGGATTAACTGAGTTTAGTGGTGGATGAATGCAAGGTTAATATAGAAAGTTTTGCTTCCATCTACCCGTCATAAGACATTCAAAATTTAAAATTTAAAAAATGACATTTACAACATCTTAAAGTATGAAGTACCTAGAAATAACTTTAATGAGACTTTCAACAGATTTCTGTCCATAAATTTATAGAACAGCATTTAGAAAAATGGAGGAAGACTGAAAGAAGTGGAGGGATAAACGAAATTCGTGACTGAACAGACTTAAAATTCTACAGATATCAAAACTGTCAAATTAATCTACAGCTTCCACAAAATTGCAGCTAAAATGATGACCCGTTCTGTGGAAATTACAATTGATACAATTCTTATGGAAATGATAAAGGAAATCTTAGCTAAGAAAATCTTGAAAACAAAGAATAGAGTGGGAGTACTTACTCTACCTGACATCAAGTATTATATCATCACAATAGAGGAGGTTCATCAAGATGATAAACAAGAAAATCAACGGAAACAAATGGTAAGTTCAGATACAATCTGCTCATATAGGGACTTATGTATAGACGTCTGATTTACAAGGAAACACTGAGGAGGAGTGGGAAAATGAAAGCCTTTTCAATAAACCATGTTGGGTAAATTGGCTGTCTTCATGAAGAAGACAATGACTCGCCAACCCTAACTCACACCATCCACAGAAAACGTTATCAGGCAGATTGTAGTTCTAAACGTGAAAAGTGAGAGAATTTAACGGACGCAAAGAGGAAGGAGCAACGCCCCTGTAGAAGGAAAAAGCATGTATTGATACCTGCAAGGATGAGTGGGCACGGAACAGATTCAGAACCACATGAAGTTTTGGGAATCTTAAAAATCAGAGCAGAGGTAGTAGAGGTAGGCAAGACCAAGGTTATACAGTCTTTTTGGTCTTCCTAAGAGTATGTCGGATTTTTTAATGGAGGCTAAACATGATTCCACTTACATGTAGAAGTATCACTTGTGATACAGGACAAGGGCAGGGAACCAGAGTAAAAATACCTTATGATAACATAGGAGAGAAGTGACTAAAATCTTAACAGAAGTGGTGGAAGCGAAATCAAGAAGAAATGTACTGGAGATCATTTTAGATGGTAGAAATGGTCTCATTTTGAAACTCCCTAGGAGTGAGGTCTATGACTTAGTCATCTCTGTTTCCCTAGAATGTAGCATATTATCTGGCTCATGGAGGTTTTCCAATAACTGCTTGCTCATTGAATGAGTAAATCTAGGCCATAGCTTACAGAGGTATAGCTCAGAGGCACAGGGAGGACATTTGGTTTTCTGCTGAGAAAAAAGAGCTTTCATGAATATACAAGATAAATACTGAGAAGGATAATAGCTTTGTTTACTTAACCGGAAAGAAGATGGGCAGTATTAACTGGTAACTGTTCTCTGCAGAGCATTCTGTTACTTGGTGCCTGGAGCAACAAAGGAAGACAATTGGCTAAACTTACCCAATGCCTTCTCTGGGGGCATGCGAATGAGAGAGAATGACTGAACCTGGGCTGAGGACACTATGCATCTCTCCCCAGACATGGATCAGTGTGTGAAGTGTCCAGATCATCACTATGCCAACAGAGAGCAAGATCGTTGCCTCCAAAAAGCTGTGACCTTTCTGGCTTATGAGGACCCCTTGGGGATGGCCCTGGCCTAAATAGCTCTGTGCTTTTCTGTCCTCACAGCTGTGGTGTTGGGGGTCTTTGTGAAGCACTGAGACACTCCCATATTCAAGGACAATAATCGGACTCTCAGCTACATCCTGCTCATTTCCCTCACCCTCTGCTTCCTCTGCTCCTTACTCTTCATTTGTCGTCCCAAGACAGCCACCTGCATTCTTCAACAAATCACATTTGGAGTTGTTTTTACTGTGGCTGTTTCCACTGTCTTGGCCAAAACTATGACTGAGGCTGTGGCCTTCAAGGTCACTGCACCAGGGAGAAGGATGAGGCAGTGGTTGGCGGCAGAGGAACCTAACTTCATCATTCCCATCTGCTCCTGTATCCAGGTGAGTTTCTGTGGAATCTGGCTGGTAATCTCTCCTCCCTTCATTGACACAGATGCACACTCTGAACACGACCACATTTTCATCGTGCGCAACAAGGGCTCGGTCACTGTCTTCTACTGTCCTTGGACATCTGTGCTGCTTGGCCCTGGGTAGCTTCACAGTGGCTTTCCTGGTCTTGAACCTGCCTGACACGTTTAATGAAGCCAAGTTCCTGACGTTCAGCATGCTGGTGTTCTGCAGTGTCTTGATCACATTCCTCCCCATCTCCCACAGCAACAAGGGCAAGGTCATGGTGACCGTGGTGGTCTTCTCCATCTTGAGTTTCAGTGTGGGGCTATTAGGCTGCATATTTGCTCCCAAGTGCTACGTTATTTTCCTAAGGCCAGAGAGAAACACATCAAAAGTGTTAACGAATAAAACACATTCAGCGAGAAAATAATTGAAATGTAAGTTATTTTCATAGGTCACAAGAACTTGCATACACTTGAAAAATAAACTACCACATTTTTGCAGACCCACTTTAAATACCAACTAAACTTACCTTACATCTCCTCTTAATTTTTTGCTTTAAGTTTCTTTTGGCTTTGTACAATTTTCCTCTGTCATTCAAATGAAAAAATACATAAGCATTCATACTAATTCTCATCTAAAATTATGTGTGAAAGATTGCGAAAATGGCCACACATTAGTCCTCTCCCTCTGTCTGTTTGGTCATAGCATCCCACGTTGACTCTGGATAGACTTGACCTTGTAACTTGCTTTCGCCAATGGGACATTGGCAAATGACATAAGCAAAGGCTTGAAAAACAATTGCTCATTGTTGGTACTTCTCCTTCTCTGGCTGCCCTTGGGAAGCCTGAGGCCATCAATATGTGAATGAGTCTAGATAGACTGCACATCTCCATCACTCCAGGTGACTTCAAGTCAATAATCAGATATGTGAGTAAGGCCGTCCTATACCATTCAATCTCAGCTGAGTCACCAATAGGTCCAGATCAAATTAACTGCCCAGTTAACCCACAGAACTTTGAGAAAAAATAAACTATTCTTATTAGAAGCTACCAAATTTTAGGATGTTTTGTTATACAGTAGAACCTAACTGATACATTATGCTACCATTTAAATATGTCCTATCATTATTTGTGTAATTATCACAGAATTCTATTTCTTTATCCAATATCCTAGACTGGAATATTCTTCTCTAGATTAAGTCTCTGAAAGACAATCAGAGAACATATCACGTTCCATTTTACTTTTTCTCTTTCCTCTTTTCAACCAGACATCTTTAAGCATATATATTAAGAACATCTTCACCTATTTTAAGATTATGTATATTCTTCTATATTGTCATCCACCTTTGTTATATGTGGTGGATGTTTACTTTTAATTTTAGCCCTTATAATCCATTTGGAATGATTTACTTGTGAATAATGTTAGTTGATGGTCCAGTGTTTTATTTTACAAATGGATATCTTTTAGTCTATAAAACAAACACTGCATCATTTTAAAATTTGATTTGAAACATATGGACTCTGAATAATGTTTGAAAAACTGATATCTTTGAAACACTGTTTTCAGTCACAAGTATAGTATATCTCTCCATTTAATCAAAGCTTTTACATGCTTTGTATCTCTTTATAATCTTCCTCGTATAACTAATGTGTAGTTCCAATTATTTTAACTACTTATCTTAAATAATTCATTGGTCTTATGAATGGAATAATTATTAACATGTTTAAACTAATTCTGCTCATGTCACAGTATTTTTGAAGTTTCATATAGGAATCTAGCTTCCTTTCACATTACTGCACTTATTTACCAGTTCTAAACGTTATAAGTTATGTCCCACTAAAATAATAGATTTTCTCTTCTTCTCTAATATTATGTACCTATTATTCTTTTGATTCTCATTTTTTCATGACAGTGCTCTCCAGTGCCACACTGAATCACAATAGTGTTTCCCATGAGTATTTTCCTCTTCTTAAGTTTAGTGTAAACATCAGATAACTTCCTTGTCAGGGCAGAGCAGGCATCTAAGTGAGAGAAAGTAAAAACGTGAAGGGGAATCATTTCTAGCTGGAAATCAACAGACTTGCTTCTTGTGGTTGTTTGGAGCTGGAGATGTTATGACAATGTGGTCAGCTGAGAATCAGAGGATCTTTCTCTAGTCCCAGGAATTAGTCTTGGTCAAATCTCTCAACCTCATTTTCTTCACCTGTAACATGAAGAGTTGGATGAGTCTTTTTGAGTTCTGAAATCCAGTGTCTCCAAGATACCCTTCACCCACATGCACTTGACAAAGACCAGAGAGAATTTTTAGTTGTCTTCTTCTGCATCAACATTATTATCCATATCATCACTTAAAGACATATCAAATGTCTACTTTTTCATGACACTGATGAAACAGGTTCCATACCAAATCGCTGTTCATTGGGATAAGAATTCTATAGTTAATTGTTTAGAGGTAAGTATAGGGATGGGCCTTGCTGGAACCAGCAATTAATGGCCAAAAAGTCTTGCTTTATTTTACAGCGAGGCTGTGGAAATATTCCCTAATACACCAGAATTCTTCTGTACTTAGAAAGTATGAAATAAATGGGAGCCTTGAATCCATAGTTACGAGCTAATAAGGATATGATTTTTAAAATTTTGCTAATGATGCCATTTGCCTGCTATGGGGCTGTTCTCTGGTGAGTAAAGTGCAGATGTATTCAAGGCTACTTTCATTCCTTTAATAAATATTTACTCAGCGCCTAACACTTGCTGCAAGATAGCAGTGATCGATCCTAAGAGCATTTATATTCTAGTAGGGTGACACAGACCATAAACTAAAAGACAAACTTGAGGTGATCAATAAAGTTACACATACGTCAAACTTTTTTCATTCTGGACTATTTTTCACCCTTTCCCTACTTTTACTGTTTCCCAGAACTCTAATCATGGATTTGAAATCCCAGAAAGCATGGGTCCCAAGTTTATTCTCGCAACACCCCTGTTTCAAAGACAAAGTGTTTATCATCTGAGAGTATGTCTCTTTAAGACTAAGTTCCTATGAATCAGCATTATTTCCTCACTTTCTTGAGAGGATAGATGATATTATGAAGGGGAAACAAAATATCATATGGGATTTATACTTGAAATGATTTTTCCACTCTAATTGTGTTATTTAATGTGGTGTGATTTGGGGCATGTCAGTTACTCCTTCAGAGACAGTGGTAATAATACCCTGAAAAGCATTCTATAGAGATTAAATGAAACAAAGTATGAGAAACTGTTTTGTAAATTGCAAAGCAATCTATTTCAGCTTATTTTTCTAGTAATATTTTCATTTATCCAATCCTTTTTGACTCTACACAACCTGCCTTGACTGAGTTTTATCATTTATTCAACAATAATAATGGGTCAAAATGGTTGAATATTGGAAATTTCATATGGTTCAACTTAATTAATAGGCCATCCTCATATTTAATTTGGTTATAATTACAGTTAAATTTTTCATGTTGCCTTACCTTGTGCCAGGCACATTCTAGGCATCTGACATGTATTCACTCATTTAATCCTCACAACAATGCTATGGAGACAATAATATTAACCCCTATTGTATGGATGAGGAATATTAGAGGTTATATAATTGACCAAAGTCACACAGCTGGTACCCAACCAGTCTCCCTCCAAAATCTCTTTTAGGGATCCATTAGAGGTCACGGCGCTTACATCGTAAAAGGATCACCCTGGTATCTGGTTGGCGAATGGATCAGAGGGGACTAAGCAAGAAAGCACATGGCTACTGAAATTATCCGGGCAAGCAATTCTGAATACAGGATTTCCTCCTTTTTAAGGTTGAATAATATTCCATTGTATAGATGCCCCAGATTTTCTTCATCCTTTCACCCACGAATTCACAATGAGGTAGTTTCCATCTCCTGGCTATTGTGAATAATATTGCAGTGCACTTTGTCAAGCGATTTCCTGGCACTTAGTGAGTTTGAAAAAACTCTTCTTATACACATTAGTTACTGTAATGAACTACATTTCTACATGTCTAAAGTTTAAATATTTGTCATTCTACAGAAATATCTTGCCTAATCATGATTTGTGTTGTTATCAGTTCATGAATGATCTAAGATTTTCGTGCAAAAATTTGTTATAATGGCTTTTTTTGCATGTATTTAGTAACATTGCATAATACAGGTAGTCCCTGATTCTTGATTTTTAGTAGCGTTTTCTATTAAGCTTTTAAGATAGGAAGTATTTTCCTAGATGTGAGGCAGAGAGCAGAAAAATAATAAAGTGATTGTTATATTTAATTATATCAAAAGAAAACTGTAGTTTTGCTAAATTGTTTTACACACCCTTTGCTTATTTGTAAGAATGGCACATATCATTTTATTAATGAAAAGAAAATTCAATAAACAATTTTAACATAAAACAATATCTATTGAGAACGTATATGAAAATTTTAGCAATATGCTGTCACCAATTTCCTCATCTGCAAAATGAAGATAGATAATACCATCTTCCTTATGGGTTGCTGTGAAAATGCTCAAGAGTAATGTATGTAAAATGCTTATCACCATGTCGGTGAGAAAGTGATGCCCCATTCATTTTTCCACCGGGATGATGACAGCTTTTTTAATGCTTGGAGTCTGTAGTTTTCAAAATACGTTTTACTGTTGTAAAGTGAATCCTTCTTACAAATTCTTTGTAGAGTTAGATCCCTTTGGAATACAAATTCAGGCTCCCTTGTGTGTGCGTGTGTGTGTGTATGTATACGCAAATATCTCCAATAATACTTCAAGCCTTATAATGAAAAGCTACCTTCCCCAATCTTGACTCTGGTTCCAAAAATAACTTCTTTAATTTTCTGGTTGAAAATCTATATTTCTAAATTAGCTACTCATACAGCTTTTTCATTTTTCCTCTTTTGACTATTTATATTTTCTTTCTTCTCTGAAAAATCAACATGAAGAGTTCTTACATACGTTAAAAACATAATTCCCCTTGCTCAATATAACTATTTAATGAATTAGGATAAATCAAAATTCAATGTCTACTGTTTTATGGCATAAGTGTTTACAATTTTATAGCATACAAATCTTATCCAGAGATGTGTTACATCAGATTGTATGAATACATTTTCTTTCTCACTTTTTCCTTTGACCTTTTAAATGGGAAAATTCTCTTGTTTCTTTGTTGTCTTCTTATGGATTCATCACTTGTTCATCTCCTTCCACCAGAAATTTAAATCTCTTTTCAGTAACTTCTGATGCGTGAGACAATTCATGGGCTTCAGGTCTTGCTTGGGGACATCCCTCTTGGGCTTGAACATATACACAGGCCCACATATACACAGTAAGTCTGAAAGGATAGAGGAGAAAAGGATGTTTATCTCTGTGCAAAAGGACTGGGAGACAGTGGCAGAGTGAGAATATTTTACTGACTTTGCACCACTATTTGAAGTTTTCCTATACATGTATCTACGATGTAGTGGCCTCCATCCTCCCAAATTTTTAAAATTAAAATAGCGTTATATCCTGCTCTATTAACTTGGGACAGCAAGTTGTAGAGAAATGTGAATATATGATCCAATTTTTTAACGAAATTAAGAAAAGCAAACACGCACAAATATTTAGAATTCTAAAAATGGGCACATCATTGTATTAGGCTGTGTAAACGTGGGGAAAGGATTGAAGAACAGCTTTTCAACATCCAGCTACCTGTACAGTCTAGGGGTCCACGGAAATCCCCGCCTCCAGCCCCGCCCCTGGAGCTGATTTCCTCCCCCTGTGAAGTCTGCCTGACTTATTCCAGCCACACCCCCGCCTCTTCCCGCCCCTGGAACTGGTCTCCACCCACAACGTTCGGGCCTGGTTCCGCCCACAGCATGATCCCCTCCCACTGCCTGGTCCAGTCTCATTGCCCTGCCCACAACCTCATCCCCGCCCACAGCCTGGTCCTGGCTCATTGCCCTGCAAGCACCCTTGTTCCCGCCCACACAACCTCCCCCCCCAGGTCCTGGTGTCACTCACGCCCTTATCCTCACCCAAAGTCCGCCCCTAGAACTGGTTCCTGCACACAGCCCCGCTCCTAGATTTTGTCCCTGTACTTGGTGCTGACCCAGCCCGCTTTCCAGCTTCGCACTCACTCTAGAAATTACACACCTCCCCCGAAGCTAGGGTGCGTGGCCCCGCCCAGCTCACCGTGCCAAGTCGCAGCCCCCAAACGTTCGTCCTCCTCGAACGACCGCCTGAGACTGAAAGTGCAAGCTCAGGCGTCGCCATGGAAGGAGCGGCAGGTCCACGTGATGTGTCCCCTCTTCTACTCGAGGACTGGATTCCCTTGGACGTTCCGCCGAAGGGGCAGGGCGCGGTAAGCAGCGGGCGGTCGCAGCTCCAGTCACCGTCCAGGGAGGGACCTGGGCCACTGGCAGCCCCGTCAGGGCCCGGCGTCCCTCTGTTCCCCCCGCAGCCACGTTTCCCCCTGGGCTGTTTGCTCAGGGCGCCCAAGGCTGCTGTTCCTCCTGGCTCTGGGCGCCGCCGTCCCCTCTTCAGAGTCCCCGTCATCGTCTTCCTTGTGGTTTTGTCCCCAGGGGGCTTATCCGCGTCTGCAGGTGGTGTTTGGGTTGTTACAAATAGGGGCGCTCCTGGCCTCTAGAGGGGGAGGCAGGGATGCTGCTCAGCGTCCTCCAGGGCCCAGGATGGCCCAACACAGAATTATCTGACCCCAAATCTCAGTGGTGCCGAGGTTGGGAGACCTGCCCCAGGGCCTGAAAATCTCCCAAGCCCTGAATGAAGTGTGGAAATTGTTGACAAGTCAGCGAGTCACTTACAGGGTCCCTAAATGACAAGCTTGTTTAAAGGGTCCAGAGTCACTAAAAAGTCTCTGTCCAGCCAAGTGAGTTGAGCGACTCAAGTGCACACAGCACGAAGCTGCTTTCTCCCATCTTGGGAAGCAGGTGGCTGGATAGGAATTGGGAAAGTCCAGTCACAGCCAACAGTTACAGTTAAATCAGTAAATACAAAAAAAGAAGAGTGAATGGGGTGGCCTTTCCATCCAACACCCTATAAAAGGCCTCAAAAGCTTGTTTGTGCTTTTTTTCCCCCCTCAGACACGAAAAGCATCTGTGGAGCTCAAGTTTGAGGTGAAACCAGGCTCAGGGTCTACCTGTCCTCGCTGATCCATGGATTTCTGTGTGACCAGGTGAGTACCCTGTGGACCTGGTACCAAGAGGTTCCGGCAGCCTCCACTGTGCAGTAGACCTGCCAGTGAGCTTTCCTGGGCTCGGGTTGTCACCACATGGAGTCACTGAGAGAGAAGGTATCTTGAGAGAAATTATTGATGTTTGATGGATTATATTCAAAGGAAAGATGGTAAGGAGTGTGTGATTCTGTGTGGTAAATATTTCAGTAAGCACAGTTATATGCAAATAAGAACACATGAAACAAACGTAAATAACTACAAATGTGTATTATAGTAGAAAATATAGATTTACTTGCATTGCATAATACTCAAATGTCAGGATTTATATATAATATAAATTTAAATATGTTTTGCGTGTGTATGTAGTATTAGAAGACATCCTATTAAATATTAGGAGGGATACTCAGCAACATTCCTTAGACCCATTGAATTTGACTTCTAAAGTCCTATAAATCCTCCACAAAAATTAGAAATAGAGGAGCTTTCAGGGAAAAAGATGATTTGAACTTCTTTGTATTAATAACAAATTTAAAATTGAATTTGCCAGTAGTTAGATTTATTTTGAGCATTTTTTTTCTTTATGACATTTCAAATCATTTGGAGGAGTACTAAGCAACAGAGTAGATTGAAGGGAAGGGCACTAGTCTCCAAAAAGACTGTCCTCACCACATTGCCTTCTAAAGGGAATTATCTTTGTTTCTTGAAACTTTTCTGAAATAATGGTCTGGTGATTCGCGTTGCAGAGAATCTTGTTAAGTAATTTTGTATTTAGTTGTTGGCCTCTACTAATTGTGTGTGTATGTATGTGTGCTTTTTTCATTCTAGCTTTCCTGTGATGTTCTTGAGGGGAATGTGTTCTTGTCATGCAATAGATAGTCTTTGAGTGTATAATTTATAGTGAACAACCATCCTCATTTATTCAGAAAAGAGGGGATTTCCAGGACACAGGACGTTTAGTGCTCAAACCAGGGCAGTCCTAGACATACCGAGATGGTTCCTCATCTCATGAGCCAGGCCCTGGGCCACATGCACGGGGACCTGGAGAACCAGAGAGACCTTGTCCCACTTCCATGGAATTTATATTGTATTTGGGAATTTGGATTTTGAAAAGTTAATGATGAGAGTAATGTGGGAGTTTGGCACAAGGGGAATCCACCTGAGGGGGCAGAGAAGCTCTTTTGAGAAGGACTGATATTTAGCTTGATAGCTAGAGTTGGGACTGGATTTAGCTAATAGGAGGGTTAGACTGGAGTGAGGGTGTGGGAGTGTGTTCAAGAGAGCGTTTCAGGCAGAGGGACCCGCATGAGGAAACCCCTGAATCAGAGAGCCTGGTGTGTCCATAAACTGAGAAGTGGGATGGCTGAGCCGACTCAAGACAGGGGGAGGGGTGTGAGCCACACCGGCGAGGGGGACAGGCTGGACCAGATCAGGAGTGACTTGGGACTCTGTTCTAAGACCAGTGGGAAGAATCTGGAGAGATGCGAGGAGAAGGATGATGTGATTAGCGTTTGGTCTAAGCACGTGTGTTAAAATGGACTGCATGGTTAAGAATGAAGACTTAAGAGGCAAGATGGGAGGAGCTGGGAATAAGATTGGGAACAAGATAATTGTTCCCTACGCCTGGGTGATGGCTGTGGAGTAGGAAAGAAGTAGAAAGAAAAGACCTTGGAGTGTAGAACCGAGAGAATGTAACGGTACTTTCTTGCCTGCATGTGTCAGATGGCACAGGGCACTGACTGTTCTCGCTGCTGTCCATGCAGACCTGCAGGCGCCCCCTCACCCAGGTCTGTGTGTTCACCCCTCTTTGCCACTCACAGGACCCCCTCCACATCCTAAAGAAAGTCAGGCCTTACTTGTGAGGGGGTTGTTTCAGATGGAAGACACCGAGGAGAGCCCCACCAGACATCAGAGCAGCCTCTTCAGCCTCTCCCTCAGCTTCCTCCCTTCCACTGTCTCGCTTTCCACACCCAGAAGGACACCTGCTCAGTAATCCACATCTCCATGATCTTCCTCCTGCAGGCTTGAGAAGGGTGGTGCAGCAACTGGGGTGGACATCATCTGCACCTTCCACTCTGACACCCGCAGGTCCCAGGCTGCACAGAGAGCGACTAACTGGGAGTTGAGCCATGAGACTCAGCGAGTCACCCATCTGGGCTCCTTCACACTGGATGGGGACAGCCTCTACATCAGTGTTGAGGGGCTGTGCTACAGCCACGCTGTCTCTCCCAGTCGGAGAACTGTGTTGCCTCCGTTGCTCTAAAGTGAGCTATGATCCATCGCTCTATCCTCCTGGTCTGGTTTCACTCTTCTCATCACTGTGTGATAACTGGGTCCAGCCACTTTCCATCTTGTTGCCTGCCCCCTGAACACCCCTCCTCACTTGCCCTCTGCTGTTCCCACAAAGGTCCCTACATCCTTCCTCTCCCTTAATCATTTTGTTCACCCCAACTCTTGCTCAGCTCCTCTCGTCTTCTCTCCACAGGTTACACCTATGGAGTTGAGGTCCCGACTACCATCAGTGAGTATTCCTGTCCCTGATTTCCTGTGTCCCATCCGCATTTGGGGTTGGGGAGCACTTGTTCTCCTTCACCTGCTGTCCTTCGTGAGGGAAGCACCTGGAAGGGCCCTAGTTCATCCCTTCTCTCCCTCCTGGGTTCTGGTGGAGAGTCCCAACCCAGGGTGAGAAAGCCTTAGACACAGACATGTTCTCCACCACATTCTGACCCCACGTGGTTTTCACTTTAATTCTCCTAAAGCCCCGCCCTTGGTCCTCCTTTTCCAGGTATCCCATCTGTCTGTCCAGTTTTCTGCCCATCCATCTGTCTCTCCTCCGAGTTCAGTCTCTCTTGTTCACCTCTCTCTCTCTCTTGGGCTCCTTTCATCCACAGGCTTGCTCATCCCTCTACTCACACAGTCACCCATCCCCCCTCACTCTCATTTATGCTTCACCTGTGAATGGTGGTCCTGGGAAAGACACTGCTGTAGCCCGGGTGAGCCTGGGGGATCCTCCCACTCTATCCCTTCCTGATGACAGCCCTCGCCACAGCTCCCGAGCCGGTGACCACGTCCGTGCGTATTTGATCATCACCTGTGCCACCAGAAGCCACCACAGGTAGCTGAGGACCCCTTTTCCTTCCCAAGAGAAGTTTTCCAGCCCCACCCTTCCACCAGCCAGTTGTGATCCAGGAGCTGGGAAAACAGGGTGTGAAATTCTGCTATTAGGGCAATCATGCTGATCAGAAAGATTATACCAATGATTCAGTATAAGTCCAGCCCTCAGAGAGCCATAGTCTTGTGAAATTAACACACCATTTTAATACAATGTGGGATGTTTTGGGGAGAGGCACTAGCCATAATTTGGAGGGGAAGAGCATGCTAGAGAAATTTTCACCAGGATGGAGGCTTTAAGAATGAGTAGGAGGGACCCTGGCAAATAGAGGATTCCATAAGCAAAGGCTCCGGCCAGAAACAACATGCCATATGGGGAGAATTGAAAAGAATTTGGGTTGCATGAAGCATAATGTTTAACCCGCAGTAGATGGATAAAATGAGACTGAAAGGTCAGCAGGAGCCAGATTGAGTAGAGCCTTGAGTGCCAGGTCAAGAAGGTTGAACTAAACACTGAAGGCCATAGGGAGCCATGGGTGGTACTAGAGCAGTGGTGGCCCTAGTGAGGTATTCATTTCAGAAAGATTCTTCTAGTAGTCCACGTAGAACATCCTTTAGACAGAGCATCCAGTGAGCCAGCTGGGGTGTTGGTCCGGGTGAAGGAAGTTAAGACCTGAGCTAGGACAAGGATGGAGAGAGGGAGTTTATGTGAGGACCAGTGTGCAAGGTGAATGGGTGTTACTGGGAGGGAGGTGGAGCTGAGCAGATATGCTGGTTCTGACTTGGGTGACCACACGGGTGAGTGGTGGTGCCACTGGGACAGAAGACGACAGATTATAATGAGTGCAGGACTCTGGTGTGGTCTCATGCCAGCTTTTAGAGATGGCCATCGCTCTCCCTTTCATCTTGCAGCTTTGGGACACAACCTGAAGACTCTCATAGTCAACTTCACCATCTCCACCCTCCGGTATTCATCACACATGAGCAACGGCTCAGCCACGTTCAACTTCACTGAGAGGGTCCTGCAGATCCTGGTGAGACCCTGGTCCCAGCAGCTCCTGGTGGGTTAAATCCCACCCAACCCCTCCCCCAACCCCTGTCCCTGTCTCTGTATTAATTTTCAGGGACTGGGGACATTGGTAGATGTAATTGGAGTGAGTATGTGCAGTAATTTCTACAGAGGTATTCTATTTTTCAGACACAGATAAAATAGTGTGGCTACTCAATGCATCAAGAAAATGAATAACTTATCAAATTTTTTCATGATGTGAAGTCTTTAAAGAGTAAATGTCGTGGTTAAGAGCACAGAGTATGGAGCTAACTCCTCATGTCCAAATTTCAGCTCAATCCCTTACTAGATATTTGTATTGACTGAGTTATTTACCTGAATGGTGCCTCAGTTTCTTCATCACTCAGTTGGCAATAATGGTCAGCATACCTACTTTGTAGGTTTATGAAAAGTATTAAAGGAGTTAATGTTTGAAAAATGCTTGGAACACCTATTGTATTGCCAATGGTGTACCTATATATTAGAAATAAAATTTAGAAAATCTTCTGATACTGCCTGTGAGCCCCAGAGTGTGAGACTGTTGCCTGGATATATGTAGAAGGTACTCCATGACATACGATGAATAAATGAGTGAACAACATTGGCGAATGCATTACCAATGTCACCTATGTCACCTAACAGACATTCCCAAGCTGAACCACACGCAGACATTCTTGCTGTGTCCTGTATCACATTCCCTGGAGGAATCACTGGGGCTTCTTGGACTCTGGTAACCGTGCCCACTAAAGGTTCTTTTCTGTCAGCATACCCCAGTATTTGTCCAATTGCTGCAGCTCACAGGGTCTGCGCTCTGATCCTTGTCTTCACTAGAGGGAGAAGTGTCATCCCCAGAGCTGGGCACACGCAGAGCCTGAGCCTTGGAGAAAATGATTCCCTGGACCTGGGGCAGGTAGAAGAGTACAGGGACAGAGTGGGATTTGGGGAAAATCCTCCAGGTGTTGTCAGAAGGGATGGAGGCAGGGGATGTGTCAGCAAGGACTGGTCTGGTTGGTGGGCCTTGGTGGTTAAATAGTAGGGGGGCTGGGAAGTTTCCTAGGTTCTAGCATAATACAATCAATATGACGGTCATGAAATCAGAATCAGCCTAATTAAGGCCAAATTAACCCAATGTCAGCTGTTCCCTGACTGTCTAATCCAGTAGTGACTTATAATAAGGGTATTCGTGTTCTATCATCTCCTTTTCATTGATTGGCTAGAGTAATTATTCTTTACATAGCCTGTCTATTTTTACATAGTAAAGAAAAAGTGAGTTTTAAAACAACCCTCCTTGGAAAAGTCTCCCTAACATATTGAATTAATAACAGAAGCCACAACAGGAAATTCACCACATATCTTGAGCTTTAGTCTCTGGTTTTAGATCTTCCTAACTGGTAATTACCTTGACTTCTGCCTTCTTTCTTGAGATTAGTCCACTTAGGACTAAGTAGGAGTGCAACCTCGTGGCATGTGAGAAGTGGTGACTCTAGGAAGAGGTTTGTTTCATTCTTTCAGTGTGTGTATGTGTGTGTGTGTGTGTGTGTGTGTGTATGACATTTTTTGCTGCAACTTGCAGTGTGGGCCAGTGTAGACTCTTTTTCTAGGGAAAAAATTTCCCTAACCACTTTCTCTGGAATTTATTTTCACTGATGGCTTCAGCGGCACTGTCCAATAGTAACATTAAGCACTCTATATTATAGAATTTAATTTTTTTCTTAGTAGCCACATTTTAAAAAATTAAAGCAAACAGGTGAAACTAATTTTAATAGTATATTTTAACCCACTATAACCAAGATATCATCAATGTGGGTGCAGTCTATACAAAACTTAATAATGAGAGAGTTTATATTTTTTTCCTGGGTTTCATAAATCCAGTGTGTACTCCTTACTTACAGCACGTTCTCCATTTGTAAGTTGAGTTTTTTCAGACATACATTCTCTGTAATGAGATTTAATGTTCACAGTTGTCAAATAAGAATCACTAGAAGTGGGGTGGATGATAATTTTACTACTGATTTAAGCTCTAATTGAGCTATGAACACCTACTGGTCAATGGGTTAATCAAATGAATAGTCATATAGTACAGAAGAATACTATGATTTGGGATTTAGAAAAAGACTGGGGAACGTGGGTCCTGACAGGGAGCACAAGGGATTTTGTTGTTGAGAGTGACAAGGACGAGAAGAGAATAAAGTTATACTCATAAGTGTCTAACAACATGGGGGAGAAGAAATTACCTGCCGTAGTCCTGAGTTTTGACCTCGAGCTTTCTGTTCTTGACCCAAATCTCTTTGATGATGTCCCAGGACACAGGTAAGATTAATCCCCACAAGGAGAGAGGGAGGGTAGAAGTACAAGGCATCTGACATAATTGTCCTGGGAAAGCAGGCTTCATTTATCACTCTGATCCACATTCACAATTTATTTTTATATGGTAAGAGGAAAAGAAGTATGATGGTCAAATCATCACAGAGGAAGCAACATGATTGTGGAAACCAATCCAACCCAAAGCCAGGTTTGAGCATCTCCATCCCTTTGAGGATGTCCAGTTACATATTCAAGAGGACAGTTACTAGAATCACATCCTATCCTGGCAATGAGGTCAGATGCCATCAATGGGAGGAAACGTTGGAGCAGCACCAACAACTCTGCTGGCAGAAGAGACTACAAGGTCTCCAGGCCTGCAGAGTGCAGGTGAACTGTTAAGTCCTTTGGACTTTGACAAAACTCTGCTGAATCTTTCACCTAGTTGCACAGGTGTATCCCTGCCAGGTGTGTTCACAGGTGGTCTGAACTCCAGTCCCATGCCCACCCCTGCCTGGTCTTCAGATTCAGCAGAGACGATCCCAGGAGCTGGTCTGTACATCCCACAGCTCCTTTGCAAACAACTTCTGGTGACTCAGGAGGATATCAGGAAACAGGAAGAGAAAGTGAAGCTGGCAAGAGACAGACTGGCGGTAGCACTGATGCAGACAGACTGGCTAGTGAGGCAGGGAGAGTGAGGGGCCAAGAAGGACGTCCCGACAAACACTGTGATAAAAGACAAGACGGGGTAGATGCCATGGAGCTCACACTACATTAATGCCTCTGCAGGGGTCATAAGGTTTTCTTGATTTGAGCTCTTGAAACTTTAATATATACCAATACTTTTGTTTTCTTTGATTCCTTTGCATGACAGAGAAGATACGGACAGTGATCCTTCTGAGGTGGGAGATTGAGTTTCAGGTGAGGAGAGAAAGGAGATCTTTCCTTCCTTTCCTTTCCTGAGTGTTATGTATTTGTATTTTAAGAACAACAGAGAGTTATCACAGTCAGGGGATTCTTTAGAGTTTTGCCCTCACAGTCACAGAGAAAACATACCTAGTCCAAATGGATTGTTCTTTTTGTGTAATATTGCAATAGATTCCAACATAACATTTCACTAAAGAGCTGTTATATCTGTCTTCTCAAAAAAGAAACCTACTTCTGGGTCTCTATTTTTCTGGTATTTGTTGCATGTTGAATCACTAGTTGCATACAATGAAATACTGGATTTTCCCTTTTTTTAGATTTATATGCGTTGGAAATTTGATTCATGAAAATTGATATGCCATTGCGGTATCATGCTGTCAGGAGAACGACTGTTTTCAGCATCACAATTCTCACAATAAGACAGTGTGTTGGGATTTGTCTGTTTGTCTGATCGAGTATGTTGCACTCTTCAAATCCTCCTTATCATTACTTACTTTTACCCACAGATTTATCAGTTTATGAAGCAATGTGTTAAACAATAATAGAGTATCTTAGTATTTATATATTCCCTAAAAAATGAGTTATTTTTTAGCTAAATCTTCTCTCCTCTATTCTTCCATGTGGTAATCATCTGGAATTTTGGTTCGAATTTGTTTTTAATGTCTTGTTTTAAAACTAATACTAAATTAGACAGACGGTTTTTTCCTTTCCTTGTGACCCCTGTTATGTTTTCCTGGGTTCACAATTCTTCTTCCTGATGTACATTCTTTACCGGTTCTCTCACTGCAGGCCTGTGGGAGGTCAACTTTGAGTCTGTTTGTAAGTCAGATAAGGTCTTTCTTTCTTTGAAACATAGTGTTAATAGGTGCTTAATTTAGCTTTGTAGTAATTTTTTCCTTCTTTGTCAAGTTATATAATATTTCTGAGCCTCCACATCTTTACATTAAAATGGGAATAAAACACTAAATATTGTGACTGTAACTGGGATAATACATGCAGAACTTGCCAGTCATGTTGCTTAGGAGAAATTAAATAGTCAATAATGATAACGATTATTAACCATTATAATGATATCATAATAACGTAATATATAATAATATATTAATGTATAATATTTATACGTTAATTTATAATTATAATGTACAGTGTACAATGTATAATATATGCAATGTATAATAATATATTAATATTATTAATCATTATAATCCTCAGAGTGTGCATTCTCAGAAAATCACTGCTTAAGAATGAGAATGTGAAGCTCACACACAAAAAGTCTGAGAGAGTGATATGACCGTGACTTTAATTCTCAGCCCTTGGGTATCTTCAGCTGTGGTCGTCTGCACAGTGTGTACAGATAATATAATCTGTAGCCACAGACTCATTGCAGAACAATGCAGGCTGCCTCATGCCTGGGATGCTCTGGGCTGCTTGCTGGGGAGCCTCTGCTGTGAGGTTAGTTGGACTCTGTACAGAGAAAGATGAAAAAAGTCTCTTTCTTTTTCCTCAGATTTTTCCCCCCGAGTTTTATTCACTTTTATATCCAGAGCAGATACTCTCTTCCCAGAGCCTTGGTGTTACTCTGGGATTCAGGCTTCCCAGACACCAATCATTTCAGCTCGCAAGGCCCAATGTGACTGCAGAGTCATGTCTGACACACTCCTCCCATCTTGACCTGTTTCCCGTCATGGAGGACCCATGAGTGGGGAGAGGATACATTGAGCGAGATTGATCTGGTAGTCCTGGTGAATCTGAGCTTCAGAGAATGAAGCAGAAAAGGGGAACCTGAGATTGCCAGGGCTTCAGTGGCAGAGGAATATGGAAGAACCGAGAGGGGTGTGATGGCTGCACAGAGTGAAGGGGAGGGATGTTCCGAAGTTTCCTAAGAAGGGAAACCTTGCACTGAAGTGGGGATACGATTTTACATGATGTCAATATCTGTGCTGGTTTCACCAATTCTGGTGTCCCTGAGAGATGAACTGGTGTGACACCACAGGACAGAAGTTGCAGTCACTTTCAGGACTTAAGGAAAGTGAAACCTTTCAGCTTAGTCCCCTGTGAGCCAGTCAGGGGCCAAGTCTAGAAAGGCTCGGAGCCTGTGTCCATCCAATGTGGTTTCGTTCTCTTCCAGCCAAGCTCCTCTGGACCTTAGCTGGGAAAAGTGGACCTCTGATCTACTCAGATCTAGTCATCGCAGCTTCCGCAGTTTGCCATGAGGCAGGTAATAACCCAGGCGTCGTCTCTGGATCTCATAGTCGCCCTCCATCTACCGCCGGCAGACAGTGACTTGTGAGGTGAGGAGAGCGCATCACAATGGTCCAGTCAGCTGCCCAGTATGGGAGACTCCAGGGGAAGGAGATGCCAATGCCACAGAGACTCGATGCCTCCTGTGTCTCCCTCTTCCTTTTGTCCACATAATTTTCACCCTCAGTCCTTCTTTTCCTTTCCTTTTCCCTCTTTCGGCTCTCTCTCCCTCTCTTTCCTCTACATGTTCTAGCTTAATTGAGGTATTAACGACATACAATAAACTGCATACATTTAAAGTGAACAATTTGATACATTTTGATTATAACTTATTCAACCAAGACCACAATCAAGAAAAGGAATGCCCATCCTCCCCAAATTTCCTCATGCTCATTTTAATTCCTCCTTCCCTGCCGTTTGCAAACATCTTCTCATTCCCAGGCAACGAGTGATCCGGTATATGTCCCTATAGATTTTCGTGTATTTTCCAAGGATTTTTCATAAATGTGATCATATACGATGTACTCATTTTATACTGGCTTCTTTCACTCAGCATAATTATTTTGAGATTTATGCTTGTCATTGCATGTACTATGAATTCATTCCTATCCCCAACCCTTCCCTGGCAGCACTGTGCACACACCCGAGTGCTTCCCAGGTTGGAGTGAGAGCCAATAGTACTGCAGCACCCCCAAAAGTAGGAATGTGCCTTGGTGCAACTCTGGGAGGTGTTGGCGGCAGCCCTGGACCCACAAACGAATGTTTTCCTGGATGGTTGGAAAGCACACCATGCCACTGCAGTCCCAAAGATTGGCCAATGCTCAGAACACGTGAAGAAGTCCAACATACCAAGCACAGAGGCAGGCATGAGCATAAGAAAAGACAGCAGCAGATATATGAACACATGCAAATGCTTTCCCAGAAGGCACAAATACCCATAGTAGTGCTGTGGTCTCACAACTGGGTAGGTGCCTCTGTGTGGCTGCAGCTCTGAGCCCAGTGGGAATGCTTTCCCAGCGGATGGGAACACCCACTGTACCCACACAACTTCCAGCATATGGGGTGGGATCAGAAACACAGCTCATGCTTCCCCCACAGCGGTAGCAGGTGGAATCTGGTACTTGATACAACCACAAATACGCAGACAAAGGATTAGTTCATCAAACACCATAAGAAACTACACCAACAATTCAGAGCAGAAGGAAATGACAAATATCCAGAAACGAACCTTGAAGTCACAGAAATTTAAAATCTAAATGACAGATTATTCAAAATAACTGTCATTAAAGAAACTCACCAAGTTACAAGAATGTTAAGACAGTTCGATAAACTCAGGAATAAAATTAATGAGGAAAAGGAATACTTCATCAAAGAGACTGAAATTATTTAAAAAAAAGACAAGCAGAAATTCTGGACATGAAGAACATAATTAATGAGATAAAAAAGAATCTAGAATCCTTAAAAAACAGAGCTGACATTATAGATGAAAGAATTAGTGATTTAGAGAATAGAAATATAGAAATGCTTCCAGTGGATGAGGAGAGAATACTCAGATTTTTAAAAAATGATGGAAATCTTGGAGAAATATATGAGTCAATTATAAAAGCAACCTAAGTATTATACGTATCCCAGAAGGAGAAAAGAAGGAGAAAGGAGCAGAGAGCTTGTTCAAAGAATAATAGCTGAGAACATCCTAAACATGGGGAAGAACCAGACTTACAAATACATGAAGCCAACAGAACACCTAATTACATCAATGCTAAAAGACCTGCTCCAAGGCATATAATAGTAAAATTGGCTAAAGCCAACGACAAAGAAAAAATATTAAGGGAAGCTAGACAGAAGAAAATAACCTACAAAGGAACACCTATCAGGCTTTCAGCATATTTCTTGGCAGAAACTTTACAGGCAAGGAAAGAATGGAATGATATATTAAAAATACTGAAAGACAAAATCTTTGAGCCAAGAATACTCTATCCAGTGAAACAATCCTTATGATAAAATGGAAAAATAAAAGTTTTCCCAAATAAACAAAGGCTGAGGGAGTTCATCGCCACTAGATCTCCCATACAAGCAACGATCAAGAACGCCCTCATACCTGAAACAAAAAGAAGGCAAATATCTACAAAGCTTTGAGCAAAGAGATAAATAGAAAGACAAAATCAGAAAGCTACAGCTCTGCTTCACAACAGGGTAGCAAATCCTTAATTATAACTTAAAAGGAGAAGGGAAGGAAAGCATCAGAAGTAACTATAAACACTTCAGCTTAGTCACAAATGCACAACATAAAAATGAATAACTTGTGACAACAATAACTCAGAAGGAGAAGAGGAATGGGATGGAACCTGCTTAGGCTAATGGAGATAAGAGGCTCTCAGAAGATGGACTATGTCATCTATGAGATCTTCATACAAACCTCACAGTAACCAGCAAACAAAAAATCAGAGCAGAACCATAGATAATAAAAAAAGAGAAAACCTCCACAGAAAACCCCCAAAACGAAATGGTAGTCAGAAAAACAAAGGAAGAGAAATAATGGAAATATAGATTAGGTGGGATTAAGCCCTCATGTGTCAATAATCACTCTAAATGTAAATCGATTGAATCCTCCAATCAACAGACACAGAGTGGTGGTGTGGATTAGAAAACAAGATCCAACAATATGCTGCATCCAGGAAACACATATCAGCACTAAAAAGAAACAGGCTCAGAATGAATGGATGGGAGACAATACTGCAAGCAGATGGCAAATAAAAGAAAGTAGGTGTTTCCATACTTATATCAGACAAAGCAGACTTCAAGATAAAAAAGACTATGAGAGACAAAGAGGGGCAGTATATAATGATAAAGGGGACTTTCCACCAAGAGGACATAACACTTATAAAGATATATGCACCTAACACAGCAGCACAAAACAATATAAAGCAACTATCAATAGACCTAAAGGGAGAAATTAACAGCAACACAATGATAGCAGGGGAGCTGAACAACCCACTTACATCCATGGATAGATCATGCATAGAAAGACAACCAGTAAATAGTGGAATTAAATGAAACATATGATCAGATGAACTTAATCGATATATAGAGAGCATACCCTCCCCAAAAAGCGGAATACACATTCCTCTTAAGTGCACATGGAACCTTCTCAAAGATATACCATATGTTGTGAAACAAGGCAAGCCTGAGTAAATTTAAGATTGAAATCATATCAAGCTTCTTTCCTGACCACAATGCTATGACACTCGAAATGACCTACAAGACAAAAGTTGGGGAAGTTACAAATATGTGGAGACTAAAGAACACACGACTGAAGAAACATTGGATCAACGAACAAACCAAAGAAGAAATAAAAAAAACCTGAAGACAAATGAAAATGAAAAGACAACAAAAGAACTCTTAAGGGATGCAGCAAAAGCAGTTCTAAGAAGGAAATTCATAGCAATACAAGCACACCTCAACAAAAAAGAAAAATACCAGATAAGTAACCTTAAACTACACCTATTGGAACCAGAAAATGAAGAACAAATGAAGCCCAAAGTCAGCAAAATGAGGGAAATAATAAAAATTAGAGCAGAAATAAATGAAATAGAAACTAAAAAAAACAGTAGAAAGGATCAATGAAACAAAGAGCTGGTTCTTTGTGAAGATTGAAACAAAACTGACAGACCCTTAGCCAGACTCACTAAGAAAAAAAGAGAGTAGGCTCAAAGACATAAAATTAAAAATGAAAGAGGAGAAATTACAACAGATACCACAGAAATCCAAAGGACAATAAGAGAATACACTGAACAACTTACATGCCACCAAATTGCATAAACTAAAAGAAATAGATAAATTCTTAGATTCATACAACCTCCCAAAACTGATTCAAGAAGAAATAGAGAAAATGAACAGACAAATCACAGGTAAAGAGATCAAAATGGTCATCAAAAACCTTCCCAAAAAACAAACATCCAGGACTAGATGTCTTCTCTGGAGAATTCTACCAAATATTCAAACAAGATTTAATACCTATGCTTCTGAAACTATTCCAAACATTTGAAGAAGATGGAACACTTCCTAATTCATTCTATGAGGCCAATATCACCGTGACAGGAAAAGCCGGCTAGGACAGCACAAAGAAGGAATATTAAAGGCCAATATCACTGATGAACACATATGCAAAAATCCTCAACTAAATATCAGCTAATCGAACACAGCAATATATGAAAAGGATAATATACCATGATCAAGTGGAATTTATACCAGGGATGCAAGGATGGTTCAACATCAGCAAATCAATCAACGTGAAACACCACCTTAACAAAATGAGGAATAAAAATCACATGATCCTCTCCACAGTTGCAGAGAAAGGATTTCACAAGATCCAACATCAATTTATGATAAAAACTCTCAATAAAATGGATATAGAAGGAAAGTACCTCAACACAATAAAGGCCATATATCACAAACCCACAGCCAACATCATACTTAATGGCGAAAAACTTAAAGCCATTCCTCTGAGAACAGGAAGAAGACAAAGGTGCCCACTCTCACCACTCCCATTCAACATAGTACTGGAGGTTTTGGCCAGAGCAATTAGGCTGGAAAAAGAAATAAAAGAATCCAAATTGGAAAGGAAGAAATGAAACTCTTGCTGTTTGCAGATAACATGATTGTAAATATAGAAAACCCTAAAGAATCCATCAGAAAACTATTAGAAGTAATCAACAACTACAGAAAAGTTACAGCGTACAAAATCAACATACAAAAAGCAGTTGCATTTCTATACTCTTATAATAATGAACTAACAGAGAGAGAACTCAAGAATACAATGCCATTTACAATTGCAACAAAAAGAAAAAAGTGTCTAGGGATAAATTTAACCGAAGAGGTTAAAGACCTATGCAATGAAATCTATAAGACATTATTGAAAGAAATCAACGATGACCTGAAGTAATGGGAAGATATTCCATGCACATGGATTGGAAGAATAAACACAGTTAAAATGTCCATATTACCTAAAGTAATCTACAGATTCAAAGCAATCCCAATCAGAATCCCAATGACATTCTTCATAGAAACAGAACACAGAATCCTAAAATATATATGGAATAACAAAAGACCTCAAATAGCCAAAGAAATCCTGAGAAGAAAGAACAAAGCTGGAGGCATCACAATTCTAACTTGAAAAGATATTACATAGCTATAGTAATCAAAACGGCATGGTACTGGCACAAAAACAGACTCATAGCTCAATGGAGCAGAACTGAAAGCCCAGGAAAAAAAAACACATATGTGGTCAGTTAATCTCTGACAAAGGAGCCAAGATCATACAATGGAGAAAGGAATGTCTTTTCAATAAATGCTGTTGGGAAAACTGGACAGCCACATGCAAGTGAATGAAAGTAGATCATTATCTTCCACCATACACAAAAATTAACTCGAAATAGATAAAAGACTTGAATATAACACTTGAAATCATAAAATTCCTAGAAGAAAATATGTGCAGTACAATCTTTGACATCGGTCTTAGCTGCACCCTTCCCAATACCATGTCTATTCAGGCAAGGGAAAGAAAAGAAAAAATATACAAATGGGACTGCATGAGACTAAAAGACTTCTGAAAGGCAAAGGAAACGATGAACAAAACGAAAAGACAGGGCCAGCCCCGTGGCTTAGTGGTTAAGTGCGCGAGCTCCACTACTGACGGCCCAGGTTCGGATCCCAGATGCACACAGACGCACCTCTTGTCCGGCCATGCTTAGGCCGAGTCCCACATACAACAACTATAAGGATGTGCAACTATGACATACAACTATCAACTGGGACTTTGGGGAAAAAATAAAGGGGGAGGATTAGCAATAGATGTTAGCTCAGAGCCGGTCTTCCTCAGGAAAAAAGAGGAGGATTAGCACGGATGTTAGCTCATGTCTGATCTTCCTGAAAAAAAAAAAAAAAACGAAAAGACAACCCACGAACTGGGAGAAAATATTTGCAAATCATATATCTGACAAGGGGTTAATCTCCAAATTATATAAACAACTCATACACCCAACAACAATAAAAATGATAATCCAATCTAAAAATGGGCAGAGGATAGGAATAGACATTTTTCCAAAGAAGATATACAGAAGCCCAACAGGCACATGAAAAGATGTATAACATCACTAATTATTAGGGATATTCAAATCAAAACTACAATGAGAGATCACCTTACACCTGTCAGAATGGCTATAACTCCCAAGACAAAAAATAACAAATGTTGGAGAGGATAAGGAGAAAACAGCACCCTCACACACTGCTGTTGGGAATGCAAACTGGTGCAGCCACCGAGGAAAACAGTATGGAGACTTCTCAAAAAGTTAAAAATAGAATTACCATACCTTCCAGCTATCCCACTACTGGGTATTTATCCAAAGAAATTGAAATCAACAATTCAAAGAGATTTAGGCATCCCTGTGTTGACTGCAGTATTATTAACAATAGCCAAGACATGGAAGCACCCCAAGTGCCCTGCTACAGATGAATGGATAAAGAAGATGTGGTATGTAGTATATACAATGGAATACTACTCAGCCAGAAAAAAAAGACAAGATAGTCCTGTTTGCAACAAGCTGGATGGACCTTAGGGTATGATGTTAAATGAAATAAGCCAGACAAAGGAATAGGCATGATTTCACTCATATGTAGAGGATAAACATACACAGGGATAAAGAGAACAGATTAGTGCTTACCAGAGGGGAAGGGGGCTGGGTGTTGAGTGAAAAAGTTAAAGGGACACATGTGCATGGTATGGATAAAAGTCAGACTACTGGTGGTAAGCACGATGCAGTCTATACAGAAATTCACAAATAATAATGAACACCCGAAATTACACAATGTTAAAACCCTTTATAATTTCAATAAAATAATTAAAAAAGAAAAAAATAATTCATTCCTTTTTATGATTGAATAGTATTCCACTGTGGGGATATACCACACTCTGTGTATCCGTTCACCAGTAGATGGACATTTGGGTTGTTTTCCGTTTTTGTCTACTATAACTAGGTTGTTATCAGCATGTGTGTAAAAGTCTGTGTATAGACATATGTGTTTATTTCCCTTAGATGGATTCCTAGGAGAGGAATGGCTGGGTAGACGTATGTAATTATTAAAGACGCATCCAAGCTATTTTTCACCAGCACTGATGAGAGTTTCAGTGACTTGACATCTTCAACAACACTTGCTATAGTGAGTTTGTTTAATTTTAGCCATTCTCAAGTGTGGTGGAATCTCATGATGATTGTCACTTACATTTCCCCAATGACTCATGTTGTGAAGGAGAAACCAAGCCACACACAGACTGGGAGAAAACATCTGCAAAACATATCCCTAGAAAAGGATGTGTATTTATAATATATAAAGAGCTCTTACAAAGCAATATTAAGAAGACGAGCAACACGTCATGGTTTACCAGGAGACAGCAGATCAGGCCTCTGGTGAGCACCAGGAGTCCCGCCAAGCAGATGAGGATGAGAGCCCAGAAGGGGAGGTCTGGGGAGAAAGCGGTGGGGTGAGCCACGTCCTGTCATCGCCCAAGGGCTCCTGGTGACCCCACTGTGCCTCAAACCTCCTTGACAAGGGTTGGCCAACATTCTTCATCATCCAAGACACTATGCGCATGGTTCTCTTCGATGAGACACAGCATCAACATACTCGTCTCCCCTACCATGGGCTGGGGTTTCCTGCAGGTTTACCAGGCTTCTCAGTCAAGGTGTCATCTCTATTGGGAGAATATTCTGGAAGTGAATGAAATGTAGAATGCATGTGAGTGTGTTTCACTCTTTTTAATAAAACTTTTTAGACACAGAAAAATAAAAGGAACAGTCTCATAAAAATCCATCATCTAGATTTAACAATGTATATTCCATCCAATTAAAACAATATTTCATCAATGTATAAATTATTAACACTTGCCACCCTTGATTCATCCCATGCTTTCAATGAAATATTAAAGTCAAGTATACATCATGATGTTTCACCCAATTTTAGTTTCCATCTCTAAAAAGTGAGCACACTTTGCTACAAAATGCAAGATCATTATCACAGAACAAAAGTGTAATAAATTAAACCAAATTCATACCTCTGGGCACAGAGGACTGAATTTGGGCTGGACTTTCTTATGAGGGTCGGGGGGAGAATGGGTCATCACAGTTGGCAAGCCTATGGGATCTCTCTAAATTTGTAAAATCCCACTCAAAAGTGTTCTTCCATGCCTGGAAACACATATCCCCTTCTCCTTTAACTATTTGTTTAATATTCATTTTCTAGGATTAACCTACAATGTAATATCCTGCAGGAAGTCTTCTCTGATTACCGCATCCAAGTATGAGTTTGTTCACATCAAATAATTGATAAGTTTCAATTCTCTATTCTTGTTATTACCAGCTGCAACATAAACTCCAGGAGGGTAAGACACACAGCACCAAGTGGGCAGGGGGGGAGGGGTGCAGTTCCCCCTACTTGTACCTCTATCTAGACAAACTCTTAGAGGTGTGCTGTCTGATATGGAGCAGCAACAAGTCTCTTTTTTAATTAAAATTAATTTTAGTTAAATAAAATAAAAAAATCTAGTACCTCAGTAACATTAAAAATCAGTAACAATAAAGACAAGTCACAATAACATCCTTCGAGTACTCAAAAGCCACATGTGGCTATGCACTGGAGACCACAGATATAGAACATTCCACCACTGCAAAATGTTCTAGTGCATTGGTGCTCATCTAGAGCGGGACTTGGTAAACTATAGCCTGTGGATCAGAAACCACATGACCCCCAAACCTGTAAGTCTGCTTCACACACAGCTGGAGGCCCTCACTGACCATCTGGCCCAGTGGCTTTCAGTGCAGAGATAAGGAAACAAAAGTCCAGAGAGGGGAGGTGACTAGCTTGAGGTCACAGAGCTGTCTAGGAGAAGGTGACGGCCTCTTATATTACACTGGTGTCCTTTTCTCTCTCTCAATGGTGGGTAAAGACTGGGGGACTATGCCACCTCCTGCCAGCCTGAGACAGTTCAATGCTCTCTCAGCCCCAGGCATCCAGAGTCCCCAGAAAGGCCTCACTTCCTTTCCCAATGACCAGGGAACCTTACCATCCCCAAGGACACTCTTCCTGTCCAGGGTCAAGTTGTATAGCTGGGTCCATTCTTGGTCAGCTGCAGGAATTCCTCCTAGATGGCAACTCTGTCCAGTCTCTGTGCCAAGGCGGCAAGATACACAGGGAGTCCACTCCAGTGTGGTTATTGTCAGGGACAGACATGGAAGGGCACAAGGAATGAACAAGGGTGTCTAGAATTCTACCTTGATTCTAGATTCCCTGTTTCTGGGTCCTGTCCAAGATAACTTTCTGCAATAATGTAAACATTTGTCTGCACTACCAAATACACTCATTATTAGCCCCATGTTGTTATCAAACACTTAAAATGTGGTTAGTGTGTGTGAGTGAGGAACTGAATTTCTCATGTAATTTAATTTTAAGTAATTAATTTATAAATAAATAACCACAGGGAGAACATTTTTGAATCTTTGGAGTAAGGACTATTGCAAATGCATAAAAACAATGAGAACACTGGTAAAAATGGTCAAAATCAACTTTTCAGAAGTCTAGAAATTAATCAATGGCTTGTAAGAATCTGAGGAGTGTTTAGTGAAGAAACATGGTGGAATCTTGATAACGGGAGGAAATTTTGTGGCATTAACGTGCACTATTCCCATCCTGCTCTCACAATATCCTCCATAAGTTTGAAAACCATCAGGCTCAGAACCATGGTAGCTGAGACAACCAGCAGCCCAGCAGCCATAATGGGTTTGGAGCTCTGAAAAGACCCATCCCCATCGAACTGTCACTAGCTGACCTGCCTGGCAGCTTATTGAAAAAGCCCCATGTTCAGGGCTTGATGTTACTTGACTCAGAGCTTGCCCAGGGAGGAAAGTCTGTCTCCAGGGCACTTGCTAAAAATATTCAGGGCTAATTGATTTCTATTGTAGTTGCCTGAGGGAGTGATACCAGCTGAGACAGGCAAGAGGTGAGCCAAAAACTTAGATCAAAAATTGGGGGAATGAGATATCCACAGGGGGCTTTGAAAAGCTCCAGTGTATTTGCGGGAATCTAGAAGGCCACAAGGGCTCAGGGCTGTGGCATGCCCAGGAAAGACTTGAGAACATCTTAATCTCTCACCTGTAGTTGAAGGGTTGGCTTAATATCTGAAAACTTGACTATATATTACACAATATTAATAGAAAAAGGGCCAATACCACGCAATCTCGACCACATATACAGAAAAGAATTTCACAAAATACAATGCCCTTCATGTCTAAAAAAGAAAACACTCAACAAGTTAGGAATAGAAAAAAACATTCTCAACCTATAAACAGCATTGATGAAAAACCCACGGCGAACACCATATTCAATGGTGAAAGACTGAAAATTTCCCCCTAAAACCAGGGACAAGACAATGATGTCTTCCCATATCTCGTATGTTAATCACAGGTACTAGGGGTTCTAATGAGGGCAATTAGGCAAGAAAAAGGACTAAAAGAAACCCAGATTGGAAGGGAATAGGTAAAACTATTTGTTTTGCAGATGAGAAGATATTGTATATAGAAAAATCTAAAAAATACACTCCTCTCCACACACAATAAGTGAATCGTATCCTAATAGGTGTATAAAAAATTTAAATTGCCCCATGTGGTTAGCGGCTACACTATTGGAGAGTACAGTTAGACTGCTGATATTTGTTGAAAGTCTCCAGAAGAGGAGGAGGAGCAGGATGCTGGAGATTGGTGGCCCAAATTTTAATGCTTTTCTCATCCCCCGAAAACCTATGGAAGGGGATGTTAGGATTAGCTGACAGGGATGTGGGGCAGAATGGGCATGATGTAAGTGACTTCCAGAGCAATGATGTGTCACGGGAGCCCAGAGTCATCAGCCACCAGCTCAGCCAATGCTTCCAATCTCCTCAACCTACATCAAGACGGTGGCCAGTCAGGAGTGAAATATGTCTCAAAGCAGGCTGCCTCTGAAGAGCTTGGTGACCTAGAACAAACGCAAGGGACAGTGGGTGAGATGGAGGTCTCCTGGGGATGCAGGGGGCCACTGGAGCCAGTGAAAGATCACAGACCTTGGGGAAAGGGAGACCTGACTTCAAATCCTGGCTCTGCCCCTAACTCACTGTGTGACCGTAGGCAAAATACTCCCCTTTCTGAGCTTCAGTTTACCCACGTGAGAAATGGGGAAGGCAGCTAGGACATCACCTCTGGACGCTGAGAGAATGCAGACATGCAGGGAAAGTGAAGGGGTGAAACAATCACATAACAGATGAAAGTCAGATGGAGGAATGATGGTGCCCTCAGGGCAAGGAGAGACGGGAGAGGGAGACCCCACCTGGTCCTGGGTGTCTCTCAGCAGGGCAGTGTACTCCGAGGATGTGGGCTCCGAGTTGCTGAGGTTCCAGCTGATGATGCAGAATTGTAGCTGTTGCTCTCTCTTGATGGATAAACACTTGGCTGCAGAGCCTGGAGCCACCGAGAGGAAGAGCAGACAGGTGGACACACTCAGCTCCCAGCAAAGAGGCATGGTGGCCCACGGGGTCAGGGTGGTGGGTGCAGACAGCGTCCACACTGGTGGCTGCCCCATCCTTCTCAGGCATGGGGAGAGAGGGATGTGGGGATTCTAGAGAGAGGTCCTGAAACCTCTGGGGGTGGGAGACAGAACAGGAAAGACAAAATGGGAGGACAGTGGGGAGACAGAGAGGGGTGGTCACAAAAGTGGTCATTAGGGGTAAATGCTCAGGGGAGGGTCTCACCTGAGGGAGACCAGTCTGCAACTTGAGTAGAAGGGGCCCAAGCTTCTCTTCTTGAACAAGGAACCAGCTGGGGAGCAAGGAGGAGGAGGAGCAGGAGGGACAGGGTTTGGGGGAGGGGCTGGGTGGGATTTAACCCGCCAGGAGCTGCTGGGACCAGGGTATCACCAGGATCTGCAGGACCCTCTCAGTCAAGTTGAACATGGCCTAGCCGTTGCTGATGTCTGATGAATACCAGAGGGTGGAGTTGGTGACGTTGACTGTGAGGGTCTTCATGTTGTGCCCCAAAGCTGCAAGACGAGAGGGAGAGCGATTTCCATCTCTGAAAGCTGGTCTGAGACCAGACCAGAGTCCTGCACTCATTATAATCTGTCGTCTTCTGTCCCAGTGGCACCACCACTCACCCGTGTGGTCACCCAAGTCAGAACCAGCATATCTGCTCAGCTCCTCCTCCCTCCCAGTAACACCCATTCACCTTGCACACTGGTCCTCACATACACTGCCTCTCTCCATCCCTGTCCTAGCTCAGGTCTTAACTTCCTTCACCCGGACCAACACCCCAGCAGGCTCACAGGATGCTCTGTCTAAAGGATGTTCTACATGGACTACTAGAAGAATCTTTCTGAAATGAATACCTCACTACGGCCACCACTGCTCTAGTACCACCCATGGCTCCCTATGGCCTTCAGTGTTTAGTTCAACCTTCTTGACCTGGCACTCAAGGCTCTACTCAATCTGACTCCTGCTGACATATCAATCTCATTTTATCCATCTACTGCGGGTTAAACATTATGCTTCATGCAACCCAAATGCGTTTCAATTCTCCCCATACAGCATGTTGTTTCTGCCCAGAGCCTTTGCTCATGGAATCATGTCTGCCAGGAAAACCCTTCATCCTCTATTTGCCAGGGTCCCTCCTACTCATTCTTAAAGACTTCATTCTGGTGAAACTTTCCCTAGCAAGCTCCTCCCCTCCAAATTATGCCAGGTGCCTCTCCCCGAAATATCCCACATTGTATTATAATAGTGTGTTAATTTCACAAGACTAGGGTCTCTCTGAGGGCTGGCCTTAGACTGAATCATTGGTATAATCTTTGTGATTAGCATGATTGCACTAAAACCAGAATTTCACACCCTGGCTTCCCAGCTCCTGGATCACACCTGGCTCATGGGGAGTGGGGACAGAGAGCTTCTCTTGGGAAGGAAAAGGGGCCCCCAGATACCTGTGGTGACTTCTGGTGGCACAGGTGGTGATCAAGTATGCAGGGACGTGTTGGCTGGCTCGGGAGCTGTGGATAAGTCTGTCATTAGGGAGGGAGAGAGTGGGAGGAGCCCCCAGGCTCACACGGGCTCCAGCACTGGCTGTCTCAGGACCACCATTCACAGGTGAAGCATAAATGAGAGTGAGGGGACGGGTGACTATGTGAGCAGAGGGATGAGCAAGCCTGTGGATGAGAGGAGCCCAAGAGAGAGAGATAGGTGAACAAGAGTGACTGAACTCGGAGGAGAGACAGATAGGCAGAAAAATGGGCATATGGATGGGATACCTGGAAAATGAGGACCAAGGGCGGGGCTTTAGGAAAATTAAAGTGAAACCCACGTGGGGTCAGAATGTGGTGGAGAACATGTCTGTGTCTAAGGCTTTCTCACACTGGGCTGGGACTCTCCACCAGAACCCGGGAGGGAGAGAAGGGATGAATTAGGGCCCTTCCAGGTCCTTCCCTCACCAAGGACAGCAGGTGAAGGAGAACAAGTGCTCCCAAACCCCAAATGCAGACGGGACACAGGAGATCAGGGCCAGGAATACTCACTGTTGGTAGTCCGGGCCACGGCTACATAGGTGTAACCTGTGGAGAGAAGGCGAGAGGAGCTGAGCAAGAGTTGGGGTGAACATATAACATTAAGGGAGAGGAAGGATGTAGGGACCTTTGTGGGAAAAGCAGAGGGGAAAGCAGAGGGGATAAATGGAGGGGTGTTCAGGAGGAAGGCAATGAGATGGAAAGTGGCTGGACCCAGTGATCACACAGTGATGAGAAGACTGAAACCAGACCAGGAGGATAGACTGATGGATCATACCTCACTTTAAAGCAACGGAGGGAACACAGAACTCAGACTGGGAGAGACAGTATGGCTGTAGCACAGCCCCTCACCTCTGACATAGAGGCTGACCCAGTCCAGGGTGAAGGAGCCCAGGTGGGTGACGTGTTGTGTCTCATGGCTCAGCTCCCAGTAGAGTCACTCTCTGTCCAGCCCGGGAACTGCGGGGGTCAGAGTGGAAGGTGCAGATGATGTCCACCCCAGTGGTTGCCACACCCTTCTCAAGCCTGGGGGAGGAAGATCATGGGGATGTGGAATACTGAGCAGGGGTCGTTCTGGGGGTGGAAAGCGAGAGAGGCGAAGGGAGAAAGGTGATGGAGATGCTGAAGGGGTTGCTCTGATGCCTGCAGGGACTCTCCTAGGTTTCTCCCGTCTGAGACAACCCCCTCACAAGTAAGGCCTGACTTCTTTTAGGATGTGGATGGTGGGCCTGTGAGTGGCAAAGAGGGGTGAACTCACAGACCTGGGTGAGGGGGCGCCTGCAGGTCTGCACGGAGAGCAGCGAATACAGTCAGTGCCCTGTGCCATCTGATACATGTAGGCAAGAAAGTACCTTTATGTTCTCTCGGTTCTACACTCCATGGTCTTTTCTTTCTACTTCTTTCTTACTCCACAGCCATCACCCAGGCCTATGGAACAATCATCTTTTTCCTAATCTTATTCCCAGAACCTCCCATCTTGCCTATTAAGCCTTCATTCTTAACCATGAAGTCCATTTTAACCCACGTGCTTAGACCAAACGCTAATCACATCATCCTTCTCCTCGCATCTCTCCAGATTCTTCCCACTGGTCTTAAAACAGAGTCCCAAGTCACCCCTGATCTGGTCCTGCCTGTCCCCCCTCGCTGGTGTGGCTCACATCCCTCCCCCTGTGTTGACTCGGCTCATCCATCCTTCTTCTCTGTTCATGGACACACCAGGCTCGCTGCTTCAGGGGTGTCCTCATGCGGTCCCTCTGCCTGAAACGCTCTCTTGAACACAATCCCACACCCTCACTCCAGTCTAACCCTCCGACCAGCTAAATCAAGTCCCAGCACCAGCTCTCAAGCTAAATATCAGTCCCTCTCAAGAGGGCTCCTCTGCACCCTCAGGTTGAGACCCCTTGTGCCAAACTCCCACATCACTCTCATCATTAACTTTTCAAAATCCAAATTCCCAAATGCAATATAAATTCCATGAAGGTGGGACAAGGTCTCTCTGGTTCTCCAGGTCCCCATGCATGTGTCCCAGGGCCTGGCTCATGAGATGAGGAACCATCCCGGTTTGTCTAGGACTGCCCTGGTTTGAACACTAAACATCCTGTGTCCTGGAAAACCCCACTGTCCTGAATAAACGAGGATGGTTGGTCACCATTAATTGTACACTCAGAGACTATCTATTTCATGACAAGCACACATTCCCCTCAAGAACATCACAGGAAAGCTAGAATGAAAAAGGCACACACACATACACACACAATTAGTAGAGGCCAACAACTAAATACAAAATTACTTAACAAGATTCTCTGCAACGTGAATCACCAGAACGTTGTTTCAGAAACAAAGTTAATTCCCTTTAGAAGGCAAGGTGGAGGGGACAGTCTTTTTGGAGACTAGTGTCCTTCCCTTCAATCTACAGTGTTGCTTAGTACTCCTCCAAATGATTTGAAATGTCATAAAGAAAAAAATGCTCAAAATAAATCTGGCTACTGGCAAATTCAATTTTAAATTTGTTATTAATACAAAGAAGTGCAAATCGTCTTTTTCCCTGAATGCTCCTTTATTTCAAATTTATGTGGAGGATTTATAGGACTTTAGAAGTCAAATTCAATGGGTCTAAGGAATGTTGCTGAGTATCCCTGCTAATATTTCATGGGATGTCTTCTAATACTACATACACACGCAAAACATTTCTGTATTTATATTATATATAAATTCTGACTTTTGAGTATTATGCAATGCAAGTAAATCTATATTTTCTACTATAATACACATTTGCAGTTATTTAGGTTTTTTCCATGTGTTTTTATTTGCATATAACTGTACTTATTGAAATATTTACCACACAGAACCACACACAGCTTACCATCTTTCCATCCATCAAACATCAATAATTTTTCTCAAGATACCTTCACTCTCAGTGACTCCAGGTGGTGACAACCCGAGCCCAGGAAATCTCACTAGCAGGTCTTCTGCACAGCGGAGGCTGCCGGAACCTGTTGGTACCAGGTCCACAGGGTACTCACCTGGTCACACAGAAATCCATGGATCAGCAAGGACAGGTGGACCCTGAGCCTGGTTTCACCTCAAACTTGAGCTCCACAAATGCTTTTCGTGTTTGTGGGGGGAAAAAAAGCGCAAACAAGCTTTTGAGGCCTTTTATAGGGTGTTGGATGGAAAGGCCACCCCATTCACTTTTCTTTTTTTGTATTTACTGATTTAACTGTAACTATTGGCTGTGGCTGGATTTTCCAGATTCCTATCCAGCCACCTGCTGCTCCCCGAGATGGGAGAAAGCAGCTTCTTGCTGTGTGCACTTGAGTCGCTCAACTCACTTGGCTGGACAGAGACTTTTTGGTGACCCTGGACCCTTTAAACAAGCTTGTCATTTAGGGACCCTGTAAGTGACTCGCTGACTTGTCAACAATTTCCACACTTCATTCAGGCCTCGGGAGATTTTCAGACCCTGGAGCAGAATTCCAACCTTGGCACAACTGACATTTGGGGCTGGATAATTCTCTGTCGGGCCGTCCTGGGCCCTGGAGGACGCTGAGCAGCATTCCTGCCTCCCCCTCTAGATTCCAGGAGCGCTCCCATTAGTAACAACCCAAACATCGCCTCCAGAGGCAGCTAAAGCCCCCTGGGGACAAAATGACACGGAGGACGGTGACAGGGACTTTGAGGAGGGGACGGCGGCGCCCGGAGCCAGAAGGAACAGCAGCCTCGGGGGCCCTGAGCGAACAGCCCAGGGAAAAAGGGGCTCCAAGAAGACGGAAGGACGCCGGGCCCTGACGGGGCTGCCCGTGGCCCAGGCCCCTCCCTGGAGCCGGGACCGCCCGCCGCTCACCGAGCCCCGCCGCTGAGGGCGAACGTCCACGGGAATTCGGTCCGCGCCGAGAAGACGGAACACAGCACGCAGGACTACCGCTCCATCCACGGCGCCGCCCGCGCTTCCGGTTCCGGTCTCCAGCAGGCGTTCGGGGAGGACAAACGTTTGGGGGCTGCGGGTTGAGGTAGCGGGCGGGCGAGGCCGCGCACCCCAGCCTCGGGGGAGGTGTCTCGTTTCTAAAGTGAGTGAGAAACTGGAAAGCGGGCTGGGTCAGCATCAGGGACAGGGACAAAATCTAGGGGCGTAGCTGTGTGCGGGAACCAGTTCTAGGGGCGGGCTGTGGGCAGGGACAAGGCTGTGAGTGACAGCAGGCTGGGAAGGCAGTTCTATGGACGGGAATAAGGGTGCAGGCAGGGCAATGAGCCGGGACCAGACTGTGGGCGGAGGCAGGCCCCAACGTTGTGGGCTGAGACCAGTTACAGGGGTGGGAAGAGGCGGGGGTGTGGCTGGAATAATTCAGGCAGACTTCACAGGGGGAGGAAATCAGCTCCAGGGGCGTGGCTGGAGGCGAGGCTTTCCATGGGCCCCTAGACTGTACAGGTAGCTGGATGTTGAACAGCTGTTCTTCATTCCTTTCCCCACCTTTACACAGCCTCATAGAATGATGTGCCCATATTTAGAATTCTAAATTTTTTGTGCGTTTGTTGTTCTTAATTTCGTTAAAAAATTGGATCATATCTTCACATTTCTCTACAACTTGCTGTTCCAAGCCAGTAGATAAGGATATAACGCTATTTTAATTTTAAAAATCTGGGGGGAGGGAGGCCTACGTCGTAGGTGCACGTATAGGAAAACTTCAAATATTCTCACTCTACCACTGTCTCCCGGCACTTTTGCACAGACACAAACATCCTTTCCTCCTCTATGCTTCCAGACATACTGTGTATATGTGGGACTGTGTACATGTTCAATCCCAAGAGGGATGTCCCCAAGCAAATCCTAAAGCCCATGAATTGTCTCATGCATCAGAAGTTAATGAGAAGAGATTTAATGTTTCTGGTGGAAGGAGATGAACCAGTGATGAATCCATAGGAAAACAAGAAAGAAACAAGAGAATTTTACCATTTAAAAAATCAAAGGAATAAGTGAGAAAGAAAATGTATTCATACTATCTGACGTACCACATCTCTGGATAAGATTCATATGCTATAAAATGGTAAACACTGATGTCATAAAACAGTAAACATTGAATTTTGATTTATCCTAATTCATTAAATAGTTATATTGGGCAAGGGGAATTATGTTTTTAACATATGTAAGAACTCTTCATGCTGATTTTTTTCAGAGAAGAAATAAACTATAAATAGTCAAAAGCTGAAAAATGAAAAAGCTGTATGAGTAGCTAATTTAGAAATATAGATTTTCAACCAGAAAATTAAAGAAATTGTTTTTGGAACCAGAGTCATGAGTGGGGAAGGTAGCTTTTCATTATAGGCCTTGGAGTATTATTTGAGAGATGTGCGTATACATACACACACACGCACACACACGGAAGCCTGAATTTGTATTCCAAAGGGATCATCTAACTCTACAAAGAATTTGTAAAAAGGATTCACTTTACAAGAGTAGAACGTATTTTGAAAACTACAGACTTCAAGCATTAAAAAAGCTGTCATCATCCCGGTAGAAAAATTGAATGGGGCATCACTTTCCAACCCACATGGTGATAAGCCTTTACATACATTACTCTTGAGTATTCTCACAGCAACCCATAAGGAAGATAGTATTATCTGTCTCCATTTTGCAGATGAGGAAATTGGTGACAGCATATTGCTAAAATTTTCATATAAGTTCTCGATAGATCTTGTTTTATGTTAAAATTGTTTATTGAATTTTATTTTCATTAACAAAATGATATGTGTCACGCTTACAAATAAGCAAAGGCTGTGTAAAAACAATTTAGCAAAATGACAGTTTTCTTTTGATATAATTAAATATAACAATCACTTTATTATTTTTCTGCTCTCTGCCTCACATCTACGAAGATGCTTCCTATCCTAAAGGCTTACTAGAAAACTCTACTAAAAATCAAGAATCAGGGAATACCCATATTATGCAAGGTTCCTGAATACATGCAAAAAAAGACATTATAACAATTTTTTGTACAAAAATCTTAGATCATTCATGAACTGATAAGGACACAAATCATGATTAGGCAAGGTATTTCTGTAGAATGACAGATATTTAAAATTTAGACATTTAGAAATGTAATTCATTACAGTAACTAATGTGTATAAGAATTTTTTCAAACTCACTAAGTGCCAGGAAATCATTTGACAAAATGCACTGCAATATTATTCACAATAACCAAGAGATGGAAACTGTCTAATTGTGCACCCGTGGGTGAAAGGATGAAGAAAATCTGGGGCATCTATACAATGGAATATTATTCAGCCTTATAAAGGAAGGAAATCCTGTATTCAGAATTGCTTGCCTGGATCATTTCAGTATCCATGTGGTTTCTTCCTTAGTCCCCTCTGATCCATTCGCCAACCAGGAACCAGGGTGATCCTTTTACAATGTAAGCGTCACAACCTCTAATGGATCCCTAAAAGAGACTTTGGAGGTGGACTGCCTGGGTAGCAGCTGTGTGAGTTGGTCAATTATATAACCTATAATGTTCCTCATCCATACAATAGAGGTTAATAGTATTGTCTCCATGGCATTGTTGTGAGGATTAAATGAGTGAATACATGTCAGATGCCTAGAAAGTGCTTGGCCCATGATAAGGTATCATGAAAAATTTAACTGTAATTATAACCAAATTAAATATTGTGATGGCCTATTAATTAATTTGAACCATATGAAATTTCTAATATTCAATCATTTTGACCCATTATTATTGTTGAATAAATGATAAAACTCTAGGCACGTTTGTTAGAGTGAAAAAGGATTGGATAAATGAAAATATTATTAGAAAAAATGAGCTGAAATAGATTGCTTTGCAATCTACAAAGCAGTTTCTCATACTTTGTTTCATTTAGTCTCTATAGAATGCTTTTCAGGGTATTATTACCACTGTCTCTGAAGGAGTAACTGACTTTCCCTAAATCATACCACATTAAATAACACAATTAGAGTGGAAACATCATTTCAAGTATAAATCCAATATGATATTATTTTCCCCTTCATAATATCATCGGTCCTCTCAAGAAAGTGATGAAATAATGCTGATTCATAGGAACTTAGTCTTAAAGAGACATACTCTCAGATGATAAACACTATGTCTTTGAAACAGGGGTGTTGCAAGAAGAAACTTGGGACCCATGTTTTCTGGGTTTTCAAGTCCATGATTAGACTTCTGGTACACAGTCAAAGAAGGGAAAGGGTGAATAATGGTCCAGAATGAAAAAAGTTTGACGTATATGTAACTTTATTGATCACCTCAAGATTCTCTTTTTGTTTATGGTCTGTGTCACCCTACTAGAATATAAATGCTCTTAGGGCAGATCACTGCTATCGTGCAGCAAGTGGTAGGCGCTGAGTAAATATTTATTAAAGTAATGAAAGTGGCCTTGAATACATCTGCTGTTTACTCACCAGAGGACAGCCCCATAGCAGGCAATGGCATCATTAACAAAATTTTAAAAATCATATACTTATTATCTCATAACCATGGATACAAGTCTCCCATTTATTTCATACTTTCTAAGTACAGAAGAATTCTGGTGTATTAGGGAGTGATCCACAGCCTCGCTGTAAAATAAAACAAGACTTTTTGGCCCATTGATTGCTGTTTCCAGCAGGGCCCATCTCTATACTTACCTCTACACAATTCACGATAGATTTGTTATCCCAATGAACAGCGATTTGTTATGGAACCTGTTTTATCAGTGTCATGCGAAAGTAGACATTTGATATATCTTTAAGGGGTGATATGGATAATAATGTTGATGCAGAAGAAGACAACTAAAAATTCTCTCTGGTCTTTGTCAAGTGCATCTGCCTGAAGTGTATCTTGTTGTCACTGGATTTCAGAACTCAAAAAGACTTGTCCAACTCTTCATGTTACAGGAGAAGAAAATGAGGTCTAAAGAGGTTGAGAGATTTTACCAAGACTAATTCCTGGGACTAGAGAAAGATCCTCTGATTCTCAGCTGGCCACATTGTCATAAGATCTCCAGCTCCAAACAGCCAAGTGAAGCAAGTCTGTTGATTTCCAGCTAGAAATGATTCCCTTTGACGTTTTTACTTTTTCTCCCTTAGATGCCTGCTCTGCTCTGACAAGGAATTTATCTGATGTTTACGCTAAACTTAAGAAGAGGAAAATGCTCCTGGCAAACACTTGTGATTCAGTGTGGCAATGGAGAGCACAGTCATGAAAAAATGAGAATCAAAAGAATAAGAGGTAAATAATATTAGAGAAGAAGAGAAAATCTATTACTTTAGTGGGACATAACTTATAAAATTTAGAACTGGTAAATAAGTGCAGTAATGTATAAGGAAGCTAAATTCCTATATGAAACATCAAAAATACTGTTACATGAGCAAGAATTAGTTTAAACATGTAAATAATTATACCATTCATAAGAGCAATGAATTATCTAAGATGAGTAGTTAAAATAATTGGAACTACACATTATTTATATGAAGAAGATTATAAAGAGATACAAAGCGTGTAAAAGCTCTGATTAAATGGAGAGATATACTATACTTGTGATCGAAAACAGTGCTTCAAAGACATCAATTTTCCAAACATTATTCAGATTCCATGTGCTTCAAATCAACTTTTAAAATGATGTAGTGTTTGTTTTATAGACTAAAAGATATCCATTTGTAAAATAAAACACTGGACCATCAACTAACATTATTCACAAGTAAATCATTCCAAATGGATTATAAGGGCTAAAATTAAAAGTAAAAATCCCCCGCGTATAACAGTGGTGGATGACACTATAGAAGAATATCCATAATCTTAAAATTAGTGAAGATATTCTCAATATATATGCTTAAAGATGTCTGGTTGAAAAGAGGGAGAAAAAGTAAAATGGAACATGATATGGTCTCTGATTTTCTTTCAGAGACTTAATCTAGAGAAAAATATTTCAGTCTATGATATTGGATAAAGAAATAGAAATCTGTGATAAATACACAAATAATGAGAGGACATATATAAATGGTAGCATAATGTATCAGTTAGCTTCTGCTGTATAACAAACCAACCTAAAATTTGGTGGCTACAAATGAGAATAGATTATTTTTTCTCAAGATTCTCTGGGCTAACTGAGCAGTTATTTTGATCTGGACATATTGGTGGCTCAGCTGGGATTGGCTGGTCTAGGACGGCCTTACTCACATATCTGATTGTTGACTTGAAGTCACCTGGAGTAATGGAGATGTGCAGTCTATCTAGACTCATTCACATATTGATGGCCTCAGGCTTCCCAAGGCCAGCCAGAGAAGGACAAGTACCAACAATGAGCAAGTGTTTTTCAAGCCTTTGCTCATGTCATTTGCTAATGTCCCATTGGCCAAAGCAAGTTACAAGGTCAAGTCTACCCAGAGTCAACGTGGGGTGCCACGACCAAACAGACAGTGGGAGAAGACTAATGTGTGGCCATTTTCGCAATCTTTCACACATAATTTTAGAGGAGAATTAGTATGAATGTTTTTGTATTTGTTCATTTGAATGCCCGAGGAATATTGTACAAAGCCAAAACCAACGTAAAGCAAAAAATTAAGTGGAGATGTAAGGAAAGTTTAGTTGGTACTTAAAGTGGATCTGCAAAAATGTGGTAGTTTATTTTTCAAGTGTAAGCATGTTCTTGTGACCTATGAAAATAACTTACATTTCTATTACATTCTCGCTGAAGGTGTTTTATTCGTTAACATATATGATGTGTTTCTCTCTGGCCTACGGAAAATAACGTAGCACTTGTGAGCAAAGATGCAGCCAAATAGCCCCACACTGGAGGCCAAGATGGAGCAGACATCCACGGCCACCATGATCTTACCCTTGATGCTGTGGTAGACGGGGAGGAAGGTGACCAAGACACTGCAGAACACCAGCATGTTGAACGTCAGGATCTTGGCTTCATTAAAGGTGTCAGGCAGGTTCTGGGCCAGGAAAGCCACAGTGAAGCTGCCCAGGGCCAAGGAGACCAGGTATCTCAGGACACAGTAGAAAGCAGTGACCGAGCCCTTGTTGCACATGATGAAGATGTGGCCGGGTTCAGAGTGTGCATCTCTGTCAATGAAGGGAGGAGAAGTTCCCAGCCAGATTCCACAGAGACTCAGCTGGATAAAGGAGCAGATGGGAATGATGAAGATAGGTTCCTCTGCCGCCAACCACTGCCTCATGCTTCTCCCTGGTGCAGTGACCTTGAAGGCCACAGCCACAGTCATAGTTTTGGCCAAGACAGTGGAAACAGCCACAGTAAATACAACTCCAAATGTGATTTGTTGAAGAATGCAGGTGGCTGTCTTGGGACGACAAATGAAGAGTAAGGAGCAGAGGAAGCAGAGGGTGAGGGAAATGAGCAGGATGTAGCTGAGAGTCCGATTATTGGCCTTGACTATGGAAGTGTCTTGGTGCTTCACAAAGACCCCCAACACCACAGCTGTGAGGACAGAAAATCACAGAGCTGTGCAGGCCAGGGCCATCCCTAACGGGTCCTCATAAGCCAGAAAGGTCACAGCTTTTTTGAGGCAGCAATCTCACCCTCTGTTGGCATACTGATGATCTGGACACTTCACACACTAATCCATGTCTGGGGAGAAATGCAAAGTGTCCTCAGCCCAGGTTCAGTCATTCTCTCTCATTCGCATACCCCCAGAGAAGGCATTGGGTAAGTTTAGCCAGTTGTCTTCCTTTGTTGCTCCAGGCACCAAATAACAGAATGCTCTGCAGAGAACCATTCCTAGTTAATACTGCCCATCTTATTTATGATTAAGTAAACAAAGCTATTATCCTTCTCAGTAGTTATCTTGCATATTCAGGAAAGCACTTTTTTCTCAGCAGAAAACCAAATGTCATCCCTGTCTCTCTGAGCTATACTCTTGTAAGCTATGGCCTAGATTTACTCATTCAATGAGCAAGCAGTTATTGGAAAACCTCCATGAGCCAGATAATATGCTACATTCTAGGGAAACAGAGATGACCAAGTCATAGACCACACTCCTCGGGAGTTTCAAAATGAGACCATTTCTACCATCTAAAATGATCTCCAAAGCATTTCATCTTAATTTCACTTCCACCACTTCTGTTAAGATTTTAGTCACTTCTTTCCTATGTTATCATAAGATCCTTTTACTCTGGTTCCCTGTCCTTGTCCTGCATCTCAAGTGATACTTCTACATGTAAGTGGGATCATGATTATCCTCCATTAAAAAATCCAACAAAATCTTGGGAAGACCAAAAAGACTGTATAAACTTGGTCTTGCCTACCTCTACTATCTCTGCTCTGATTTTTAAGATTCCCAAATCTTCATGTGGTTCTGAATCTGTTCCATGCCCACTCATCCCTGCAGGTATCACTACATGCTTTTTCCTTCTACAGGGGCATTGCTCCTTCCTCTTTATGTCCCTTTAAATTCTCTCACTTTTCACGTTTAGAACTACAATCTGCCTGACAAAGTTTTCTGTGGATGGTGTGAGTTAGGGTTGGCGAGTCATTGTCTTCTTCATGAAGACAGCCAATTTACCCAACATGCTTTATTGAAAGTCTTTCATTTTCCCACTCCTCCTCAGTGTTTCCTTGTAAATCAGACGTCTATACGTGAGTCCCTATATGAGCAGCTTGTATCTGAACTTACCATTTGGTTCCGTTGATTTTCTTGTTTACCTTCTTGATGAATCTCCTCTATTGTGATGCTATAATACTTGATGTCAGGTAGAGTAAGTCCTCCCACTCTGTTCATTGTTTTCAAGATTTTCTTAGCTAAGTTTTTCCTTTATCATTTCCATAAGAATTGTATGAATTGTAATTTCCACATAACGGGTCATCATTTTAGCTGCAATTTTGTGGAAGCTGTAGATTAATTTGGACAGTTTCGATATCTGTAGAATTTTGAGTCTGTTCAGTCACAAATTTGATTTATCCCTCCACTTCTTTCAGTCTTCTTCCATTTTTCTAAATGCTGTTCTATAAATTTATGGACAGAAATCTTTTGAAAGTCTCATTAAAGTTATTTCTAGGTACTTCATACTTTAAGATGTTGTAAATGTCATTTTTTTTAAATTTAAATTTTGAATGCTTATGACGAGTAGATGGAAGCAAAACTTTCTATATTAACCTTGTATTCAGCCACCGATAAAATCAGTTAATATTTTAATTTATATGGATTTTACATTTATACCATAATATCAGCTGAAGATAACATCAATTTTACTTCTTCCTTTGAAGTAAATTATTCCTTTTATCTCTTTTCCTGCCAATATTGTATCAGGCAAGACCTCCAGCCTAACGGCTTATAGAGGCAGTGATGTTGAACATTCTTCTCTTATCCTTGCTTTCAACAGTGCACCATAAAGTTCCATCCTGTGAATACTGTGTACGGGAGTAAGAGAGTTTCCTTCTGTTCCTGATTTGGTAAGTGTTGTTTCTGATGTTGTTGTTTGTTTTAAAATAGTAACAAGTTTTTAATTTTACTAGTTTTTCTTACAGTTATTAAGATTATTATTTCTCTTTTTTCAGAGATTAGTGTACTGAATTACATTTCATGAACCTAATTGGGTCATGATATGTCCTTCTTATAAAATATGGCTAGATTTGAAACCGTGATTTGATTTGATTTTTTTTTTAGTATAAATGAATTTAATCCAAGAAAGAGAGTGGCTTGTAATTTCCTTTCCTGCAATGATTTTGTTAGATTTTGGTACCAATGTTAATCTCGTCGCTCAAAGTGAGTCAAAAAGTCTTCAGTTTTTCCTATTCTGTGGAAGAGTTTGAGTAGATGTATATTATTTTTTTCTTGAATATTTGGGTAGATTCATCAGCTTTGTACCAAATAAATAGCATACAATAAAATTTTGTAGAAATGTTTTAAAGGATGTTCTCAATTTCTGTAATAGGTATGGCAATATTCAGATTTTTCATTTTTTCTTGAGACAGTTTGGTAACTTTTATTTGCCTAGAAATTTGTGAATTTCCTCTAAATTTTCATTGTATCAACATGATGTTATTTATGTTTTCTTCATGTTACAAATTTTCCATATGATCTGCACAGATTACTCCCTTTTCAGCCTTGGTATTTTTTTGTTGCAATTTTTCTCTTTTTTTGAACACTAGTAGTAGGATTTTATTGAGCATATTTGTCATTTATTAGAATCTAATTTAGTTTTATTTATCCTTTTGATGTTTGTCTTTTATTTTGTTAACTCTTCCTCTAATAGTTATCATTTTGTGTTTTCTCTTTCCTTGTGTTTACTTTTCTGTTCTTTTTATAGTTTGTGATGAATGCTTAGAACTTAGAAATTCAACCTTTCTTTATTTAAATATACACAATAATATATAAATATATATAATCTAGGATTATACATTTCTCTTTAAGGATAGATTTACTTCCACCCCATAAGATTTGATGAATCGTATTTTTAATTGGAAATACATTCTAATATCCATCATAGTTTACTCATTAATCATCGGTGTTTACAAGTGTATTTATTAATCTCCAAGCATGTTTGAATTGAAGTTAGTGGACGTAGTGTTCTTTAGATGTGCATAAGGAACATATACCCAAATTTACCATGCGCCAAATGTGCACGTGGAATCTTTATCCAAATTGACGATATGCCAGACTATATCATCAATCTCAGTACATTTCAAAAAAATTGAATTATACAAAAGATGTTGTGAAATTAAGCTTCATATCACTCACAAAAATAAAATTAGATAATGCCACCATTGAGGGGACTCCAGCATTGAACCATTTAATATCATAAATCTGAGTAATTCCAAGATGTTAATTATTGTATGAAAAATCTTCAGTGATGGTTTTCTGTCCCTCTTCTACTTCATCACCCAACTCCCAAACCCACATTGTCTGTGTTCTACTCATGTTGAACCTTTTCTCAGCTCCATAGAATATTAAATGCAGGGCTAATTTGCCAGATTCTGCCATTTCTAAGAATTCTACCAAGAATTTAATCCACCTTCATTAGTCTGATATAATACTAATGCTACTGCCTTTAGGAAGAAGTCCATGACACTTCCCTCCCCACAAACATATATACTATCACTTATTTCATCCCATGGATCTCTGCGTACCTATATTGCAGCCCTATGTCACCACCTTGAATTCACATCACTGCATGTTGTCTCCCCTACTCACCTGTGAACTCGAGGAGATCAGAAACCAAGCTGTACCATAAGCTTATTGTACACCATGGAAATAATTACTTCTTAAATCAAAAACAACCTTTCTGAGCTCCTGCTCTGTGGCAAGAACAGCACCAGACACTGGAAAGATAAGGATTTATCAATGTGATCAAATGTAGTTTTAAAGAAGATGAAATGTAAGGACTTACAAAACCATGTGTTAGATTCCATGAGAGAGATTTAAGTTAGTTACTGTGGAGTGTTCGTAAAGGGTTCCCTTGAGATGATAATGCCTGCAATGATGCTAAAATGAGACAAGCAAGCTAGTTCAAGGTAGAGAGAGAGAGTATCATTTTGGGAGGAAATATTATTGGCTATAAAAGTTAAATTACTAAATGGAGGAAGGCAACATTTTGACCCTGCAGTCCTCATCAGAGCTTTTCCGTTTCTTTGGGAGAAGGGTGCATACAAAAGAGAGGTGGAGAACCAGCCCTGATAGCCTAGTGGTGAAAGTTCAGTGCTCACCACTTCGGTGGCCCATGTTGGTTTCCTGGTCATGGAACCACACCATCTCTCTGTGAATTGCCATGCTGTGGTGGTGGTTCACATAGAAGAACTGGAATGATTTACAACTAGGATATACAGCTATGTACTACAGTTTTGAGGACAATAGTAAAAGAGCAAGATTGGTAACAGATGTTAGTTAGCTCAGGACAAATGTTTCCCTTCAAAAAAAAAATAGAAGTGGAGAATGTCACTGCAAGGCATATACTCACCTATGTCATTGGAAATCAAATTCTCTGGGCTGGGAATGCAAGCAAAACAACAGGCAGCATTGCTCTCTTGAGGGCTCTTCCTGAATCCCGGACTGCAACTCTCACTGTATGCAGAGTGTGGAGTTTGGAGAAAATCAGATAACACTTGGTAACTGCTGTGACTTTTACCTAATTTTCCAGTAACTAGAGTGTTTTAGAATATTGGACCTTAACAAACTTGATCTTGAAATACCTAAATCCAATTCATTGTTTGGATGCCATGCTTATTGTATGATATAAAACTCTGGTACACCTCAGAAATACTGTGGGTTTGTTTCCAGAGCACCTCAATAAATCAAATATTGCAATAAAGTGAGTCACGCCAATTTTTTGATTTCCTAGTGCATAAAGAAGTTATGTTTACACTATACTGTAGTGTACTAAGTGTGCAATATTATTATCTCTAGAAAACATGTACATAACTAAATTAAAAAAAAAATTATTCCTGAAAATTACTAACCACTTTCTGAACCTTCAGCAACTTGCAATCTTTTGCTTATGAAGGTCTTGCTTCCATCTTGGATTGTTGGTAAATGAAAAAATTATTTCAGTTGGAAGTGAATTGTTAAATTCCCATATATGGCCCTTTATGAAGCTCTGAGGGGACACAAAACTCCAACAATATTTTGATTATTCATGTGTGGTGTAAGTAATTGTGATTGGGTTCAACCCACCTCAGTAATTCCCGTGTCCCACTCAATCACCTCCTCAGATAAAGACAATTCTTGACCACGTGGAGCATGTTGGGAATATTCTCCTACTTTCACCTTCAGTCCAAGACCTTCGGGAAAATTCCCAAAGTTGAGAATGGTTTACTCTGAATCTGATTTTCCTTCATAAGCCAAATTCACTGAGTCACTAGCAGGATTGTTAAATTCTATGTTCCTCAGAAAGGGGTACAGCTAAAAGTGACACATCATCCTGTGGTGAAGTGGGCCCGGGTGTTAAAGAGAAAAATCCTTAATTGGGGACAGCCTTTCATCGTCTGTAATCCTTGCTTCATAATGTACCTTTATTACAAGTATGCAATGAAGTAAAGCAAATGAAATCATATGGAGAACTACAATATCATAATGTTTCTAAAATATCAGTTAGTTTCAAGAGAAAATGCCTAAAGACAAGAATATCAAGATGATCAGTGGTGATAGGATTCAGACAAATCTCGAGTACAAAGTCCAACCTAGCCACGCTCATGCACTCTCTGAATTTTCCCAGACCATCAATCTGCAAAATGATGTTAGCGATACCTAAAGTGGTTGCAGAATTAAATGAGATCATTTACATAAAGTATTCCCCATGATGTTCAGCACCAGATAGGCACATAAAGGACAAGTTCTCTTCTTCTTGTGATTGAGGAGATTCATGTGAGAAGACAAGATATTCCCTATTGAAACGTTAGGCAGGCAGGATGTTGGGATCCTTTGTAACACAAAGCATTCATAATGACTCATAGCTCACTTCCTCGTTCTCACTAGAACCTTCTTGTAGATGACTTACTACCCAGGACTAGATATACCTCCTTGATAGTGAAACAAGTATAGAAACTCTTGTGCTTTTCTTGGAGAAAGAATCCTAACTGCTTGGTTTGAGCACCTGTGGAACCATAAGAAAGTCATTTTTATGAGTGTACATTCTGTTAAGTCGAAGAGACTTTACCTGCCAGGGACAAAACACCAGACCTTCCCCACTTCTATTGGCTGCAATTCTGTATGTTGAAGAAGCAGCTTGTGAAGGTTCCAGGCCACAGCATACACAGCATTTTACATACTGTAACTCCATTCAGTCATGCTTGTGTCAAAAATCTGCCAAGGCAGCCATCCTAAGGAGGCATTAGGTGGACAATTCTCCAGTGTTTTACAGTAAGACTCAGAAATCGTGCAAGGAATAAAGGGAAACCACAACATAGTGAGGTAAATATCTTCAGGAAATTTGGAAGGGTTAACTGTCTGGATAAAATTTTCAAAGCCAGGGACCTCACTACGGTGGTGTGAAAAAATGAGAGTCCCATGGAATGAGCCAAGGATGAAATCTCTCTCACTGTGGATAAAATCCCACTATGATGTCGTGACCCAGACTTTGCATATCACTAAATACTCCCAAGTAGAAAAGCTCAAGCTTATGAGAGAGTTGGCATCACCATAAATGATAACCACATTCCCTTCTGTTTCCTCTACTTGCAAATCGTATGGCCATGTCCATGAGTAATATGACCTTTCAGTCACAGGAATCATTTCCACAAAGGCTGCACAGATTCCATTCCGGTCCATTTCTCCTCTCAAGTCTGAGAGAAACTCAACACATTTCTTGTCTTTCGAGACGACCAGCACCACCTAGTTCCAACTGAAATGAAGCAACAAAGAGTCCATGCCAATGGCTAGAGATGTGTCTCTGGGGGCCATCTAACAGAGAGATGGAAACTGCTCATCATCATTCAGGGTAAGATCAAAAGGACCATAAGTAAGCTAAAAGGAAAAGACAATTGGAAGCAATATGAGGAAGGGGATTGGCAAAAAGCACACTCTCAGTACTGAAGGCTGTTCAGCAACACCTGGAGTAGTAGAAGGGGACAATTACTCATTTCATTTTCTAATCATTTTGCACTCCAAGAAAGCTTTCTATAACGTAAGATCACTCAGAGTTCCAGGAAACTGCTTTGTCTCCTTCCCTCTCAACCTTCTCTCTACTCCAAATAAAGGAAATGTCATACCCCATCAAGGTCCTGTACACCTACCATTTGAGATCATATCCTTTGAGAGATGCACAAACCCAGTCGCCTCCATTCTTCCTTTTTAAACCCCTGAGAATGGCACCAAAGGAGACTTGGTTTCATTTCTCACCATCCCACCCAGTCTTACCTGTAGAAATTTGTACAGTTCCAGCAGTGTTCCAATCTGGGCAGAAATTGCCCAGGTGGTTCCTGTAAGGACCGCTAGAGACTTACTCTCTCTCCTGCAGTCGTAATTAGGGATGTCCTTGCCCAACCCTGAGAGCCAAATCAGGGAACTTTCCAATGTCCTCCTTTCACTGGGCAGGGCATCATAGAGATCAAATCCCAGAGACATGTTGGGCAAGATATGAGGGTTTCTGTTGATTTCCTCAATGGCAAAAACCAAGACCAGAAAAGACTGGTAGTTCTTGTACTGAAACCTGCATAGAGGGATAAGGATCCTTAGGGAAAATACTCAAAATGATTTCCTTCAAATGCAATACAATGACTTTATTAAAATTACTTTGCTATTGACTCGAATGTCTGTGGCAACAGATGGCACTCCTGAAGCCTTAGAATTTATAACTAAAGAAAATAACATGACTTCAGCTGTTGAACGTCCTGACTGAATTCCACACTCATGAAAGAAACTGGTTAAATACACAGAAGAAAGTAGAATGAATGAAAAAACAGATCACATTCAGAGTAGACTTGTTAATGGCTCTTTGGTTCAGGATCCAAAATGCTTGTTTGAGCACACCATTAAATCTTTCCTAGAAGATCAACAATATTAGCATGATATTGGAGAAAGCCCTGGGGAGGAAGAATAGTTGCAACTGAAAGACACATGACAAGCATAGACGCATGACATGTGCACAATGAGAATGGTGCAACAGAAGGCTGTCAATCAAATTGCCTAACCTCTGTCCCCTCAAACCTGTGCGTCTGCCACCATCAAAACCAGGAAACTAAGGTGAACTTCAGAGAGCCAATGAAGGAGGAATCATCAACAGGCAGGAACAATTGAAAGAATCAAGAAGGACTGAAAGGACTAGCAACACTTAGGAGTCTAAGAAAGAGAGCATTGTAAAGTTTAAAAAGCTTCTCATCCATTTGTTATTTTAAAAATATAAAATTAAAATTAATCATTAACATCTTTAACCGTACCTATTCCTGATAGCCCATATTGTCTTCATCTTTTCTACAGACTTTCTAAACACAAATAACACCTAAGCCAAAGAAAATTCTCTGCATTTCTATTGCCTGGGATTTGTAATAGCATCAAGAATAAAATAGAGCAGTCACTTGTACTTATTTCAAGTCTTCTATTATTTGAGGATTGATTAGTACCCTAGTTCATGCTCACTGCTTGTTAATGTTCCCATGTCCCTGTGAAGAATAGGTGTTCTTCACTTGTTGGGTATAGGGTTCGATGTGTATCCATTAAATCCAACTTGCTAATTTGTTTTTCAAACACTCTATTATTAGATATATGTTATTCTTTGTCTCAGAGGAAAGTTGAAATTCTTCACTATGATGATATATTATGTCTACCTCTCCTCTTCCTCTGTCTCCTTCTCCTGGACTTCCTCCTCCTCCTCTGACTTTTTCTTCTTGTCTTCTCCTTCTTCTCCTCTTCCTTCTCCTCCTTCCTTTCCTAGTTGAGGCTATATTATCTTCACATGACATCGTGTGTAGTATAACGACTATATCGTCATGCTAAGTTGAACTTATATACCATTGGGGATTAACCACTTAATTCCTAATGATGCTTTTTTCCTCATCTGTTTTATATCATATTATTATAGCTACCCTGGGTTGATTTTTGATTGATATTTTCCTAGCATATCTTTATATCTTCTATTCTGTTTAGAATTTCTAGTTTTCCATGTTTTTTAGTTTTCACAAGTCTTGTAAACAAGATACAGCTAAATTTATCATTGTCGCCTCTAATTTAACAATCTGTATTTAACGGGAGAATTTATTCCATTTACATTTGTTGTGATTATTTATATCCTTGTTTTGCTCCCACTATCTATATGTTTTCCTTCTATTTTTTCCACAAGTTTTATTATGTTATTTCCCTTTAAAATTTATTGATTTATACTTGTTTTCCATATTCTATTGTATCTCTTCTATTTGGGTGAGAGTTATATTCTCTACTTCTATTTTACCACCAGCCCACATTGCCTGAAGTGGATATAGTTTCTCATCTCCTGAGAAATTTATAGACCCTTTAACTTTCAGTTTTACCCTCATGACTCACTTGTTTTTGTTGTACAGTACTTTATTTTTCCTTTTTCTTTACTCTCTCTCATCATCTCCATATCAAAATTATCTTTCATGTATTTTAGTTCCTTGTCTTTCTATGCTGCATTCTATTTCCTTCAGAATTCAAATTTGGTTTTCTATTCTCTCTTCTGTTGTAGAACCCATCTATGAACTTTTAAAACTCAACAGTTATGTATTTTTCCTCTCTTAAAATTTTATAAGGCCCTTTGCCAAATATGTCATATCATTTCTAGAGTCTCCTGTTTCATTTTGTTATTCCATTTGTTGTTGTTCCATTGTTTATACACAGTTATTATATATCTTGAAGTTGGTAAGTCTCATAGTGAAGGTTTTAGTGTTTAAATCTATTCTTTTACTTTTAATTTTCTTATGTCTTATGACTCTTATCTACAAAGGCATGTATTCCTTATTTGTTTGGAGATCTTTGATTTTGAGCTCATATTTGTCTGATTTTAATGTGTACAGAAAGTAAGGCTTTAGTTTAGATTCTTTCCTCCAGAGAAGTATGTCACTGGTTTCTGCTCACAGTCATGTGAGATGACACCAGGCTAAGTGCCTTTTTTGTGTGACTCACAACTAATCTGTGACTCCCAGATTCATTCTCTCAAGTCACTGGTGACTCAAAGACAAATCCTTTCATTAGAGGATCATACTGACCTTTGACCACTGGGTGAATCCAAATTTGTCTAGTGCTTACAATTTCCTTCATCTGTCCTTTGAGACTTGACTTACATCATGTGAACTCAAGAATGCAATAACATTATATTTTATGGAATATAGTGTTATGTGGAGGGAAACTCCTTTGAGGTATCTAGTCCTCCATACTCCTAGTAATTCATTCTTTTGGATACTTCTTTGCATTTCTTTCTTTTAATGAAAATTATTTCTTTAACTTTAAAAGAAAATAAATTTTAAAATCAAATGTGTGAGCTTGGGGGTATAGAAATAATTTACACGCTATTCAACAAAATAAGTTTAAGTTATAGAAAATTTTACAGTAATGTATGTATGGATTAGGTACATTTAACTGAAACTAAGAACCTCTATTTAGAACATATTTAATCAAATTTTAGGAGAAGAATCATTGAGATGCACACTCCAAGAACATTCTTTTCTGTGAGGTGCACACATACTACACATATACCTGATCGTCATGTGACAAGCCATGATATGGCCAACTTTAGTTCAACTTAGTTCAGGTGTGATATGATCAATTAAACTTGAAGAAGGGAGAGTGTCCAGAATGTCCAGAAGCCCCATGTATTTCCAAAGTTAGAGCACTAAATACTGAGAACAAGGAAGAATGGTGCAGGTGATGTATAAATAAATTGCAATGTCTAAAGAGCAGAGAACAGCATCCACATTAAACTTATTGCAGATTGTGTCACATTTCTGAAAATAAAGCACCCCATTCAGAGGAAAAATGAAGAATGTTTTTGTGTCAGTTGGGGCATCCAAATGCTTAGGTGGAGTTAGGAGTACAAGAAGATTATTATGGCATAACACATGTGAAGATTCAAAGGATTGGGTACAGACAGCCTGCACACTCAGATACGGATTTTACTGCCTCTGAAATGAAAAAAAAATAAGGAATGTTAGGCACAGGAGCTTTGAATCACAATGTGGAGATGCTAGTCTCCACCCGAGACCTACTGAATCAGAATGTTTAGGGTGGGGTACAGCAAACTTTCTGTGTTTTAACAAGCCTTCCAGATAATTCAGATCCATAATCAAGTTTGAGGTTGCCGGGTTTCAAAAAAAAGCACCGTACAAAAGAAGTGAACACTGAAAAATTAAAACAATTGTCTCAGTACTTTGTGTTAATGTGATTTTTAAAAAATACAAAACACAAACTACTTTAAAGAATGTGCATAAAATTTAAAACCATCTTGAACCAAGAGCTTAATCTATACCTAGAGACACTGGATTTGGAGAAAAAGAAAAGAAGTAAAATACTAATTAATTTTTCATCTAACATTGAGGAGGCAGTGAGGCAAGATTTCAGATTCTGGGTTCTTCTTATTTCTCAAATTAAAAATATTGTAAAATAGGGGCCACCTTGGGGGCATAGTGCTTAAGTTTTCATGCTCTGCTTTGGTGGTCTAGGGTTCATGGCTTTGGATCCCGGGTGTGGACTTCTGCACCTCTCATCAAGCCATGTGTGGTGTTGTCCCATATAAAGTAGAGGAAGATGGTCATGGATGTTAGCCCAGGGTCAATTTTCCTCAGCAGAAAATAAAATTCTAAAATAAAATGTGAAAAAGATGTATATATCCAACATCATGTAGAAAAGTTTAATAAGGAAAATTACTTTAAATGGAGCAAAACAAGGAAAAAAAGAAAAAAAAGCAAAGTACAAAATTTAAAAATAGAACCACAGAGATAATGCTACATAGAGCAATTATACTATACTGAAGTTACATAAATCACTTTTTCAATATTGAATGTTACTCTACATTCCACGAAGACATAGGAAACTAACACTGAACGTAGATGTTGAAAGAAAGGAGATTGTCAGTGTTATTCCATACACGTGCTCACAAAAGTAAAGCCACAACTAATGGGAAACTTTTATATATGAATGTGTATAATGGTACACATATCTGAAGGAAAAATATTTAGGGACTAAAAGGTGGTTAGCAGTCAAAATGTATATGTTCAATTATAGTATCATATATTTAAAAAAGGATTTTAAAAATATGAAGTGAACCTAAGTACAACCAAAGTAAGAGTATTCAATTAACTTCTCAGTAGTTGTCCAAAAAAAGTCAATATAGGAATCATATATATTGTTAATCTTGATTTATCATTAAATATGTTTGGAGCATACACACACACGTGCCCGCATATAAATATCAAACAACATACTTCAAAGCAAAGAAAGCATATTATTATAAAATTAGGTCCTATCCTTGTCCAGCAAGCAATTTCGACATAGCAATCAATTCCTGAAGCCGCCAGAAGAGAGATACATGGCCAACCACAGATATTCTGACTCAATAGCTCATCAGAGGAACGGGCAGAATTGAAATCCAGTTCCTTAATCAACTTGCACGCAAAAATGTTCATTAACTGCCAACATATCTTAAACAAATCAGACACTTTATAAGCCAATAAACACTCTCATGAATAATTGTTTGGTCAAACAGGAAATCAAACCAATGATTAGAAAGGAGTGGTGATGGTTTGTAATTGGTATTTGAGTGGTGAACACGATGTAATCTATACAGAAATAGAAACATAATGATATACACTTAAATTTTATATAGTGTTATAAACCAGTGTTACTGCAATAAACAAAAATTAAAAATAAATAAATAAAGGAGTAGCAAAGAGCCCTGGAGAGAGAGGAGAGAGAAAGGAAGAAGAGAAGAAAACTGTCTGTTCTGAGAGAAAATATCTCAGCAAGGGAGGAAGAGAGGGGAATCACCTCCTGCAAACCTGGAGGGGGAGAGAGAGGGGGAGGAATGGGGGAGAGAGAAACCCCCTCTGACCGTTCCCTGTAGGTTTTTAAGGCTGGACAAATCCTTAACAAGACAGGTTGGCTGGAGAAAATCAGACCCAGCTGAAGAACATGAGTCCATGGGAGAAACTTGGGAAACTGAGTCTCTCGCCACAATGGCAGAGAGTCTCATCTTGCATCCTCTCCTGTGCTAATGACAAAGGTTGATGTCGTGGGTTGGCCTGTGTGATGGGAGAAGGGATGAAGACGATTGTTATTCAGAGAGACATGTAAAGGTTTGTCTGACCTGTTTCCCCTGCACTGGATTCGGACCCGGAAGGGCCGTCAGGGAGGTGACCAGGAACCATCCTCTCTGTGGTGGAGCTGGCCCCAGGGCAGGCGTGGGGGCGGTGGGTGAAAGTGGGATGGCGTGTGAGTTGGCACCAGCCTTCGGTGGAGGCAGCGACTCAGAGGTCGTGGATCTCTCTCTCTCTCTCTCCCTCTCTCTCTCTCTGTTTCTCTCTCTCTCTTTCTCTCCCTCGGGGAACTGAGGAGAGGAAGGTGGCGCACCCTGCCCACCTCGCCGACATCCTCCATGGGCCCTACTTTCTCTGACCACTCCGGGAGTCCTGCAGGCTTGTATTCAACCCCCACACCTCAATACAGGCCAAGGGCGCATGCGTGACCGCCAGGGCCTAGGGCTGGCTTCAGGGGTCCTCAGTGAATGTCGCACCATCCCGCCAGGTCTGACCAGCGGAGGCAGAACTCTGGCGCCTCCCCACTGCAGCTGTTCCATTGCTGCCCTTCTGGACTTGGCTTCAGCTGTTGTCTCCCTCCCCTCCCCCACTCCCACTCAGCTTGAAGGCCGCTTCCCTTCCTTGGAAGCATTGCTCTGACCCTGATGGCCACAGGCGTACTGGGCTTCAAGCTCAAGGATCTGCCTGGGCCAGCTGCTTCATCCAGGGGCTCCTTTCTTCCTGGAAACAAAAAGACATTGCTTCATCCCACATCTGCACTTTGCGTCTGCAGCCAGGTCAGGTGTAGGAAAGGCTCTGTGGAGTCAGAAGGGAAGAGACAGGCAGATGGCACCACAGGGCTAGGGAGCCAGGGCCAAATGGGCAAGCCCTTCCGGCGACAGGTCCCAGGCTCCTCCCTGCAGTCGGGAAGGCCTGGTCTTCCTAGTGCCCAGGCCACAGCTCCGGGGAGAAATCCGCCATGGAGGGCACGCATGAGGCCTTCTGCCTGAGGTCGCAGGTTTCACGAGCAGGGCCACTGCAAGCCTGGCTTGGCTTGGCTGCTTCCTCCAAAGGAGGCTGGTCAACCAGCCGAACCTGGCACCTGGGCCAGGCCCCTTCCAAGGGGATGAGTTCCAGAGGACATAGCCCTGGGTATGGCTGCCAAGTCTCCTGGGGCGTGTGCTGGGCCCCCGTCAGAGGAGGAAGCAGCCTGCCAAGCAGTGTGCCAGACCTGACATCTGGAGGCCTTCCACACCCGGGTCCCTGTCCTGCCCTGGCCTCCCGAGGGAGGACGATGGTCGTGCCAGTGGCGAGTGGGGTGGGCCTGGTGCCGAGCCTGTCCTTGGATGCCCCGGGAGAGGGCGCTGAGGCATGGGCTGCCCCCGGTCGGGTCTGAGGCACTGACCCAGCTCGGGGCTGTCGGGGGCAGAGAGAGAATCCCTCTCCGCCCTTTCCCTTCAGGTTCTGATGGCTGGCCAAATCCTTAACATGACAGGTTGGCTGGAGAAATTCAGACCCAGCTGAAGAACATGTGTCCATGGGATAAACCTGGGAAACTGAGTTTCTCCACACAGGGCAGAGATTCTCATCTTGCATCCTCTCCTGAGCTAATGACAAAGGTGTATGTCTTGGGTGGGCCTGGCGGATGGGATAGGGGAAGAAGGCCATTGTCATGTAGACGGACATGTAAAGGCTTGTCTGAACCATTTCCCCTGCACTGGCGTCAGGTCTGGAAGGGCCAGCATGGAGGTGACCAGGAACAGGCTTGTCTGTGGTGTGGCTGGCCCCGGGGCAGGCGTGGGGGTCGTGGGTGGAAGTGGGATGGCGTGTGAGTTGGCACCAGCCAGTGGTGGAGGCAGCGACTCAGAGTTCAGGGGTCTCTCTCTCTCTCTCTCTCCCTCTCTCTCTCTCTCTCTGTCTCTCTCTCCCTGTCTCTCTCTCTCTCTCTCTGCCTCGGGGACCTGAGGAGAGTAAGGTGCTGTGCCCTGCCCACCTCGCCTACCTCTCCCATGGGCCCTTCTTTCTCTGACCGCTCCAGGAGCCCTGCGGGCTTGGGTTCAACCCCCCACACCCCCGTACAGGCCAAGGGCACGTGCGTGATTGGCGGGGCATAGTGCTGGCCTCGGGGGTCCTCAGTGAAGGCCCCGCCCACCCGCCAGGCTCTGACCAGCTGACGCCACCCAGCTGCAGCTGTTCCATTGCTGTACTTCTGCACTTGGCTTCAGCTGCTGTCTCCCTCCACTCCCCCACTCCCACTCAGATTGAAGGCCGCTTCCCTTACTTGAAAGAATTGCTCTGGCCCTTATGGCCACAGGCATACTGGGCTTCAAGCTCAAGTCTCTGCCTGGGCCAGCTGCTTCGTCCCGTGGCTCATTTCTTCCTGGAAAGACACAGCTATGGCTTCACCCCATGCCTGCACTTTGCGAGTGCAGCCAGGCCAGGTGTAGGAAAGGCTCTTGAAGTCAGAAGTTCCGAGACAGGTGTATGGCACTGCAGGGCTAGGGAGCCAGCGCCCTACTGGCCATACTGGGCACTCCCTTCCCGCAACAGGTCCCAGCCTCCTCTCTGGAGTTGGGAAGGTGTGGCCTTCCAAGGCCCTGGCCATGGCTCTGGGGAGAAATCCGCGCTGGAGTGTGGCATGAGGCCCTCTGCCTCAGGGCGCATGTGCAACACCCAGGGCGACATGAAGGCTGGCGCAGATCGCGTGCTCTTTCCAAAGGAGGCTTGCCTCTTGGCTCATCCACCTGCGCCGGGCCGCTTTCCTTGGGGGATCATGTCAGGTGGAAAGAGCCTTGGTGCCTGCCGCCAATTTTTTTGGGTGTGTTCTTGCCCCCTTCTGAGAAGGGAGCAACTTGGCAACTGCTGTGCCACACCTCGGGTCTTTTAGCCTCCCTCAGCTGTGTCCCTGCCATGCCCATGCCTACATCCATGGAGGGACTACAAAGGTCTTGGCAGTTGCCAGTGGAAATAGTCATTAGAGACTTAACTTGGAGTTGTAGTAAAAGAGCATATCATCACAGCATTGAGCTTGGGCTCTGCCATTCATGAGCTGTGTAACCTGTATGAGTTTTCTAGCCACTGTACCCAGTCTCTTCATCTACATAATTGTGAAAAGACCAACATCTACTACGTCAGGATATTTTGAGGATTATGTGTGTTAATGTATCTTCAAGCACAGAATTAACATTCAGAGTGTAGTGCCTGGCTCAGTAGAAGTGTTTGCTGCTGTTATTATAATTATCATTATTTCATGTCCTTCACTTCCTTGTGAGTTCCTTGTAAAACCAACTATGGTCCATGGTGTCAACAGTTTTATTCTAGGCTCCTGCTTAATGACCTGCAGAGGGATCCTCCCACTCATAACCTCTTATTTTTATCCCAGTCTCTGGAAATCTTTCTTCTTGGCACTGAGGCACTGAATGGGGTCCCACACCCAACCCTGCATGTCCTCTATTTAATATCCCATTTAATAACATTAAAGACTGTTTAGTGTTTACTTGGTGGAACATACTCCCTGACATGAACAACGCATGGGAGATAGGATTTAGGAAACATTGTTCCATGTAGGGCTCTGATTTTATCATAACACAGAGTACAGTTGATCAAGGGTCAAGGTAGAGTTCCTTATTGCAAAAATCTTCAGAGATGAGGGTGTTCTAATGTGATACCACCTGAAAATAAAGCCAGCACATAAAGGCAGATGTAGTTTTAAAAGGAAAAGCACACAAGTGAAAGAATTGATCCCATTAAATACACTATTCTATTTGTTTATGTATCAAATTACTGATAGGTAATAAGCAGGTGTACAGATAGTAGAATTATCAATTTCACAGAGAATTCTTTTAACCGTTGTTCATATCTTGTGTTTTACATCATTTATTAAGGTAATATTTTCATCTTTACTTTTCCTTGTGTCTCTATCTTTCTCAACTTTTCCAAGAGATGTATTTATATTATCTTCTAAAATTTTAGGGCAAGTTAAAAAAAGTTATGAAACATTTGAAGTTGTTGATTTTGTATATTGGAGGAGGACTAGATTGCAAGTGAATTAGTGATAATTAGAGTTTTAGTTTGGTAAAAGATGGTAGTTGGAATTGATGCCAGGATGTTTGTAACCTAGTTTTTACTTCATTATTTGATATAGTTTCTAAAATGCGAGAACCGGTAATTTTAAATATAATAACTTGTCTCATTTTAAAATATGTGTTCTTAGAGAGGGTGACTGAGGTAAGTAGACAATAATTTACTGTAGTGACTTGTTTTTCTCCAATTACTCTGTTATAAACCAAACAGCCATATAGCATTCTCTTGTCCAAATGACCTGATGGCACTTTCTTAGCTTTTCTTGCTGTGACTCTACCAATCTGGTGTCACACCACCCTCTCGCTCCTAGTCATGTTTTCAGTTGTAAGAGTAACATTGTCAATAATACGGTGACAAATTTGCACACAGTCTACTATTTACTAAAATATATCTATCAATTTCAAACTTTGATAACATAATTGTTAAGGAATGAACAATTTGTAGTGTACTTAACAACTGATTGCTACACATTATTGTGTAATGACATCATGGTTAAAACCATTATTTGCAACATGTGGCCCCTTTCAATTTTATTTTAATGGAAAGGGTTCAATGACATTTTTCTTTTGAAGAAGAAAGACTTGCATTTCCATGTTAGAAAATTATGAACTTGTTTTTAGCCCTTTTTCTTGTCTTCAGCTCTTCGTTATATTCATTGCTAATTCACATGTCCAGTTACTTCAGATTCGTGGTCCTATCTCCTCTGTCTTTTTCATGGCTCTCACATTAATTTTTCCATAATCCATTCTGTGAAAGAGGTTTATCTCCACCTTCATATATTGAGGAAGGAACCGACCCTCCTTTATGTGAACTTGGAAAGAAAGGCCAAGGTGATGCCTCGGTGTCCCTCCCCACCATTGAGCTGCAGAATGGCTGCAGAGTCCTGTGAATCATTTGCTCACCTCCTGGTTCCCTACATACTTGGCATCGTCTGCGCGGAGAACCCCAGCTTGTTAAAAATGAATTTTTGAAGTCTCTAGAAGCCGGCTGAAAGATAAGACTGGCTAGAAAGGACATCAGCAAGCAGTGTACTCCAAAAGTTGGTGGCAGAAACATTAATAAGAAGAAAACATTTCCGTTTATCTTGTTTTCTCTTTATCTTCTCTCTTTTCATTTTCCTTTAGTTATATGGTATAAATCCTATCCACCACCCATGGTGTTTTTTTTTTTTTTTCCCTCAAAGCCCCAGTACATTGCTATATATCTTAGTTGTAGGTCAAACCATGGTGGTTCTTTTTCCTGGAGTCCCATGGCATTTTATTCATATCTCCTTCTATCAAATTATTTCCATAGCGTAATTTATCTGTTTACACATGTCTGTCTTCCTTGCAGACCCCCAACATTTCAAGACCTTTGGGCACATAATATATACATAAATATTTGAGTGAATCAATGAAGATCTTTTGTTGAATAAGATCTAAATAAATACAATACCTACTCAGCACATGAATGCAAGCATTTGAGAGAGAGTTTTGTGTTTGCTGAAGCAAGCTGTGGACCAGTTTAGGGGCTCAGTGCCAAGGTTACTCAATAGATTGAGACAAAATGAAAGAGATAATTAACTTTAATTTTAAAATTCGTGGAGAACAGGAGCAGGATATCTAGGTGTGAATCAGCACTTGATCATTCTTGTTGCATCTTTGGAAAATCCAGTCCTTTATTTTTGTATGAAAATGTGACAGACCAAGAGAGTGAACAGAGGACTGGCTTTTAGAAAGGCAATTTTGTCACAGGAAATCCTGGAGGAAAATATATGGAAGGAGAGCTGGTCTAAACATGGCAGAAACTTTTTGTGTAGAAACCCTAAAAATTGAGTTTACATGCTGGCTGAAAGATTTGTAACCCAACATTTCTCCAATATAGGTTAGAGCATATTTTCAATATCTAGCTATCCAAAAGGAATACAAAGGAACATAGACCAAACTGAAAGGAGTTTAAGATAGAACAAAGAAATGAAGCTAAAGTAAACCAGCACACTAAAATATGTTTCAGAAGGACCTGCAGTTTTTAAAGGTAGTTGTAAATTTATCACTCAGGTTTAAAGTAGAAAGGGAAACGGGAACAATTCTCTATCATTTCATGTCCATGAGATTAAAAGCTACAGTCTGTCAGAGAAGCAAAACTTGTATGGCCTCTAATGTCCCAAAAAAAGTGTTTTGAATCGTGCCTAATGAAAGAGAGTTTGCGTGATGTAATGCAAATACAGTATCATCAACTCGTTTCCAAGTTTATTACAAACACTTTAGCACACGTTTAATTGAGGTAATGCAGAATTCTATAAGGGGCCAAGGAAGAGGCTGATAGCATTCTCTCTTTCAACTTCTCACTTGACCAAGGGAGAAAATGTTCTTGAACAGATTGACCACGTCTCCTAAAGACAATGCTAATTTTCAATTTTTCTTTTTATAAACTCATCCTGCATTTCCCCTTACATATGCAAGCTACAGCGTGTGTGTAGACATCCTTCGTGGCAATTAGGAGCAGATCCATACTATTAAATAATCAAATAAGCGGAACATACGGTTGGTGCCTTTTAGGGAAATTACAGGTTTAAGCCCACCCTCATTGGTGGAAGGACATGGTATACACGAATTAAAATATCTACCATTTATTATGCAGCTAATCATGTCATGCTATTTAAATGAAACTTAATGAATTATTCTTCTGGAAAGTTGATTATATTTTAGTCAAACTGATGTATAATTTTATATAAGTGCATTTTTACTTTAAATGTAAAACACTTTAGAGACCACTTCATTCAGTTTCAGAGGCATATTTTATATATTTTGGTGTGATTTTATTTATTATCTTTCATAGCAGAGAAGCACATCCTACTCTTTTTCTTGCTACCCTCTCTCTACAAGATAAAACTCATCCAAGTTTATTTTGCTTCATAAGGCATAGGCTTACATTGTGATGAAAAAGAGATCATTTCTGAAACATGTTTGGAACTGTAGGTAGCACAGAATTTTAGATTATGCTCAGAATTTTGTGAAGTAACTTCAAAAATGATGGAACATTTAAAGTTTGCCAGGAAAGTTTTCTGCTACTTTGCTTAACGGTAGTTTTTTTTTTTTTAACAGTTTAGTTTCTTAATTCTTTGGAAGGATGAGTGAAGGAGTTGGCAGGTTTAAATGTACCCTTGATACAGCTCTCTCTGGGTTACTCTTTCAAAACAACCATCCCAGTTGATGAATATTTAATGAGGACTCTGTCAGTCCCAGAGCTGAGAGAGGCAGTTCTCAAAGCTCCAGCACGACCTGGGAGAGGAGAATGCTGGTAACCACTGTCGTCTGAGTTTGGATGAGGCGTGGTCATTCTCAGAATGTTAGAACTGAGTGGAGTTCTCAGATGCAGCCCAGTGACTCTAGACCTGAGCCCTGCTCAGAAGCCAGTTGACTTGTCATTCACTCTGAGCCTGGTGTCTTCCCTCTGCTCGTGCCCTTTTCTGCCATTTCTCATGCTTATCCTGACTCTCTCTCTTTCCTATACCTTCTTTCTTCTTTCTTCTCTTTTTCTTACTTTTACTCTCTATTATATTCCTTCTCCTTATCATTTTTTTCTGTCTTTTATTGTTCTCATTCATTTTCTTTTTATTTTGTAGTACAGTTACTCTGTACATCACTTTCATCTTAAAATCTTGACCCTCTACAACGGCGATACTTCAGCTGGCTATTTTTTTTTAATATTTTATCTATTTTTTATTTTTCCCCTCCTAAGCCCCAGTAGATAGTTGTATGTCACAGCTGCACATCCTTCCAGTTGCTGCACGTGGGATGCGGCCCCAGCATGGCCAGTGAATCAGTGCGTCGGTGCACGCCCATGATCTGAACCCGGGCCAACAGCAGCGGAGCGTGCGCACTTAACCGCTAAGCCACGGGGCCGGCCCTCAGCTAGCTATTTTGAAGAGAGTATTTTGATAAATTTCTCTTAGATGTTATAACAGTCTGATTCAAGGAAATAAAAACTATCACAAATGGGATGGGGATGAAGTGTGAATTCAGTTCATGTAGACATGGAATTAGACAGAGGGAAACTGAGAGCTTAAGTGTAGGTGTTCAAAATATTTCCTGATACATCTTTGTAGTTCATTGTTGTGGTAAACTGCAAACAGTCTTATTTACTGCTGAAGCCCAGATGTTTGCTCCTTGGGGCAGCTCATCATATCTCGGCCTATAGAAAAGCAACTAGGAAACATTGCATGCATTTCTAATGTAAAGAACTGTTAGTGTTCCACCAGGAGACACTTTGGGTTCTTCGCTGCACTATCTGAATAGAAAAAGAGGAAGAGAAGCTTTTCTCCACCTGCACAAAACCAGGAACTTATCAAGAGTTTGAGAGAATTGGAGGTGACTGAAAACAAAAGTGTTCCCGAGTTTGGATTTGCTTTAACAAGAACTATTGGCTGGCTTTGATGTTAAAGGTTTTATTCAAAATTGACTACCTTTAATTCTAAGTTCATAGTGGAGCTTTGTCAGTATAAGAGAGAAGAATCCCTTTTTGATTAAGTCAGTGAAATACAGTATTTGGGAGAATGGTCATATTTGAAGGCCACTTGTTCATATTCTTTTGCCACAGTGACATCTGTTGGTAAGAAACTGCTTCATGCTATTCTCGATGATTTCTGTTTGAAAGACATACTGAGCTTGATAAATACTTGGCAAGCAATAAGATATATTGGAACATATGAGGAAAGCATTTGGGGTAAAGCTAATTCAACCTGAATTTGTTTATCCAAAAGGGTCTGTCGCCTGCCTTGTGTATCTGCTTTGCCATGTCCCAAAGAGAAGTATACATGCCCTTAAGATAAGAATGCAACTTCCTTCTCATTGGCATTTCCTTAAGGATAAGCATTTCTCCCTAGGCTAGGATTTGATTGCTGCAATCATCCTGTGACCACCCAGCTCCAGACAACAGATGTGACACCAGCCATGCCCATCGAGACAGCAGATCTGCACCCCAGTTGTGTCCATCAATAGCTGTTCTGGCAGGGCAATCTGGCAGGGCTGATCTCGTGGCTATTGTAAAAGGGACATTGCAATCACTTGCGATACATGCTCTTTGATGGTATATAACCACTCTGTACACCCCACTTCTTTGGTACCCTTCCTTCCTTAGGGAAGGAAGGCCAGAGGCCATGGTCCTCAAAAGTTGGCTCATAATAAACTCACACTAATATTGATTTACAGTTTGATTATGGATTATTGACGTCGACAAGCTGATGTGCAGGAAGTAGTAAAGGCACAGTGGTACCCATGTTGCCTGATATAAAATATTTCCTCCCTCTTCCCCTTTCCAGGATGCCCACTCTTCATGGTGGCACCTACTTCCATGGTGTGATCATTCTTCTGATCACTCCTTTCATCCCCTCTTACAATTACTCAACAAATATTTAAACACCTACTGTATGCCAGGCTTGGGATACACTAAGGAAAAAATTTTCTACAAAATCTCTGTCTTCACAGAGCTTGTTTTTGTTGGCTAAGTGAGATAATGGATCAGTAGGCAGACAAGTGAATTACATAGTCTATCGTGTGATGATCTGTGTCAAGAAGAAGGTAAGTGACAGGCAATGAGAAGAGCTAGAGAGTGAGTGAGTTACTACTTTAATTAGAGAGACCAGGGAGGCTGGAGCAAGGCCCAGAGGGAAGGGACAGAGCAGGAGGACATGCAGATATCCAAGGGCTGCAGACATGCTGTGGAGGAACAGTGACTCGGATGTAGTTGGGCAGCAAGAAGCCAGTGTGGCTGGAGCACAGTGAGCAAGAGGGGAAAGGCAGAGAAGGTTTGAGATGCCGGGGAGGGTGAGCAGATGAAAGAAGGCCCCTGGGCCCATCAAAACTGTGCTGTAAGTGAAATGAAAACTTTCAGTGTCATTTAACTATACGTTATACAATTTAAGTAGTAAATACCTTTTATTTTTCTATAGTCTTGTCAAGCACATCAACTAAAATGCTGCTAAATTGGCAATGTCTAAATTAGCCCCAGGAGTGACTGCTGTATCTTGTCAGGCGTCTGGTCTGCACAGCAGTCGGGGGTGGGAGTGATGTGACAGTCAGGAGACGAACTCTAGTCTTCAGGTTGTCACCAACTGTTTGTGTCATGTTTCATCTGTAAAATGCGGAGGACGGAAAAGATGAGTGGTTTTCAGACTCCGATCCATGGAGTGCTGGATATTCCTGAAGGCTCTTGGTTTTTGTTTGTTTGGTTTTGTGAGGAAGATCGGTCCTGAGCTAACATCTGCCACTCCTCCTCCTTTTGCTGAGAAACACTGGCCCTGGGCTAACATCCATGCACATCTTCCTCCACTTTATATGGGATGTCACCACACCATGGCCTGACAAGTGGTGCGTCGGTGCGCGCCCAGGATCCGAACCGGTGAACCCTGGGCCGCTGCAGCAGAACGCGCGCACTGAACCGCTTGCCCCACCCAGCTGGCCCTGAAGGCTCTTTGTTTTTTTCCTTATGTTTATAAACTTTGATGCAAGCTTCACATAGAAGAAAGTGTCCCCTAGCTTTAAAAAGATTCCTGGACTAGGTCCTCACTTAGGTTTTCCAGTATGAAGAATTTGCAACCTCACAGACTCACAAAGGACAGACAAAAGGAGCAAGATCCCTTTTTTCCGAGTGTCTCTTGTGACAGTGCTGTTGTCTCTCATTCAAACCAGAAGGTGATTTGTCAATAGTGAGATATAGCATTTGAGACCCCATCCTTCAAGATGGCTAAGTTGTCCTCCATCCTTTTACAGACATACGCTAAGTGAGTAATATAAAAAGTGAATGTCTCAGCAGGTATATTCTGACACAAAAAAAGAAACTAGGAATTGAGACAAGTAATTATGATTGATGTCTGTCAATAAGGGCAGAGGACTAGTCTAATTTCAAAAGTAATTAATAGCATGAGTGTTAGTCACTGTACATATTAAATATATTGAAAAGCAGTCATGTTCTCATAACAGAATTATATCTGGAAGATAAACTGGATGTTTTCGGCACTTATTGTTAAAGATGTATTTTATTTAGTTTTGTTTTCCGATTGAGGAAATGAGAAAATTTATTTTTTAATATATTGACTATCTTCTTCCTTTCCAACCTAGAATCTCAATCCGCTATTTTGGAAACTCTGAAAAATATGTTCAGATGCTGTTCAACAGGTAAGAAAATCTTGTTAGGATGTCAAATCATTTTCTCTTTTATTTGTTATAAAAGTGTGACAGACTCTGATTTATCTTCCTGTCTGTCCATGTGACTAGGCGACCTTGTTTCTCTAAGCCTGCAGGGGAAACCAGTCAGGTGGAAGGAGACATTTTATTCCACTTAGACTTTGCAGAGAAAATCAGCCTTGAAGTGGAACTGACCACATTCTTTTCAGAAGCTGCATCATTCTGTACTCAACCAGAGCATTGGGCCTGACAACAGCTGGATCCAGCAGAAAACTGGACACTCTAGGAGGTGTCATGTGGAGATGTGCCTGGCTGGGCTAATAGTCACATGGATATGAGTTTTAAAAAAATCTCTCAGAGCTTTTCCAAAATCAAATAATATTCTTAAGTTGCTGTAGTAGACGAAACATTAGTTAGTGTCTTTTTTAATTTCCACAGAAGCTTTTTTTTGCTACTAAAGAAGCCAAATTTGATGTCTTTTTTCTTGTTACCGAAATGGACTTACTATTAAAAAAAAGAAAGGTTCAAGAAAGGAAACACTCATATGGAATAGAAATTGTGGGTAGCAATTGCTACGTTTTTATATAAAATCATCTTTTTTATTTAGTTACACTTTCTCCCAACTGTGCTTTTGAAAATAACCTAGTATTAGAAATTACCAGTAAGAAGAGGGACTGCTTCCTTGAGTGTGATCCAGTAGAAGACAGGTGACTCAGACCTGAGTTCTAGGCCCAGGTCTGTTTCTGGTTAGTGTGTGACAACGTACTTAGGTTCTCTGGAACGTAATATTCCTTTCCGTAAAATTAAAGAATTTGATGATTTTTGAGAACTTTCCCAAATATTAAATGACTTCTCTTTTAAAAAATAGAAAGATCCTTCTCAAACTTATAAATTGTCAAAAATTTTTTGTGATCTTTCACTTACCAAGAACAACTGATGTCCTTTCAATTATATTGATTGAAAATAAATATCATAAAAGTATAAATTTGAAAATCTAATAAATGAATTAGCAGAAAAGTGAGCCAGGAAAAACTTTATGATCAATCAAGATATTAAATTATGAAAGTGTTACAGTATATAAAACTATGACTCCAAAATAGTATCTTTTGCTGCCTGTAAGTTTATATTGTTACTCATGTATCACTATTAACCCTATTATGTTTTACAAGTAATAAAATGTCTTGAAAGGAAAAAACAATAAAACAGCAGCCCTGCATTACACATGAAAGTTGTGCTCCCCCTGGAGGGAAAATGAGGATACAACATTGGTCGAGTACTTCATTTTGTAATCCATTGGTGCCTTTCAAAAATATAGCTATTATTGTAAGAGTAAAGATTTTCTGAAGAATAGTGCCACAAAACAGGTTTTCCAGCTTCTTTTTGTCAGAGCTGAGACCTACATCAGGCTGGGGCACTTGAAGATGCATGGGGGACTCAGCTGAGGGTGATTTAATTACTGTGAGATGATTAGCCGATAGAAAATTAGACGGAGAATGATTAAAAAGAGGTAAAGGGAAATAAAGTTGGAAATAATTAAGAAAAATAGTGCCTTCAAAATATCCTCTCATTATCTTTATAGCTTTTTATTTTTATTTTTTTGAGGCATGACTCTGATAGTATGTTAGATTTTTCTAAACCCTTATCTCCAGGGCATATATTACTGAGTTCTTCATTATAAATGATAATGCCAAAGAAAACCTTGACAAAAGTATTTCGTACTATCGACAAGGACAAAACATGTACAACATTGCTCTATATATTAAAAGTCCATCTGTAATAGGCAAGATATATATTCATGTGTGTAAAATTATAATGATTTTCTAATTTTCTCGGGCTGTGAACCATGGTAAAATATATAGTAATAAGCAGGAAACCTGAAAAACTAGATGATTTAAAACACCTGATGTTACAGCTAGACCATTCAAGGGTGAAATCAATTTAAATTTCACAGCTTCTCCTTTCCTTGTAGCCAGTGAAGTGTCTGGAAGACAGAAAACACAAAAATTAATTGAGAGTTAACAGTATTTGGAGGCAGTTGAGGTTAAGCACTCAACAATGATGTCCCTTACTTCAGGAGCCATTGACTCTTTGTCATAAGTTTACTTTATACATGGGTTCTATTCTTAGGTTATTTCTGTATGTTTCTTAGAAGAGAGACAGGACAGGAGAATTAACTATCAATCTAGTGTGCACCGATTCCTTTACTGTATTACCTTATGCAATTCTTACAGTAATCCTTTAAAGTAACTGTTATAATTCATATTTGATAAAGAAAACCATGTTTACAAAATTGATCAAGGGTAAGAGGGAAGATCGGAACATCAGTCCATTGAGCTTATGCCTCATATTCTCTCCACTGTGATAAAAATGGTGCTTCAACATGGGTACTCACCATCTGGCTATTTAATACTGGCTCCTGCCAACAGCATTGGATGAGATGAGATGAGAAGTTATTTCCAAAGGTATTCTATTATATTTAAACCGTACTATTTATGAGTCAGATGTCAAGACATGTTTTAGAGGCATAGAGAGCAACTGATTGGTTCACCTACACATTTTTCAGGTTTACTACAACTTTCGTGTGCCACATCGTGTCAACTTTGTGTCAACTTTAACAACTTTAGTGCTTCACTGTTCTTTTTGAAAAAACACAGAATTTCACTTTTTGTGTCAAGCACCTTGCTGTTTTCTTCTTATTCACTAGATGGCAATTCTGTATCTCTGTAAATTACCACTGCAGCAGGAAACGAGAGATCTTTAGCCAGTTTGATCTGTACAAATGATGGACATAGGAGGACTTCTCGTCCATCAAGGCTGCCTGTGTTATTCTGTGGCCGTAACGGGGATGTTCAGGACTGCTTAGTCAGAGGCATGAAGCAGAGTCAGAAAGCATCCTCCAAGTTCTCCTTCAGATGTGAGTTGAGGCACCTGTCCTCTCACCTGAGCACACTGGTGTTTATTGAATGTGTTCTACTCTTACTCTCTCCCTGTAGTTAATAAGTCTGGGAGCTCCATACCCCTAGAACAAACACAGGACACATGAAACCTTTTGTCAGCTAAACGGAGTTGAAGGCTATTGTGTTGCCCGAGAGTCTGATGCTTAAAGAAAATACAGCTGGTGCTCAGGCGGAAGGCAAGAGTGTCAGCTACTCCTGGAGGGCGTTTATTGATGCTCCCATGGAATGAGCAAGTTTAAAATAAAACCACATTGCTTAAACCTCACTAACTGATTGTTTTATTTTCAAGTAATATGCTCTGAAAATCTGATATGTCTAAAAAACCATTTCATAAAACTTAAACCATACTGTTTTTTATTCTCTGGTATTTGAAATTATTATTAAGACTGTAAATCCTTTAACATTCTACAATATACAAATAGGCAAATATCAATTATATTCTCTAAAATGGTTTGCACCCATGTTAAAGATTAATATATGGTAGCAAAACTGGTTACCATCCAGTTTTTAACTCATTTTTTGCTTTTGAAATTACATATAAAATTTGTGTTTCGAAGTATTTTCCTAAAACTCAACAACTTTCTGATATAAATCGACTAGATGAAAGGTAACTAAAATGAAATTAGATCTTTAAAGATTTTATTTATTTATTTCCCCCCCAAAAGCCCCAGTAGATAGTTGTATGTCATAGCTGCACATCCTTCCAGTTGCTGTATGTGGGACGTGGCCCCAGCATGGCCGGAGAAGCGGTGCGTGCCGGGGATCCGAACCCGGGCTGCCAGCAGCGGAGCGCGTGCACTTAACCGCTAAGCCATAGGGCTGGCCCGAAATTTGATCTTTAAAACTCGACCTTTGTGTAAGAATTGGTAATATCAGGCAGTTGAAAGTTGGGTCTCTCCACAATATGATATTTATTAATTGTGAATAGCCACGTCTATTACAAAGTGCTAAAAAATAAAAAGACATTTAATGATATCAACACTCTCTTACCCCACATGTTGTACAGTTTATATGAAAATAAATTCTCAAAGGTCAGAAAAGTGTTTATGATTTCAGATAACTCTTAAAATATTATCTCATTCCAGTTTTAACCTCATTTGAAATGGACTGAAAACTCTTCTCTTAGGATTTTGCTCTGATCAGTGCCCCCAGGTCCTCTTAATGCCTCATTTGATTGTAAACTTATCTGAGGAATTGAATATTCTTTTCCCTTTGTTCTCTTTAAGGTATCAGTGATAGTGCTTTTTATGCAATGACCAGGTACAATTTATTATTAGTTTCAGAAACATCTTTATTTAGGAACAAATCAAGGAAACAGATGTGAGGAATGTGGGGTCACCTAGCTGATGGTGTTTGAGGGATTCTTCATGTGAATCTTGGCATAGAAAAGTTCAAAGGGTAAAGCAGCATTGGTCAGATCAAAAGTGTGGTGTGAACATAATTCTGAAGGAATAATGATGCAGACATAAAAACAAGAAACACCTTGAATTACGTTGGAAGTTATTAGACACATCAAAGAGCTGGGAAAAAATATTGTTTAATGTAAGTTCTTTCTAAATTCTAAGGCAAAAAGTAACATGAATTTACATGGTAGTTATAAACCACAAAACAACAATTCAAAAGACAAGTAAACAACTAAAGTACAAAACAGAGTGAGAAAAATAGAGGTTAAAGGAGAGATGGAAAGAGATGGTTGGGGTCAGAAACTATAGCTTAGTCATCCTTGAGGTCTCCCTCAGACTCTGCACATTCTTAGTGCTCAGTAAACACTTTGACCCCATGAGCCTGGAGAGGAGCAAAGTGACACGTAGTTAGGAGAGGAGATAATGCAAAGATACCCTTGTGGAGGCACTGACATTGAAAATCAGTGACATTTTGCAAAGGTGTTTACCATAATATATTAAGGATTATTCTGGAAAGTTAAGGATTTTTCTGGAATGTACGTTTTCATTTTATGGAAACTCCAACAAGCCCAGTGAAAGATTTAGACATTTCAGCTTTAGAAATAAAAAGAGGGGCAAGCCCCGTGGTGCAGCTGTTAGGTGAACGCACTCCAGTGCGGTGGCCTCATGTTCACAGGTTCGGATCTCGGGTGCGCACAGACACACCGCTTGTCAAGCCATGTTGTGGAGGCATCCCATATAAAGTAGAGGAAGATGGGCACAGTTGTTAGCCCAGGGCTAATCTTCCTCAGCAAAAAGCGGAGGATTGGCGTCGAAAGTTACCTCAGGGCTGATCTTCCTCACAAAAAAAGAGAAAGAAACAAAGCCATAATGGGAAATTTTTTCTGTCAGTTTTAACAATGAAAACCAGTTAGCATTTGGAAATCAGTTGCAATTTGAGATGAGACTGTGAAGAAAGATTTAGATGTCACAGGTTGTTTTTGCTTCTCTGAGGCAGTAAGGCTTGCAGGGGGAATGAATTTCCATCTTATTTTGATTACTATTTCAATCTCTTTTCTTGTGGTTGGTCTATTCAGATTCTCCATTTCTTCTTGGTTCAATTTTGGGAGGTTGTATAAGTCTAAGAATTTATCCATTTCTTCTAGATTGTCCAATTTGTTGGCATATAATTTCTCAAAGTATTCTCTTATAATCCTCTGTATTTCCATGGTATCCGTTGTAATTTCTCCTCTTTCATTTCTAATTTTATTTACTTGAGCTTTTTCTCTTTTTTTCTTAGTAAGCCTGGCTAAGGGTTTGTCTATTATGTTTATCTTCTCAAAGAACCAACTCTTTGTTTCATTAATCTTTTCTACTCTTTTTTTGGTCTCAATATCATTTATTTCCGCTCTGATTTTTATTATTTCTCTCCTTCTGCTGGCTTTGGGCTTTGTTTGTTCTTCTTTTTCTAGTTCTGTTAGGTGTAATTTCACGTTGCCTATTAGGGCTTTTTCTTGTTTGTTAAGGTGGGCTTGTATCGCTATGAGTTTCCCTCTCAGCACCGCTTTTGCTGCATCCCATATGGTTTGATATGGCATGTTATCATTTTCGTTTGTTTCCAGATAGTTTTTGATTTCTCCTTTAATTTCATCAATGATCCATTGGTTGTTCAGTAGCATGTTGTTTAATCTCCACATTTTTGTCACTTTCCCAGTTTTTTTTTCCTGGTTCATTTCCAGTTTCATAGCCTTATCTTCTGAAAACATGTTTATTATGATTTCAATCTTCTTAAATTGATTGAGGCTTGCTTTGTTTCCCAGCATATGGTCTATCCTAGAGAATGTTCCATGCACGCTTGAGAAGAATGTGTAGTCAGCTGTTTTTGGGTGGAGTGCTCTGTATATGTCTACTAGGTCCATCTCGTCCAGTTTTTCATTTAAGTCTAATATTTCTTTATTAACTTTTTGTCTGGATGATCTATCCATTGCTGTAAGTGGGATGTTAAGATCCCCTACTATTATTTTGTTGTTGTTGATTTCTCCTTTTAGGTTTGTTAATAGTTGTTTTATGTACATTGGTGCTCCTATGTTGGGTGCATATATATTTATAAGTGATATGTCTTCTTGATGGAGTGTCCCTTTTATCATTATATATTTCCCTTCTTTGACTTTCTTAACCTGTTTTATCTTGAAGTCTACTTTGTCTGATATGAGTATGGCAACACCTGCTTTCTTTTGTTTGCCATTAGCTTGGAGTATTGTCTTCCATCGTTTCACTCTGAGCCTGTGCTTGTCTTTAGTGCTAAGATGTGTTTCCTGAAGGCAGCATATTGTTGGGTCTTGCTATTTAATCCATCCTGCCACTCTGTATCTTTTGATTGGAGAGTTCAATCCATTTACATTTAGGGTAATTATTGAAATATGAGGGCTGAATGTTGCTGTTTTGTCACTTATTTTCTGGTTCTTTTGCATTTCCTTTGTTTCTTGTCCCATTTGTTTTGGACTGCCAATTCAGTTTGGTTGTTCTGTCTTATGATTCTTCTAGTTTTCTCTTTGTTTATCATATGTGGTTTTGCTTTGATTATTTGTTTAGTGGTTACCTTGAGGTTTGGGCAAAAAATCTTGTGTATGAGATAGTCCATTATCTGATAGCCTCCTATTTCCTTATACTAAGTCAATTCAGTCACTTTCCTCTTCCCCTTCTAAGTTGCTCTTGTTATACCTTATTCTATCTTGTGTTGTGGCTGTGTGTTTACAGTGATGAGGTTAAATTTATTTTTGGTGAATTCCTTCCTTTGATCTTTGAGTTTAGTATTTAAGTGGTTGCTAACCTATTCCGGGAAGGAACCTATTTTGTCTACCTACTTTTCTCCTTCCTACAAGCTCTGTGTTCCCTTTCTCTTCCTTTTTTCAGGCCTGAGGGCCTTCTTGAGTATTTCTTGTAGTGGGGGTCTCGCGGCCATGAACTCCCTTAGTTTTTGTTTATCTGGGAGAGTTACTATTTCTCCATCATATTTGAAGGATATTTTTGCTGGATAGAGTATTCTTGGCTGAAAGTTTTTGTCTTTTAGTATTTTGAATATATCATTCCAGTCTCTTCTAGCCTGAAAAGTTTCTGTTGAGGAATCCGCTGAGAGCCTGATGGGAGTTCCTTTGTACGTTATTTTTTGTTTTTGTCTAGCTGCCCTTAATATTGTTTCTTTGTCGTTGACGCTGGCTAGCCTTACCACTAGTTGTCGTGGTGAAGGCCTTTGTCTGTTAATATATATAGGTGTCCTGTTGGCTTAGCTTACTGGTATTTCCTGGTCCTTCCCCAGATTTGGGAAATTTTCAGCTATTATTTCCTTGAATAGGCTCTCTGTTCCTCTTTCCCTCTCCTCTCCCTCAGGAATACCTATAATTCTTATGTTACATTTTCTAATAGAGTCAGATATTTCTCGGAGTCTTTCTTCATTTCTTTTTAGTCTTAGTTCTCTCTCTTCTTCCATCTGGAGTATATCTGTATTCCTATCCTCTAAAGTACTAATTCTTTCCTCCATATTGTCAGCTCTGTTCTTTAAAGATTCCAGATTCTCCTTTATCTCCTCCATTGTGTTCTTCATCTCCATCAGCACTGATTGGTTTTTCTTTATGATTTCAATCTCTTTTGTGAAGAAACTCCTAATCTCATTGAATTGTTTGTCTGTGTTGTCTCGTATTTTGTTGAGTGTTTTTATGATAGCTATTTTGAAATCTCTGTCATTTAGTTTATGGATTTCTGTGTCTTCGGGGTTGATTTCTGAGTGCTTGTCATTTTGTTTCTGGTCTGGTGATTTCATATATTTTTGCATTGTGGTTCCTGTGTTGGTTTTGATTTTCCTCATCCTGGAAGTCTCTGGTTGCAATTTCCACCTGCCGCCACTGTCTGGTGGTAAACGGCTGTGTAGTCTAAGCCCCCTGTGCTCTGCCCCAGTTTTTCTGCTGCCATCCGCAGTTTTGTCTTTTTTTTTTTTTCCCCGCTGCGATCCACGGGTCCAGTCCAGTTTGTTCAGGTCTGCCTCGGATCGCTAAGTCTGGTCGAGCTGCAGACTCCGGGTTGCGGGGAGGGGGGAGCTCTCTCTTTTGCCCTGTGGGTCCCTGACGTGGGAGGCTTCTCTTTTGCCCCTCTTTATCCGCTCTCTGGGGTGCTCAGATTTTGACGGTAGCCCTGTGGCTCCTCTGAGTCCTCTGTGCGGGAGTTTCCCACTGGCTGAGAGAGCCTGAAGAGCTACAGTTTTCCCGCCGAGGGCCGCCCCTCCCCCCTCTCTGGGAGCCGCGCGGACCGGGATCGCTGATCTGATGGGGAGGGAGCGAAGTTCTCCTTACCTCTCCCCACTTCCTCTGGGGGCCCAGCACGTTCCGCTCTCAGATGTGCGGCAGTGTGGATCCCTCTGCTCTAGGTTTTCACTGTCTGGAATTCCGTTGTTGGTCTGTGGCTGTTGCTTTTGTTGTATCTTGTGGGGGAAGAATTCACGGGAAAGCTCACTCCGCCATGATGCTGACATCACCCCTTGCCCATTTTTTAAATTAATTTGTCTTTTTGTTTTTGAGCCAAACATAAAAAGAAAACTAAATTTCCAGGCATTATGGGTGCTTCCCAGTTGATACAGATGGCTTTGTATTTACAATGGTACAAAAAGATCATGTTTCGTGCTTTTTCTTCAGCTTGTCATAAGACCAGCATTAGCTGTGGTATGGCAGATAATCAGGATCTTCTGGGTTTGGAGGTTTACAAAATAAATGAGTGGTAAGGAATTTTTTATTTTTCCAAGGAAATTATTGTGATCATAGTCCATGGAATCCAGGAATTATAGGTGTAGGAGGAAATTAAGGTGAGAATCGTTGATCTGGCATTACTACTGATCTTGAGGGACAGGTATCTACTGTATGAATGTATGAATAAAAATATTAAAGATCAGGAATTTGTGGTGGGTGAATATGTTTTCTGAATTATTTACTTTTGAACATAACCATTTGGATTATGTGAACATCTGGGTTATGGGAGTAAGTTGCAAACATGGGGTGGTTGATAACGTCACTATTGATTTAATCTCTATGAACACAAATTGGTCAATGGATTAAGCAAATGAGTAGACAGAAAACACAGAAATGGTAAGATTTGGGATTTAGTAAAGAACTGGGGGACGACTGTACTGAGAGGGAGTGCCAAGACTTGTGCGGTTGAGAGTGACAAGGAAAAGAAGAGAATAGAATTACACTCAAACAAGGAGGGCATGTTAACTGGATGGAGGGGGAAATGATCTGAAGGAGCCTTGAGTTTGACCTTGAACTTTCTGTTCTTGATGCAAATCTGCCTGATGACATCTCAGGACACAGGTCAGATCTATCCCCAGAGGATAGAGGGAGGGTGGAAGTACAAAACAGCCAGGATAATTGTCCTAAAAAGGCAGGCCTCCTTTATCATTTGACCCAGTTTCATGATTTGTTTTTATAGGGTAAGAGGAAAAGAAGGATGATAAGTCACGTCTTCAAAGAAGAATCAGCGTAACTGTGGGAAACAGTCCAAACCAAAGCCAGGTTTAAGCATTTCCATTCTTTTGAGGATGTCCAGTGACATATTCAAGAGGCCAGTTACTAGAATCCCATCCCATCCTGGCAATGAATGGTCTCTGAGAAGACAATTTGGACCAGCCCCACCAGATCTGCTGGCCCGAGAGACCTCAAGGACTCCAGGCCTGCAGCAGTGCAGGACAACTCGTAATTCCTTTCAATCATGCCAAAACGTTGTAAAAACTTGCTCCTAGTCACACCGGTGAATCCCTGCCAGGTGTGCTCGCAGGTGGTCTGCATTCTAGGTCCCACGCCCACTCCTGCTGGACTTCAGATTTGGCAGAGGTGATTCCAGGAACTGATCTGTGCATTCCACAGCTCCACTGTGGAGGTATCAGGAAGGAGGAAAGGGCAGTGAAGAGCACAGGAGCGAGACTGGTGATAGCACTGATGGCAGACAGACTTGCTAGCGAGGCAGAGAAAGTGAGGGTCTAAGAAGGCCGTCCTGACAGCAGATGAAATGGAGCAGGCACCTCAGTGAGGTCTCTTGGCAGCGTCCCTAATGTTTCCTTGTTTTGAGCTCTTGAAACTTTAAAATATATCGATACTTTTCTTTTACTAATCTCTGCTTCGAGACATATAAAATGTAGACAACAGTTTCTTTCTGAGGTGAGAGGTTGAGTTTCAGGTAAGGAGAGAAAGATCTTCCTTTTTCATGCTGTTCTCTCATTTTCCTTTACTATGTATATTATTTATTTGTACTTTAAAGTCAGCAGCGAATTATCTACGTCACGGGGTGATTCAGGTTTTCCCCTCACAGTGACAGTAAAACCTACTAAAAGTGGATTATTCTTTTTGTATAATATTCCAACAGGTTCCAAAATATTATTTCAAATGCACTTTTATGTCGATGTTCTCAAATTAGATATTTACTTCTAGGTCTCCATTTTTCTGTTCTCTGTTGCATGCTAATTCAGAGTTGCATCTAAGGAAATACCAGATTTCCCTCAATTTTTTAGATCCATATGTGTTGGAAATTTGATTCATGGAGATGAATATGGCAGTTGGGGGATCGTGCTATTATCAAAAGAGATCTTTTCAGCATCAGTAATGCTGAAAGAACCCACTGCTTGTTGGGATTTAATTGTCTATTTGAGGGATCAAGCTTTCACTGTTGGTACTTCTCTTTCTCTTTGGAGGGAAAGTACAGCATTCCCAGTCTTTCCGTTACCAAATCACTTTACTGCGTGACTGTGCCATGTCAGGAAGGGCTTGGGATGCCGGGAACCAGGATTCATCTTCAGCTTCTGGTTGTCCTGGGAAGGTTTCCCTGGCAGAGTGCAGCCTGTGTGTCTGGGTGACACTTGCAGCCATCAGAAATGAGGGGAAAATTCACAAGTGCAAAGCGATTCATCTGGTCCTTGTCTTACAGGGTGTTCCCAAGTGGTGAGGTTCAAAATGCCTCTTGTTATCCCTTTGAAAGCTCCTAGTCATGATATGGGTTCTCGGTGCGAGCTCAGAGCAGTGTCTTCTCCACCAGATAGGAAGCACTTCAGTATTTTAATTGGTAAGGCTGTGTTCATGCACGTCCATGGACCACCAGTTCAGTGGCATTCCCTGCTGGAGACCCCCACACCCCTGTCATGCTTCATCTTTCAAAGCTTCAAACAGTGTTCACACCCCAGCAGGTGGTGGTAATGTAACCACAGCACAGGACTGGGGACAAGAACACAACCACCCAGGGGCGACACAGTTTAAGGGCTCGGGCCCAATTGCCCCATTTGGACGAGTTGGTAACACCAACACTTAGTGTGTGAACTAGGGGATTGTCCAAGACCATGGACCTCAGAATGACACGGGCTCAGAAGTCACCTTGGACAGCAAGGGACAGTGTGAGGTCACTCACTGGCCAGGATTATGGTCGCTTATACTGGCAAAGTAGAGCTCACCGGGGATCCATCAGGACAAACGAGGCAGGAGGCTTGGGGCCTTCTGGGCAATGTCTGCCCTAAAGGGAATTGCATAAGTAATGCAGGGGTGCTGAAAATCCTAGTTGACAGGGAGCAGTCATGTTTATGGAACGAGGCCCAGCAATAGCCTTAAAAGCTGTGTCACAAATCTTTCCGTCTGGATACAAAACAAGCAGGAAAAGGAATTCAGTGTCTTGGACAAGGATCACAGCAGGATTCAAATCCGGGTCAGGGGTGAACACGGAGCCCCTAAAGGGGTCTCAGGCGCTAGGTCCTGCCTGCCTTTAGTCCATTTGCTAATGAGCTTCCTTGGGATTTGTCCTCTCAACGTGCAAGTTTTGATCTTTTTACATTGGTTTCCCCACTTAGAGCTGATGTTATTCCAGAGATTGAGCTAGAAAACTAGAAGTTCCTGAAATTTAGTCAAAAGAAATCTCAACAAGAGAAGCAGAAAATGTTCCCTGTTCCTCAAGAATGTAGAAAGGCAGCCCCTGCCTGTGGCACGACATGGTCCTGGCTAGCGCTGTTTTAAAGACACCCACATTTCAGTGGTTGTTGCTCTGCCTGTGAAAGTACCTTCAACCTTAAAATCCCAAGAGAACAGGCGGGGGGCCATGTCTGCTCCTGGAGGAGCTGAATGATACTGAAATGAACTGGTCTTCGGAATTAGGGGGACTTGGGTGTGTTCCCACTAGCCAGCGAAGGGCTGGACCTTCTCCCTTCTCCCACATACAATAAGCTGATGACCCAGAAGAGTTCGTGATTCAAGGAGAAATGTGAGATTCAGTGTCTCACTGACATGCCTACAGAAAGCGAGAGAACCACACCACAACTCCCAGACAGTAAAAAGAACAGGACTTTAATATAATATTCAAATATGGCATTTATTGTTTACAACAAATAACTACTGTCCCTCTACAATGTGTGAATAGGTGCTGGTGTAGAGACATCAGGGAGCTGGGGCGAGGTCGTCCCCTCTCTCTTGGGTTTAAGGGGACCTCAGAGATCAGCTTACAATGTTCCCCTTCCCGTCAGAAGGGAGGAGCTGGCCCAGTGCATCCCAAGCCTCCCAGCTGTGTCCCCGCTGCTGAGGATGGGGCTGTGATCGGCTACTGGTACGGGGGTTGGTGTTGGGGCCTGAGGACTGAGTAGAAGAATCGGGTTATCCTGGGGGGCCTCCTTCAGAATCATGGCCCCCTACCCTGTCCACACTGCACTGAGTGCTCCAGGCTCTGTGCTCAATGCTGTCATCCACCAGTACCCCATTTGTCCCTGCCACGCAAGAGATCATTTAGTATCACCTATTTCACAGAGGAGGAAACGGAGTCTCAGGAAGCTGAAGAGAGTCACCCCAGTCACAGGACTGTTCAGTAGTGGAGCTGGGATCCCAGTGCCAGTTGTTCGACTCCCCAAGGGCACGTTGAGCCCGAAGTTTTACTGAACCAATAGGAGTCAGTCACCACAGCACAGACACTCACTCACCCCTGACCTTGCTGATGGCGGGTTCTTCTTATCCTTGAGTATTCTGCTGGCCAACTAGGTCTGGGTGTCCAGCTGGCAGGACAGGCTGTAGCTCCAGGATAGAGAGTCACCTGTGTGCCTAACAGGAGCCACACCTCAGGTATCCCACCATTGCCTGCCCAACAGCTGGAGTCTGGGTGTCCCAGAGGTCGCCATGCAATAAGGCCTGGGGCTGAGTGGGGGGCCACGGAGACAGGCTCTGTGGACTGGCCAACAGGGAGAGTACACCCCTGCCCTCACCCAACTCCTGCCTGGCCTCACTTATCATTTTCGTTGAGCAGCTCCATGTCCTGGAACCAGGCCACAAATCGCTCCTCGGGCTCTAGGTTGTAATTCTTTGTGGCCACCTGGAGCAGCAGGATCTCCCTCATGACTGGGTATTCCTGGGACCAGAGGGAAAGAGAGGCTGCAGATAGGCCCTGAGTGAGGGATGCTGCATGGACCTTGTGGATGTTGAGGAGTTGGGCAGGGAACCAGTCCTGGGAACTGTCCTTCCCTCCAGTTCCATCCAGGCTCTACCTGTTCGCAGAATGGGAATGATCAGCCCCTCCTCCAGGAAATTTTCCTTGATGTCATCATCCCCTCAACCCACCCGCCAATTGGAGGGGTCTCCCACTTCTCTGTTATCAAACTCTTCCACTCAATGTAAGATACAGGGGGTGGAGACAGGGACTGTTATGTGCAGAGGGTCTCTGATTTCCTCCTCCATCCCCTTCCCTGCAGGGGGTGCGGCAGCTGTTCACTTCAGTCCTCTTCTCAGGTTGATCTCATTCCCCTGGAAGGCAGACAGCAAGAGTAAATCAGACAGAGCTCCCTAGCCTGACTAGACCCCTATGCCTACCCCTTCTCAAGTTTCACTACTGCCAGGTCTCCAGAGGGGGCCGGGCATGCAGAGAAAACAGGACTTGGACCTAGGCCTGGCTCTGGGTTCCAGATAAGGAGGACATGGGGGAGAGGCTAATGTACCAGGCAGCACAACCCTCTCTGATGACAGACTTGGAGGCTGAGGCCTCAGGCATACGGGACTGCTCAGCCACTTATGTGCTGCCTGACTCGGAGGGGCCCAAATCCTCTCTCCCTCTACGGGCACCATGGGAGGGAGAGGCTGAGTCCAGTTCAGATAAAACCTCATGCAGCTGTGCCATCAGGCAGCTCTGAGCTTCCCCAGCCTGGGGAACCGGAATGGGTGTCTCAGGTGGAACCTCTGTTCACTCATCCATGAGATGTGTCTGATTTCCCAACTCCGATGTGCGGCTGTGAGGCTCTCATGAGAGATGTGCCAAGTGCTGAGAGTTCAGAGCTCAGTTCCGGGGCTTCTGCAGCCCAAGGCTCAGGATCCTGGTCCTCTCTGCCTGGTCCTCAGGTGCACCCACCTCGAGATTATCACCCATCAGCAGGTGTAGCATCAGCAGGTGACGAAGGAAAGTGCCAAGATAGGGGATGATACTCTGTGACATTGGAGTGTGGGTGGGATGAGCCCTTGGTCTCAAGTTGGTGCCCTGCAGACCCTCCCATGAAAAGTCCTCACCCTCAGCCTCATGGCCCACCCCAGTGTTCCCATGGGGAGCAGCCTAGGACCCTTAGCAACCTCCCCTCAATTCCTCCTCCCTTCACACCCCAAGAACACCACATTCCTCCTCCTCACCTCCCAGGGCGGGCTTCTGACAAATCACAGGGTATGCGGTCTCTGGCCCTCCCCACAACAACCCATCCTGCACCAGCCCTTCCAGGACCTCCTCCTGATCACTTCTACTGGGGGATTCAGGCACTGTGGCAGCAAGAGGAAGGGCCGTCCTCTCTTGATTTGAGGCCTGCATTTGGGAAGGCAAAGCCCCTCCCCCACAGGCACACTCACCTGCTGCTGCTCCTGCTTCTCCTGCACTCTATGGGGGGCTGATCTGCGTGGGGGCAAACGTGAAGGGCCCCTCCTGCCAGGGTCGAGGAGAGTGTCAGTATGGCCATAGCCCCCTCACCACATTTCTCTCCAGAACCTCTGGCCTCTAACCCTGGACATCTGACTCCAGGCAACTGGTACCAATAGCACTCTATCCTCCAAGATGTTGTGATTCTAGAACAAGCCCAGCTCCAACTCTTTGGGTGTGAGCTTGGGCTTTGGGCCAGGCCTCCCCGAGCCTGTTTCCTCATCTGGAAGGTGTGAGAACTCCAGCTACCTCACAGGTTCTCCTGAGGACTCAGTGTCACATGACATTGTTCTAGCCCTCACCCTTCCAGGTGGAGCAGGCAGAAAGCTCCCACATTCCTTTCCTCCCTCTTACCTCATCATCACACTGTGTTGCCTGCAACTGAGGCTCAACTGGGGGAGGACTGGCCCCCAAGTTCACTCTCAGCTTTCAGGATTCAGTTTGGACTGAGAGCCTGAGTTTCTTTCTGTCTGTTGGCCTGGGCAATCTCGTGCTTCTCTCCTCTATAGGCGTTCACATTGGGCAGCCCCAAAACACTGGTGTTTGATTCCTCAGTTACAGGGATTCGGCAGAGTGAGAGAGAGAGAGATGGAACATGAAAGAGGGAGTAAAACGAAGTAAGAAACTTTTTTAGTTATAATTTAGACAAGACATCCCATCACTTTGGCTGTTATTATGTTAAGAAGCCAGTTACTAACTACTTAGTGGTTCCACTGGGATGGCTATACCATGGGTGGGGCTTACTGGGCACCACTGTGGAGATTGTCCACCTCATAGGCCAAGACGAGGCACTTTGGTGGCATGCTCCATTAAACAGGAAACAATTGAATGGTTTTATGCCACAGGATGGCAGTATCTAAATTTCCATTAGCTTCAAACTCCTCATGATGCTGATATGAAAATGAGGCCAAGTTGGAAGCGACTGTTCCAATATCACATTGCTAGAACCCAGGCCTGTTTTGAGTGGTGTTCTGTGCTACCTGTCACCCCTCCTTGTTATTCTTCCAGCTCTAAGTTTGTACCTTAGGTACATGGGACACCAGCCCACAGGGGTAATAGATATTATGTCATATACACCGGGTGACATCCCTAGGAAGTAGATTCTAGCCTGATCCCCATGGTGCAGCTTTAGGGACTGGGGAGGACCTGAGAGGTACAGGGACTTTCTCAGGATGAAGAACTGGTAAGAAAAAAGAGGTCTACATTCATCTCTGTCTCCTTACAGCTAAGACCCTACTTAGGTTTCCAGGAAGCTGTGGCTAGAGCTGTGTAGTCTCCTTGTATACAGTGCAAGAGATGACATGGTGGAGGAGGGTTAGCAGCCAGGGCACAGGGGGCAGCTCTGGACAAGTCTGATTGAGGGAAGGGGCCCAGGTAAAGGAATCTTGAAAAATGACCTCACTTCCTTGGTCATAGACCTCAACAGATCTTAGAACTCTGGTAACCAGGCACCCACAGCCCCCCATCAAGCTCACTTGACTGGAGACAGTCAACAGGAAAAAATATGTTGTTGTTGTATCCCAAATTTTGGAGGATCTAGGCACAAAAAACCCCAGAAAGAGAAACTTTTTGGTCGTTGCCGACGTTGGCTCAGCCTTCATCCCCGACGCCTCTGGGCGTCTGGCAGGAGGCAGTGAAGGGTAACACGAGGCAGCCAAGGAAAGGCTAGTGCAGGCCAGGACACAACTGTGATCCCACCTGATCAGCCCCACACCCCTTGTTCCTCATCGTGTGTGTGTGTGTCTGTGTGTGTTTGTGTGGAGGGGAGAAGGCAGGGTATGAGGGGCAGGCCATTCCTGGGCAGGTTCTGGTTGTCAGGTGTCTGAAGCATGGTGGGCCTGTCATGTTCATAACCCAGGTCATGGCTGGCAGCATGAGAAGGTGAGCTCCTCTACTCTTATGTTACTGAGCCGTAGAGGTTTCTTCTCTTTTCCTGCCTGACCACAGTTCTTTACAGGGATGTCCCTCTGTGCCTGAACTGAGGAGCAGACTTTCTCTTGAGGGATGACCCCAATGGCAGTGTGAAGGCAGCCATTGATTCCTTCTGGCCCAGCTCCAGAGCAGTCTTTGCAGAACTCCAGTCAGAAGGTCATCGAGGAGCTGCCCAGTGGTTTCAATTTCACCAACTCACTAGGCAAGGGGAAGGTGCATGAGGCCACAAACACCATCCAGTGCTGCTCTGAGATGAGAACAGGAACAAAGGGTCTCCACACTCAGGACCTTGAGATGACCAGGTTGGACCAGAACTAGGGCGTGTCCAGACTGGGGCTGTCCCTTTTTCAAGCTAAAGGGGATGTACACGCAGGTAACCTTGCCTGTTTCGGAGCTGAGCTGCCATGACCCTCTTACCCTTGCCCGGTGTGAGCTTCTGGAGGCCACTGAGGCAGAGGAAGAGGGTAAAGGGGACTGCAGGCTGGATATTCCTGGAAGGGAAGTGGGATCTTTCCTGTGTTTAGAAGGACACATGGAAAGTCAGCTATGTGGGTGAATTTTACTCTTTATCCCACTGTAGCGCCAGCTGCAGCGCTCCAGCCAGTGGCAGGAGCAGAGCAGTGGGCAGTGGTGGAGTTAGAGCTGGCTACAGCTCCATTCACATCACCACTACTAGTGCTGAGGCCAGCGTCCCCTCCATCAGTAGTGTTGGAGCTGGAGCAAGGGCCAACTTCGGCTCCAGCAGGAGTGAGAGCTGCTGAGCTGGAGTCACCTACACCATCATTTCTAGTGGGAAATCCATCTCCACCTGTGGCTGTTAAGGAGCGTGAGAAGAAGCCCAACCTCACGGCCTTCTCTCCTAAGCTGGTTGTAGAGCAGTTGACCGTGATGGATGTGGTGAACAGCTGGGCTATCAGGGCGGGGAGGGGCAGGCCTTCCCTCTGCCATGGTTGCCCCAGACCTGATCCAAACTCCCATGATCTGGGCCCAAATCCCAGCTCCACCCCTTACCAACCATATGACCTGGGCAACTTCCAGAACCCCCAAGCCTTTGCTGCCCACCTGCAGACCGTAGAGGTGCACACTAACAGTACCTGCTCCACAGAGTGGCTGTGCCGGCTCCATGAGGTAGAAGAGATGGAAAACTAGGCAGGGCCTGGCCCATCAGTGGTGGAGGGGAACTCACTGTGTGCAGACAGGACTACGGTGGCCCAGCCGTCTCCTCAGGAGGTTCAACAGCCTCAGGACTTGACACCTGATGTGTGCTTCACTACAATGGAGACAGACAAGGCCAGTGGTTGTAGCTGCCACGGTGGAATGTGCATCAGAATGGGGAGTTGTACCAGAGCGGAGGTCAGGGTGGTGGCAGATACCCCCTTGGCATGAACAGAGTTGAGCCACCATCTGGAGCTTGGAGTTAGCCAGGACGGGCTGGGTGCAAATGTTCCTCTCCCTTCCCTTTAGGGATTAGGTCCTGGGTCATCCTGTGTTGGGTACCCTCGGTGGACAGAGAATAAAACCCAAGGACTCTCACAAGGCTCAGGCCACATCCTGAGCTTCCTGAGCTCCAGCTCTAAACTGTGACAACTGCGTGGGACTTTAGTGGCTGTGGACACAGAGGTGGCCTGTGGCAGGGCTGGATGACACTCCCCCTGTTCCCCAGGAGCTCTTCTGGAAGGTGGTGCTCTCTCAATGCCTGGGATCCACCTGGCACAAAAAGAACAAGCCTGGCAGTGAGCACTAGACACCCACCATCCAGGCCACCATCGACCAGTTCAGGAGGGTGGCCAGCCTCGTCATCACCATCTGCCTAGGGGACTAGAGTATGACAGCCCAGGACAGGGCGAGGGTGGTAGAGCACTGGGTCCAGGTGGCCCAGGTGTGCCGTTGCAGGCCCAGTAGAGCCCCTCTCTGGAGACTTGGGAATTGCCTCTCCACTTTTATCAGCTCCCAGGATTGAAGTGTGTGATCTAAGCTCTTGCAAGTCCCTAGGCCCTTCCTGCCAGGGCCCCCGCTGACCTTGACTCCAAGTGCCAGTGGGAGGATGCTCACTTCCCACCTGGCTAATTCCCTGGGTTGAGCTAAACTCCTCCACCTTGTGAGTGTTACTTTATGGGTCCTAAATGTCCTTCTGGGGCTCCCTGAGCATCTGTCTCATCCAGGAGGGGAGATTTAAATAGAAGGGGGCTGAAACTAGAGCAAGCGGGGCTCCAGTGCCCAACCTCACACCTCATTCTCTTCCCTTCTCCAAGAGTGAGAGATCTGGAAGAACTTCTCCTCGCCCCACACTGTCATCTCTGCTCTGCAGAAAACCTCCACAAGCCACCTGAAGAACACAAGGGGGGAACTTTCCCTGTGGGTAGGCCTCTCTCCATAGGAGGACCAGGATGGATGGGGGATCTCCTGTTGTCTGCCATTGGCGCCTCAGTCAGCAGGGAACTCCTGGGAGGCAGCAAATGCTGGGGACAGGGCCTGGGAGTGGGTAGTTGGTCTCTAAGTCTCCTGATGTCCTTAGTGCACCAGTTCTGCTTCAGTACTCAGTTTCCCTAAATGTCAGCTACTGGGTTGAGCCACATTGGAGATTTTCAAGTGTTTATAGCAACAGAACTCTATGGCCAGTTGAAAGTCATAGTGGTCAAAACAGAGCTGCTCTGTAGAGCTGGGGAATGGAGACCCCAGTGAGCAACAGGAGAGTCCCCTCCCAGTCCCATGAGACCTTAGCGCTCAGAGGAGCCCAGTGAGAACACTCCTGGGCAGGTTGAATCTCTTGGGTTGTCAAAGAAAAGGGATTTGCACTCAGACCCCTCACATTATCCCTAAATTTATCCTTCCCTCTTTCCCCTCCCCTCGGGTAAAGCTCTGAAACACTTAAGGAGCTCTATAGCCAAGATGAGTCCTTAAGCAGAGAACTGATGACCAAGATAGAGTGGAGGCTGTGGGTCTGGAAAGATAGGAAAGGGGAGAGGGGCAGGTGTACCGGGCAGGCTGTGGTTTTGATAGTTTCTCACTTGAAAGTTCTTTGAAACATTCCCGTCTATCTTGTCCAGGTTAACAAGCAGAGGGATCTGTTCAGCTCATGGGCAACAGGGTGCCATTTTTGGGCAGGAGTCCCTGGTCATGTGACACAGTGGTGTTGGCTGGGCTGTTCCAGGAGGAGTTGCTGAGCTGGTGCCATCAGTAGGTCTCTGGCTTCCGTGCACGTCCATCCTGCTGGATGTAGCTTCTTCCAGTCTGTTGCGGTGGGTTTAGCCCTCAGCCTAAACCTGTCCTCAGGAAGCCAGGCCTCTGCTGCTCCTTCTGTCTTCACCATGTCTCCAAGAGGAGGCCACCCTGCCTGTCTCAGGGGCATGCATGGCAGAGGATTCCCATGGCCCAGGTGGACAAACAGGCTGCTCATCCTTCGGCCTGAAATCAGACACATCTCATGGATGAGTGAACAGAGGTTCCACCTGAGACACCCATTCCGGTTCCCCAGGCTTGGGAAGCTCAGAGCTGCCTGACGGCACAGCTGCGTGAGGTTTTATCTAAGCTGGACTCAGCCTCTCCCTCCCATGCTGCCCATGGAGGGAGAGAGGATTCGGGCCCCTCCAAGTCAGGCAGCACATAAATGGCTGAGCAGTCCCGTCTGCCTGAGGCCTCAGCCTCCAAGTCGGTCATCAGAGAGGATTGTGCTGCCAGGTCCCTCAGCCTCTCCCCCATGACCTCCTTGTCTAGAGCCCAGAGCCAGGCCTAGGTCCAAGTCCTGTTTTCTCTGCATGCCCGCCCCCCTCTGGGGACCTGACAGTAGTGCAACTTGAGAAGGGGTAGGCATAGGGGTCTAGTCAGGCTAGGGGGCTCTGTCTGATGGACTCTGGCTCTCTGCCTTCCAAGGGAATGAGATCAACATGAGAAGAGGACTGAAGTGAACAGCTGCCGCACCCGCTGCAGGGGAGGGGAAGAAGGAGGAAATCAGTGACCCTCTGGGCAGAACAGTCCCTGGCTCCACCCCCTGTATCTTACATTGAGTGGAAGAGCTCGATAACAGAGAAGTGGGAGACCCATCCAATTGGCGGGTGGGTTGAGGGGAGGATGGCATCAAGGAAAAAGTCCTGGATGAGGCGCTGCTTATTCCCATTCTGAGAACAGGTAAAACCTGGTAGGAACTGGAGGGAAGGAGGGCTCCCAGGACTGATCCCTGTCCCACCCCTGACTCCCGACAAGGCCCATGCAGCACTCCTCACCCAGGCCCTAACTGCAGCCTCCCCTTCCCTCTGGTCCCAGGAATACCCCGTCATGAGGGAGATCCTGCTGCTCCAGGTGGCTGCAAAAATTACAACCTAGAACCCAAGGATCGATTTGGGGCCTGGTTCCAGGACATGGAGCTGCTCAACGAAAATGATAGGTGAGGCCGGGCAGGAGTTGGGTGAAGGCAGGGGTGGACTCTCCCTGTTGGCCAGTCCAGAGATCCTGTCTTCGTGGCCCCCCACTCAGCCCCAGGCCTTATTGCTTGGTGATCTCTGGGACACTCAGACTCCAGCTGCTAGGCAGGCAGTGGGGGGACACTTGAGGTGTGGTTTCTCTTAGGTTCTCAGGAACCTCTCTATCCTGGAGCTACAGCCTGTCCTGCCAGCTGGACCTCCAGACCTAGTTGGCCAGCAGAATACTCAAGGCCAAGAAGAACCCGCCATCATTAAGTTCAGGGGTGAGTGAGTGTCTGGGCCGGGGTGACTGACTCCTAGGTATTCAGGAAGGCTTCGGGCTAAGCATGTTCTTGGGTAGTCGAACAGCTGGCAATGGGATCCCAGCTCCACTACTGAGCAGTCCTGTGACTGGGGTGACTCTCTTCAGCTTCCTGAGACTCCATTTCCCCCTCTGTGAAATAGTTGATACTAAATGATCACTAGCGTGGCAGGGACAAATGGGGTACTGGTGGATGACAACACTGAGCACAGGGTCTGGAGCACCCAGTACAATGGGGACAGGGTGGGGGGACATGATTCTTCCAGGCCACCAAGATAACCCGACTCTTCTACTCAGTCCCCAGGCCCCAACACTGAGCCTCGTACCCGTGGCTGATCACAGGCCCATCCTCAGCAGCGGGGACACAGCTGGGAGGTTTTCCATGCACCAGGCCAGCTCCTCCTACCTGACAGGAAGGAGAGCATTGTAAGCTGATTCCTGTGACCCCTGACGCCCAAGAGAGAGGGCACACACTCACCTCTGCCCCCTGACTTCTCTACCTCAGCAACTATTCACCCACTGGGGAGGCACAGAAGTTATTTGTTGTAAACAATAAATGGCATATTTGAATATTATATTAAAGTCCTGTTCCCTTTACAGTCTGGGAGTTGTGGTGTGGTTCTCTTGCTTCCTTAGGCATGTAAGTGAGACACTGAATCTCACATTTCTCCTTGAATCATGAACTCTTCAGGGTCATCAGCTTATTGTATGTGGGAGAAGGGAGAAGGGCCAGCCCCTTCCCTGGCTAGTGGGGACACCACCAAGTCCCCCTAATTCTGGAGACCAGTTCATTTCAATATCATTCAGCTCCTCCAGGAACAGACGTGTCCCCCCGCCCGTTCTCTTGAGATTTAAATGTTGAAGGTACTTTCGCAGGCAAAGCAACAACCACTGAAATGTGGGTGTCTTTAAAACAGCACTACCCAGTACCATGTCGTGCCACAAGCAGGGGCTGCCTTTCTACATTCTTGAGGAACAGGGAACATTTTCTGCTTCTCTTGTTGAGATTTCTTTTGACTAAATTTTAGGAACTTCTAGTTTTCTAGTTCAATCTCTGGAATTGCTTCAGCTCTAAGTGGGGAAAACAATGTAAAAAGATCAGAACGTACACGTGGAGAGGACAAGGCCCAAGGAAGCTCATTTGCAAATGGACTAATGGCAGGAAGGACTTCGCTCCTGAGGCCCCTCTAGGGGCTCCCTGTTCACCCCTGACCCGGATTTGAATCCTGCTGTGATCCTTGTCCAAGACTATGAATTCCTTTTCCTGCTTGTTTTGTATCCAGGCGGAAAGATTTGTGACGCAGCTTTTAAGGCTACTGCTGGGCCTCGTTCCATAAACATTACTGCTCCCTGTCAACTAGGATTTTCAGCACCCCTGCCTTCCTAAAGCAATTCCCTTTAGGGCAGAAATTCCCTACAACGTCCCAAGCCTCCTCTCTGACTTGGCCAGAGGATCCCCGGTGAGCTCTACTTTGCCAGTATAAGAGACTATAATCCTGGCCAGTGAGTGACCCCACATTGTCCCTTGCTGTCCGGCTGCAAGTGTCACCCATACACACAGGCTGCACTCTGCCAGGGAAGCCTTGTCAGGAGAGCCAGAAGTTGAGGATGAGCCCTGGTTCCCGTCATCTCAAGACCTTCCTGACATGGCACAGCCACCCAGGAAAGTGATTTGGTAATGGAAATACTGGGAAGGCCGTACTTGCCCTCCAAAGAGAAAGAGAAGTGCCAACAGTGAAAGCTTGATCCCTCAAATAGACAATTAAATCCCAACAAGCAGTGGTTTCTTTCAGCATTACTGATGCTGAAAAGATCACTTTTGATAATAACACGATCCCCCAACTGCCATGTCCATTTTCATGAATCACATTTCCAACACATATGGATCTAAAAAACTGTGGGAAATCTGGTATTTCCTTAGATGCAACTCTGAATTGGCATGCAACAGAGAAAAGAAAAATGGAGACCTAGAAGTAAATATCTAATTTGAGAACATAGACATAAAAGTGCTTTTGAAATAATATTTTGGAATCTTTTGGAATATTACACAAAAAGAATAATCCACTTTATGGAGGTTTTACTGTGACTGTGATGGGAAAACCTGAATCATCCCGTGACGTTGATAACTGGCTGCTGACTTTAAAGTACAAATAAATATTGTACATAGTAAGCGAAAATGAGAAAACAGCACGAAAAAGGAAAATCTTTCTCTCCTCACCTGAAACTCAACCTCTCACCTCAGAAAGAAATCGCTATCTATATTTTCTATGTCACGCAGCAGAGTTTAATAAAAGAAAAGTATTGGTATATTTTAAAAGTTCAAGAACTCAAAGCTAGGAAACATTAGGGACGCAGCCATGAGACCTCACTGAGGTGCCTGCACCATTTCATCTGCTGTCAGGACGGCCTTCTTGGCCCCTCACTTTCTCTGCCTTGCTAGGAAGTCTGTCCGCCATCAGTGCTATCACCAGTCTCGCTCCTGTGCTCTTCACTGCCCTTTCCTCCTTCCTGATACCTTCCTCAGTCGTCAGAAATTGTTGGCAGTCGAGCTGTGGAATGCCCACATCAGCTCCTGGAATCATCTCTGCCAAATCTGAAGACCAGCAGGAGTGGAAATGGGACCTGGAATGCAGACCACCTGCGATAACACCTGGCAGGGATTCACCGGTGTGACTAGGTGCAAGATTTTGCAATGCTTTGGCAAGATTGAAAGGACTTACGAGTTGTCCTGCACTGCTGCAGGCCTGGAGTCCTTGCGGTCTCTCAGCCCAGCAGACTTGGTGGGGCTGGTCCAAGGAGTCCTCCGAGAGACCCGTCACTGTGAGGATGTGATGGGATTCTAGTCACCGTCCTCTTGAATATTTCACTGGACATCCTCAAAGGGATGGAGATGCTTAAACCAGGCTTTGGTTTGGACTGGTTTTCACACTTATGCTGCTTCCTCTGAGAAGACGTGACTGACATCCTTCTTATCATACTTCTTTTCCTCTTACCCTACAAAAACCAATCATGAAAGTGAGTCAAATGATAAAAGAAGCCTGCCTTTTTGGGACAATTATCCTGGCTGTTTTGTACTTCCACCCCCCCTCTATCCTCTGGGGATAGATCTGACCTGTGTCCTGGGATGTCATCAGGCACATTTGCATCAAGAACAGAAAGCTCAAGGTCAAAAGTCAAGGCTACTCCATATCATGTCTCCCCCTCCATCCTGTTAACACCCCCTCCTTGTTTGAGTGTGATTCTATTCTCTTCTTGTCCTTGTCACTCTCAACCGCACAAGTCCTGGCACTCCCACTAAGGACAGTCAGTCCCCAGTCCTTTACTAAAACCAAAATCTCACTGTTTCTGTGTTTTCTGTCTACTCATTTGCTTAATCCATTGACCACTTGGTGTTCATAGAGGTTAAATCAATTATGATATTTTCAACCACCCCCTGTTAACAACTTCCTCTAATCACCCAGATGTTCACATAATCCTAGTGGTTATGTTCAAAAGTAAATAATTCAGAAAACATATTCACCCACCACAAATTCCTGATCTTTAATATTTTTATTCAAACACTCATACAGTAGATACCTGTCCCTCAAGATCAGAAGTAATGCCAGATCACCAATCCTCACCTTAATTTCCTCCTACACCTAACTAATCCTGGATTCCATAGACTATGATCACAATAATTTCCTTGGAAATATAAAAAATTCCTTACCACTCATTTATTTTGTAAACCTCCAAACCCAGAAGATTCCGATTATCTGCCATGCCGCAGCTACTGCTGGTCTTATGACAAGCTGAAGAAAAAGCACGAAACATGACCTTTTGGTACCACTGTAAACACAAGACCGTCTGCATCAACTGGGAAGCACCCATAATGCCTGGAAATTTTGTTCTCCTTTTTTTCTGTTGGCTCAATAACAAAAAGACAAATCAATTTAAAAAATGGGCAAGAGACCACAATAGACTTTTTCCAATGAAGACATACAAGTGGCCAATAGGTGTATGAAAAGGTGTTTGGCATCGTTATTCACCAGGAAGTGCAAATCAAAACCACAATGAGGTATCACTTCACACTTGTTAAGATGGTGATTATCAAAAAAACTAAAAATGACAAATATTGGTGAAGATGTGGAGAAAAGGAAACCTTGTGTGAATGTAAACCAGTACAGCCATTATGGAAAACAGTAGGGAGGTTCCTCCAAAAAAGAAAACTAGCATATGATCCAGCAATCCCAATTCTGGTGTATACCCACAGGAATTGAAATCAAGGTCTCAAAGAGATACCTGTACTCTAATGTTCATTGCAGCTAATTCACAACAGCGAAGATATGGAAATAACCTAAACGTCATTGATGGATGAATGGATAAAGAAATGGAATATTTGTCAACCTTGAAAAAAGCAGGAATTCCTGCCATTTTTGACAACATGAGGGACCTAGAAGATATTATGCTAAGTGAAATAAGGCAGACAGAGAAAGACAAATACTTATATGTGGAATGTAAAATTGTCAAACTCATACAAGCAGAGGTTCTAATGATGGTTGCCAGGAGCTGGAGGGATGGGGAAATGGGGAGCTGATTATCAAAGGATACAAAGTTTCAGTTATCAAGATAAGATCTGGAGATGTAAGATATGGCGTAGTGCGTTCAGCTAACAAAACTCTATTGCATACGTCACATTTGCTACTTGAGTAGATACTAAGAGTTCTTACCACAGAATGATAGTAATAAAGGAGGTGAGAGAAAACTTTGGAAGGTGATGGATATGTTTGCGGCCATGATGGTGATGACAGTCTCAAGGGTGTATACTTATGTCCAAATTCATCAAGCTGTATATAGAAAAGTATGACACCATCGTTGATTCTTCTGCACCTTGAAATATGCCATGTCCTCATCACAAGAGAAAAATATTTGTAACTATGTATGGACGGATGTTAACTGGACTTATTGTGGTGATCATTTCAATATATACTCAAACATTGAATCATTGCGTTGTACCCATGAAACTGATATATTGTTGTATGTCAACTTTACCTCAATAAAAAAAAAACACAACAGACAAAACCATTTGAATATTGTAAATGAGTTCAATGAATCCCTGAAAGTGCCCCATGCCCATATGAGAGTTACAGGAAACAGAGAGGATGAAGTAAATGGAAGAAAGTTGTAAAAAACAGTATTCAAATTAAAATCATTTAAGTTGCTATCAGCTCCTTGTGGCAAAGTTCTGTGCGCACTAATCTTCTTTCACATTTTTCCTGGAAATCATACTTTCAGATCCAACCCATAACAGTTTCATCGTTTGCTCTAATAAGATAATTTCAACTTAATAAATAATACCAAAAGCATCCCTTATATATGAATAAAGTTAGTGAACTTTACAGAGAAAAGAGCATATTTGCACAATCTCAATAAAGGAAACAGAAGAACTGAATGATGATCAAGTCTCATTCAAGCTTACCTTTGAAAGCCAGTAAGACCAGGTTATCTTTTCTAGGATGTGTGTAGAGCTGTCAGCCTTGAAAGATAGAAAGAGTGGCCTCCTCTGGAGCAAAGGGCAAGCTTGCTTACCGCCCAGTATAATAAAACTAACACCCCCCCAGCGCAAAGGTTAGCAGACATCTTGCCCGTTATCAAAGATTTGAGTTCCTTAGGCTCTGAGATCTTGCAACCCTTTGCATGTCACTTGGCCTACTGTGTATCACCCTGTAGGAAGTGAGATTTAGTGAACCGGTGTAAATGCTGATACTCTGGCCACTGCTATTGCTGTGTCATTAAGTACTTTGTCTCTGACCCATGGGTCTCGTGTCTTTTGTCACCATCTGTTAAAACATTGTAGGCTAACTTATTAGCTTGCAGGCAAGGTAAAATATCAGACCTTTCACAGTTCCCGACAAGCCCTTAAAGTAACTAGTAGTCTTAGGAACAGAGAGCTATCCAGAACAATATGCATGGATGGTCTTCCTAGAAGACTTCATGCAACCAAAACTTTAATAAGTCTCTCTAATCTCCTTTATTTCTACCCCAATTAGAAGGAGAGGCACCAAGCTATTACAGACCTAGGGCTTGTGCAAGCCATCTGGAGACATAGTGACCAGAAACTTCTCATGGGAAACAAAGACAGATGGGCATATTTCCAAAATGGACCCATGTGCCTCCCTATCATCCAAAAGACAGTACATTATCTTAATTTATGATGATTTGAGTCATTAAAATTTGTGATAGGCCAAAGATACACTTCTAAGAGGAATGAGGCACATAGCAGTTATAAGCAGATTAACACGCTTGGTGAATACCAAACGCCGAACTAAATGCAGTGTTCTAATCAATTATAAAGTACAACAAATTTAATAAGGTCAATTAAATGATATTTAATGGTATCCTTGATTATTACTCTGAAATAATGAACAAGAAACTCATGTAGATAACTACAATTGGTCTTACATTAAAATATGGTAGTCAGGACTGTGTGAGATAAACTGGAGATAAGGAAGGGGAGAAATAGATAAAAGTTAGCTGCTCTGAAGCCACTGTCAAGACACTTGGATCTACATGTAACCCAGGAGATCGAGGCAGACGGCTGTGTACCTAGATCCTCCTGCACTGTGGTTCTTAGGGAAGTCAAGGAGCTGAAGCCGCTTCCTGAATTGTGTTTACACGTCCATGTGTACAATAACCCTGACCATGGTGATGGACCACCATTCAATCCCTTATACCCCCCTAATTAACAATTAGATTTCAAAATCATTGTATCATTATATGATCATTTATTCCTCAAACCTGTGGGATGCCGAGCTAAAAGAAAATTAAATTTCAATGGTTTCTTTTCTTTGAAGGACCAAGATGTTCTTTCACACTTGGAATCCGGGTTACAAGATAAGTCCATCAAATCAAGGGAAACAACATAAGAAATGGACAGAGGGGTACTTCATTCATATATACACAGTTTGCACTGTGGCAAAACTAGAGTTATAGTTTTAAAAATTAGAATTTTTTGGAATTTTAGAGATATTAAAGACTTTGTTCTGCTTATACTCCCTTTGGTTTACCAAACCAAACTCACTCTTTAATGGGCTTTTCTAGCATTGAGTGTTAATAACTGCAGCTTTTTTAAATTCTTATTTTTCCCAGCTCAAAGACCAAGGGCAGAGGTCATCAAGAGGTCAAGTCTAATCTACCTACAGATGTGGCAGGATTAACTATGGATGTTCAAGCCAGACATTGCCAGCAGAACCACATCTCTTCACCCATAGGTGAGTTTTTACAAGTAATGACAAGGACTTAAGGATATTAAAGGAAATTCTTTATTAAGAATCAAAGTTATAGATTCCTATCTTGAGTTCATTACTTTGAATTTTTAAACCAAATCATATATATCGATTGAACCATGTTCAATTCTATGATCTTCAGAAGACGCAACCTATAACTGAAGAGAAATAGATACAATACCAATATCTTACACTCTCTGAAGCACAACTGAGAGCCACTGGAGTCAGAAGTTTTCAAGACAAGAAAAAGTCATCCTTCATTTGAACAGAAAAAGTAGAGGCTATTCAAAGATACAACTTTAAATTGTTAACATGACTTGTTAGAATGTGATATAGCAAGCATAATACCTTCTAAGTTTCATGATTTTTCTCCAGAATACTGAGATGGATGACCTTGAATTGCAGCTTCCCCATACGTGTCGTTATTCTGTGATAAAATTAATTTCCCTATAAAATAATTACCATAAAATTGTTACAAATATATCATAGTCTCTGACTAAAAGGAAACAAAGCAAATTGAGAAGTTGAAAGCAGTGTAATAAATTCCACACAAGGATCTTATAGCAGCATTATGTATAATAGTGTAACTGGATGTAATCACTTTGCTATCAAAGAAGATATAAACAGATCATGGTATGCCTATTCTTTGGAATACCTCTAAAACTTCTAAAAAGGTAAGTTAGAATGATGTGCACTGATAAAGAGAGAGATCTATGATATATAGTTTGGGAAACAGCAAATTGAAAAACGATGTAGTTATGTAATTTATGTTTAAAAAAAACTTTGTGTATTTACAAGTTCTTGTTAAATTTCCAGAAGAATAAGCCACAATCTCTTAACAATAGTTCTTTCTGAGTAGGAGAGTGAGTTTTCAGGGAAGGGGATGAAATGGAAATGTTTCACTTTACTCTACATAGATCAGTGCAATTTGACTTTTTTTACAGTGTGTATTTGTTTCATAATTAGAAAAATGAGTAATGTGACCGTTTGGTACAGGGTAACAGTATTATGTTCACCAGTCTCTGTTCTTTATGTTACTGCACAACATGGACTGTAGGAGAAAGCCCAGAGGAGCAATGAAGACAAAGAAGACATGACACCTGCAAAAAGTCAGTGGAGTATTTCTACATAACAAACCTTCCAGGTGAGTGACAGTCAGTATCTTCCACTGCTCCAGCTCTCGCAATGAACCTAGAAACTGCCCAGGGTGAGCCGGAGGACCACGCCCGCTAGTCCAATCCTTGCCCGGAGCCTGTTTTTGCAGGGCGACTGCCATCATGCAGACAATGGACTCAGGATGGGACGTGTGCCTTTGGGGAGGCTGGCAGAGAGGCATAAAGTGGAAGACCAGCTAAGTGCACATACCTGAGAGATGGAGCTCCACGTGGAGACACAAAATGTACCAAGAAACTGTGTGAAGTGAAGGAATCTACTCCATGTCTCTGAGCTTCGGTGTCCCCAATGTAATGTGTGGATCATAGGTCTACTTCACAGAGCTGTTGGGGAAGATACATAAAAGTTCCTGTGACAGCAAGTGTCCACATTATTAACAAAGTCATATCCGACTTCAAAATAATCGATAAAAAGAATAATGTTAATGAGACCAAAGACGGGATGCTCAACTTTGTAAGCAGCCCCAGCAGCATGAGAATGAGAGGAGCTCCGAGAAAGCAGGGTTCTTCACAACTCAACTGGAGACGATGAACACGGGCTACACCAAGATATGTCGCTGTTGTACAGTGACTCGTGTAGTGAGGGTGGGTCCCTAAAGACACTGTGAAATCCAGTTACACACAGTGGTTCCTAGGAAAAAACTACAAAGCAATCAAATCAGCAGATAGGAATGGGAAGGGGGCGAGCATAGGAGGGTCAGAGCCACAAAATCTGACAGAAGACACTGAACCACGAGCGCTCAGCTCTGTCAACAGCTGCTGTGGTTGCACCAGGAGATCAAACGTCTGAGACAGCCATTGTGGGGACTGCTGGGAGCACAGTGGTCACTGCAGCCACACCCCAACAGCAGTTGCATCGGAGCACACAGACCCCGAGACTTTCCTCTCCATTAATCCTTGTTTCAAAATGAAGAATATCCTCATGTTACAATGTCTCCTTCCAACACTTGTGGACGAGTGTCATCAGAACCCCCTGAAGAGGTCACAGGCCAGAGTAGGATGGAACACTGGGGGCTGGGGGAACGGCGTTGCACCTGACCACACGGACTATCACCCAGGTCTATTGAACACGAGAGAAGAACCCGAGGATGTGGTCTAACGAGAATTCCCCATCTTGCCACATTCAGAGACACTGCATAGTTTCTCGTCCGTTCTTTAAAAAAATGTTAAAGAATTCATGTCATTAATACATAACGAGGCAAATTCTTCACATAGTGGCAGGGTCCAGTTTCCATGACCAGCTTATTCAGTTGTTTTGATAATATCCCACATTCAAGAATTGGAAATGGAACCTATTGGGATGTGTAATATAAACAAGGACTTTTTCTCATGTAGATCAACACCCAAAGTTTTAGGGAGGACATAAATCGTGAAAGCTGCTAACCATTCCTCCACAGGTTTCAATAAGACTTTTAAGTTAATTTACCAATCTCAGGAAAAGATAACATTTCAATTCAAAATTTTTTTTCTACATTCAAGAGTACAGTACAACCAAGAGAATGAGCATAAAAAAATTAACAAGAAGGTCTTGCTTGCATTTCATCTTTTGAAAATAATCAGGATATTTTATGCTCTGTTCCTTTCACTACCCTAATCAATTTTTAAAGCATACGGTACATCTGACTATCCCTGGACGTGTTTATCTTGGAACCTTGCCGGAATCCAAAGCAGAGATGTTAAAGCTGACGGGTTTCAAGTGCTGCCCAGGTGCTGTCTACCTTGAAAATGCCTCTCCCAAAGCCGGACAACCGGTCTCTTCCTGAGGGATCAGAGTCATCCCTAATGTCCCTGAGAGACTGGCCACTCAGTCCTGAGCTGAGATTAGGTGATCAATCTAAAGGGCAAAATCCTTAAGCTATTCTCATCCTAATGATGCTGTTTTGGAGACCTCTGTACTGGAATGGGTTAGTGAAAACAGCCTACTAGATACTTGCCTGGGAATCGTGTTGTTCTACTCTGCCCTTAGCAGATCCTGGGGAATCCAATGATTAACCCCAAGGATCCTCAACTTCCACATCTGTGAAAAAGGCAAGCAACAGCCAATGTTACCACCTTACAAAACTCCAAAGCTGTGCTTCCAAGAGGGACCATAAGGGCGAATTTCTCCCAAAAGCTGATGAAATGATGGCACTTTGGCTGGAGAAGGCAGAGGGCAGCAGGGAAAGTGGAAAGTTCCTGGGATGTCAAACCAGTTCCCTTAAGCAGTTTAGAGAAACACCTGGCCCTGGACTAGGTAGGAGGCTGTGGAAGGACCCACAGGTACACAGGGGGGAGGAGGAATCAAGCAAAGGAGGGGGGCGGTGGGGAAGAGGTGACAGTCTGGGCTTCAATTTTGGACAAAAGCAGTTGCATGCTGCAGGCCCGAGGCTTCCCATGCAGCTGCCACACCCTCCTAACTTCCCGGTCCCTTTCGTCCAGTCACATCCCTCTGGGAATCAGTCCACATGGAGCGGGTGCAGGACCTGAGTCCTGAGTCAATGGTTTGGCCCTCGGCCAAGCTCACAGTGCCCTGCTTCTCCCCCCAGGGCGAGGCACCGCCCCGTGCCCAGAGCATCCTGGGAGTTCTAGTCCTGCAGCCCTACAGGTTGCCAGCTGGGAGCCGTTAAGAGAGAAAAGCTCCCAGCATGCACAGCTCGTGGCCTCAACACTTGCCTTGTCCTTCGGCCCATGGGCCCCTCCCCTCTGCTTCTCCATCCCACCTTCTTCTTCCCACTCCACTTCTTCTCTATACCATGCCCAATCTCCATGCCCTGCCCACCCCCCACAGTATGCGCAGTATGGTTGGGCTGCATCCCTTGAGGCCGGTACTCAGGTAGGGGTGGGGCTCACCAGCCTAGCTATTGCTGAGGTTGCTTGCAGCCCTTGTCGAAGCCCCCTGGCCAGTATTTGAAATGTAAATTCAATATCTAAAATGGAAATATCGGGTGCCTGGGATCCTGGAATTTGCCTTTTCAATGCCACCTGTCCTTTCATCCCTTCTATCTCTCCAGGCTGCCATGATCCTCCCTCTGGACCCCGTGGTCAGGGTCGCTGCAGAGATCCTCCCTTTGGACCCAATCTGCCTGAAGGGCCCATACCTTGGTCAGGAGTCTTAGAAGGACTGCCCTGATCCATGTCATAAAAAGGAGAAAACATCACATTTGACAGCCCCAATTCCTGCATTATACAGACAAGAAACTCAGGTTCACTGGTAAGTGACCCCTAAGCCACTTCAGGGGAACACAAACATGCCCCTACTCCCACGCTGCACACAGGCTGGTTCACTGGACTTCCTTATCCCAGTGTGGACCTCTTGGCCTCATTAACATAGGCAACAACACCGAAACTTCCCATTGGTCCTTCCCACAATGTTAGGCAAGTTTGTGCAGGGAGGTAATATGCAATTTCTGCTCTACTATGGGGCTGGCTCCTTGGGAAGTAGTTTTAATATCCCTGTTTAAATATACCCGCAGAATCACAAAATATTTAAGCAAAATAATTTGTTGCTGTGGAGGATTATGGTGATAATTCTCTGAAGTCGTTTTTCCATTTAGCTTTTCTGATTGACTCCAAATACTACAGCACCACACGCTTCTCAAACTGGTGGATGCACAGCTCCACTTCTTTCAGGGAGAACGCACAACAGCAGAATATCCATGGCCTGATTTTCTGGGGCATTGGTATTACTACGAGATTTGGAAGAAGCAAAGTTAGGTCATTTCCAAGGTAAGGAATTAAAAACTTAACACTAAGATGAGGTGGGAAAGTCAGAGGCCATTAATAATTGTCGGTAATCTGTGCCTGAAATGTCAGACTTTCTCTGAGAAAGAACTGTGAGGCCCTATTTCCCATTGTTTTAAATAGGAAAAATTAGAAGGCATAGCAAATCTATTGAAAAACTCTATCAATTTCCTAAGTCACAATATGGCACCTAGACATAAGTTACGAACATCGTGTGCTCCTCATTTTGTTCCTCATTCAACCCAGACCCACAGGTCTTGAGTGCATGCTGTGAACACGGCACTGTGCTAGGTGTCGAGGCCTTGGTGAGCATCGTGGTGGGGGTGGACCTTGCTGGAGAAAGATGGCATCATAAAATCTCAAATCCATGCCACTTACAAAACTGAGGCAAAAATGGAAAGACCTAAGGGGCCATGCAAGGATGAGGGCATTAATAGATACTTGGGAGTATTAAAATCCATCTGATGGTGTCATGAGTGAATGTGTTCCAATTTAACACAAAACACTGCTGTTATTCTGAGATATTGAGTTAGTATCTTTGTGCAAATATGCAGGATTTAAAATCTTTATTGACATATAACATGCGTACAGAAATATATGCAGAAGTCATCCATGTAAATCACAAAGAATTATTACAAAGTGAACACACTTGTGTGACCAAGAACTAGCACCAGCTTCACTCAGGCCCCGACAATCCCTTTCTCCCTATTTCCTCCCCAAAGGTAACTGATATCTTACCAGCGAACACTGTATGTCAAGTTTGTCTTCTTATACAAGTGTTTTATTACAGAACAATTTTAACAATATACTAAATAAACAAAATATAACAGTAAGCCCGTCACCCAGCTTCAGCAACTACTAATCATCTGCCATTTTTTTTCATCCACACTCCATCCCATTCCCACCTCACTTTATTATTCTTTTAAGCCTTTGTGCGTGTGTAGTGAGTAAGATGTATGCACACTGAAAGACACAAATCTCAACCGTACAGTTTTGGCAAATAAACATGCCCATATAACTTTCATCCCTTTAAGAATAAGATATTTCCATCACCCCCAGAAAATACCTTCCTGTTTCTTCCCAGGCAATTTTTTCCTTTCCCCGATGCAACCCCTGTTCTGGTTTTTTCAGCATAGGTTCATCTTGGCTGAAATCATCCTATGTGTGTTGTTTTCTGTCCAGCTTGCCTCCCTCAGCACGAGGTTGATGAGTCTCTCTCAGCATGTGTGTGTCAGCATTTGCTCCTCGGCACGGCTGAGGACGTTCTGCTCTGTGGATGCCCCAAAGTGCGCTCAGCTTCCTCTTGGGGACGTGCAGGTCATCTCCTGGGAACAGTATTTTAAAAACGTTTTTTGGCATGCTGTTTAATTCCTTTATTAGCACTTAAGTGACACACCTTTGCATTTTTACTGGGTGGTCCAGATTACAATATGCATCTTTAAGATAGCACATCCTACCTAGAGTTAATAGTTAATCAGTTTAATCAATGTAAATTATGGAAGCCTTGCTACAGAACAGTTACATTTCCCTCTGTCTGTCCTTTGTGCTATTGCTATCATAAATTTTACATCTACTCATGTTATAAATCCCACAATACAGTGTTATAATTTTTGCTTTAGATAGTCATAGGTATTTTAAAGAAATAAGAGGGGCCGGCCCCATGGCTTAGCGGTTAAGTGCATGCGTTCCGCTGCTCACGGCCTGGGTTCGGATCCCTGGCTCACACCGACGCACCACTTCTCCATCCATGCTGAGGCCGTGTCCCACATACAGCAACTAGAAAGATATGCAGCTATGACATACAACTATCTACTGGGGCTTTGGGGGAAAATAAATAAATAAATAAATTCATAAAAAAAGAAATAAGAGAAATAAGTTAAGTGTTTGGAAAGGAAATGCTTTGAGACTCTACAAAGGTACTGTTTCTTCTTTAAGTTTCATCCACAGTTTTTGCATTCATCAGTCATTCTTTCCAAAAGTAATTATTACTGTAGTGTTAAAGTGACAAATTTCTATTTCATGCTATCTCGCGCTTTTATTATTTGGAATTCTGTGAGGAAAATTCCCCCCCCTTCCTTCTTCCTTTCTTTATCTCATTCTTTTTTTTTCCGTGTTTTTCTTTCTTCGTCCCTTCCTTACTTATTTAATATTTTTTATATCAGTATAGCCTCATGGATATTTATTTTATTCTCTGAGTAATTATCCAATGCTACCATTATTTATTTTGTTGTTCAGTGTTTTCCAGCTTGAGTCATTGGAAAGTCTTTCAGATGGATTCCTTTTGACACGTCCCATCATTTTCTGTGTGTTTTTTTTTTTGAAAGCACTTTCCTACTTTCTGGCACTACAAGATGATCCAGGCTCATCTTGTATTTTCCATCTCCAGCCCTAGAATTAGCCATTTCTCCAAGAAAATCTTCTGTATTTTATTGGAGAATGATATTTAGAAAACAAGATCTGGGAGCTAGGTGTGCTCATTAATACTAGAGTGTCACTGCCTCTAGACCGTCTCAACAGAGCTTGGAAATGTATGTATGAATATAAACTCAGGTAGACACATCTGTCTATCGATCTATCCATCTATATATCAATCTATCTATCTATTTGGATAGATATATTAAAAGAGACATGGATTCATACTGATACTTCCAACTCCAATCCAGCACCACAGAGTTTATTCTAGCATTCTCCTTTTGTTTATTTGTAACTTCTTTCACCAACAGTAAGAAACTTAACTCCAGTTAGCTATAATATATTTACTGTGTCAACTAGTTTCATAATTGCTACTCCATACCCTTATGAAAAACAAATTTACCATCTAGAGTACAGTGTTTGTGTCCAGTACTTTAGTTCTACAGTATCCCGTCAAATCACTGTCTTCCAAAGTAACTTAGGTCAGGACCTGTCATCCCCACCCCTTCTGTATGGTTATGTCACATGCTTGTAATACAGTGAGATTCATTTGTCACTGCATTCCATCTGGGTTCCCCAACATCCTGATTGATTTTTAAAATTTGCAGAGTAAAATTCACTCTTTGTGGTGTACAGTTCTATGGGTTTTGACTTTAAGGTCATGCATCCATATCCACAGTACCATACAGAGCTGTGTTTTTCACCCCCAAAGTTCTCTGATGCTATCCCTTTGTATTCAACCCCTTCCTCTACTCCATCCCTTGCCAACCACTGATCATTTTCCATCCCTGTAATTCTGCCTTTTATAGAAAGTCATATAAATGGAATCATATACTATACAGCCTTTTGAATCTGACTTCCTTTACTTAGAGAAATGCATCCAAGATTCATCCATGTTGTTGTGTGAATCAAGAGTTTATCCTGGGGCTGGCCCCATGGCCTAGCGGTTGAGTGCGTGCACTCCACTACTGGCGGCCCAGGTTCGGATCCAGGGCACGCAATGACACATCGCTTCTCTGGCCATGCTGAGTCCGTGTCCCACATACAGCAACTAGAAGGGTGTGCAATTATGACATACAACTATCTAATGGGGCTTTGGGGGGAAAAAAGGAGGAAGATTGGCAATGGATATTAGCTCAGGGCTTATCTTTCTCACACACACACAAAAAAAGAGTTTATCCTTTTTATTGCCAAGTAGTATTCTAATGTACCGATGCATCACAGTTTCTTTCTCCATTCACCTGACAAAGGACATTTAGTTTATTTCTAGCTTTTGGCAATTATGAATAAAATGGCTATAAAGGTTCCCACAAAGATTTTTGTTTAAACATTAGTTTTCAATTTTCATCAGTAAATACTTAGGAGTGGGATATCTCAGTCATATAATAAGTGTATGTTTAGCTTTATAAGAACCTGCTCAACTGTTTTCTGAATGCAACTATCATGTTGCATTCCCAGTTCTAATTGCTCCTACACCTCACTCACCTCCTCATGTGGTATTTTCAATTTTATTTTTTATTTCAGGCACCTAATAGGCGTGCAGTATCTTATTGTGGCTTCTGCTTCCTTTTTGAAAGTGAGTTCTTATAATATAGAATCTTGTGTTGACTTTTGGGTTTTCTTTCTGCACTTGAATGATGTCATTTTTTTGTTGTGTTGTCTCTTTTGTTTTTGATAATATATCATCCATCATTCACCTTACTTCTCCCTGTATGTAATGTCTTCCCCTTTATATATGTATTTCCCTGACTGCTTTCAAGATTTACTTTTTATCTTTGGATTTTAGTAGCTTGACTCTCATGTACCTAATTATGCTTTTATTTTATGTTTTATTTTGTGGGTTTGCTGACTTTCTGGGATCTAAAATTTTAGATTTTCCACCAAATTTTGGAAGTTTTATGCTATTACTTATTGATTTGCCTTTCTGCCTCATTTAATTTTTCTGTCTTTCTCCTCTCTTCTGGGGACTCAATCATCTCACAGGTCATAAGGCTCTCTTCATTTTTCTTCAAAATTTTTACAATTTTTCTTCAGACTGGATAATTTCTATTGCTGTATCTTCATGTTTTTTCTACTGTTTCTAATCTACTGGTAAACTCAAAAGTATTTATTTTATTTCATCTTCCTATTTTGTTCTTTTGTGTAATTTCCACTTCTATGCTGAGTTCCCACATCTGTTCCTTCATTATGGGAATATTTTTCTTTACCACCATGATCATCTTTATAATAGCTGCTTTCGTATTCTTGACTGCTAATTGCAACACATTGGGGAGAGTTTCTACTTCCTGCTTTTGGTCACATATGGATCACATTTTCCTATTTTTTCAAATCTCATGCTTCTTTTAAATTGTGTACTGGAAATCATGAAAGATATGTATAGAGGGTCGGGATTCTATTGTATTTCTTTGAAGAGTGCTGTTACTTTTCTAGCAGGGAATCAACTTGGCTGGGCTGAAATTCCAATCCTATCTCTTTTACAGTGGGCATAGCTGAAATCATCAGTCAGTTCTTTCATCTTCCAACTGCTGTTTTTACACTAGGCCTTCTGGGGCATACCCTGCATGTGTGTTGTTCAAACATCTGCCAATTTGGTGTGTGTGGGGGAGAGATTTACATATATATCTTGATATTTTCCTCTTTGTGTCTCTCTCCCTTCCAGAATTTCTCCCCTAACTTTCCAGCTACTCTGCCAGCCCAAAAATACATCCTCTAACATTACAAGTAACACTGTAGTTTTTCCCCTGTTTAGGCTATGTACAGATTTTGGAATGCTTTGAGGCAAAAAACTCAAGTTTGCAAATATCTCCTGGTGCAATTCCCATCATTTAAGGGAATATTCCCTCTCAGTTCAGCTTGCTTTTGGAAGTGATTTAAACATACACACAAATACACATTTATTATATGTGTTTTACATATAGCTACACGAGTCTGTATAAATATATATAATATTTTGTGCATATTTTATCATTGTTATATGTGAGACTGTTAGTTCAACAAGCTACTCCACCATTAGTAGAAGCCAGACCTCGGTTTTGTTTCTTTCTTGGATTTTATATAAATGGAATTATAAAATACATAGCCTTTTGAATATAATTTCTTTTATGCAGCATTATGGTTGTGATATTCATCCATGCTATTGTATGTAGCTAGTGTTTGTTCATTTGTTGAAAATAATTAATTTTTTAAAGGTCATAAAATATGCATAACATAAAATTTTAAGCATTTTTAAGTATACAGTTCAGCGACATTCAATAGATTCACATAATTGTGTAGCCATAGCCTCCAACCATCCACAGAACTATTGTCACCTTGCACTGAAACTTTGTGCCCATTAAGCAACAACTCCCTGTTATCCCTCCCTCTTGCCCCTGGGAACCACCATTCTCCTTTCTATTCATATAAATTTGACTACTCTAAGTACCTTATATGAGTGGAATCATACAGTATTTTTCCTTTTGTGACTGGCTTTATTTCACTTAGCATAAATTCCTCAAGGTTCATCCATGTCATAGCATGTGTCAGAATTCCTTCCTTTTTAAGGGTGAAGAGTATTCCACTATGTGTATACAGCACATTTTTTTGTCAGTTCATCCATTGATGGACACCTGGCTTGATTCCAGCTTCCGGCTATTTTGAATAATGCTGTTAAGAACATGGGTGTACATATATGTCTTTACACCTCTGCGTTCAGTTCTTTTGGGTGTATACCCATTAATGGTGTTCTCAGATGCACTTTTTCACATAAAAGAGGGTTCTCCACACCTCCAAGAAGCAATTCTTGTAATGCCAGCTGGTTGCCAGATAATTCAACTCAATTTGATGCTGTCAACCCAGAGATACATCAGATTCTACAGGTTGATGGCTCTGTCCTATAATTCTGCACACCCACCCAACCTCACCTTTACTTCAGATGCCAGTTACAAGCCCAGGTTGTTACCTGTACTTCTGACTTACTGGCTATAAACCAGAGGTTCGCACAACCTCCTCCTTGGGTTTGATTAATTTGCTAGAGTGATTCACAAAACTCAGAGAAACGTTTACTTGATCACCAGTTTATTATAAAAGGATATAATTCAAGAAGAGCCTGTTGGAATTGGTGCATAGGGAAAGGTATGGAGATAGTACACAAAGATTTCATGCCATCTCCAGGTGCACCACTCTCCAGGCAGTCCTTGTCATTGCCAACCTGGAAGCTCTCTGAACCCCCTTCTCTTGGGATTTTTATGGAGGCTCTCTCACATAGGCATGAGCAATTATTAACTCAGTTTCCAGCCCCTCTCTTCTCTCTGGAGGATAAGGGGTAGGGCTAAAAATTCCAATCTTCTAATCAGGGCTTGGTCTTTCTGGTGACCAGCCCCCATCCAGGAGCCATCCAGGAGCCCACCCAGAGTTGCCTCCATAGAACAAAAGATTCTCCTAGTGTTCTTATCACTGGGGAAATTAGAAAGGTTTAGGAGCTATGTGCCAAGAACTGGACGCAGAGACCGATAAATATGTTTTTTATTATTTCAGAACACATAAGTGGAATTTCTAGATCATATAGTAATTCTATTTTTAATTTTTGAAGGAACTGCCATACTGTTTTCCACAGTTTTATATTCTCACACTCAGAGCACAAGGGTTCCAATTTCTCAACATCCTTGTCAACACTTGTTATGTTCTGATTTTGTGATAGTAACTATCCTAATGGGTTTGAAAAGGTAGCTCATTGTGCTTTTATTTCACATTTTCCTGATATTTAGTGATGTTGAGCATCTTTTCTGGTGTTTCCTGTTCATTTTATATCTTCTTTGGAGAAATGTCTATTCAAGTATTTTGTGCATTTTTAAATTGAGGTTTTTTTTTATTGTTGAGTTGTAGAAGTTCTTTATTTATTCTAAATATTAACCCCTTATCAGATTTGTCATTTGCAAATATTTGCAAACATTCCATGGTTTGCCTTTTTACTCTGTTGATAGTATCTTGTGATACAGAAATCTTTTTTGTTTTGAAGAAGTCCAATTTGTTATTTTTTTGTTACGTATGTCTTTGGTGTCATATTAAAGAAATCATTTTTGCAATGGCATTTGCACCCAATGACACACAGCTTTTACCATGTGTTTTCTTCTAAGGATTTTATAGCTTCAACTCTAACATTTATATCTTTGATCCATTTTGAGTTAATTTTTGTATATGGTGTAAGGTAAAGGTCCAACCTCATTCTTTTGTATGTGAGTATCCAGTTTTCCCAACAACATTTGTTGAAAAACTGATCTTTTCTCCAATGAATGATCTTTGTACCTTTGTCAAAAATCATTGGACCATATGTGCAAACTTTTATTTCTGGGCTCTCTGTGCTATTTCATTAGTATAGTGTGTGTATTTATACCAGTACCACACTGTTTTGATTACTTTATAGTAAGTTTTGAAATCAGGAAGTGTGAATTCTCTAACTTTGTTCTTCTTTTTCTAGATTGTTTTGGCTATTCAGTGTCCGTTGAGAGTCCATATGAATTTTACGATAGATTTTTCTATTTTTGCAAAACCATCATTGGAATTTTTACCTCTTTGAGTAAGTTGATTCTTAAGTATTTTACTTTTTGATGCTATTGTAAATAAACTGTAAAGTTTTTAAATTTCTTTTTCAGATTACTTATTATTAATGTATAGCAGAACAACTAGTTTTTGCATGTTGATTTTGTGTCCCACTACTCTGCAGAATTTACTAGTTCTAACAAATTTTTGGTGGAATTTTTAGGGTTTTCGACATATAAGATACTATTTGTAAACAAATATAATATTACTTGTTCTTTTCCAATTTGGATGCTATTTCTTTCTTATTCTTGACTAATTGCTTTGGCTAGAACTTCTAATACCATGTTGAATAGAAGTGGTGAAAATGGGCCTTCTTGTCTTGTTCCTGATCTTAGAGAAAAAGCTTTCAGTCTTGCACCCTTGAATATGATGTTCTCTGTGGATTTCTATATACGGCTTTTATTATGTTGAAGTAGTTTCCTTTTACTCTGAGTGTGTTTTTATTGGCTTTAGCATGAAAGCATGTTGAGTTTTGTTAAATGCTTTTTCTGCATCCATTGAGATGATCATATGTTTTCTCCCTTCATTCTGTTAATGTGGTTTATTACATTAATACATATTCGTATATTGAAACATCCTTGTATTCCAGGAATAAATCCCACTTAAAAATGCTGTATAATCCTTTTAACATGCTGATGAATTTAGTTTATTACTGTTTTATGGAGGATTTTTATATCAGTATTCAATAAAGATATTGACTTATAGTTTTCTTTTCTCTTAGTGCCTTTGGCTTTGATATCAGGGTAGTGCTAATCCCATAGGATGACTTTAGAGGTATTTTCTCCTCTTCAACTATTTCAAAGAGTTTGAAAAGAATTGGTATTAGTTAATTAAAAAAAAAAGTCTTTGGGCCCAGGAATAAATTCAGCATAAAATAAATACAAATACATATTTTTTAAAAATATGAAAAAATTTTTTACTAAAAAAATTTGAAAATTAAGCAAGTACATCACGTATCACTTTATTTCTAAAAAGTTTTTTAACGTACTAGTAAGCATGAACAAATTGTTTAAATTAAAATGACTCAAGTGTTAATTTTCTTCATTGCAAGTTTTCTGACAGAAGTATATGATGACGTCATGTATGACATCTTTTATGAAGAAATGGTCATTTTTTGTAGTATTTGAAAATATTATGAATTTTCCCAGTGGCCTCTGACAATACTCTGATATGCAAAGTTATCTTTTCAACATGTATATCTCATCATCATCCTTATGAAATTAACAAACTCAGGTGCTAATCAACTACTTTTCATATGATTCAGGTTCTCCAGCATCAACTTCCTTATGCATCAGGAAATTCTACAACTTCTGCAAGATTAATAATTTTACCTTACACTGTATATATCTCATGTGGTTTAAAACATCCAAAAATCGTTGATAAACTGACCCTGCCCACACTAAAGCATTGTGAATTATAAAAGATGGTCTCTGTTAAGTGGGGAGGGATTTCAGGTTGAACTCAATTTTATAAGTGGTCAATTTATTACAGTGTATTGTTCTGTTATGTATTTCTCTTCTTTTCTAAAAAAGTGATAGTTGAGGGCACTTAGATAAAACTTTGAGAAAATAAGGAACTGTTACACACTGTAAGCTTGAAATGTTTTCAAGCATAAGATACAATAAGAACTAAAACTACAAAATGGCGGAGGAAATAGAGATAAGGGGATGAAATTGCAAAACTGAATCTATAATAATATCTCAATGGCTAGCGTTGTGGTGCCAAGAAGGTGGTGAAGTCAAAGAATTCATAAAGATGATAATAAACACACTACAAAGTAAAAAGACTGAAATTTTCATAGAGAGAATTTTTACAGTGATATGACAGAAAACAGGGAAGAGAAGTTTGAGTGAGAGACTATCTGCTTCTTAAATTATTTCCACTGTAGAGAACAACAAACCAATTTGCTGAAATCTTTATTCCCTTCTATGACCCTATCTTTACCTACAAAATCTCAGCCCTGAATCGATGTCACAGTCCAGCTTTTCCATCCTTGGAAAATAGAGCAATTTATCTCATCTGAAACCTCAACAGCTTAGGCTGTGAAACAAGGCCGGCCATCCATTCTCACAGAGGAGCCAACTGGAGGTAGGATTTTTGGTTCTGAATTCAGCTAAATATCTTCAAAGAATTGTATCTGGCCTTCCTTATCCAGGGCTATCAGTGACGTGCTGGCTGTGTTTCAGAGAAGAGCAATTCACAGTCAGCGGAGACATTTTCTGTTGAGCTCTCTAGAGAAGGCTGTGGGGCTTGTCAGTAAGAGTTGATTTCTATGAGGATTATATTTTTTTATTTTATTCAGTGATTTATAAAGAAATTTACATGGTAAAAATTATTATCAACAAAATACGTTGTCTATTCTCTGGTCATTTAAGCAAAATCTTCCTCTCAGGGCCAACCCACGGACAAAGCCCAGATTTAATCACCAAGAGTCTGCCAGGCACTCTGTGGTCCATGGGAAGCCCTCAAGTTGGCAGCCTGTTTCCTTGTGTGCTGTACTGGTGTTCAGTCTTCCATCTCTTCCGGTACAACTAGACAGAGGCCTAACAGATCATCAAGGGACTTGACATTGGAGAAAAGTACTTTTCATTATCTTTAGAATTCTACACTTTTCAAAAAGAATCTCAGCATTTCCAGTAATTGTGAAGCAGTTTACCCAACACTAAGGTTCTCACTATTAAAAGTTAAAACAAATTTTGAAAAGGAAAAAGTGATTTTTGTAATTTTGTACAGAATCTATATAATGGGTGCATCCTTATAAATGGAGGTGATGGTGCTCAGGGCAAGGTACCCCATTAGGCACCACCCTGGTTTGTGGATTATTTCGAGCTGAAGACAATAAGGACTCAGAGAACTCAGGAAGAATATTTGAATTTGCCCTCCCAAACTGCCTAAAGAATTTAAAACAAAAAATCTGTTTCAGGAAGGAGTTACTATCATGATGGTTGTAAAAATAACGTAGGATAGAGGTTACAGTAGGAAAGGCACCAAGCCCCTTTTATTAAAAACTCTCTCTCTCACTGACCACATTATCTATAGATGACCCTGAGAAGAGTTGTCAGGCAAACATTTGCATTTCTATCTCCATGTGAGTTGTCTTCTTGCCCTCTGTGGTCCTAGACCACTATGCACCCCCAACACCTTCCTACTCTTTAGCTACAATACTTAAGCGAGCAGCTTAAAAAGAGGGACGAGTTGCTCATTTCTGAGTTTCCCCCATGTATACATGTTATTGAACTTGAGATTATTTTCTCCTGCTAACCTGTCTTGTTAATTATTTGGCTAGCCATGAGAACCTTAAGAAAAGGGAAGAGGGAGATTCTCTCACTCCCTCAACATTTTTTTGCGCCCAACGTGGGGCTACACTGGCTGGCAAGTGGTGTTCTCTGGCTGGAAGAAATGCCTTCTCCCTGGATTACTGCAGGGGATGAATTACGGGATCCCCTGACGAAAGCCGGCAAAATGTAAGACTTCTTGCTACGTCAGCCTCCCGGAATCTCTAGCTGTGGAGTCTGGTGGAAGGAAGTGGTGAGAAATTTTTTCTCTTTGTAAATTTATATTGGCAGGAGAAAATATTTGGGAAACTAGTTTCTTGTTCTTTTAGTGACTCTGGTAAATTTGGTAGAGTACTCTTGGTTTTGATCTTGATCACTTTTCCTCCCAGAGATAGTCTCTGTTTTTCTCTTTTGTCTCTGTCTTGTGTATCGTGTGTGATAAGAAGGAAATACCATAAGGTAGGACGCAGGCATAGGCCCTATAAGCCTGCTGTCTGGGCCGGGCCCACAGACTGGTGAGTTTGCGGGTCTCACCAGACTGGCGTCTATTTAGAAAAACTTTGCTGTGGGTTAATATGCACATGAAGTGAAGGTCATTGCCAAGGGCATCTTGGAAGCCAAAAAGGCCACAAATTTGGTGGGCATGGGTGGAGCAGTTAAGAGCCATTAGGACGCTCGCCACTTTCAGAAGACTCCCGTGACAGTATAATTTGGGTCACGGAACAGCGTAGATGACACAGGTACCCCGCCAACTGCAAAAAAATGTCCATGCAACGACGACGTACTCTGTAAAGCACACAGTCCCCAACCCCATGGCACCTCCCCCCCAGGTATTATTCTGACTCCCAGAGACCTAACGATTGGGTAAAGCTGTCATTGTGCACATAAGAAAAAAACCAGATGAGGTTTTTCCTTCTGTCTTGTTCTGTGTCCTGAGAAAACTTAGCTTTGTCACCAGTGAGAATATTCTCCTTGGTCTCCACCATACGGAAGGTGCATTTACTGGGGTGCACCTTGGTGGCCAGTCGAGAAGACTGGGGTTCCAAACTGTCTCTTTGTCCGGCTGTGCCAAGCTCTCAGGGGAGTTTGTCATAAAGGGCCCAGTCCATAAGGGCTTTTGTCGTCTTAACCTTCGTTGCTTGTTAGTGCTGGAAAAAAATCCCATTCCAGTATCGCCTGCCCGGTGTCACAGATTAGCATGTCTGTGACTGGAGGCGTCCCACACTATTGTGGGAGACCGGAGACAACGTTTTCACTACACCATCCTTACCGCTCGTGCAAGAAAGATCTTTACTTTCTCTGAATATCTTTGGGAGTGAATTCTGTGGATCATGGGAGCTACATCATCTGCGCCCTCACCAGGGATGCCTCTTGCGTCCAGGGTAAAGATTTATTCTAAGCGTGGGAAAGTTACCACTGGGTCTTTCCTTAAAAAGGCTTATTGGATCGAGTCACTATTGGAATAAATATACAAATGAAGATCCTACTCGTCAATGGCCCGATGACAGATCCTTTGAATTTGGAAAACTTCTAAATTGGGGGAAAAGAATATGTTTTGAGAGCTCTCACACAATTGTTTAATTGGTACCTAAAAAAAGTCCAGAAAAATGAAGGGAAATATTTAAATAGCCTTAAGACCTTGACTCAGGTTACAATTGAATTGAGAACATGTAAAAGTGTAAGTGTTGATAAGATTATAAAGGTTGGAATGTTTGAGCTAATTTTATATAAACAGGTTACATCAACTTTGTCTGTGTATGTTTTAAAATGTCTGACTGGGAATGCGTCCCTTGGTCAAAATTAGAAGACCAACACCCATTGATAAAAATCTTAATGATAACTATGTTTAAAGGTATAAGAGGTGATGAAATTTACAAATGGGCAAGGGGTGACGTCAGCATCATGGCGGAGTGAGCTTTCCCGTGAATTCCTCCCCCACAAGATACAACAAAAGCAACAGCCACAGACCAAGAACGGAATCCCAGACAGTGAAAACCTAGAGCGGAGGGATCCACACTGCCGCACATCTGAGAGCGGAATGTGCTGTGCCCCCGGAGGAAGTGGGGAGAGGTATGAAGAACTCCGCTCCCTCCCCATCAGATCAGCGATCCTGGTCCACGTGGCTCCCAGAGAGGGGTGAGGGGCGGCCCTCGGCGGGAAAACTGTAGCTCTTCGGGCTCTCTCAGCAAGTGGGAAACTCCCGCACAGAGGACTCAGAGGAGCCACAGGGCTACCATCAACATCCGAGTACCACAGAGAGCAGATAAAGAGGGGCAAACGAGAAGCCTCCCATGTCAAGGACCCAGAGGGCAAAAGAGAGAGCTCCCCCCTCACTGCGACCCGGAGTCTGCAGCTCGACCAGACCTAGCGACTCAAGGCAGACCTGAACGAACTGGACTGGACCCGTGGATCGCAGCGGGGAAAAAAAAAAAACTGCAGATCGCAGCAGAAAAACTGGGGCAGTGCGCAGGCGGCTTAGACTACACAGCCCTTTACCACCAGACAGTGGCGGCAGGTGGAAATTGCAACCAGAGACTTCCAGGATGAGGAAAATCAAAACCAACACAGGAACCACAATGCAAAAATATATGAAATCACCAGACCAGAAACAAAATGACAAGCACCCAGAAATCAACCCCGAAGACACAGAAATCCATAAACTAAATGACAGAGATTTCAAAATAGCTATCATAAAAACACTCAACAAAATACGAGACAACACAGACAAACAATTCAATGAGATTAGGAGTTTCTTCACAAAAGAGATTGAAATCATAAAGAAAAACCAATCAGTGCTGATGGAGATGAAGAACACAATGGAGGAGATAAAGGAGAATCTGGAATCTTTAAAGAACAGAGCTGACAATATGGAGGAAAGAATTAGTACTTTAGAGGATAGGAATACAGATATACTCCAGATGGAAGAAGAGAGAGAACTAAGACTAAAAAGAAATGAAGAAAGACTCCGAGAAATATCTGACTCTATTAGAAAATGTAACATAAGAATTATAGGTATTCCTGAGGGAGAGGAGAGGGAAAGAGGAACAGAGAGCCTATTCAAGGAAATAATAGCTGAAAATTTCCCATATCTGGGGAAGGACCAGGAAATACCAGTAAGCGAAGCCAACAGGACACCTATATATATTAATAGACAAAGGCCTTCATCACGACAACTAGTGGTAAGGCTAGCCAGGGTCAACGACAAAGAAACAATATTAAGGGCAGCTAGACAAAAACAAAAAATAACGTACAAAGGAACTCCCATCAGGCTCTCAGCGGATTTCTCAACAGAAACTTTTCAGGCTAGAAGAGACTGGAATGATATATTCAAAATATTAAAGACAAAAACTTTCAGCCAAGAATACTCTATCCAGCAAAAATATCCTTCAAATATGATGGAGAAATAGTAACTCTCCCAGATAAACAAAAGCTGAGGGAGTTCATGGCCACGAGACCCCCATTACAAGAAATACTCAAGAAGGCCCTCAGGCCTGAAAAAAAGAAGAGAAAGGGAACACAAAGCTTGGAGGAAGGAGAAAAGTAGGTAGACAAAATCAGAGAAATAGTAGATCTTTACCAGAATAGGTTAGCAACCACTTAAATACTAAACTCAAAGATCAAAGGAAGGAATTCACCAAAAATAAATTTAACCTCATCACTGTAAACACACAGCCACAACACAAGATAGAATAAGGTATAACAAGAGCAACTTAGAAGGGGAAGAGGAAAGTGACTGAATTGACTTAGTATAAGGAAATAGGAGGCTATCAGATAATGGACTATCTCATACACAAGATTTTTTGCCCAAACCTCAAGGTAACCACTAAACAAATAATCAAAGCAAAACCACATATGATAAACAAAGAGAAAACTAGAAGAATCATAAGACAGAACAACCAAACTGAATTGGCAGTCCAAAACAAATGGGACAAGAAACAAAGGAAATGCAAAAGAACCAGAAAATAAGTGACAAAACAGCAACATTCAGCCCTCATATTTCAATAATTACCCTAAATGTAAATGGATTGAACTCTCCAATCAAAAGATACAGAGTGGCAGGATGGATTAAATAGCAAGACCCAACAATATGCTGCCTTCAGGAAACACATCTTAGCACTAAAGACAAGCACAGGCTCAGAGTGAAACGATGGAAGACAATACTCCAAGCTAATGGCAAACAAAAGAAAGCAGGTGTTGCCATGCTCATATCAGACAAAGTAGACTTCAAGATAAAACAGGTTAAGAAAGACAAAGAAGGGAAATATATAATGATAAAAGGGACACTCCATCAAGAAGACATATCACTTATAAATATATATGCACCCAACATAGGAGCACCAATGTACATAAAACAACTATTAACAAACCTAAAAGGAGAAATCAACAACAACAAAATAATAGTAGGGGATCTTAACACCCCACTTACAGCAATAGATAGATCATCCAGACAAAATTTAATAAAGAAATATTAGACTTAAATGAAAAACTGGACGAGATGGACCTAGTAGACATATACAGAGCACTCCACCCAAAAACAGCTGACTACACATTCTTCTCAAGCGTGCATGGAACATTCTCTAGGATAGACCATATGTTGGGAAACAAAGCAAGCCTCAATCAATTTAAGAAGATTGAAATCATAACAAACATGTTTTCAGAAGATAAGGCTATGAAACTGGAAATGAACCAGGAAAAAAAAACTGGGAAAGTGACAAAAATGTGGAGATTAAACAACATGCTACTGAACAACCAATGGATCATTGATGAAATTAAAGGAGAAATCAAAAACTATCTGGAAACAAACGAAAATGATAACATGCCATATCAAACCATATGGGATGCAGCAAAAGCGGTGCTGAGAGGTAAACTCATAGCGATACAAGCCCACCTTAACAAACAAGAAAAAGCCCTAATAGGCAACCTTAAATTACACCTAACAGAACTAGAAAAAGAAGAACAAACAAAGCCCAAAGCCAGCAGAAGGAGAGAAATAATAAAAATCAGAGCAGAAATAAATGATATTGAGACCAAAAAAAACAGTAGAAAGGATTAATGAAACAAAGAGTTGGTTCTTCGAGAAGATAAACAAAATAGACAAACCCTTAGCCAGGCTTACTAAGAAAAAAAGAGAAAAGGCTCAAGTAAACAAAATTAGAAATGAAAGAGGAGAAATTACAACGGATACCACGGAAATACAGAGGATTATAAGAGAATACTGTGAGAAATTATATGCCAACAAATTGGACGATCTAGAAGAAATGGATAAATTCTTAGACTTATACAACCTCCCAAAATTGAACCAAGAAGAAATGGAGAATCTGAATAGACCAATAACAAGTAAAGAGATTGAAATAGTAATCAAAAACCTCCCAAAAAATAAAAGCACAGGACCAGATGGCTTCTCCAGTGAATTTTACCAAACATTCAAAGAAGATTTAATACCCATCCTCCTCAAACTATTCCAAAAAATAGAGGAAAATGGAACATTTCCTGAATCATTCTATGAGGCCAACATCACCCTGATACCAAAACCAGACAAAGACAATACAAAGAAAGAAAATTACAGGCCGATATCGCTGATGAACATTGATGCAAAAATCCTCAACAAAATATTGGCAAACCGAATACAACAATATATTTAAAAGATCATACACCATGATCAAGTGGGATTTATACCAGAGACGCAGGGATGGTTCAACATCCGCAAATCAATCAACGTGATACATCACATCAACAAAACAAAGAATAAAAACCACATGATCGTGTCAATAGACGCAGAGAAGGCATTTGACAAGATAGAACATCCATTTATGATAAAAACTCTCAATAAAATGGGAATAGAAGGAAAGTACCTCAACATAATAAAGGCCACATATGACAAACCCACAGGTAACATCATACTCAACGGGGAAAGACTGAAAGCCATTCCTCTGAGAACAGTAACGAGGCAGGGCTGCCCACTCTCACCACTCCTGTTCAACATAGTACTGGAGGTTTTGGCCAGAGCAATTAGGCAAGAAAAAGGAATAAAAGGAATCCAAATAGGTAACGAAGAAGTGAAACTCTCACTATTTGCAGATGACATGATTGTATACATAGAAAACCCTAAAGAATCTGTTGGAAAACTGTTAGAAACAATCAACAACTACAGCAAAGTTGCAGGGTACAAAATCGATCTACAAAAATCAGTTGCATCTCTATATGCTAATAATGAACTAACAGAAAGAGAGCTCAAAAAGATAATACCACTTACAATTGCATCAAAAAGAATAAAATACCTAGGAATAAATCTTACCAAGGAGGTGAAGGACCTATACAATGAGAACTACAAGACATTATTGAGGGAAATCCACGATGACATAAAGAAATGGAAAGATATCCCATGCACGTGGATTGGAAGAATAAACATAGTTAAAATGTCTATATTACCTAAAGCAATCTACAGATTCAATGTAATCCCAATCAGAATCCCAATGATATTCTTCACAGAAATAGAAAAAAGAATACTAAAATTTATATGGGGCAACAAAAGACCCCGAATAGCTAAAGAAATCCTAAAGAAAAAGAACAAAGCAGGAGGCATCACAATTCCTGACTTCAAAACATACTACAAAGCAATAGTAATCAAAACAGCATGGTACTGGTACAAAAACAGACACACCGATCAATGGAACAGAATTGAAAGCCCAGAAATAAAACCACACATATACGGACAGCTAATTTTCGACAAAGGTGCTAAGAACTTGCAATGGAGAAAGGAAAGTCTCTTCAATAAATGGTGTTGGGAAAACTGGACAGCCACATGCAAAAGAAGGAAAGTGGACCATGTGCTATCGCCATTCACAAAAATTAACTCAAAATGGATCAAAGACCTGAAGGTGAGACCTGAAACTATAAAACTCATAGAAGAAAATATAGGCAACACACTATTTGACATTGGGTTTAAAGGAGTCTTTTCGGATGACATGCCTACCCAGACTAGGGAAACTAAAGAAAAAATAAACAAGTGGGACTTTATCAGATTAAAGAGCTTTTATAAGACAAATGAAACCAGAATCAAGATGAACAGACAACCAACCAGCAGGGAGAGAATATTTGCAAAACATACATCTGACAAGGGGTTGATCTCCATAATATATAAAGAACTCACACAATTGAACAACAAAAAAACAAACAACCCGATCAAAAAATGGGCAGAGGAAATGAACAGACACTTCTCCAAGGAAGATATACAGATGGCCAATAGGCACATGAAAAGATGCTCAACATCACTAATCATCAGGGAAATGCAAATCAAAACAACACTAAGATACCACCTCACACACGTTAGAATGGCTATAATCACCAAGACAAAAAACAACAAATGTTGGAGAGGATGTGGAGAAACAGGTACCCTCATACACAGCTGGTGGGAATGCAAATTGGTGCAGCCTCTATGGAAAACGGTATGGAGATTCCTCAAAGAATTAAAAATAGAGATGTCCTATGATCCAGCCATCCCACTACTGGGAATCTATCCAACGCACCTGAAATCAACAATCCAAAGAGGCTTATGCACCCCTATGTTCATTGCAGCATTATTCACCATAACCAAGAAGTGGAAGCAACCTAAGTGTCCCTCGACTGACGATTGGATTAAGAAAATGTGGTATATATATACAATGGAATACTACTCAGCCATAACAAAAGACAAAATCGTCCCATTTGCAACAACATGGATGGGCCTGGAGCGTATTATGTTAAGTGAAATAAGCCAGAAAGAGAAAGACAAACACTGTATGATCTCACTCATATGTGGACTATATACCAACACATGGACAGAGAAAACTGGACTGTGGTTACCAGGGCAGTGGGGGTGGGGGGAGGGCACAAGGGGTGAAGGGAGTCATATATGTGGTGATGGACAAACAAAAATGTACAACCCAAAATTTCACAATGGTAGAAACCATTAAAACATCAATTAAAAAAAACAGTAAAAAAAAATCTTAATGATAACTATGTTTAAAGGTATAAGAGGTGATGAAATTTACATGAACTTTTGTACAAAAACTGACGTTATTTCTATTACAGAACTGGTTACCAAAAATAGTAATTTAAATGATGGCTAATTTTATCTAATGTCTTATGAAATCTTATAGGCAATCTAAAAAATTATTGGGAACAAGTAACTAAATAGTTGTGAAAAAGATGAATGTTGGGCGAACTTTAAATAATAATTATGTGTTATGGTGGTTACAGCTTCCAAAATCTTTTTGGTTACTTAAAACTTTAGAGTTTTGCTAAATTTTATGATAAAAATTCACTGAGTATCATCATTTCCAAATAAGATATGATATTAGACATTGATTGCTAAACTTACGTTTGTCTACATTTGGCTTTTCATTACAGGAAAACTAAAAGGTTTTTTGGGTCTATTGGTAAACATGTGTTTTATTAAAAGATTGTACTATAAAGTAACATATTTCTAGAAATTATGAAGTGTTTATAAATTTTCCAAGCCACAATATACTAATGTAAAAGAAAGTTTATAATGGTTTACTTAGTTTTTACTTACAAATTGAGGTTTCTAAGAGTTAAAATTTCTAATTAGTATATGTGATTGAAGCTACTAAATATTAAGAAAAAATATGTCTGTGTACAAGGAAAGTAAGATGTATAAAGAAGGAACAAATAATGGAAATATTTTATTTGATTGATTAAGAAAGATAAATTTGTCTTCAAGTACTAGGAGGGAAAAGAAAGACATGGGACAAATTCTGAATGTAAAAAGAAAGTTATAGTTTTGTGGAAGAGGAATTCTGGAAAAGGAGTTTTTGTGTGGTCAAGTTGGCTAAGATTGAAATGAATTTAATTAAGTAAATGAATTTTAATATCAGAATTAAGCGGGTAAAAAATTATAATTTGGTCTTCTTTCCTTTAAAAGGATAATTTTCTTGAACTCGATAAAGAGGTTATAAAAGATTTTTCTTTACATTTGTGTAGGTCTACATAAAGACAGAAAAAAATATCTATTAAAATTATTTCCTGTTTTGACAATATCCCCAAAATTCATATCTTAAATAAAGTCTTTTTTTTACTTTTTCTTCTTTGAGAATTTTCAAAGGGCCCTGGAACTTCTTAAAGAAATTTGCTCTCTTCCTATAAGGGGAAAGATACTAAATTTATTAGGCTTATTCAGTATGTTAAATTACATGGAAAGCATTGTCAGACAAGTGATGATAAGTCTGCTTAGGTGCTATTATGTGGGCAAATGTTATTGACATAGGTGTTTTAAAATTGTATATCATTACTGAAGTTCTGATCTGTCCTGATTATCAGTCATAATTCTGGTTATTATTATTTTAAAGTGTTGTATGTCACAAAATTAACCAAATTTCTCTGTGAATTGCCATTTTGAGGTTTTGTTGTTTACAGACTTATTTCTTTGTTCTAATGCTTTTGCAAAATGTTTCAACTTCAGAAAAATTCATGGAAAGGACTCTGACGTTTACACTGGAGTACAGGTTGCTGACAAACTTTCTGATCATAAAACTGAATTTGGTAAGAAATTACAGAAATCTGATGGAAAGACAGATAACTTCATGAAGCTGCTAACAGAAAGATTGGGATCAAGAATGGATTACACAGGACTGAATGAACTGATAAGGAAAATTATAATTTTTATGATTTTTCATTTGAAGTATTGCTGAATTTTTAATATTTTGTTTTTTCAGAGTTAAGGAAAACTTTTTCTCTTTTCTCCTGAGCTAGCTATGACTTATAACAATTTGGTAAATGATATTTTTGTAAGTAAAATTGAAATATTTCTCTATTTCTCTCTATCTGATCCCTCGAATTTGGAAACTCTTAGTATGTGAGTATTGTTGTTTTCATGGCAATATAGTTATTTGCATAAGTTCAATAAGAATCTGTTCTCCTTATAACAGGACATAATTGGAAACACTGGTTATATTACCAAGGCTGTGACTGGAAGATCATATTTGCGATATAACCATACAGCTTTTGAAGAATGAAGATTGGACTTTATGGAATAAAGCCACGTGGAAATATTGTCCTGGTACCTTATGTTCCAAGCAGCACTTACCAGAATAAGTAAAGAATGTCACTTATCTGGCAAGCACAAGGAACCTCGAAATATTTTGGGGGAACCTCGGAATAGAGGAATTCACCCAAATCTGTAGGTATTACAGGCAAAGTCTGATGACAAAATCCTTGGCTTGGCTTTTCTGGCCTGGAGAGGCCTTTAAAGTTCAATCTGAGATTCCTTATAAAAAGTTCCAGCAAAGCAGATTTAAAAGAGCCTATGTGATCAATTGCTATTCTTGCTGTACTTATGTAAATAATTGGGCCAACACTATTGAAACTAGACTTATTTCGCAAACTATTTAGTCTTAATTTGTCTATCTTTGATAAAAATGAGGGTGATCTTAGAAAGAAAAATTATATTTCAGTAAAAACTATAGTGTACATTTGCGGATATTAGATCCTAGTTTTGTTAATTGTCTGTTAAGATTTTTGTTTTATATCTGTTCACTGAACTGGATCTTGATTTCTTCTAGTCTCCTAAAATATCCGGCTACAGATGTCCAAACTAACGTTTTTCATTTTTTCCATCATTTTCATTTGGAATCACTGAAAACTAAACCTGCCCTTTTTCCTGAAGCCTTACAAACTGAAGCTGATGGACTTGATATAAACTTAAGAGATTACCCGATGACATCATCAGAGACATTTTAAACTACAAAAGATGCTTTGATGCTGACATCTAAAAATCTTCTTAACTAGCTGTCCCCTATACTCAGAAACTGCTTTACACCTTGCTCCAACCATTAACCTTGTTTTTCTTTCGTTTACATAGAAATGCTTCCATTAAATACTTGATTCCTTGCTTCCACAATATAGGCATAACCTTGAGAGCCCACCTGCATCACCACTGTCAGGGGAAGAGGGGGAATCTCCCTATGCTCTTTTCCTTAAGGTTCTTATGGCTGACCAAATAATTAACAAGACAGGGTAGCAGGAGAAAATAATACCAAATTTAATAACATATATACATGGGAGAAAACAGGGACACTGTGTTTCTCAACGCAATAGCAGAAATTCTCGTCTTAAATACCATGTCCAACCAAAGACAAGGAGGATGTTGGGGGTGGGAGTGTTAGTTACAGGAGATTATCACTAAAGCACTGTAAACAAGAGTAAGGTTTATTATGAAGTTTTAAAGCCTCACCTTCTACATTGATAAGTCTCTAGAAATGAGGTCATCCCCCCTCTTCCCAATACAGAGAGAGAGATACCTTTACAAATGGAAACTTCCCTTGTAAATGATTGGTAACTCTTGGCACCACCATCCTGAACATGTGGCCAGAGAGACAGAACTTCTGATAAGATGGGCTTGTTGGTGCCTTTTCTATTGTAACCTCTATCCTACATTATCTTTATAGCAGTCATGATGATAACTCCTTCCTGAAACAGATCTTTTGTTTTAAAATCTTTAGGCAGTTTGGGATGGGAAACTCAAATATTCTTCCTGAGTTCTCTGAGTCCTTATTGTCTTCAGCTCGAAATAATCTGCATACTAGAGTGGTGCTTCCTGGGGTAGCTTGCCCTGAGCACCATCAGTTCCCTCCTCTGAAACTAAGTTTCAGATATTAAAAGCTGAGCTGGTAACTGTGGAAAGAGAAATCATGTTAGTATCCGAGTGATAAGAATTCTGCAAAGAGACAAAAGAACGTAGATTAGAATGAGGATGAACAAGCAGAAAAGAACAAATCGGAGCACATTTCCCCACACTCCATTAAACCAGTCTCCCAATCCTGGAAATAAGTCAGTCCAATAAAATGTGTGAGCTTTGTTTATCTGATGAAAAATGTCAATCTTCTCTTTTAACAGATTTAAGTTAGATATTACTTGACCTGTTTGTTTCACATAAAAGCAACATTTTTCTCCAATGATTGCACATGCTCCTCCTTGCTGGGCAGTGAGTACATCCAGAGCTTGTCCATTTTGGAGCACCACAAATGCTAGGCTGTTAATCTCTGACTGGAGTATGTTCAAGGTTTGCATGGTGGTGTTGAACTCTTGCTCCATTACCATAGACAGATTTAAGATTGCCCTTTCCAACTCACAATCTCCAAAGCTGGGGAATAGGACTCTCAAGGCTGAAAAGAACTTGTAGTTGTGATATACAAGTGGATTTTTCATGATTTCTTGACTGGCGTGTTTATGTGGCACAATCTTATGAACAAACGAACCCAAGTTTGTAATTTGGCTGGCATTTAAGGTGGAGTGTTTGGTGACAGAAGGAACCAGGTATCCAAGTCCACATCATCCTGACCAATTAGGTGGGAATCCTTTATATACTTTGTTGTTGCATAAAATGAAAAAACCAGTGCTGTTTAAAGACAAGGTTAGAATTGAGTCTGTAGTTCCTAGGATCTGGACTACTTTATGATCTGTGCCACTTGCACTGTTACTACTTAAACATCTCCATTTCCCATGAGATCCTGTCAGTCTGCGAGAACAGAACAGATTGTGAAATAGCTGGTACAGGAGGCCTGCAGTCTGATTTTGGCAGCTATAAATCCTGGTCTTGTCACTTGACCAGGTGAGTCCAGATTTTTGATCAACCCATATATAGTCTGTGACATTGGGCAGCTTAACCATGAGGATAGCTGTGATACCCCAAGTTGCACACGGGTGGCTCGTAAGCCATCCAGAGCACTTGGTGATTTGGCAAATGTTTGTGCCAGATGGAGTAGTGATAGAGTCACTTACTATTCCCTTGAGAGTTCTGAAGATGCCACCTGCGGAATCAAACCACAGAGTTTGACTGCAATATTGTCTCGGTATGTCACCCAGGAAAGGTCCAGCGCCATGTTTACTTTCAATGCAGAGGGAAAAACTTTCACTTATTGCTTGTACTTGGACAAGGGACAGTCCTTGACCTTCTAAGTAGTCTTTCTGGGGCCCAAGTGACTCACCAGGAGAAGAAGCAGAGTGAAGTTTCCCTTGTTGCAGATACCATACTCTGTTATTCATCCATTTTTCATATTTAGTCCACCGGGTGTTCATATCAGCAGGAACAAAAACTAGTTCAGGTTCTTTTACACTATCTAGCTGTTGACATAACCAACAGTCAGATTGATTGGTTAGTGTGGCTAGGGCTTGGTAAACTGGCATAAGGGGGTATTTGGTCTGTGCCTCACCTGTTGAAAAGGAGAGGGTTAGTAAAAGCAAGACACAGATCGGAAAAGAGCCCATAGCAGAGACTTAGAGTGGGGAAGAGGGATAGATAGAGACGAGCACTCTCCAGTCAACTTTCTAATAAATGATTAAATATATATATACACTAATAGTTTGTGTGTGTGAGTGTGTATATATATCCTGAGTTTTAAAGCAAGGGGGAGGAAATGGGTCAAAGTAGGTTTTATTGATCCATGATCTTGGGAAAAGCTGTCTACTTCGTGATGTCGGCTGCTTCTGGGGCTTGGGTTTTGGCCCTAGAAATCCTTAGTTTAAGGTCACCGGTGGGGATTATTTCTTGGATGTCTTGAGAGCAATGTTCTGGGTTTATTTTGGCGTGGCTTGCACGGAACCAGGAAGATTTTTTTTTTTATTTTGATGGCAGTGCAGGTCGTCAGTAAGACTTCATAAGGTCCTTCCCAGCGAGGTGACAGTGTGTGTTTTCTTCTAAAGACCTTGATGTACACAAGGTCTCCTGGTCGAAAGTGATGGCAAGGCTTGTCAGAAGGTGGGGGCCACATCTCTTTTACCTGTTGACGATATGCTTGAAGTATACTAGTTAATTTTTGTATATAACTAGTCATAACATCAAATTGTTCACTTAAGTTCCCATAATATTCATTTAATTCAGAAATTGAAGGTTTAGAGACGCCAGTAGGCATCAGACGTCCAAAAACTATTTCAAAAGGAGTCAGTCCATGCTTTTTATTTAGAGTATTTTGAATCTTCATAAGGGCCAAGGGCAGAGCTTCTGGCCATTTAAGTCCAGTTTCTTGACGGACTTTTCCTAGAGTTCTTTTTATATCTAGATTTTTATGTTCCACTTGCCCTGATGACTGAGGGTGATATGGGGTATGAAATTTTAATGAATACCCAAGAGTTTTTGCAAGAAAGTGGTTTATCTCTGCTGTAAAATGAATTCCTTGGTATGATTCAATCTATAAAGAAATGCCAAAGCGAAGAATAACTTCAGTTATTAATTTCTTTACCACTGTTGTGACATCAGAATGTCTGGTCGGATAGCATTCAGTCCATCTACTAAACATGCAGACAATAACCAAACAGTGAGAGTAACCTAAAGCTGAGGGCAAGTTTACAAAATCCATTTGGAGTGCCGCAAAAGGAAGCGTGGGCCTGGGAGGACATCCTGGATCACACCGATTTCTCCCAGAAACTTGGTAAGATTTGCAAGTTGTGCACTGGGAGGTGATTTGGTCACAAATTTTATGGATACCAGGGTAAAATCAATTGTCTTTTAGTGCTTTAACTATCCCCCCTTTGCACATATGTCCCATTTGGTGGGAGATAAGTGCAAGCCAAAAAGTGAAAAGAAAAGGAGATACTGGAAGTCCATTTGGTTCAATGTATATTCCATCTGATAATAGTTTGGCACCCTTTTGTATCCAATTGTCTTTTTCAGATTGTGGGGTATTTGCCTGATAGTTAATAACATCAGTCAGGGATAAAGGCAGGTTTAAAAATTGGGTGGAAAACGGATAAGGGGATCCCTAGTGAGCTGCATGTTTAGCTGCTCTGTCAGCCCTGTCATTCCTAAAGATATGACATCAGTCTCCTTAGTATGGGCTGAACAATGAACAATGGCAATTTTTGAAGGAAAGTGAATAACTTGTAATAAGGCTGTAATTAAGTGTCCATTAGCAATAGGAGTTCTTGCAGAGGTTAAGAATCTACGGGATTTCCAAATTGTGCCAACAACATGGCAGACTCCAAAAGCCTATTTGCAGTCTGTGTAAATAGTGGCAGTTTTTTCTTTTGCTAATGTGCAGGCCCTAGTAAGAGCTATGAGTTCAGCAGCTTGGGCTGATCTTATGGTGAGCAAAGAATAAGCTTCAAGAGTTTCATGTGGGGAAACTATGGCATAACCAGTTATTATGCTTCCCCGGGAATTTCATTTACAGGAGCCGTCACAAAACAGAAGTAAGTCTGGATTGTCTAAAGGGATGTCTGAGAGATCCTCTCGTGGCTTTGAGACCATTTCTATAGTTGCAAGGAAATCATGTGGAATGGAGTGGGGCTCTCCATCATCAGGAAGTGGCAGTCAAGTAGCTGGATTTAAAGTGTTACAATGATGTAAGATGATGGAAGGGTTAGTTAAAAGAGCCTGCTCATAGGTGGTCTGTCGCCGTGTAGAGAGGTGTTGTGTTCTATGAACTTGCAAAATAGCTGACACAGAATGTGGGACATAGAGGTGAATGGGAGAGCCTAATGTAAGAGTATTGGCCTTATCAATCAGGGTGGCAGCTGCAGCCACCGCACGTAAGCATGGGGGCATGCCTGATGCCACAGGGTCTAGTTGGATGAGAAATATGCTATAGGACGTATTTGAGAGGCAAAAGATTGCCCTAGAATGCCTGTAGCAATTTCCTTATTTTCATGACAGTATAGATGAAAAGGCTTGTCAAAATTAAGTAAGCCAAGAGCCGGAGGCATAGACAAAGTTATTTTTAAGGCCTCAAAGGAGTTTAATGCCTCTGAGGGCCAGGAAATAGGCTCTGGGGCGATATCTGGGAGACGAGAATACAGAGGTTTAGCAAGGGCTGCAAAATTAGGAATCCATTGGCAGCAGTAACCAGCAGCTCCTAGAAATTTACGTAGCTGTTTCTTTGTTTTGGGGAGAGGGATGGATAAAATTGACTCAAGGCGTTTGGGGGTTAGCTTTTGAATGCCTTGAGATATCTCTTGCCCTAAGTAGGTAACAGTCATTTGTACCCACTGATGTTTAGACCTGGAGGTTTTATGACCTCGTTCAGCTAGGGCTTTCAGGAGAATGATAGAATCTGTAAGAGCCCCCTGTTTAGTTGGATTACAGAGTAAAATTTCATCAACATATTGAAAAATAGTGGAGCCTTGAGTAAAGACTACAGAATCCAAGTCAGCTTTAAGGACCTGGGAAAATATTGAGGGGGACTAACAATATCCCTGAGGTATTAGAGTCCATGTTAATTGTCTCCATTTAAATGTAAATGTGAAAAGAAATTGTGAGTCAGAGTGTAATGGGATTGAAAAGAAAGCTGAGCAGAGGTCAACTACTGTAAAGCAGGCTGCATCAGCAGGTATTGAGGTCAGGATGACAGCTGGATTAGGGACCACAGGATGCCAAGGAATTACAAAAGAGTTTATGGCTCTGAGGTCTTGTACAAATCTATAGATTTGGTTCCAGTCTGAGTCAAATTTACCTTCCTTTTTTACTGGCAAGATTGGAGTGTTACATGGCGAGGAAGTAAAAGCTAGTACACCCTCTTGCAAAAGGGATTCTATTATGGGTTGGATTCCTCACTCGGCATCTCTGGAGAGCGGGTATTGGGCTACTGATGGAAACGGTTATTTTTTTTTCCAAGTAACGTGCACGGGCTCAGCACTAAGCAACAATCTTACCTCATTTGCATGTGTAGCCCAAAGACTGGTTGCGACATTCTTTAAAGACTCATCTTCCTCAGAAGGATTTAAATCAGGACAAGTTTCCATCATGGAAAGTAGGAGACTTGGGGCTTGGTCAGAAGACAAGGAGATAAAAACACCTTTTTCATTACAATTTATAGTGACATTGAATTTACATAACAAATCTCGGCCAAAGAGGTTTGCTGGTGAACAGTCAGAAACTAAAAAAGCATGATGAGTGTTAAGGGGGCCTAAAGATATTGGAGTGGGCTTAGATATGGGCAGTGAAATAAGCTGTCCAGAGACTCTAACAGCTTGATAGAATCAGAGGTAACAGGTAGAGATAAATCCTTTGAACCGGTAGTAGGGAATGTCGCACCAGTGTCAATTAAGAAATCCAGTTTCCGATCCTCTATTTTAAGTTTAACTGTAGGCTCAGGGGTGCGACTGAGGATCGGGTGACCCCATCATATGAGGGAGAAATGTCCCTCAGGTGGAGAAAAATGAGCCTTTTGGGGGTGCTCGGGCAAAGCGGGAAAATTTTTTAAACTTTCCCTTCTCTTAAGAGTGGCAAATGCCCTTTTCCAATGCCCTGGTTTCTTGTAATACATACAATTGTCCGAAGGCAAATAGGGAGACATCTGAGTGGGCTTTAGTTTACTTTCAGGGTTGAATTTTTGCTTTTCAAAAGATTCAATTTGCAAAGCAAGAAGAGTTGCCTTTAATTCTTTTTTTTTTTTGGCTTTCTTGCTGACAATTTTCAAAGAATTGTGTAGCAGCCTCCATTATTACACTTAATGGTTGCCCTGCCCAACCAACCACACTGTTTTGAATTTGTTTCTTTATATCAGGAAGAAAATTTCCAACTAAAGCAGAAATTAGGAGATTCTTATGCTCTGGAGCTTCCAGATTCAATGCAGTGTGTCTTTGGAAAGTCTGAATAAACCGTTCAACAAAAGCTTTATGATGTTCCCCCCTCGTTCTGAGTGCATAATTCAATTTTTACCTATTAACTTTAGGACGAAACGCCTCTAGAATCGCTCCTATTAAACCTTGAATGTCAGCCTGTAGCTGTGCCACTTCCTGGTCATCTGCAGGAGGGCCTGGGAGAGGCTCTGGCCATCTATTTCCTCTTTGAGGTGGGTTTTTTCTAGGGGGCCGTCTGGCCTGTCTAATAACTACAGTGTAGTCATGGGTTGGAAGAACGACCCTTAGCAGCCAGTCAAGGTCTCGGTGGGTGGAGCTATGAATAGCCACTAATCTTTCTAATTCTTCTCTAAATTTAGTAGGGTCTTCTGACAATGGAGGCAAGAGAGTTTTATAATTTAAAAGATCAGCTGCTGTCCAGGGGACATGAATTCTCTGCAGCGGAGGTCCAGGATACATCCGCAATGGACACTGCATAGAAATGTCTGAAGCTGGCAGAGCCTAATTACAGAGCCCGGGAAAGTAGGAGGAGTTGTAAGACACAGCAAAACGAACCTTCTTGCCCTTCCTGTGTGATTATACTAAGTTTATTTCTTGGTTTTCAGCATTTACACAAGTAACCTGTACGCCCCTTGCTTGGAGGTCAAGCCTAAGCGCCCCCTGTAAGTCTTCAACAGTGAGAGAAGTTAAAACAGACAGCTGAATGCCCTTCGGAGAAGTTGGAGTCCTGGGACCTAAGCGAACTGGCTGAGGAGGTGGCTGAGGAGCTAAGTCTTGAGTGGGAGTATTTGGGCCAGGGGCCCAGAGATCCAAAAGATCTTCTGGGGAGTCAGAGACAGGTAGTTGGGGATATAAGGGAGTGTAGGAGGGAGGAGACAGGGAATTTTCAGTAAATGTGACTTTCAATCTTTGTTCTAACTCCGAATTTTGTTCTTTCATTTTATTAAGAGATTCCCTGAGGCTAGCCATTATATTTTCTGGATTTTCTTTTCAATTTGATCTTCCCATAAATACCAATAAGGCAGCTGCTTGGGATGAGAGCTCTCTAAAATATTTTTCAAATATAGAAGTTTTTCCAATTCAAAGGATCCATCGTCTGTCCATTGACGAGTAAGATCTTCATTTGTATATTTATTCCAATAGTGACTCAATCCAATAAGCCTTTTTAAGGAAAGACCCGGAGGTAACTTTCCACGCTTAGAATAAATCTTTACCATGAACGCAAGAGGCGTCCCTGGTGAGGACGCAGATGATGTACCACCATGATCCACAGAATTCACTCCCAAAGATATTCAGAGAAAGTAAAGACCTTCGTTGCACAGGCGGTAAGGATGGTGTAGTGAAAACGGTGTCTCCGGTCTCCCAGAATAGTGTGGGATGCCTCCAGTCACAGACCCGCTAATCTGTGACACTGGGCAGGCGATACTGAAATGGGATTTTTCCAGCACTAACAAGCAACAAAGGTTAAGACGACAAAAGCCCTTATGGACTGGGTCCTTTATGACAAACTCCCCTGAGAGCTTGGCACAGCCGGACAAAGAGACAGTTCAGAACCCCAGTCTACTTGACTGGTCACCAAGGTGCACCCTGGTAAATGCACCTTCCGTATGGTGGAGACCAAGGAGAATATTCTCACTGGTCACAAAGCTGTTTTCTCAGGACACAGAACAAGACAGAAGGAAAAACCTCATCCGGTTTTTTTCTTATGTGCACAATGACAGCTTTGGCCATACCTTAGGTCTCTTGGAGCCAGAATAATACCTAGCGGGGGAGGTGCCACGGGATTGGGGACTCTGTGCTTTACAGAGTACCTCGTCGTTGCATGGACAATTTCTTGCAGTTGGCGAGGGACCTGTGTCATCTACCCCATTCCGTGACCCAACTTATCCTGTCACGGGAGTCTTCTGAAAGTGGCGAGCGCCCTAATGGCTCTTAACTGCTCGACCCGTGCCCACCAAATTTGAGGCCTTTTTGGCTTCCAAGATGCCCTTGGCAATGACCTTCACTTCATGTGCATATTAACCCACAGCAAAGTTTGTAGATGCCGGTCTGGTGAGACCCGCAAACACACCAGTCTGTGGGGCCGGCCTAGACAGCAGGCTTATAGGGCCTATGCCTGCGTCCTACCCTATGATATTTCCTTCTTATGACAAAAGACACAGACAAAAGAGAAAAACAGAGACTACCTCTGGGAGGAAAAGGGATCAAGATCAAAACCAAGAGTACTCTACCAAATTTAAACCAAGAGTCGCTAAAAGCAAAAGAAACTAGTTTCCCAAATATTTTCTCCTGCCAATCTAAAATTAGAAAGAGAAAACATTCTCACCACTTCCTCCCACCGGACTCCGCAGATAGAGATTCAGGGAGGCTGACATGGTAAGAAGTCTTACATTTTGCCGGCTTTCATCAGGCGTTCCCGTATCTCATCATCTGCAGTAGTCCAGGGAGAAGGCAGGTCTTCCAGCCAGAGAAGGCAACTTGCCAGCCAGTGTGGCTCTTGGTGACTACGCCAAAACTGTTGGGGGAAGAGGGGGACTCTCCCTCTGCCCTTTTCCTTAAAGTTGTTATGGCTGGCCAAATAATCAACAAGACAGGGTAGCAGGAGAAAATAATACCAAGTTTAATAACATGTATACATGGGAGAAAGCAGGGACACTGCGGTTCTCAACACAATAGCAGATTCTCGTCTTAAATACCATGTCCAACGAAAGACAAGGAGGATGTTGGGGGTGGGAGTGTTAGTTACAGGAGATTATCACTAAAGCACTGTAAACAGGAGTAAGGTTCATTATGCAGTTTTAAGGCCTCACCTTCTACATTGATAAGTCTCTAGAAATGAGGTTATGCCCCCTCTTCCCAATACAGAGAGGGAGATACATTTACAAATGGAAACTTCCCTTGTAAATGATTGTCTGGTAACTCCTCGCAGGGCAATCCAGAGCATGTGACCAGGGAGACAGAACTTCTGATAAGATGGGCTTGTTGGTGCCTTTTCTATTATAACCTCTATCCTACATTACCTTTATAGCAGTCATGATGATAACTCTTTCCTGAAACAGATCTTTTGTTTTAAATTCTTTAGGCAGTTTGGGATGGGAAACTCAAATATTCTTCCTGAGTTCTCTGAGTCCTTATTGTCTTCAGCTCGAAATAATCCGTATACCAGAGTGGTGCTTCGTGGGGTAGCTTGCCCTGAGCACCATCTATCTATCTATATATATATATATTTCTTAGAAAAGAGTAGAGTGTGTGCCAATTCCTCACTATACTTTTGACAATGTAACCCTTACAACTGAAAGCATGACTCGGAGAGAGAAGGTGGTGAGACCCTAGATTGCTAGAGTCATAGCAAGAAAAGTTAACAAAGTGCCATCAGGTCCTTTGGACAAAAGAATACTATATGGCTGTTGGGTTTATAACAGATTCATTGGAGAAAAACAAGTCACTACATTAAATTATTTTCTACTTACCTGCATCACACTCTCCAAGAACACATATTTTAAAATGAGACAAGTTATTACATTAAAAATGACTGGCTCTGGGATTTGGAAAAGTACATCAAATAATGAAGTAAAAGCTGACTTACAAACATCCTGGTATCAATTCCAACTACCAACTTTTACCAAACTAAAACTCTAATTTTCACTAATTCACTTGCAATCTGGGGCTCCTCCCATATACAAAATCAACAGCTTAAAATGTGTCATAAGTTTTTAAAAATTTCCCTAAATTTTTAGAGGATAATGTAAATATATATCTTGGAAAAATTGAGAAAGATGGAGACACTAGGAAAGGAAAAGATGAAAATATTACCCTAATCAATGATGTAAAACAAGAGGCATGAACAACTGTTAAATTAATTCTCTATGACATTGATCAATTCTACTATCGCTACACCTGGCTCTTTCCTATCAGTAATTTGATACATAAACAAATAGAAGTGTGTATTTCATGGGGTCAATTCTTTTAGTTGTATGCTTTCCCTTTGACCACTACATATGCTTTTATGTGTTTGCTTTATTTTCAGGTGGTGTCACATTAGAACACCCTCATCTCGGCAGATCTTTGTCTTAAGGAACTCTACCTTGGCCCTTGATCAACTGTACTCTGTGTTATGGTCAACACAGAGCCCTACATGGATCAGTGTTTCCTCCCTCCTCTCTCCCATGCGTTGTTCGTGTCAGGGAGTACAGTCCACCGAGTGAACAGTAAGTAGTGTTTCCAAAGCATCAGATATTAAAAGGAGGAGACGCAGGGTTGGGTGTGGGCTCCCATTCCGTGCCTCAGTGCAGAGAAGAAAGCAGTTAATTCATCCCTCCAGAGACTGGGACAAAAACTGGAGCTTATGAGCACGAGGCTCCCTCTGCAGTCCTTGAAGCAGGGACCTGGAATCAAATTGCTGACACGGTGGCTCGTGGTTGGTTTTACAGGGAACTCCCGAGGAAGATAAGGACATGAAATAATGATAATTATGAGAAGAGCAACAAACACTTCTACGGAGCCAAGGACTGCACTCTGAATGTAAACTCTGTGCTTGAACATACATCAACTCACATGACCCTGAAAATATCCCGACGTAGTCAATGTTCTTCTTTTCACCATTTGATAGATGAAGAGACTGGGTACAGTGTCTAGAAAACTCAGCCAGGTTACAAAGCTGATAAATGGCAGAGCCCAAGCTCAGTGCTCTTATGTGATGCTCTTTGACTACAACTCCAAGTGAAGTCTCTAACGACTATCTCCACTCGTAACTGCCAACACCATCGTCCTCCGTGGATGGGGGTAGGTGTGGGCAGGGCAGGGAGCCGGGTGTGGCAGGCCGCCAGATCTCAGTTCTGGCACACAGGTGGCCAGGTTGCTTCCTCCTCTCAGGGGGCCCAGCACACGCCCCAGGAGACTTGGTGGCAGGCCCCAGGGCACTTTACCCCAGATCTTGTCCACTTGAAAGAGGCCTGGCCCAGGTGGCCGGTTGTGCTGGTTAGTCAGCCTCCTTTGGACAAAGCAGGCTAGCCAAGCCAGCCTTCCAGTCGTCCCTGGCGTGGCACCAGCGCCCTAAGGCCGAGGGCCTCACACATGCTCTCCACTGCGGATTTCTCCCCAGAGCCGTGGCCTGGGCACTAGGAAGGCCAGGCCCTCCTGACTCCAGAGATTATGCTGGGACCCATCACCGGAAGGGCCTGCCCTGTGTGGCAGAGGCTCCCCAGGTCTGCGGCCTGCTAGGGCCTCACTCACTGCTTGACCATATGCCTGTCTCGGCCCTTCTGATTCCACAGAGCCTTTCCTCCACCTGGCTGGAGTTGACAAGTGCGGGCGTGGGGTGAGGCGTGCTTTGGCCTTTCCAGGAAGAAATGAGGCCCAGGAAAAAGCAGCTGGCCGAGGCAGAGCTTTGACCTGGCACACCAGTTGGCCTGTGGCCACCAGGTCCAGACCACCACTTCCAAAGAAGGGAAGCGGCCGGCCAGCTGATTGCAAGTGGAGAATGGGAGGGAGACAACAGCTGAAGCCAAGTCCAGCAGGGCATTGGCATTCCTTCTTCAGCTGGGACTGGCCTGGCGGGTGGGCAGGGCCTTCACTGAAGACCCCCAAGTCCTACCCTAGGCCCCAGCGGTGGTGCATGAGCCCTTGGCCTGAGGGGTTGAACCCAAGACCACAGGGCACTCAAAGCAGCCAGAGAAAGAAGGGGCCAGGGGAGAGGAAGGCAGGTAGGCGAGGTGGGCAGGGCTTGCCCAACTCCTCTCCTCAGATCCCTGAGCGTGAGAGAGAGAGAGAGAGAGAGAGAGAGACAGTAAGAGAGACAGAGAGTGAGAGACAGACAGACAGACAGACAGACAGAGAGTGAGAGATCCCTGACCTCTGAGTATCTGCCACCACCACTGCTGCCAACTCACAGGCCATCCCACTTCCCCCCACCATCCCCAGGCACGGCCCCCGGGACCAGCCACACCACAGAGATGCCCCTTCATGGTCACCTCCATGCCATCCCATCCGGAGCTCACCCCAGTGCAGGGGAAACGGTTCAGAAAATCTTCTACATGTCCCTCTCCATGAGAATTGTCTTCTGCCAGTCTCACATGCCCAAACCCCACCCCCAACATTCTCCTTTGTGTGTAGCTGAAGATAGGAGGAGAATCTCTGCCATTGTGTTGAGAGTCTCAGTTTCCTGGGTTTCTCTCATGTACACGTGTTCTTAAGCTGGGTGTTATTTTCTCCAGCTAACCTGTCTTGTTAAGGATTTGGCCAGCCATAAGAACCTTAAGGGATGAGGCGGAGGGGTTTCTCTCTCCGCCGCCACCGCCGCCAACAGCCCTGAGCTGGGTCAGTGTCTCAGATGGCCAGGGGCAGCCCATCCCCTGGTGCCCTCTCCCGGGGCATCCCAGGAAAGCTTCACAGCCAGCCCCACTCCACTCGCCACTGCCAAGACCATCCTCCTCCCTCGGAAGGACGCAGCAGGACAGGGAACAGGGTGTGGGAGGCCGCCAGATCTTAGGTCTGACACACAGGTTGCCAGGCTGCTTCCTCCTCTCAGGGAGCCCAGCACATACCACAGGAAACTTGGCAGCAGGCCCTGGGGCTCTCTCCTCTGGAACTCGTCCACTTGAAAGGGGTCTGGCCCAGGTGGCTGGTTTAACTGGTTGGAAAGAAATCATTTTCTCCTCTGAGAGACTGTTTTTCATCTCCTGGACATGAGATGATAGAGAATTGTTCCCATTTCCCTTTCTACTTTAAACCTGATGGATACATTGCCGACTGCCTTTAGAAACTGCAGGTCTTACTGAAACACTTTTCAGTGCTCTGGCTTACTTCAGCTTCATTTCATTGTTCCATCCTAAATTCCTTTCAGTTTGATCTAATTTCCTTTCTAATCCTTTTGTATACCTAGATATTTGAAAGCTGCTCGAATCTATAATGGAGAAATGTTGGGTTACAATTCTTCCGCCAGCATGTAAACCCAAATTTTATAGTTTCTACACAAAAAGTTTCTGCCATGTTTCTAGCAGCTCTCCTTCCGTATATTTTCCTCCCGGACTTCCTGTGACAAAATTGCCCTTCTAAAAGCCAGTCATCTGTTCACTGTCTTGGCCAGTCACATTTCCATAGAAAGAAAAAGGACTGGGTTTTCCAAAAATGCAACAAGAATGATCAAGTCCTGAGTCACACCTAGATAGCCTGCTCCTGTTCTCCATGAATTGTGAAATTGAAGTTAATTATCTCGTTCATTTTGTCTAAATCTATTGGGTCACTTTGGCACTGAGCCCCTAAGCTGGTCCACAGCCTGCTTCAGCAGACACCAAACTCTCAAGTGCTTGCATTCGTGTGCTGAGTAGGTATTGTATTTATGTAGATCTTATTCAACAAAAGATCTTCACTGATTCACTCAAGTCTTTAAGTATCTACCATGTGCCCAAAGATCTTGCAATGTTGGGGGTCTTCAAGGAAGACAGATATGTCTAAACAGATAAATTACACTACAGAAATAATTTGAATGAAAGAGATATGAATAAACTGCCGTGGGACTCCAGGAAAAGAACCCTCATGGGTTGACCTACAACTAAGAGATACAGCTCTGTCCTGGGGCTCTGAGGAGAAAAACAACCACCATGAGGGTGGACAGGCTTTGTGCCATCCGAGGAAAGGAAAAGAAAGGGAGAGAAGATAAAGAGAAAACAGGTTAAACGGAAAGGATTTTTTCTTCTTCTGAGTGATTCTGCCACTCACTTTTGGAGCACAATGCTTGCTGATGTCCTTTCTGACCAGTCTTATCCTTCAGCCGGCTTCTAGAGACTTCAACAATTCAATTGTAACGAGCTGGGCTCCTCCATGCAGACAATGCCAACTATGGAGGGAGCCAGGAGGGGAGCCAAAGAGTCACAGGACTCTTCACAAAGCTGATAAATGGCAGAGCCCAAGCTCAGTGCTCTTATGTTATGCTCTTTGACTACAACTCCAAGTGAAGTCTCTAACGACTATCTCCACTCGCACTGCCAACACCATCGTCCTCCATGAAGTCGATGGAGGAAGGCTTGAGTTGGGAAGGGAAGGGAGCTGGGTGTGTCAGGCCGCCAGATCTAAGGTCTGGCACACAGATTGCCGGGTTGCTTCCTCCTTTGAGGGGGCCCAGCACAAGCCCCAGGAGACTTGGCGGCAGGCCCCAGGGCCCTTTCCCCCGGATCTTGTCCACTTGAAAGGGACCTGGCCAAGGTGGTCTGTTGGGCTGGTTGGACAGCCTCTTTTGGACAAAGCAGGCAAGCCGAGCCAGCCTTCCAGTCTCCCCCGGCATGGCACCAGTGCCCTCAGGCTGAGGGCCTCACGCGTGACCTCCATCGCTGATTTCTCCTCAGAGCCGTGGCCTGGGCACTAGGGAAGGACAGGCCCTCCCGACTCCAGATATGATGCTGGGACCTGTCGCCGGAAGGGTCTGCCCGTGTGGCAGTGGTTCCCCAAGCCGGCGGCCAGCTGGGGCCAAACTCACTGCTTGGACATAAGCCTGTCTCAACCCTTCTGATTCCACAGAGCCATTCCTCCACCTGGCTGGAGTCGAGAAGTACGGGCGTGGGGTGAGGCCATGGTTTTGCCTTTCCAGGAAGAAATCAGGCCCAGGAAAAAGCAGCTGGCCGAGGCAGAGCCTTGACCTGGCACCCCAGTCGGCCTTTGGCCACCAAGTCCAGACCACTGCTTGCAAAGAAGAGAAGCGGCCGGCTAGCTGATTGCAAGTGGGGGATGGGAGGGAGACAACAGCTGAAGCCAAGTCAAGAAGGGCAGCAATGGAACAGCTGCAGCTGAGTGGCGCCAGCCAGTCAGAGCCTGGAGGGAGGGCGGGGCCTTCACTGAGGACCCCGGAGGCCAGCCCTAGGCCCTGGTGGTCGCGCATGCACCCATGGCTTGTGCGGTGGTGTGGGGGGTTGAACCCAAGCCCGCAGGGCTGCCGGAGCGGCCAGAGGATGAAGGGCCCATGGGAGATGTAGTCAAGGTGGGCAGGTGGCACCACCTTACTCTTCTCAAGTCCCTGGGGGAGAGAGAGGGAGAGACAGACAGAGACAGAGACAGAGACAGAGAGAGAAATGCAGAAAGCGAGAGAGAGATCCTTGACCTCTGAGTCTCTGCCTCCACCGCTGGCTGGTGCCAACTCACAGGCCATCCCACTTCCACCCATCACCCCCACGATTTTCCCGTTGCCAGCCCCACAACAGAGAGGCCAGTTCCTGGTAGCATCTGTGCCGTCCCTTCCGGACCTGACCCAAGTGCAGGGGAAAAGGTTCAGAGAAGTCTTTACCTGTCCCTCTGCATGACAATAGACTTCATCCCCTCTCCCATTCCACAGGCCCACCCATGACATCTACATTTGTCATTAGCACGGGAGAGGATGCAAGATGAGAATCTCTGCTGTTGTGTGGGGAGACTCAGTTTCCCGGGTTTCCGCCATGGACACATGCTCTTCAGCTGGGTCTGATTTTCTCCAGACAACCTGTCTTGTTAAGGATTTGGCCAGCCACAAGAACCTGAAGGGAAAGGGCGGAGGGCGATTCTCTCTCTGCCCCCGACAGCCCTGAGCTGGGTCGGTCCCTGAGACCTGGCCAGGGGCAGCCCATCCCCCGGCGCACTCTCCCAGGGCATCCAAGGGCAGGCTCAGCGCCAACCCCACCCTGCTAGCTACTGCCACGATCATCGTCCTCCTCGGGAGGCCTGGGCAGGACAGAGACCCGGCTGTGGGAGGCCTCCAGATCTCAGGTCTGGCACACCGCTTGCCAGGCTGTTTCCTCCTCTGACAGGGGCCCAGCACACGCCCCAGGAGACTTGGCACCGATCCCCAGGGCTATATCCTCCAGAACTCGTCCCCTTGGAAGGGGTCTGGCCCAGGTGCCAGGTTCGGCTGGTTGGCCAGCCTCCTTTGGAGAAAGCAGGCAAGCCGAGTTAGGCTTGCAGTGGCCCTGGCGAGACACCTGGGACCTCAGGCAGAGGGCCTCCTGCATGCCTTCCATGGCGGATTTCTCTCCGGAGCCATGGCCTGGGCACTAGGAAGACCAGGCCTTCCTGACTCTAGGGAGGAGTCTGGGACCTGTGGCCGGAAGGGCTTGGCCAGTTAGGCCCTGGCCCCCAAGCCCTGCGGTGCCATCTGCCTGTCTCGGCACTTCTGACTCCACAGAGCCTTTCCTACACCTGGCCTGGCTGCAGTCACAAAGTGCAGGCGTGAGGAGAGGCCATGGCTTTGTCCTCCAGGAAGAAATTAGCCCCTGGACGTAGCAGCTGGCCAAGACAGAGCCTTGAGCTTGAAGCCCAGTACGCCTGTGGCCATCAGGGCCAGAGCATGCTTCCAAGGAAGGGAAGCGGCCTTCACGCTGAGTGGGAGTGGGGGATGGGAGGGAGACAACAGCTGAAGCCAAGTCAAGAAGGGCGGCGATGGAACAGCTGCAGCTGGGTGGCGCCAGCCGGTCAGATCCTGGAGGGAGGGCAGGGACTTCACTGAGCACCCTCGAGGCCAGCCCTAGGGTCCGGCAGTCGCGCATGCGCCCTTGGCTTGTGCGGAGGTTTGGGGGGTTGAACCCAAGCCCGCAGGGCTTCTGGAGCAGCCAGAGAAAGAAGGGCCCATGGGAGAGCTAGGCGAGATGGGCAGGTGTCGCCACCTTACTCTCCTCAGGTGCCCGAGGGAGAGAGACAGAGACAGAGACAGAGACAGAGACAGAGAGAGGGAAAGGCAGAGAGAGAGAAAGAGAAAGGCAGAGAAAGAGAGAGAGATCCCTGACCTCTGCGTCTCTGCCTCCACTGCTGGCTGGTGTCAACTCACACGACATCCCACTTTCAGCCATCACCCCCACGCCTGCCCCGGGGCCAGCACCACCACAGAGAGGCCGGTTCCTGGTCACCTCTGTGCCGTCCCTTGCGGACCTGACCCCAGTGCCAGGGAAACAGGTTGGAGAAACCTTTATCTGTGTCTCTACATAACAATCATCTTCATCCCCTCTCCCATTCTATAGGCCCACCCACGACATCAAACTTTGTCATTAGCTCAGGAGAGGATGCAAGTTGAGAGTTTCTGCTATTGTGTGGATTGACTCAGTTTCCCGGGTTTCTCCCATGGACACATGTTCTTTAGCTGTGTCTGATTTTCTCCAGCCAACCTGTCTTGTTAAGTATTTGGCCAGCCCTAAGAACCTTCAGGGAAAGGGCAGAGGGGGATTCTCTCTCCCCCTTTCCTCCCCCTCTCTCTCCCCCTCCATTGCTCAGATATTTTCTCACAGAGCAGACAGTTTTCTTATCTTCTTCCCTTCTCTCTCCTCACTCTCCAGGGCTCCTCTCTAATGCTTCATTTATTTATTTATTTATTTTTAAATTTTTGTTTATTGAAGTAACATTGGTTTACAACATTGTATAAATTTTAGGTGTATATCATTATGCTTCTATTTCTGCATAGATTACATCGTGTTCACTACTCAAATACCAATTACAAACCATCCCCACTCCTTTCTAATCATTGGTTTGATTTTCTGCTTGACCAAACAGTTATTCATGAGAGTCTTTATTGGCTTATAAATTGTCTGATTTGTTTAAGATATGTTGGCAGTTAATGAACATTTTGCGTGCAAGTTGGTTAATGAACTGGATTTCAATTCTGCCTGTTCCTCTGATGAGACAGTGAGTCAGAATGTCTGTGGCTGGCCATTCATCTCTCTTCTGGTGGCTTCAGGAATTGATTGCTACGTCGAAACTGCTTGCTGGACATGGATAGGACCTAAATTTATAATAATATGCTTTCTTTGCTTTGGAGTAGGATGTTTGATATTTATATGCAAGCATGTGTGTATGTATGCTCCAAACATATTTAATGATAAATCAAGATTAACAATATATATGATTCCTATATTGACTTATTTTGGACAAGTACTGAGAAGTTAATTGAATACTCTTACTTTGGTTGTAGTTAGGTTCACTTTACTTCATATTTTTAAAATCCTTTTTTAAATATATGATACTATAATTGAACATATACATTTTGACTGCTAACCACCTTTTAGTCCCTAAATATTTTGCCTTCTGATATGTGTACCATTATACACATTCATATATAAAAGTTTCATATTAGTTGTGGCATTACTTTTGTGAACACGTGTATGGAATATCACTGACAATCCCCTTTCTTTCAGCATCTATGTTCAGTGTTAGTTTCCTATATCTTTGTGGAATGTAGAGTAACATACAGTATTGAAAAAGTGATTTAAGTAACTTCAGTATAGTATAACTGCTATATGTAGCGTTATCTCTGTGGTTCTATTTTTAAATTTTGTACTTTGCCTTTTTTCTTTTTTCCTTGTTTTGCTCCATTTAAAGTAATTTTCCTTATTAAACTTTTCTCAACGATGTTGGATATATACATCTTTTTCACATTCTATTTCAGAATTTTTTTTTTCTGCTGAGGAAAATTGGCCCTGGGCTAACATCCATGACCATCTTCCTCTACGTTATATGGGACATCACCACAGCATGGCTTGATGAGTGGTGCAGAGGTCCACACCAGGGATCCGAAGCCACGAACCCTAGACCACCAAAGCAGAACGTGCAAACTTAACCACTATGCCACCAGGCGCGTCCTTATTTTATAATATTTTTAATTTGAGAAATAAGAAGAACCCAGAATCTGAAGTCTTGCCTCACTGCCTCCTTAATGTTAGGTGAAAAATTAATTAGTATTTTACTTCTTTTCTTTTTCTCCAAATCCAGTGTCTCTTTTCTCCTAATCCATTATAGATTAAGCTCTTGGTTCAAGATGGTTTTAAATTTTATGCACATTCTTTAAAGTAGTTTGTGTTTTGTATTTTTTAAAAATCACAATAACACAAAGTACTGAGGCAATTGTTTTAATTTTTCAGTGTTCAATTCTTTAGTACGGTGTTTTTTTTTGAAACCCATCAACCTGAAACTTGATTATGGATCTGAATTATCTGGAAGGCTTGTTAAAACACGGAAGGTTTGCTGTACCCCGCCCCAAACATTCTGATTCAGTAGGTCTTGGGGTGAGACTAGCATCTCCACATTGTGATTCAAAGCTCCTCTGCTTAACATTCCTTATTTTTTTCATTTCAGAGGCAGTAAAATCCGTATCTGAGTGTGCAGGCTGTCCGTACCCAATCCTTTGATTTTTCACAGGTGTTATGCCACAATAATCTTCTTGTACTCCCAACACCACCTCAGCATTTTGAGGCCCTAACTGACACAAAAAAGTTCTTCATTTTTCCTCTGAAAGGGGTGCTTTATTTTCAAAATGTGACACAATCTGCAATAAGTTTAATGTGGATGCTGTTCTCTGCACTTTAGACATTGCAATTTACTTATACAACACCTGCACCATTCTTCCGTGTTCTCAGTATTTAAGGCTCTAACATTGGAAACACATGGGGGTTCTGGACATTCTGGACACTCTACCTTCTTCAAGTTTAATTGATCATATCACACCTGAACTAAGTTGAACTAAATTTCGCCATATCATGGCTTGTCACATGACGATCAGGTATATGTGCAGTATGTGTGCACCTTACAGAAACAGAATGTTCCTGGAGTGTGCATCTCAATGATTCTTCTCCTAAAATTTGATTAAATATGTTCTAAATAGAGGTTCTTAGTTTCAGTTAAATGTACCTAATCCATACATACATTACTGTAAAATTTTCTATATCTTAAACTTATTTTGTTGAATAACAATTATTTCTATATATATATATATATATATTTCTATACCCCCAAGCTCACAAGTTTGATGTTGAAATTTATCTTCTTTTCAAGTTAAAGAAAGAAATTTTATTCAAAGAAAGAAATGCAAAGAAGTATCCAAAAGAATGAAATACTAGGAGTATGGAGGACTAGATACCTCAAAGGGGTTTCCCTCCACATAACACTATCTTCCATAAAATATAATGTTATTGCATTCTTGAGTTCACATGATGTAAGCCAAGTCTCAAAGGACAGAAGAAGGAAATTGTAAGGACTAGACAAATTTGGATTCACCCAGTGGTCAAAGGCCAGTATGATCCTCTAATGAAAGGATTTGTGTTTGAGTCACCAGTCACTTGAGGGAATGAATCTGGGAGTAACAGATTAGTTGTGAGTCACACAAAAAAGGCACTTAGCATGGTGTCATCTCACATGACTGTGAGCAGAAAGCAGTGACATTCTTCTCTGGAGGCAAGAATCTAAACTAAAGCCTTACTTTCTGTACACATTAAAATCAGACAAATATGAGCTCATAATAAAAGTTCTCCAAACAAATAAGGAATGCATGCCATTGTCGATAAGAGTCATAAGACATAAGAAAATTAAAAGTAAAACAATAGATTTAAACACTAAAACCTTCACTATTTGACTTACCAACTTCAAGATATAAAACAACTGTGTATAAAAAATGGAACAACAAAAAATTGAATAACAAAATCAAACAGGAGACTCTAGAAATGATATGACATATTTGGCAAAGGGCCTTATAGAACTTTATGAGAGGAAAAATACATAACTGTTGAGTTTCATTTTTTTTTTTTTTGTAAGGAGATCTGCCCTGAGCTAACATCCGCCAATCCTCCTCTTTTTTTTACTGAGGAAGACGGCCCTGGGCTAACATCTGTGCCTATCTTCCTCCACTTTATATGGGACGCCGCCACAGCATGGCTTACCAAGCAGTGCGTCGGTGGGCGCCCGGGATCCGAACCAGCGAACCCAGGGCCGCCGCAGCAGAGCGCGTGCACTTAACCGCTTGCGCCACCGGGCTGGCCCCCTGATGAGTTTTAAAACTTCATAGATGGGTTCTACAACAGAAGAGAGAATAGAAAACCAAATTTGAATTCAGAAGGAAATAGAATGCAGCATAGAAAGACAAGGAACTAAAAAATATGAAAGATAATTTCGATATGGAGATGATGAGAGAGAGTAAAGAAAAAGGAGAAATAAAGTACTGTACAACAAAAACAAGTGAGTCATGAGGGTAAAACTGAAAGTTAAAGGGTCTATAAATTTCTCAAGAGATGAGAAACTATATCCACTTCAGGCAATGTGGGCTGTGGGTAAAATAGAAGTAGAGAATATAACTCTCACCCAAATAGAGGAAATACAAGAGAATATGGAAAACAAGTATAAATCAATAAATTTTAAAGGGAAATATCATAATAAAACTTGTGGAAAAAATAGAAGGAAAACATATAGATAGTGGGAGCAAAAGAAGGATATAAATAATCACAACAAATGTAAATGGAATAAATTCTCCCGTTAAATACAGATTGTTAAATTTGAGGCGACAATGATAAATTTAGCTGTATCTTGTTTACAAGACTTGTGAAAACTAAAAAACATGGAAAAGTAGAAATTCAAAATAGAATAGAAGATATAAAGATATGCTAGGAAAATATCAATCAAAAATCAACCCAGGGTAGCTATAATAATATGAGATAAAACAGAGGAGGAAAAAAGCATCATTAGGAATTAAGTGGTTAATCCCCAATGGTATATAAGTTAAACTTGGCATGAAGATATAGTCATTATACTACACACGATGTCATGTGAAGATAATATAGCCTCAACTAGGAAAGGAAGGAGGAGAAGGAAGAGGAGAAGAAGGAGAAGACAAGAAGAAAAAGTCGGAGGAGGAGGAGGAAGTCCAGGAGAAGGAGACAGAGGAAGAGGAGAGGTAGACATAATATATCATCATAGTGAAGAATTTCAACTTTCTTCTGAGACAAAGAATAACATATATCTAATAATAGAGTGTTTGAAAAAGAAATTAGCAAGTTGGATTAAATGGATACACATCGAACCCTATACCCAACAAGTGAAGAACACCTATTCTTCACGGGGACATGGGGAGCATTAACAAGCAGTGAGCATGAACCAGGGTACTAATCAATCCTCAAATAATAGAAGACTTGAAATAAGTACAAGTGACTGCTCTATTTTATTCTTGATGCTATTACAAATCCCAGGCAATAGAAATGCAGAGAATTTTCTTTGGCTTAGGTGTTATTTGTGTTTAGAAAGTCTGTAGAAAAGATGAAGACAATATGGGCTATCAGGAATGGGTACCGTTAAAGATGTTACTGATTAATTTTAATTTTATATTTTTAAAATAAGAAATGGATTAGAAGCTTTTTAAACTTTACAATGCTCTCTCTCTTAGACTCCTAAGTGTTGCTAGTCCTTTCAGTCCTTCTTGATTCTTTCAATTGTTCCTGCCTGTTGATGATTCCTCCTTCACTGGCACTCTGAAGTTCACCTTAGTTTCCTGGTTTTGATGGTGGCAGACTCACAGGTTTGAGGGGACAGAGGTTAAGCAATTTGATTGACAGCCTTCTGTTGCACCATTCTCATTGTGCACATGTCATGCGTCTATGCCTGTCATGTATCTTTCAGTTGCAATTATTCTTCCTCCCCAGGGCTTTCTCCAATATCATGCTAATATTGTTGATCTTCTAGGAAAGATTTAATGGTGTGCTCATATAAACAAGCATTTTGGATCCTGAACCAAAGAGCCATTAACAAGTCTACTCTGAATGTGATCTGTTTTTTCATTCATTCTACTTTCTTCTGTGTATTTAACCAGTTTCTTTCATGAGTGTGGAATTCAGTAAGGAAGTTCCACAGCTGGAGTCATGTTATTTTCTTTAGTTATAAATTCTAAGGCTTCAGGAGTGCCATCTGTTGCCACAGACATTCGAGTCAATAGCAAAGTAATTTTAATAAAGTCATTGTATTGCATTTGAAGGAAATCATTTTGAGTATTTTCCCTAAGGATCCTTATCCCTCTATGCAGGTTTCAGTACAAGAACTACCAGTCTTTTCTGGTCTTGGTTTTTGCCATTGAGGAAATCAACAGAAACCCTCATATCTTGCCCAACATGTCTCTGGGATTTGATCTCTATAATGCCCTGCCCAGTGAAAGAAGGACATTGGAAAGTTCCCTGATTTGGCTCTCAGGGTTGGGCAAGGACATCCCTAATTACGACTGCAGGAGAGAGAGTAAGTCTCTAGCGGTCCTTACAGGAACCACCTGGGCAATTTCTGCCCAGATTGGAACACTGCTGGAACTGTACAAATTTCTACAGGTAAGACTGAGTGGGATGGTGAGAAATGAAACCAAGTCTCCTTTGGTGCCATTCTCAGGGGCTTAAAAAGGAATAGAGGAGGAGACTGGGTTTGTGCATCTCTCAAAGGATACGATCTCAAAGGGTCCGTGTACAGGACCTCTATGGAGTATGACATTTCCTTTATTTGGAGTAGAGAGAAGGTTGAGAGGGAAGGAGACAAAGCAGTTTCCTGGAACTCTGACTGATCTTACGTTATAGAAAGCTTTCTTGGAGTGCAAAATGATTAGAAAATGAAATGAGTAATTGTCCCCTTCTACGACTCCAGGTGTTGCTGAACAGCCTTCAGGACTGAGAGTGTGATTTTTGCCAATCCCCTTCCTCATATTGCTTCCAATTGTCTTTTCCTTTTAGCTTACTTATGGTCCTTTTGATCTTACCCTGAATGATGATGAGCAGTTTCCATCTCTCTATTAGATGGCCCCCAGGGACACATCTCTAGCCATTGGCATGGACTCTTTGTTCCTTCATTTCAGTTGGATCTGGGTGGGGCTGGTCATCTTGGAAGACAAGAAAGATGTTGAGTTTCTCTCAGACTTGAGAGGAGAAATGGACCGGAATGGAATCTGTGCAGCCTTTGTGGAAATGATTCCTGTGACTGAAAGTTCATATTACTCAAAGACACGGCCATACGATTTGCAAGTAGAGGAAACAGAAGGGAATGTGGTTATCATTTATGGTGATGTCAACTCTCTCATAAGCTTGAGCTTTTCTACTTGGGAGTATTTAGTGATATGGAAAGTCTGGGTCACGACATCAGAGTGGGATTTTATCCACAGTGAGAGAGATTTCATCCTTGACTCATTCCATGGGACTCTCATTTTTTCACACCACCGTAGTGAGGTCCCTGGCTTTGAAAATTTTATCCAGACAGTTAACCCTTCCAAATATCCAGAAGAAATTTACCTCACTATGTTGTGGTTTCCCTTTATTCCTTGCACGATTTCTGAGTCTTACTGTAAAACACTGGAGAATTGTCCACCTAATGCCTCCTTAGGATGGCTGCCTTGGCAGATTTTTGACACAAGCATGACTGAATGGAGTTACAGTATGTAAAATGCTGTGTATGCTGTGGCCTGGAACCTTCACAAGATGCTTCTTCAACATACAGAATTGCAGCCAATAGAAGTGGGGAAGGTCTGGTGTTTTGTACCTGGCAGGTAACGTCTCTTTGACTTAACAGAATGTACACTCGTAAAAATGACTTTCTTATGGTTCCACAGGTGCTCAAACCAAGCAGTTAGGATTCTTTCTCCAAGAAAAGCACAAGAGTTTCTATACTTGTTTCACTATGTAGGAGGTATATCTAGTCCTGGGTAGTAAGTCATCTACAAGGAGGTTCTAGTGGCAACGAGGAAGCGAGCTATGAGTCAATATGAATGCTTTGTGTTACAAAGGATCCCAACATCCTGCCTGCCTAACGTTTCAATAGGGAATATCCTGTCTTCTCCCATGAAGTTCCTCAATGACAAGAAGAAGAGAAGTTGTCCTATATGTGCCTATCTGGTGCTGAACATCATGGTGAATAATTTAAATAAATGATCTCATTTAATTCTGCAACAACTTTTGGTATCGCTAACATCATTTTGCAGATTGATGGTCTGGGAAAATTCAGAGAGTGCATGAGCGTGGCTAGATTGGACTTTGTACTCGAGATTTGTCTGAATCCTATCACCACTGATTATCTTTATTTTCTTGTCTTTAGGCATTTTCTCTTGAAACTAACTGATATTTTAGAAACATTATGATATTGTAGTTCTCCATATGATTTCATTTGCTTTACTTCATTGGATACCTGTAATAAAGGTACTTTATGAAGCAAGGAATACAGACAATGAAAGGCTGTCCCCAATTCAGGGTTTTTCTCTTTAACACCCGGGCCCACTTCACCACAGGATGATGTGTCTCTTTTGGCTGCACCCCTTTCTGAGGAACATAGAATTTAACAATCCTGCTGGTGACTCAGTGAATTTGGCTGATGAAGGAAAATCAGATTCAGAGTAAACCATTCTAAACTTTGGGAATTTTCCAGAAGGTCTTGGACTTAAGGTGAAAGTAGGAGAATATTCCCAACATGCTCCACGTGGTCAAGAATTGTCTTTATCTGAGGAGGTGATTGAGTGGGACACGGGAATTTCTGAGGTGGGTTGAACCCAATCACAATTACTTACACCACACATGAATAACCAAAATATTGTTGGAGTTTTGTGTCCCCTCAGAGCTTCATAAAGGGCCATATATGGGAATTTAACAATTCACTTCCAACTGAAGTATTTTTCTCATTTACTAACAATATAAGATGGAAGCAAGACCTTCATAAGCAAAGGATTGCAAGTTACTGAAGGTTCAGAAAGTGGTTAGTAATTTTCAGGGATAATTTTTTTTTTAAATTAAGTTATGTACATGTTTTCTAGAGATAATGTTATTGCACACTTAGTACACTACAGTATAGTGTAAACATAACTTCTTTATGCACTAGGAAATCAAAAAATTGGTGTGACTCACTTTATTGCAATATTTAATTTATTGCGGTGCTCTGGAAACAAACCCACAGTATTTTTGAGGTGTACCAGTGTTTTATATCATACAATAAGCATGGCGTCCAACCAATGAATTGGATTTAGGTATTTCAAGGTTAAGTTTGTTAAGGTTCAATACTCTAAAACACACTAGTTACTGGAAAATTAGGTAAAAGTCACAGCAGTTACCAAGTGTTATCTGATTTTCTCCAAACTCCACACTCTGCATGCAGTGAGAGTTGCAGTCCGGGATTCAGGAAGAGCCCTCAAGAGAACAATGCTGCCTGTTGTTTTGCTTGCATTCTCAGCCCAGAGAATTTGATTTCCAATGACATAGATGAGTATATGCCTTGCAGTGACATTCTTCACTTCTATTTTTTTTTTGAAGGGAAACATTTGTCCTGAGCTAACTAACATCTGTTATCAATCTTGCTCTTTTATTATTGTCCTCAAAACTGTAGTACATGGCTATATATCCTAGTTGTAAATCATTCTAGTTCTTCTATGTGAGCTACCACTACAGCATGGCAATTCACAGAGAGCTGGTGTGGTTCCATGACCAGGAAACCAACATGGGCCACCGAAGTGGTGAACACTGAACTTTCACCACTAGGCTATCAGAGCTGGCTCTCCACCTCTCTTTTGTATGCACCCTTCTCCCAAAGAAACGGAAAAGCTCTGATGAGGACTGCAGGGTCAAAATGTTGCCTTCCTTCATTTAGTAATTTAACTTTTATAGCCAATAATATTTCCTCCCAAAATGATGCTTTCTCTCTCTACCTTGAACTAGCTTGCTTGTCTCATTTTAGCATCATTGCAGGCATTATCATCTCAAGGAAACCCTTTATGACCACTCCACAGTAACTAACTTAAATCTCTCTCATGGAATCTAACACATGGTTTTGTAAGTCCTTACTTTTCATCTTCTTTAAAGCTACATTTTGATCACATTGATAAATCCTTATCTTTCCAGTGTCTGGTGCTGTTCTTGGCACAGAGCAGGAGCTCAAAAAGGTTGTGTTTGATTTAAGAAGTAAGTATTTCCATGGTGTACAATAAGCTTATGGTACAGCTTGGTTTCTGATCTCCTCGAGTTCACAGGTGAGTAGGGGAGACAACATGCAGTGATGTGAATTCAAGGTGGTGACATAGGGCTGCAATATAGGTACGCAGAGATCGATGGGATGAAATAAGTGATAGTATATATGTTTGTGGGGAGGGAAGTGTCATGGACTTCTTCCTAAAGGCAGTAGCATTAGTATTATATCAGACTAATGAAAATGGATTAAATTCGTGGTGGAATTCTTAGAAATGGCAGAAACTGGCAAATTAGCTCTGCATTTAATATTCTAAGGAGCTGAGAAAAGGTTCAACATGAGTAGAACACAGACAATGTGGGTTTGGGAGTTGGGTGATGAAGTAGAAGAGGGACAGAAAACCATTACTGAATATTTTTCATACAATAATTAACATCTTGGAATTACTCAGATTTATGATATTAAACGGTGCAATGCTGGAATCCCCTCAATGGTGGCATTATCTAATTTTATTTTTGTCATTGATATGAAGCTTAATTTCACAACATCTTTTGTATAATTTCAATTGTTTTGAAATGTACTGTGATTGATGATGTAGTCTGGCATATCGTCAATTTGGATAAAGCTTCCATGTGCACATTTGGCTTGTGGTAATTTTGGGTATATGTTCCACATGCACATCTAAAGAACCCTACATCCACTAACTTCAATTCCTACATGCTAGGAGATTAATAAATACACTTGTAAACAACTGATGATTAATGAGTAAACTATGATGGAAATTAGAATGTATTTCCAATTAAAAATACGATTCATCAAATCTTATGGGGTGGAAGTAAATCTATCCTTAAAGAGAAATGTATAATCCTAGATTATATATATTTATATATTATTGTGTATATTTAAATAAAGAAAGGTTGAATTTCTAAGTTCTAAGCATTCATCACAAACTATAAAAAGAGCAGAAAAGTAAACACAAGGAAAGAGAAAACACAAAATGATAACTATTAGAGGAAGAGTTAACAAAATAAAAGACAAACATCAAAAGGATAAATAAAACTAAATTAGATTCTAATAAATGACAAATATGCTCAATAAAATCCTACTACTAGTGTTCAAAAAAAGAGAAAAATTGCAACAAAAAAATACCAAGGCTGAAAAGGGAGTAATCTGTGCAGATCATATGGAAAATTTTAACATGAAGAAAACATAAATAACATCATGTTGATACAATGAAAATTTAGAGGAAATTCACAAATTTCTAGGCAAATAAAAATTACCAAACTGCCTCAAGAAAAAATGAAAAATCTGAATATTGCCATACCTATTACTGAAATTGAGACCATCCTTTAAAACATTTCTACAAAATTTTATTGTAAGCTATTTATTTGATACAAAGCTGATTAATCTGCCCAAATATTCAAGAAAAAAATAATATACATCTACTCAAACTCTTTCAGAGAATAGGAAAAACTGAAGACTTTTTGACTCACTTTGAGAGACGAGATTAACATTGGTACCAAAATCTAACAAAATCATTGCAGGAAAGGAAATTACAGGCCACTCTCTTTCTTGGATTAAATTCAATTATCCTAAAAAAAAAATCAATTCAAATCAAGGTTCCAAATCTAGCCATATTTTATAAGAAGGACATATCATGGCCCAATTAGGTTCATGAAATGTAATTCAGCACACTAATCTCTGAAAAAAGAGAAATAATAATCTTAATAACTGTAAGAAAAACTAGTAAAATTAAACACCTATTACTATTTTAAAACAAACAACAACGACAGAAACAACACTTACCAAATCAGGAACAGAAGGAAACTCTCTTACTCCCATACACAGTATTCACAGAATGGAAATTTATGGTGCACTGTTGAAAGCAAGGATAAGAGAAAAATGTTCAACATCACTGCCTCTATAAGCCGTTAGGCTGGAGGTCTTGCCTGATACAATATTGGCAGGAAAAGAGATAAAAGGAATAATTTACTTCAAAGGAAGAAGTAAAATTGATGTTATCTTCAGATGATATTATGGTATAAATGTAAAATCCATATAAATTAAGGTATTAACTGAGTTTATCAGTGGCTGAATACAAGGTTAATATAGAAAGTTTTGATTCCATCTACCCGTCATAAGCATTCAAAATTTAAATTTAAAAAAATGACATTTAGAACATCTTAAAGTATGAAGTACCTAGAAATAACTTTAATGAGACTTTCAAAAGATTTCTGTCCATAAATTTATAGAACAGCATTTAGAAAAATGGAGGAAGACTGAAAGAAGTGGAGGGATAAATCAAATTTGTGACTGAACAGACTCAAAATTCTACAGATATCGAAACTGTCCAAATTAATCTACAGCTTCCACAAAATTGCAGCTAAAATGATGACCCGTTCTGTGGAAATTACAATTCATACAATTCTTATGGAAATGATAAAGGAAAAACTTAGCTAAGAAAATCTTGAAAACAATGAATAGAGTGGGAGGACTTACTCTACCTGACATCAAGTATTATAGCATCACAATAGAGGAGATTCATCAAGAAGATAAACAAGAAAATCAACGGAACCAAATGGTAAGTTCAGATACAAGCTGCTCATATAGGGACTCACGTATAGACGTCTGATTTACAAGGAAACACTGAGGAGGAGTGGGAAAATGAAAGCCTTTTCAATAAACCATGTTGGGTAAATTGGCTGTCTTCATGAAGAAGACAATGACTCGCCAACCCTAACTCACACCATCCACAGAAAACTTTGTCAGGCAGATTGTAGTTCTAAACGTGAAAAGTGAGAGAATTTAAAGGGACATAAAGAGGAAGGAGCAATGCCCCTGTAGAAGGAAAAAGCATCTATTGATACCTGCACGGATGAGTGGACACGGAACAGATTCAGAACCATATGAAGACTTGAGAATCTTAAAAATCAGAGCAGAGGTAGTAGAGGTAGGCAAGACCAACGTTATACAGTCGTTTTGGTCTTCCCAAGAGTTTGTTGGATTTTTTAATGGAGGATAAACATGATCCCACTTACATGTAGAAGTATCACTTGAGATGCAGGACAAGGGCAGGGAACCAGAGTAAAAGGATCTTATGATAACATAGGAGAGAAGTGACTAAAATCTTAACAGAAGTGGTGGAAGTGAAATCAAGATGAAATGCTTTGGAGATCATTTTAGATGGTAGAAATTGTATCATTTTGAAACTCCCGAGGAGTGAGGTCTATGACTTGTTCATCTCTGTTTCCCTAGAATGTAGCATATTATCTGGCTCATGGAGGTTTTCGAATAACTGCATGCTCATTGAATGAGTAAATCTAGGCCATAGCTTACAAGAGTATAGCTCAGAGAGACAGGGATGACATTTGGTTTTCTGCTGAGAAAAAAGTGCTTTCCTGAATATGCAAGATAACTACTGAGAAGGATAATAGCTTTGTTTACTTAACCATAAATAAGATGGGCAGTATTAACTAGGAATGTTTCTCTGCAGAGCATTCTGTTATTTGGTGCCTGGAGCAACAAAGGAAGACAATTGGCTAAACTTACCCAATGCCTTCTCTGGGGGCATGCGAATGAGAGAGAATGACTGAACCTGGGCTGAGGACACTTTGCATCTCTCCCCAGACATGGATTAGTGTGTGAAGTGTCCAGATCATCAGTATGCCAACAGAGGGTGCAATTGCTGCCTCAAAAAAGCTGTGACCTTTCTGGCTTATGAGGACCCCTTAGGGATGGCCCTGGCCTGCACAGCTCTGTGCTTTTCTGTCCTCACAGCTGTGGTGCTGGGGGTCTTTGTGAAGCAACAAGACACTCCCATAGTCAAGGCCAATAATCGGACTCTCAGCTAGATCCTGCTCATCTCCCTCACCCTCTGCTTCCTCTGCTCCTTACTCTTCATTGGTCGTCCCAAGACAGCCACCTGCATTCTTCAACAAATCACATTTGGAATTGTATTTACTGTGGCTGTTTCCACTGTCTTGGCCAAAACTATGACTGTGGCTGTGGCCTTCAAGGTCACTGCACCAGGGAGAAGCATGAGGCAGTGGTTGGTGTCAGAGGAACCTAACTTCATCATTCCCATCTGCTCCTTTTCCAGCTGAGTCTCTGTGGAATCTGGCTGGGAACCTATCCTCCCTTCATTGACACAAATGCACACTCTGAACACAGCCAATTCTTCATCATGTGCAACAAGGGCTCGGTCACTGCTTTCTACTGTGTCCTGGGATACCTAGGCTCCTTGGCCCTGGGCAGCTTCACTGTGGCTTTCCTGGCCCGGAACTTGCCTGACACCTTTAATGAAGCCAAGATCCTGACGTTCAGCATGCTGGTGTTCTGTAGTGTTTTGGTCACCTTCCTCCCCGTCTACCACAGCATCAAGAGCAAGGTCATGGTGGCCGTGGATGTCTGCTCCATCTTCGCCTCCAGTGTGGGGCTATTTGGCTGCATCTTCGCTCCCAAGTGCTACGTTATTTTCCTAAGACCAGAGAGAAACACATCAAATGTGTTAACGAATAAAACACATTCAGTGAGAAAGTAATCAAAATGTAAGTTATTTTCATAGGTCACAAGAACTTGCCTACACTTGAAAAATAAACTACCATATTTTTGCAGATCCACTTTAAGTACCAACTAAACTTACCTTACATCTCCACACTTAATTTTTTGCTTTACGTTTGTTTTGGCTTTGTACAATTTTCCTCGGGCATTCAAATGAACAAATACAAAAACACTCATACTAATTCTCCTCTAAAATTTTGTGTGAAAGATTGCGAAAATGGCGACACATTAGTCTTCTCCCAATGTCTGTTTGGTCGTAGCGTCCCACGTTGACTCTGGGTAGACTCGGCCTTGTAACTTGCTTTGGCCAATGGCACATTAACAAATGACATAAGCCAAGGCATGAAAAACACTTGCTCATTGTTGCTACTTGTCCTTCTCTGGCTGCCCTTGGGAAGCCTGAGGCAATCAATATGTGAATGAGTCTAGATAGACTGCACATCTCCATTACTCCAGGTGACTTCAAGTCAACAATCAGATATGTGAGTAAGGCCGTCCTAGACCAGCCAATCCCAGCTAAGCCACCAATAGGTCCAGATCAAAATAACTGCTCAGTTTGCCCAGAGAAACTTGAGAAAAAATAAACTGTTCTTATTTGTAGTCACCAAATTTTCGGTTGGTTTGTTATACAGCAGAAGCTAACTGATACATTATGCTACCATTTATATATGTCCTCTCATTATTTGTGTAATTATCACAGATCTCTATTTCTTTATCCAATATCATAGACTGGAATATTTTTCTCTAGATTAAGTCTCTGAAAGAAAATCAGAGACCATATCATGTTCCATTTTACTTTTTTTCCTTCCTCTTTTCAACCAGACATCTTTAAGCATATATATTAAGAATATCTTCACTAATTTTAATATTATGGTTATTCTTCTATATTGTCATCCACCACTGTTATACGCGGGGGATTTTTACTTTTAATTTTAGCCCTTATAATCCATTTGGAATGATTTACTTGTGAATAATGTTAGTTGATGGTCCAGTGTTTTATTTTACAAATGGATATCTTTTAGTCTATAAAACAAACACTACATCATTTTAAAAGTTGATTTGAAGCACATGGAATCTGAATAATGTTTGGAAAATTGATATCTTTGAAACACTGTTTTCGATCACAAGTATAGTATATCTCTCCATTTAATCAGAGCTTTTACACGCTTTGTATCTCTTTATAATCTTCTTCATATAACTAATGTGTAGTTCTAATTATTTTAACTACTCATCTTAGATAATTCATTGCTCTTATGAATGGTATAATTATTTACATGTTTAAACTAATTCTTGCTCATGTAACAGTATTTTTGATGTTTCATATAGGAATCTAGCTTCCTTATACATTACTGCACTTATTTACCAGTTCTAAATTTTATAAGTTATGTCCCACTAAAGTAATAGATTTTCTCTTCTTCTCTAATATTATTTACCTCTTATTATTTTGATTCTCATTTTTTTCATGACTGTGCTCTCCATTGCCACACTGAATCACATGTGTTTGCCAGGAGCATTTTCCTCTTCTTAAGTTTAGCGTAAACATCAGATAAATTCCTTGTCATAGCAGAGCAGACATCTAAGGGAGAAAAAGTAAAAATGTGAAGGGGAATCATTTCTGCCTGGAAATCAACAGACTTGCTTCTCTTGGCTGTTTGGAGCTGGAGATCTTATGACAATGTGGCCAGCTGAGAATCAGAGGATCTTTCTCTAGTCCCAGGAATTAGTCTTGGTCAAATCTCTCAACATCTTTAAACCTCAGTTTCTTCACCTGTAACATGAAGAGTTGGACGAGTCTTTTTGAGTCTTTTTGAGTGCATCACCCAGATGCACTTGACCAAGACCAGAGAGAATTTTTAGTTGTCTTCTTCTGCATCAACATTATTATCCATATCACCCCTTTTAGACATATCGAATGTCTACTTTTGCATGACACTGATAAAACAGGTTCCATACCAAATCGCTGTTCATTGGGATAACAAATCTATCGTTAATTGTGTAGAGGTAAGTATAGAGATGGGCCCTGCTGGAAACAGCAATCAATGGGCCAAAAAGTCTTGCTTTATTTTACAGCGAGACTGTGGAATCACTCCCTAATACACCAGAATGCTTAAGTACTTAGAAAGTATGAAATAAATGGGAGCCTTGTATCCATGGTTACGAGCTAATAAGGATATGATTTTTAAAATTTTTTTAATGATGCCATTTGCCTGCTATGGGGCTGTTCTCTGGTGAGTAAACAGCAGATGTATTCAAGGCCGCTTTCATTACTTTAATAAATATTTACTCAGTGCCTACCACTTGCTGCACGATAACAGTGATCTACTCTAAGAGCATTTATATTCTAGTAGGGTGTCACAGACAATAAACAAAAAGAGAATCTTGAGGTGATCACTAAAGTTACATATACGTCAAACTTTTTTCATTCTGGACTAGTATTCACCCTTTCCCTTCTTTGACTGTGTACCAGAAGTCTAATCATGGACTTGAAAACCCAGAAAGAATGGGTCCCAAGTTTCTTCTTGCAACACCCCTGTTTCAAAGACATAGAGTTTATCATCTGAGAGTATGTCTCTTTAAGACTAAGTTCCTATGAATAAGCATTATTTCATCACTTTCTTGAGAGGACCGATGATATTATGAAGGGGAAAAAATATCATATGGGATTTATACTTGAAATCATGTTTCCACTCTAATTGTGTTATTTAATGTGGTGTGATTTGGGGAAAGTCAGTTACTCCTTCAGAGACAGTGGTAATAATACCCTGAAAAGCATTCCATAGAGATTAAATGAAACAAAGTATGAGAAACTGCTTTGTAAATTGCAAAGCAATCTATTTCAGCTCATTTTTTCTAATAATATTTTCATTTATCCAATCCTTTTTCACTCTAACAAACGTGCCTAGACTTTTATCATTTATTCAACAATAGTAATGGGTCAAAATGGTTGAATATTAGAAATTTCATATGGTTCAACTAAATTAATAAGCCATCACAATATTTAATTTGGTTATAATTACAGTTAAATTTTTCATGATGCCTTATCATGTGCCAGGCACTTTCTAGGCATCTGACATGTATTCACTCATTTAATCCTCACAACAATACCATGGAGACAAAACTATTAACCTCTATTGTATGGATGAAGAACATTATAGGTTATATAATTGACCAACTCACACAGCTGGTACCCAGGCAGTCCACCTCCAAAATCTCTTTTAGGGATCCATTAGAGGTTGTTACGCTTACATTGTAAAAGGATCACCCTGGTTCCTGGTTGGCGAATGGATCAGAGGGGACTAAGGAAGAAATCACATGGCTCCTGAAATCATCCAGGCAAGCAATTCTGAATACAGGATTTCCTTCCTTTTTAAGGCTGAATAATATTCCATTGTATAGATGCCCCTGATTTTCTTCATCCTTTCACACACGGGTGCACAATTAGGTAGTTTCCATCTCTTGGTTATTGTGAATAATATTGCAGTGCATTTTGTCAAATGATTTCCTGGCACTTAGTGAGTTTGAAAAAATTCTTATACACATTAGTTACTGTAATGAATTACCTTTCTAAATGTCTAAAGTTATATATTTGTCATTCTACAGAAATACCTTGCCTAATCATGATTTGTGTCCTTATCAGTTCATGAATGATCTAAGATTTTTGTACAAAAAATTGTTATAATGTCTTTTTTTGCATGTATTCAGGAACCTTGCATAATATGGGTATTCCCTGATTCTTGATTTTTAGTAGAGTTTTCTAGTAAGCCTTTAGGATAGGAAGCATCTTCGTAGATGTGAGGCAGAAAGCAGAAAAATAATAAAGTGATTGTTATATTTAATTATATCAAAAGAAAACTGTCATTTTGCTAAATTGTTTTTACACAGCCTTTGCTTATTTGTAAGAGTGACATATCATTTTATTAATGAAAAGAAAATTCAATAAACCATTTTAACATAAAACAATATCTATTGAGAACTTATATGAAAATTTTAGCAATATGCTGTCACCAATTTCCTCATCTGCAAAATGGAGATAGATAATACCATCTTCCTTATGGGTTGCTGTGAGAATACTCAAGAGTAATGTATGTAAAAGGCTTATCAACATGTGGGTTGGAAAGTTATGCCCCATTCATTTTTCCACCGGGATGATGACAGCTTTTTTAATGCTTGAAGTCTGTAGTTTTCAAAATACGTTCTACTCTTGTAAAGTGAATCCTTTTTACAAATTCTTTGTAGAGTTAGATGATCCCTTTGGAATACAAATTCAGGCTTCCATGTGTGTGCGTGTGTGTGTATGTATACGCACATCTCTCAAATAATACTCCAAGGCTTATAATGAAAAGCTACCTTCCCCACTCTTGACTCTGGTTCCAAAAACAACTTCTTTAATTTTCTGGTTTAAAATCTATATTTCTAAATTAGCTACTCATACAGCTTTTTCATTGTTCAGCTTGTGACTATTTATAGTTTATTTCTTCTCTTAAAAAAATCAGCATGAAGAGTTCTTACCTATGTTAAAAACATAATTCCCCTTGCCCAATATAACTATTTAATGAATTAGGATAAATCAAAATTCAATGTCTACTGTTTTATGACATCAGTGTTTACCATTTTATAGCATATGAATCTTATCCAGAGATGTGGTACGTCAGATAGTATGAATACATTTTCTTTCTCACTTTTTCCTTTGACTTTTTAAATGGTAAAATTCTCTAGTTTCTTTTTTGTCTTCCTGTGGATTCATCACTGGTTCGTCTCCTTCCACCAGAAAAATTAAATCTCTTCTCATTATCTTCTGATGCATGAGACAATTCATGGGCTTCAGGTTTTGCTTGGTGACATCCCTCTTGGGCTTGAACATATACACAGTCCCACATATAAACAGTATGTCTGGAAGGATAGAGGAGGAAAGGATGTTTATCCCTGTGCAAAATTACCGGGAGACAGTAGTAGAGTGAGAATATTTGAAGTTTTCCTATACGTGCACCTATGACGTAGGCCTCCCTCCCTCCAGATTTTTGAAATTAAAATTGCGTTATATCCTTATCTACTGGCTTGGAACAGCAAGCTGTAGAGAAATGTGAATATATGATCCAATTTTTTAACGAAATTAAGAACAGCAAACACACAAAAAATTTAGAATTCTAAATATGGGCACATCATTCTATGAGGCTATGTAAAGGTGGGGAAAGGAATGAAGAACAGCTGTTCAACATCTAGCTACCTGTACAGTCTAGGGGTCCACGGAAAGCCGCGCCTCCAGCCACGCCCCTGGAGCTGATTTCCTCCCCCAGTGAAGTCTGCCTGAATTATTCCAGCCACACCCCCGCCTCTTCCCGCCCCTGGAACTGGACTCAGCCCACAACGTTGGGGCCCGCCTCCGCCCACAGCCTGGTCCCTGCTCATTGCCCTGCCTGCACCCTTATTCCCGCCCATAGAACTGCCTTTCCAGCCTGCTGTCACTCACAGCCTTGTCCTCGCCCACAGCCCGCCCCTAGAACTGGTTCCCACACACAGCCACGCCCCTAGATTTTGTCCCTGTCCCTGATGCTGACCCAGCCTGCTTTCCAGCTTCTCACTCACTCTAGAAACTAGACACCTCCCCCGAGGCTGGGGTGCGCGGCCTCGCCCCACCCGCGCCCTCAACCCGCAGCCCCCAAACGTTCTTCCTCTCCGAACGCCCGCCGGAGACTGGAACCGGAAGCGCGGGCGGCGCTGTGGATAGAGCCGGCGTTCTGCGCGGTGTGTTCCGTCTTCTCGGCGCGGACCGCATTCCCGTGGACGTTCGCCCTCAGCGGGCGGGCACAGTGAGCGGCCGGCGGTCCCGGCTCCACTTGCGGTCCAGGGAAGGGCCTGGGCCACGGGCAGCCCCGTCAGGGCCCAGCGTCCCTCCGTCCTCCCGGAGCCCCGTTTCCCCTGGGCTGTTTGCACAGGGCCCCAGAGGATGCTGTTCCTCCTGGCTCCGGGCGCCGCCGTCCCCTTCTCAAAGTCGCCGTCACCGTCCTCCGAGTGATTTTGTCCCCAGGGGGCTTTAGCCGCTTCTGGAGGCGATGTTTGGGTTGTTACTAATGAGTGCGCTCCTGGCATCTAGAGGGAGAGGCAGGAATGCTGCTCAGCATCCTCCAGGGCACAGGAAGGCACGAGAGAGAATTATCCGGCCCCAAATGTCAGTTGTGCCGAGGTTGGAATTCTGCCCCAGGGTCTGAAAATCTCCGGAGCCCTGAATGAAGTGTGGAAATTGTTGACAAGTCAGCGAGTCACTTACAGGGTCCCTAAATGACAAGTTTGTTTAAAGGGTCCAGAGTCACCAAAAAATCTCTGTCCAGCCAAGTGAGTTGAGTGACTCAAGTGCACACAGTCGAAGCTGCTTTCTCCCATCTCGGGGAGCAGCAGGTGGCTGGATAGGAATCGGGAAAATCCAGCCACAGACAATAGTTACAGTTAAATAAGTAAATACAAAAAAAAGAAAAATGAATGGGGTTGGCCTTTCCATCCAACACCCTATAAAAGGCCTCAAAAGCTTGTTTGCACTTTTTTTCCCCCCTCAGACATGTAAAGCATCCGTGGAGCTCAAGTTTGAGGTGAAACCAGGCTCAGGGTCCACCTGTCCTCTCTGATCCATGGATTTCTGTGTGACCAGGTGAGTATCCTGTGGACCTGGTACCAACAGGTTCCAGCAGCCTCCGCTGTGCAGAAGACCTGCTAATGAGCTTTCCTGGGCTCAGGTTGTCACCACCTGGAGTCACTGAGGGTGAAGGTATCTTGAGAAAAATTATTGATGTTTGATGGATGGAAAGATGGTAAGCTGTGTGTGGTTCTGTGTGGTAAATATTTCAATAAGTACAGTTATATGCAAATAAAAACACATGAAACAAACCTAAATAACTGCAAATGTGTATTATAGTAGAAAATATAGATTTACTTGCATTGCATAATACTCAAAAGTCAGAATTTATATATAATATAAATACAGAAATGTTTTGCGTGTGTATGTAGTATTAGAAGACATTCCATGAAATATTAGCAGGGATACTCAGCAACATTCCTTAGACCCATTCAATTTGATTTCTAAAGTCCTATAAATCCTCCACATAAATTTGAAATAAAGGAGCATTCAGGGAAAAAGATGATTTGAACTTCTTTGTATTAATAACAAATTAAAAATTGAATTTGCCAGTAGCCAGATTTATTTTGAGCATTTTTTTCTTTATGACATTTCAAATCATTTGGAGGAGTACTAAGCAACACTGTAGATTGAAGGGAAGGGCGCTAGTCTCCAAAAAGACTGTCCTCTCTACCTTGCCTTCTAAAAGGAATTAACTTTGTTTCTGAAACTTTTCTGAAATAACGGTCTGGTGATTCACGTTGCAGAGAATATTGTTAAGTAATTTTGTATTTTCTTGTTGGCCTCTACTAATTGTGTGTGTATGTGTGTGTGCCTTTTTCATTCTAGCTTTCCTGTGATGTTCTTGAGGGGAATGTGTGCTTGTCATGCAATTGATAGTCTCTGTATAATAAATGGTGACCAACCATCCTCGTTTATTCAGGACAGTGGGGTTTTCCAGGACACAGGATGTTTAGTGTTCAAACCAGGGCAGTCCTAGACAAACCGGGATGGTTCCTCATCTCATGAGCCAGGCCCTGGGACACATGCATGGGGACCTGGAGAACCAGAGAGATCTTGTCCCACCTTCATGGAATTTATATTGTATTTGGGAATTTGGATTTTGAAAAGTTAATGATGAGAGTGATGTGGGAGTTTGGCACAAGGGGAATCAACCTGAGGGGGCAGAGAAGCCCTCTTGAGAAGGACTGATATTTAGCTTGAGAGCTGGAGTTGGGACTGGATTTAGCTGGTCGGAGGGTTAGACTGGAGTGAGAGTGTGGGATTGTGTTCAAGAGAGCGTTTCAGGCAGACGGACCGCATGAGGACACCCCTGAAGCAGAGAGCCTGGTGTGTCCATGAACTGAGAAGAATGGTGGCTGAGCCGAGTCAACACAAGGGGAGGGGTGTGAGCCACACCAGCGAGGGGGGACAGGCAGGACCAGATCAAGGGTGACTTGGGACTCTGTTCTAAGACCAGTGGGAACACTCTGGAGAGATGCGATTAGAAGGATGATAAGATTAGTGTTTGGTCTAAGCATGTGGGTTAAAATGGACTTCATGGTTAAGAATGAAGACTTAATAGGCAAGATGAGAGGTGTTGGGAATAAGATTAGGAATAAGATGATTGTTCCCTAGGCCTGAGTGATGGCTGTGGAGTAGGAAAGAAGTAGAAAGAAAAGACCATGGAGTGTAGAACCGAGAGAACATAAAGGTACTTTCTTGCCTGCATGTATCAGATGGCACAGGGCACTGACTGTATTCGCTGCTCTCCGTGCAGACCTGCAGGCGCCCTCTCACCCAGGTCTGTGAGTTCACCCCTCTTTGCCACTCACAGGCCCACCCTCCACATCCTAAAAGAAGTCAGGCCTTACTTGTGAGAGGGTTGTCTCAAACGGGAGACACCTAGGAGAGCCCCTGTAGGCATCAGAGCAGCCCCTTCGGCATCTCCATCACCTTCCTCCCTTCCCCTCTCTCGCTTTCCACACCCAGAATGACCCCTTCTCAGTATTCCATATCCCCATGATCTTCCTCCCCCAGACTTGAGAAGGATGTGGCAGCCACTGTGGTGGACATCAACTGCACCTTCCACTCTGACCCCCGCAGTTCTCGGTCTGGACAAAGAGTGACTCTACTGGGAGCTGAGCCATGAGACTCAGCGCGTCACCCACCTGGGCTCCTTCACCCTGGACTGGGACAGCCTCTATGTCAGTGGTGAGGGGCTGTGCTACAGCCACGCTGTCTCTCCCAGTTTGAGTTCTGTGTTCCCTCCATTGCTCCAAAGTGAGCTATGATCCATCAGTCTATCCTCCTGGTCTGGGTTCAGTCTTCTCATCACTGTGTGATCACTGGGTCCAGCCACCTTCCATCTCATTGCCTTCCCCCTGAACACCCCTCCACTTATCCCCTCTGCTTTCCCCTCTGCTTTTCCCACAAAGGTCCCTACATCCTTCCTCTCCCTTAATGTTATATGTTCACCCCAACTCTTGCTCAGCTCCTCTCGCCTTCTCTCCACAGGTTACACCTATGTAGCCGTGGCCCGGACTACCAACAGTGAGTATTCCTGGCCCTGATCTCCTGTGTCCCGTCTGCATTTGGGGTTTGGGAACACTTGTTCTCCTTCACCTGCTGTCCTTGGTGAGGGAAGGACCTGGAAGGGCCCTAATTCATCCCTTCTCTCCCTCCCGGGTTCTGGTGGAGAGTCCCAGCCCAGTGTGAGAAAGCCTTAGACACAGACATGTTCTCCACCACATTCTGACCCCACATGGTTTTCACTTTAATTCTCCTAAAGCCCCGCCCTTGGTCCTCATTTTCCAGGTATCCCATCCATATGCCCATTTTTCTGCCTATCTGTCTCTCCTCCGAGTTCAGTCATTCTTGTTCACCTATCTCTCTCTCTTGGGCTCCTCTCATCCACAGGCTTGCTCATCCCTCTGCTCACATAGTCACCCGTCCCCTCACTCTCATTTATGCTTCACCTGTGAATGGTGGTCCTGAGACAGCCAGTGCTGGAGCCCGTGTGAGCCAGGGGGATCCTCCCACTCTGTCCCTCACTGTTGACAGACTCATCCACAGCTCCCGAGCCGGCCAACACGTCCCTGCATACTTGATCACCACCTGTGCCACCAGAAGCCACCACAGGTATCTGGGGGCCCCTTTTCCTTCCCAAGAGAAGCTCTTTGGCTCCACTTCCCATGAGCCAGGTGTGATCCAGGAGCTGGGAAGCCAGGGTGTGAAATTCTGTATTTAGGGCAATCATGCTGATCACAAAGATTATACCAACGATTCAGTCTAAGGCCAGCCATCAGAGAGCCCCTAGTCTTGTGAGATTAACACACTATTATAATACAATGTGGGATATTTCGGGGAGAGGCACCTGGCATAATTTGGAGGGGAAGAGCTTGCTAGAGAAAGTTTCACCAGAATGAAGTCTTTAAGTATGAGTAAGAGGGACCCTGGCAATTAGAGGATGAAGGGTTTTCCTGGCAGAGAGGATTCCATGAGCAAAGGCTCTGGCCAGAAACAACATGCCGTATGGGGAGAATTGAAATGAATTTGGGTTGCACGAAGCATAATGTTTAACTCGCAGTAGATGGATAAAATGAGACTGAAAGGTCAGCAGGAGCCAGATTGAGTAGAGCCTTGAGTGCCAGGTCAAGAAGGTTGAACTAAACACTGAAGGCCATAGGGAGCCATGGGTGGTACTAGAGCAGTGGTGGCCCTAGTGAGGTATTCATTTCAGAAAGATTCTTCTAGTAGTCCATGTAGAACATCCTTTAGACAGAGCATCCAGTGAGCCTGCTGGAGTGTTGGTCCGGGTGAAGGAAGTTAAGACCTGAGCTAGGACAGGGATGGAGAGAGGGAGTGTAGGTGAGGACCAGTGTGCAAGGTGAATGGGTGTTACTGGGAGGGAGGAGGAGCTGAGCAGATATGCTGGTTCTGACTTGGGTGACCACACGAGTGGGTGGTGGTGCCACTGGGACAGAAGACGACAGATTATAATGAGTGCAGGACTCTGGTCTGGTCTCAGGCCAGCTTTCAAAGATGGACATGGCTCTCCCTCTCATCTTGTGGCTTTGGGGCACAACCTGAAGACCCGCACAGTCAACGTCACCATCTCCACCCTCCGGTATTCATCACACATGAGCAACGACTAGGCCACGTTCAACTTCACTGAGAGGGTCCTGCAGAGCCTGGTGAGACACTGGTCCCAGCAGCTCCTCATGGGTTAAATCCCACCCAGCCCCTCCCCCAACCCCTGTCCCTCCTGCTCCTCCTCCTCCTCCTCCTTCCTCCCCAGCTGGATCATTGTTCAAGAAGAGAAGCCTGAGCCCCTTCTACTCAAGTTCCAGACTGGTCTCCCTCAGGTGAGACCCTCCCCTGAGCATTTGCCCCTAATGACCACTTTTGTGACCACCCCTCTCTGTCTCCCCACTGTCCTCTCATTTTGTCCTTCCTGTTCTGGCCCCCAACCCCAGAGTTTTCAGGACTTCTCTCTAGAATCCCCACATCCCTCTCTCCCCATGCCTGAGAAGGATGTGGCAGCCACCTGTGTGGACGCTGTCTGCACCCACCACCCTGACCCCGTGGGCCACCATGCCTCTGTGCTGGGAGCTGAGTGTCTCCACCTGTCTGCTCTTCCTCTCGGTGGCTCCAGGCTCTGCAGCGCAGAGTTTATCCATCAAGAGAGAGCACCAGCTACTTTTCCGCATCATCAGCTGGAACCTCAGCAACTCGGAGCCCTCATCCTCGGAGTACACCACCCTGTTGAGAGATACCCAAGACCAGGTTGGGTCTCCCTCTCCCGTCTCTCCTTGCCCTGAGGTCACCATCATTCCTCCATCTGACTTTCATCTGTTATGTGATTGTTTCAACCCTTCACTTTCCCTGCATGTCTGCATTCTCTCAGTGTCCAGAGGTGATGTCCTAGCTGCCTTCCCCATTTCTCACATGGGTAAACTGAAGCTCAGAAAGGGGAGTATTGTGCCTAAAGTCACACAGTGAGTTAGAGGCAGAGCAAGGATTTGAAGTCAGGTCTCCCTTGCCCCAAGGTCTGTGATCTTTCACTGGCTCCAGTGGCCCCCTGGGTCCACGGGAGACCTCCATCTCACCCACTCTCCATAACGTTTGTTCTAGGTCACCAAGCTCTGCAGAGGCAGCCAGCTTTGAGACATATTCCACTCCTGCCTGGTCACCGACTTGATGTATGTTGAGGAGATTGGAAGCATTGGCTGAGTTGGTGGCTGATGACTCTGAGCTCCCGTGACACATCACTGATCTGGAAGTCACTTACATCGTGCACATTCTCCCCCACATCCTTGCCAGCTAATCCTAACATCCCCTTGCATAGGTTTTCGGGGGATGAGAAAAGCATTAAAATTTGGGGCCACCAATCTCCAGCATCCTGCTCCTCCTCATCTTCTGGAGACTTTCAACAAATATCAGCAGTCTAACTGTGCTCTCCAATAGTGGAGCCACTAACCACATGGGGCAATTTAAATTTTTTATACACTTATTAGGATACGATTCACATTTTATGTGTGGGGAGGAGTGTATTTTTTAGATTTTTCTATATACAATATCTTCTCATCTGCAAAACAAATAGTTTTACCTATTCCCTTCCAATCTGGGTTTCTTTTAGTCCTTTTTCTTGCCTAATTGCCCTCATTAGAACCTCTAGTACCTGTGATTAACATACGAGATATGGGAAGACATCATTGTCTTGTCCCTGGTTTTAGGGGGAAATTTTCAGTCTTTCACCATTGAATATGGTGTTGGCCGTGGGTTTTTCATCGATGCTGTTTATAGGTTGAGAAAGATTTTTTCTATTCCTAATTTGTTGAGTGTTTTCTTTTTTAGACATGAAGGGTGTTGTATTTTGTGAAATTCTTTTCTGTATATGTGGTCGAGATTGCGTGGTATTGGCCCTTATTCTATTAATATGTTGTATTACATAGTGAAGTTTTCAGATCTTAAGCCAACCCTTCAACTAGAGGTGAGAGATTAAGATGTTCTCAAGTCTTTCCTGGGCGTGCCACAGCCATGAGCCCTTGTGGCCTTCTAGATGCCCGCAAATACACTGGAGCTTTTCAAAGCCCCCTGTGGAGATCTCATTCCCCCAATTTTTTTTCTAAGTTTTTGGCTCACCTCTTGCCTGCCTCAGCTGGTATCACTCTCTCAGGCAATTACAATAGAAAACAATTAGCCCTGAATATTTTTAGCAAGTGCCCTGGGGGCAGACTTTCCTCCCTGGGCAAGCTCTGACTCAAGTAACATCAAGCCCTGAACATGGGGCTTTTTCGGGAAGCTGCCAGGAAGGTCAGCTAGTGACAGTTCGATGGGGATGGGTCTTTTCAGAGCTCCAAACCCATTATGGCTGCTGGGCTGCTGGTTGTCTCAACTACCATGGTTCTGAGACTGATGGTTTTCAAAGTTATAGAGGATATTGTGAGAGCAGGATGGGAAGAGTGCACGTTAATGCCACAAATTTTCCTCCCCTTATCAAGATTCCACCATGTTTCTTCACTAAACCCTCCTCAGATTCGTACAAGCCGTTGATTAATTTCTAGACTTCTGAAAAGTTTATTTTGACCATTTTTACCAGTGTTCTCATTGTTTTTATGCATTTCTGCATTTGCAGAAGTCCTTTCTCAAATGTTTCAAAAATGTTCTCCCTGTGGTTATTTATTTATAAATTAATTACTTAAAATTAAATTACATGAGAAATTCAGTTCCTCATTCACACACACTAGCCACATTTTAAGTGCTTGATAACAACATGGGGCTAATAATGAGTGTATTTGGTAGTGCAGACAAATGTTTACATTATTGTAGAAAGTTATCTTGGACAGGTCCCAGAAACAGGGAATCTAGAATCAGGGTAGAATTCTAGACACCCTTGTTCATCCATTGTGCCCTTCCACGTCTATCCCTCACAATATCCACACTGGAGTCGACTCCCTGTGTATCTTGCCGCCTTGGCACAGAAACTGGACAGAGTTGCCATCTAGGAGGAATTCCTGCAGCTGACCAAGAATGGACCCAGATGCAGAACTTGACCCTGGACAGGAAGAGTGTCCTTGGGGATGGTAAGGCTCCCTGGTCATTGGGAAAGGAAGTGAGGCCTTTCTGGGGACTCTGGATGCCTGGGGCTGAGAGAGTATTGAACTGTCTCAGGCTGGCAGGAGGTGGCATAGTCCCCCAGTCTTTACCCACCATTGAGAGAGAGAAAAGGACACCAGTGTAATATAAGAGGCCGTCACCTTCTCCTAGACAGCTCTGTGACCTCAAGCTAGTCACCTCCCCTCTCTGGACTTTTGTTTCCTTATCTCTTCACTGAAAGCCACTGGGCCAGATGGTCAGTGAGGGCCTCCAGCTGTGTGTGAAACAGACTTACAGGATTGGGGGTCATGTGGTTTCTGATCCACAGGCTATAGTTTACCAAGTCCCGCTCTAGATGAGCAGCAATGCACTAGAACTTTCTGCAGTGGTGGAATGTTCTATATCTGTGGTCTCCAGTGCATAGATACATGTGGATTTTGAGTACTCGAAGGATGTTATTGTGACTGGTCTTTATTGTTACTGATTTTTAATGTTACTGAGGTACTAGATTTTTTTATTTTATTTAACTAAAATTAATGTTAATTCAAAAAGAGACTTGTTGGTGCTCCATATCAGACAGCACACGTCTAAGAGTTTGTCTGGATAGAGGTACAAGTAGGGGGACCTGCACCCCTCCCCCCATGCCCACTGGGTGCTGTGTGTCTTACCCTCCTGGAGTTTATGTTGTAGCTGGCAATAACAAGAATAGAGAATAGAAACTTATCATTTATTTGATGTGAAGAAACTCATACTTGGAGGCGGTAATCAGAGAAGACTTCCTGCAGGATATTACATTGTAGGTTAATCCTAGAAAATGAATATTAAGCAAGTAGATAAAGGAGAAGGGGATGATGTGTTTCCAGGCTTGGAAGAACACTTTTGAGTGGGATTTTACAAATTTAGAGAGATCCCATAGGCTTGCCAACTGTGATGACCCATTCTCCCCCCGACCCTCATAAGAAAGTCCAGCCCAAATTCAGTCCTCTCTGCCCAGAGGTATGAATTTGGTTTAATTTATTACACTTTTGTTCTGTGATAATGGTCTTGGATTTTGTAGCAAAGTGTGCTCACTTTTTAGAGATGGAAACTAAAATTGTGTGAAACATCATGATGTCTACTTGACTTTAATATTTCATTGAAAACGTGGGATGAATCAAGGGTGGCAAGTGTTAATTTATACATTGATGAAATATTGTTTTAATTGGATGTTATATACATTGTTAAATCTAGATGATGGATGTTTATGAGACTTTTCTCTTTATTTTTCTGTGTCTAAAAAGTTTTATTAAAAAGAGTGAAACACACTCACATGCATTCTCCATTTCATTCACTTCCAGAATATTCTCCCAATAGAGATGACACATTGACTGAGAAGCCTGGTAAACCTGCAGGAAGCCCCAGTCCATGGTAGGGGACGAGTATGTTGATGCTGTGTCTCATCGAAGAGAACCGTGCGCACAGTGTCTTGGATGATGAAGAATTTTGGCAAACCCTTGTCAAGGAGGGTTGAGGCACAGTGGGTTCACCAGGAGCCCTTGGGCGATGACAGGACGTGACTCACCCAACAACTTGTCTCCCCAGACCTCCCCTTCTGGGCCCTTATCCTCATCTGCTTGGCGGCACTCCTGGTGCTCATCAGAGGCCTGATCTGCTGTCTCCTAGTAAGCCATGACGTGTTGCTTGTCTTCTTCTTCTTGCGTTGTAAGAGCTCTTTATATATTATAAATACACATCCTTTGCTAGGGATATGATTTGCAGATGTTTTGTCCCAGTCTGTGCATGGCTTGCCTTCTCCTTCACCACATGAGTCATTGGGGAAATGTAAGTGACAGTCATCATGAGATTCCACCACACTTGAGAATGGCTAAAATTAAAAAAACTGACTATAGCAAGTGTTGTTGAAGATGTCAAGTCACTGAAACTCTCATCGAGTGCTGGTGAAAAATAGCTTGGCTGCATCTTTAATAATTACATACGTCTACCCAGCCATTCCTCTCCTAGGAATCCATCTAATGGAAATAAACACATATGTCTATACACAGACTTGTACACACATGTCGATAACAACCTATTTATAGTAGACAAAAACGGAAAACAACACAAATGTCCATCTACTGGTGAACGGATACACAAAGTGTGGTATATTCCCACAGTGGAATACTATTCATTCATAAAAAGGAATGAATTTTTTTTCTTTTTTAATTATTTTATTGAAATTATAATGGGTTTTACATTGTGTAATTTTGGGTGTTCATTATTGTATGTGAATTTCTGTATAGACTGCATCGTGCTTACCACCAGTAGTCTGACTTTTATCCATACCATGCACATGTACCCCTTTAACCCTTTCACTCAACCCCCAGCCCCCTTCCCCTCTGGTAAGCACTAATTTGTTCTCTTTATCCCTGTGTATGTTTATCTTGTACATATGAGTGAAACCATGCATATATCTTTGACTGGCTTATTTCATTTAACATCATACCCTCAAGGTCTATCCAAGTTGTTGCAAACAGGATGATCTTGTCTTTTTTTTCTGGCTGAGTAGTATTCCATTGTATATAATACATACCACATCTTCTTTATCCATTCATCTGTAGCAGGGCACGTGGGGTGCTTCCATGTCTTGGCTATTGTGAATAATGTCGCTGTGAACACAGGGGTGATTAAATCTCTTTGAATTGTTGATTTCAATTTCTTTGAATAAATACCCAGTAGTGGGATAGTTGGAAGGTATGGTATTTCTATTTTTAACTTTTTGAGAAATATCCATACTGTTTTCCTTGGTGGCTGCACCAGTTTGCATTCCGACCAGCAGTGTGTGAGGGTGCTCTTTTCTCCTTATCCTCTCCAACATTTGTTATTTTTTGTCTTGGGAGTTATAGCCATTCTGACAGGTGTAAGATGATCTCTCATTGTAGTTTTGATTTGAATATCTCTAATAATTAGTGATGTTATACATCTTTTCATGTGCCTGTTGGGCTTCTGTATATCTTCTTTGGAAAAATATCTGTTCATATCCTCTGTCCATTTTTAGATTGGATTATCATTTTTATTGTTGTTGGGTGTGTGAGTTGTTTATACATTTTGGAGATTAACCCCTTTTCAGATATGATTTGCAAGTATTTTCTGTTAGTTCCTGGGTTGTCTTTTTGTTTTTTTTTTTTTTTGAGGAAGATCAGCCCTGAGCTAACATCCGTGCTAATCCTCCTCTTTTTTTCTGAGGAAGACCGGCTCTGAGCTAATATCTATTGCTAATCCTCCTCCTTTTTTTTCCCCCAAAGTCCCAGTTGATAGTTGTATGTCATACTTGCACATCTTTCTAGTTGCTGTATGTGGGACGTGGCCTCAGCTTGGCCGGACAAGCGGTGCATCTGTGCGCGTCTGGGATCCGAACCTGGGCCACCAGTAGTGGTGCTCGCGCAATTAACCACTAAGCCACAGGGCTGGCCGTGTCTTTTCGTTTTGTTCATCGTTTCCTTTGCCTTGCAGAAGCCATTTAGTCTCATGTAGTCCCATTTGTATATTTTTTCTTTTCTTTCTCTTGCCTGAGTAGACATGGTATTGGGAAGGGTGCAGCTAAGACCGATGACAAAGACTGTACTGCGTATATTTTCTTCTAGGAGTTTTATGGTTTCAAGTGTTAGATTCAAGTCTTTTATCCATTTCAAGTTAATTTTTGTGTATGGTGGAAGATAATGATCTACTTTCATTCATTTGCATGTGGCTGTCCAGTTTTCCCACCAGCATTTATTGAAGAGGCTTTCTTTTCTCCATTGTATGATCTTGGCTCCTTTGTCAGAGATTAACTGACCACAGATGTGTGTTTTTTTTTTCTGGGATTTCAGTTCTGCTTCATTGATCTATGAGTCTGTTTTTGTGCCAGTACCATGCCATTTTGATTACTTTAGCTATGTAATATATTTTCAAGTTAGGATTGTGATGCCTCCAGCTTTGTTCTTTCGTCTCAGGATTTCTTTGGCTATTTTAGATCTTTTGTTATTCCATATATATTTTAGGAGTCTATGTTCTGTTTCTATGAAGAATGTCATTGGGATTCTGATTGGGATTGATTTGAATCTGTAGATTACTTTAGGTAATATGGACATTTTAACTGTGTTTATTCTTCCAATCCATGTGCATGGAATATCTTCCCATTACTTCAGGTCATCATTGATTTCTTTCAATAAAGTCTTATAGTTTTCATTGTATAGTTCCTTAACCTCTTTGTTTAAATTTATCCCTAGACACTTTTTTCTTTTTGTTGTAATTGTAAATGAGATTGTATTCTTGAGTTCTCTTTCTGTTAGTTCATTATTAGTGTATAGAAATGCAACTGATTTTTGTAAGATGATTTTGTACGTTGTAACTTTGCTGTAGTTGTTGATTATTTCTAATAGCTTTCTGTTGGATTGTTTAGGGTTTTCTATATTTACAATCACGTCATCTGCAAACAGCAAGAGTTTCATTTCTTCCTTTCCAATTTGGATTCCTTTTATTTCTTATTCCAGCCTAATTTCTCTGGCCAAAACCTCCAGTACTATGTTGAATGGGAGTGGCGAGAGTGGGCACATTTGTCTTCTTCCTGTTCTCAGAGGAATGGCTTTAAGTTTTTCGCCATTAAGTATGATGTTGGCTGTGGGTTTGTGATATATGGCCTTTATTGTGTTGGGGTACTTTCCTTCTATACCTTTTTTATTGAGAGTTTTTATCATAAACGGATGTTGGGTTTTGTCAAATCCTTTCTCTGCGTCTGTGGAGAGAATCATGTGATTTTTATTCCTGATTTTATTAATGTGGTCCATCACATTGATTGATTTGCGGATGTTGAAGCATCCCTGCATCCCTGGTATAAATTCCATTTGATCATGGTATATGATCCTTTTCATATATTGGTGTGTTCCATTTGGTGATATTTAGTTGAGGATTTTTGCATCTGTGTTCATCAGCGATATTGGCCTGTAATATACTTTCCTTTTGCTGTCCTAGGCTGCTTTTGCTGTCACGGTGATGTTGGCCTCATAGAATGAAGTAGGAAGTGTTCCATCTTCTTCAACACTTTGGAATAATTTGAGAAGCATAGGTATTAAATCTTGTTTGGATATTTGGTAGAATTCTCCAGAGAAGACATCTGGTCCTGGACTTTTGTTTTTTGGGAAGGATTTTGATGACCATTTCGATCTCTTTACTTGTGATTGGTCTGTTCACTTTCTCTATTTCTTCTTGAATCAGTTTTGGGAGGTTGAATGAATCTAATAATTTATCTATTTCTTTTAGGTTATGCAATTTGGTGGCATGTAAGTTGTTCAGTGTATTCTCTTATTGTCCTTTGGATTTCTGTGGTATCTGTTGTAATTTCTTCTCTTTCATTTCTAATTTTATGTCTTTGAGCCTTCTCTCTTTTTTTCTTAGTGAGTCTGGCTAAGGGTCTGTCAGTTTTGTTTCAATCTTCACAAAGAACCAGCTCTTTGTTTCACTGATCCTTTCTACTGTTTTGTTGGTCTCTATTTCATTTATTTCTGCTTTAATTTTTATTATTTCCCTCATTGTGCTGACTTTGGCCTTCATTTGTTCTTCATTTTCTGGTTCCATTAGGTGTATTTAAGGTTACTTATTTGGTATTTTTCTTGTTTGTTGAGATGCGCTTCTATTGCTATGAATTTCCTTCCTAGAACTGCTTTTGCTGCATCGCATAAGAGTTGTTTTGTTGTCTTTTCATTTTCATTTTTCTTCAGGTATTTTTTGATTTCTCCTTTGATTTGTTCATTGATCCAATGGTTCTTCAGTCTTGTGTTCTTTAGTCTCCACATATTTGTAACTTCCCCATCTTTTGTCTTGTAGTTGATTTCTAGTGTCATAACATTGTTTTCAGAAAAGAAGCTTGATATGATTTCAATCTTAAATTTATTCAGGCTTGCCTTGTTTCACAACATATGGTATATCTTTGAGAAGGTTCCATGTGCACTTAAGAAGAATGTGTATTCCGCTTTTTGGGGAGGGTATGCTCTCTATATATCGATTAAGTTCATCTGATCATATGTTTCAATTTATTCCACTATTTACTTGTTGCCTTTCTCTGCATGATCTATCCATGGACGTAAGTGGGGTGTTCAACTCCCCTGCTATTATTTTGTTGCTGTTAATTTCTCCCTTTAGGTCTATTGATAGTTGCTTTATATTGTTTTGTGCTGCTGTGTTAGGTGCATATATCTTTATAAGTGTTATGTCCTCTTGGTGGAAAGTCCCCTTTATCATTATATACTGCCCCTCTTTGTCTCTCATAGTCTTTTTTATCTTGAAGTCTGCTTTGTCTGATATAAGTATGGAAACACCTACTTTCTTTTCTTTGCCATTTGCTTGCAGTATTGTCTCCCATCCATTCATTCTGAGCCTGTTTGTTTTTAGTGCTGAGATGCGTTTCCTGGAGGCAGCATATTGTTGCGTTTGTTTTCTAATCCACCCCACCACTCTGTGTCTGTTGATTTGGAGAATTCAATCGATTTACATTTAGAGGGATTATAGATACATGAGGGCTTAATCCCACCTAATCTATATTTCCATTTTTTCTCTTCCTTTGTGTTTCTGACTACCATTTCATTTTGGGGGTTTTCTGTGGAGGTTTTCTCTTTTTTTATGATCTATGGCTCTGCTCTGATTTTTTGTTTGCTTGTTACTGTGAGGTTTGTATGAAGATCTCATAGATGACATAGTCCATCTTCTGAGAGCCTCTTATCTCCATGAGCCTAACCAGGTTCCGTCCCTTTCCTCTTCTCCTTCTGAGTTATTGTTGTCACAAGTTATTCAATTTTGTGTTGTGCATTTGTGACTAAGCTGAAGTGTTTGTAGTTACTTTTGATGCTTTCCTTCCCTTCCTCTTTTAAGTTATAATTAAGTATTTGCTACCCTGTGGTGAAACAGAGCTGTAGCTTTCTGATTTTGTCTTTCTATTTATCTCTTTGCTCAAAGCTTTGTAGATATTTGCCTTCTTTTTGTTTCGGGTATGAGGGTGTTCTTGATCATTGCTTGTATGGGAGATCTAGTGGCGCTGAACTCCCTCAGCCTTTGTTTATCTGGGAAAACTTTTATTTCTCCATTGTATCATAAGGATCATTTCTCTGGATAGAGTATTCTTGGCTGAAAGTTTTTGTCTTTCAGTATTTTTAATATATCATTCCATTGTTTCCTTGCCTGTAAATGTTCTGCCAAGAAATATGCTGAAAGCCTGATAGGTGTTCCTTTGTAGGTTATTTTCTTTTGTCTTGCTTCCCTTTATATTTTTTCTTTGTCATTGGCTTTTGCCAATTTTACTATTATGTGCTTTTGAGAAGGTCTTTTAGCATTGATGTAATAAGGCGTTCTGTTGGCTTCATGTATTTGTAAGTCCGGTTCTTCCCCAGGTTTAGGAAGTTCTCAGCTATTATTTCTTTGAACAAGTTCTCTGATGCTTTCTCCCTTTTCTCTCTCTGGGATACATATAATTCTTAGGTTGTTTTTATAATTGACTCATATATTTCTCCAAGAATTCCTTCGTTTTTTAAAAATCTGAGTCCTCTCTCCTCATCCACTGGAAGCATTTCTATATTTCTATCCTCTAAATCACTAATTCTTTCATCCATAATATCAGCTATGTTTTTTAAGGATTCTAGATTCATTTTTATCTCATTAATTATGTTCTTCACATCCATAATTTCTGCTTGTCCTTTTTTTTAAATAGTTTCAGTCTCCTTGATGAAGTATTCCTTTTCTTCATTAATTTTATTCCTGAGTTCATCGAACGGTCTGAACATTCTTGTAACATGGTGAGTTTCTTTAATGACAGTTATTTTGAATTCTCTGTCATTTAGATTGTAAATTTCTGTGACTTCAAGGTTCGTTTCTGGAGATTTGTCATTTCCTTCTGCTCTGAATTGTTACTGTAGTTTATTATTGTATTTGATGAACTAATCTTTTGCTTGCGTACTTGTGGTAGTATCAGGTCACAGATGCCGCTTGCTACTGCTGTGGGGGAAGCATGAGCTGTGTTTCTGATCTCACTCCATATGCTGGAAGTTGCGTGGGTACAATGGCTGTTCCCATCCACTGGGAAAGCATTCACACTGGGCTCAGAGCTGCCACCAAACGGAGGCACGTACCCAGTTGTGAGACGGCAGCACTACTATGGGTATTTGTGCCATCTGGGAAAGCATTTGCATGTGCGCATATATCTGCTGCTGCCTTTTCTTATTCTCATGCCAGCCTCTGTGCTTCGTGGGTGGGACTTCTTCACAGGTTCTGAGCATTGGCCAATCATTGGGACTGCAGTGGCATGGTGGGCTTTCCAATCATCCAGGAAAGCATTCATTTGAGGGTCCAGGGCTCCCGCCAAACCCTCCCAGAGTTGCACCAAGGCGCATTCCTACTTTTGGGGATGCAGCAGAACTATTGGCTCTCACGCCAACCTGGGAAGCACTCGGGTGTGTGCACAATGCTGCCAGGGAAGCGTTGGGGATAAGAATGAATTCATAGTAAATGCGATGACAAGCATAAATCTCAAAATAATTATGCTGAGGGAACGAATCCAGTAAAAAATGAGCACATAGTATATGATCTCATTTATAAAAATCCTTGGAAAATACAGGAAAATCTATAGGGACATATACCAGATCACTGGTTGCCTGGGAATGAGAATGTGTTTGCAAACGGCAGGGAAGGAGGTATTAAAATGAATATGAGGAAATTTGGGGAGGATGGGCGTTCCTTTTCTTGATTGAGGTGATGGTTCCATAAGTTATAAACAAAATGTATCAAATTGTTCACTTTAAATGTTTACAGTTTACTCAATTAAGCTAGAACATGTAGGGGAAAGAGAGGGATAGAGAGCCAAAAGAGGGAAAAGGAAAGGAAAAGAAGGACTGAGGGTGAAAATTAAGTGGACAAAAGGAAGAGGGCAACACAGGATGCATCGGGTCTCTGTGGCTTTGGCAGCTCTTTCCCCTGCAGTCTCCCATACTGGGCAGCTGACTGGACCATTCTAATGTGCTCTCCTCACCTCACAAGTCACTGTCTGCCGGCGGAAGAAGGAGGGCGACTATGAGCACCCGAGACGATGCCTGGGCTATTACCTGCCTCATGGCGACCTATGGAAGCTGCGATGACTAGATATGACTAGATCTGAGGTCCCCTTTTCCCAGCTGTGGTCCAGAGGAGCTTGGCTGGAACACAACACAACCATATTAGACGGACACAGGCTCCAAGCCTTTCTAGACTTGGCCTCTGACTGGCTCACAGGGGTCTAAGCTGAAAGGTTTCACCTTCCTTAAGTCCTGAAAGTGACTTCAAATTCTGTCCTGTGGTGTCACACCAGTTCATCCCTCAGGGACAACAGAATTGGTGAAACCAGCACAGACGTTGCCATCATGTAAAATCAAATCCCCACTTCAATGCAAGGTTTCCCTTCTTAGGAAAATTTGGAACATCCCTCCCCTTCACTCTGTGCAGCTGTCACACCCCTCTCGGTTCCTCCATATTCCTCCCACACAGAAGCCCTGGCAATCTCAGGTTCCCCTTTTCTGCTTCATTCTCTGAAGCTCTGATTCACCAGGACTTCCAGATCAATCTCCCTCAATGGCTCCTCTCCCCACTCATGGGTCCTCCATGACCAGAAACAAGCCAAGATGGGAGGAGTGGGTGAGACATGACTCTGCAGTCACCTTGGGCCTTTTGAGCTGAAATGACTAGGTGTCTGGGAATCCTGAATCCCAGAGAAACACCAAGGCTCTGGGAAAAGAGTATCTGCTCTGGATGTAAAAGTGAATAATACTCAGCGGGAGAAATCTGAGGGAAAAGAAGGAGTCTTTTTTCATCTTTCTCTGAACAGAGTCCAACTAGCCTCACAGCAGAGGCTCCCCAAAAAGCAGCCCAGAGCATCCCAGGCATGAGGCAGGCTGTGCTGTTCTGCAGTGGGTCTGTTGGAACAGATTACATTATCTGTACACACTGTGTAGATGACCACAGCTGAAGATACCCAAGGGCTGAGAATTAAAGTCACAGTCATGGCATTCTCTCAGACTTTTTGTGTGTGAGCTTCACATTCTCAATATTAAGCAGTGCTTCTCTGAGAATGCACACTCTGAATATTATAATGATTAATAATATTAGGATATTATTATACATTGCATACATTATACACTGTACATTATAATTATAAATTAATGTGTAATTATTATACATTAATATATTCTTATTATATATTACATTATTAAAATATCATTCTAATGGTTAATAATCATTATCACTATTGACTATTTAATTTCTCCTAAGCAACATGACTGGCAAGCTCTGCGTGTATTATCTCAGTTACAGTCACAATATTTAGGGTTTTATTCCCATTTTAAGCTAAAGATGTGGAGGCTCAGAAATATTAAATAACTTGACAAAGAAGGAAAAAAATTACTACAAACCTAAATTAAACACCTATTCAAACTATGTGTCAAAGAAAGAAAGACATTTTCTGACTTACAAACAGACTCAAAGTTGACCTCCCACTGGCCTGCAGTGAAAGAACCAGTAAAGAATGTACATCAGGAAGAAGAAATGTGAACCCAAGAAACATAACAGGAGTCATGAGTAAAGGAAAAAAAGGTCTGTCTAATTTAGTATTAGTTTTAAAACAAGACATTAAAAACACATTCGAACCAAAATTCCAGATGATTACCACATGGAAGATTAGAGGAGAGAAAATTTAGGTAAAAAATAACTCATTTTTTAGAGAAGATATTAATATTAAGATACTCTATTATTTTTTAACACATTGCTCTCAGAAACTGATAAATCTGTGGGACAAAAGTAAGTAATGATAAAGAGGATTTGAAGACTGCCACATACTCGATCAGACAAATAGACAAATCCCAACACACTGGCTTATTGTGAGATTTGTGATGCTGAAAACAGTCGTTCTCCTGACAGCATGATACTGCAATGGCATATCAATTTTCATGAATCAAATTTCCAACGCATATGAATCTAAAAAAATGGATAATCCAGTATTTCATTGTATGCAACTAGTGATTCAACATGCAACAAATACCAGAAAAATAAAGACCCAGAAGTAGGTGTCTTTTTTGAGAAGACAGATATAACAGCTCTTTAGTGAAATGTTATGTTGGAATCTATTGGAATATTACACAAAAAGGACAATCCATTTGGACTAGGTATGTTTTCTCTGTGACTGTGAGGGCAAAACTCTAAAGAATCCCCTGACTGTGATAACTCTCTGTTGTTCTTAAAATACAAATACATAACACTCAGGAAAGGAAAGGAAGGAAAGATCTCCTTTCTCTCCTCACCTGAAACTCAATCTCCCACCTCAAAAAGATCACTGTCTGTATCTTCTCTGTCATGCAAAGGAATCAATGAAAAGAAAAGTATTGGTATATATTAAAGTTTCAAGAGCTCAAAGCAAGAAAACCTAATGACCCCTGCAGAGGCATTGATGTAGTGTGAGCTCCATGTCATCTGCACCGTCTTGTCTTTTACCATCGTGTTTGTCGGGACATCCTTCTTGGTTCCTCACTTTCCCTGCCTCGCTAACGAGTCTGTCTGCATCAGTGCTACCGCCAGTCTCTCTCTTGCCGTCTTCACTTTCTCTTCCTGTTTTCTGATATCTTCCTGAGTCACCAGAAGTTGTTTGCAAAGGAGCTGTGGGATGTACAGCCCAGCTCCTGGGATCGTCTCTGCTGAATCTGAAGACAAGGTAGGGGTGGGCATGGGACTGGAGTTTGGACCACCTCTGAGCACACCTGGCAGGGATGCACCTGTGGAACTAGGTGCAAGATTCAGCAGGGCTTTGGCAAGGTCCAAAGGACTTAACAGTTCTCCTGCACTCTGCAGGCCTGGAGACCTTGCAGTCTCTTATGCCAGCAGAGTTGTTGGGACTGCTCCAAGCTTTCCTCCCATGAATGGCATCTGACCTCATTGCCAGGATGGGATGTGATTCTAGTAACTGGCCTCTTGAATATGTAACTGGACATCCTCAAAGGGATGGAGATGCTCAAACCAGGTTTTGGGTTGGATTGGTGTCCACAATCATATCGCTTCTTCTGTGATGAATTGACCATCATACTTCTTTTCCTCTTACCCTATAAAAATAAATTGGGAATGTGGATCAGAGTGATAAATGAAGCCTGCCTTCCCAGGACAATGATGTCAGATGCCTTGTACTTCTACTCTCCCTCTCTCCCTGTGGGAATTAATCTGACCTGTGTCCTGGGACATCATCAAAGAGATTTGGGTCAAGAACAGAAAGCTCGAGGTCAAAACTCAGGACTATGGCAGGTCTTTTCTTCTTCCCCATGTTGTTAGACACTTATGAGTATGACTTTATTCTCTTTTTGTCCTTGTCACTCTCAACAACAAAATCCCTTGTGCTCCCTGTCAGGACCCACGTTCCCCAGTCTTTTTCTAAATCCCAAATCATAGTATTCTTCTGTACTATATGACTATTCATTTGATTAACCCATTGACCAGTTGGTGTTCATAGCTCCATTAGAGCTTAAATCAGTAGTGAAATTATCATCCACCCCACTCCTAGTGACTCTTATTTCACAACTGTGAACATTAAATCTCAGTACAGAGAATGTATGTCTGAAAAAACTCAACTTACAAATGGAGAATGTGCTGTAAGTGGAAAGTACACACTGGATTTATGAAACCCAGGAAAAAAATGTAAACTCTCTCATTATTAAGTTTTGTATAGACTGCACCCACATTGATGATATCTCGGTTATAGTGGGTTAAAATATACTATTAAAATTAGTTTCACTTGTTTGTTTTCATTTTTTAAAATGTGGCTACTAAGAAAAAAATTAAATTCTATAATATAGAGTGCTTAATGTTACTATTGGACAGTGCCGATGAAGCCATCAGTGAAAATAAATACCAGAGAAAGTGATTAGGGAAATTTTTTTTCCCTAGAAAAGGAGTCTACACTGGCCCACACTGCAAGATGCTGGAAAAACTGTCATACACACACACACACACACACACACACACACTGACAGAATGAAACAAACCTATTCCTAGAGTCACCACTTCTCCCATGGCATGAGGTTGCACTCCTACTTATTCCTAAGTGGACTAATATCAAGAAAGAATGCAGAAGTCACAGTAATTTACCAGTCAGGAAGATCTAAAACCAGAGACTAAAGCTCAAGATATGTGGTGAATTTCCTGTCCTGGCTTCTGTTATTAATTCAATATGTTAGGGAGACTTTTCCAAGGAGGGTTGTTTTAAAACTCACTTTTTCTTTACTATGTAAAAATAGACAGGCTATGTAAAGTATAATTACTCTAGCCAATCAATGAAAAGGAGATGATAGAACACGAATACCCTTATTATAAGTCACTACTGGATTAGAGAGTCAGGGAAAAGCTGACATTGGGTTAATTTGGCCTTAATCAGGCTGATTCTGATTTCATGACCGTCATATTGATTGTATTATGCTAGAACCTAGGAAACTTCCCAGCCTCCCTACTATTTAACCACCAAGGCCCACCAACCAGACCAGTCCTTGCTGACACATCCTCTGCCTCCATCCCTTCTGACAACAACTGGAGGATTTTACCTAAATCCCACTCTGTCCCTGTGCTCTTCTACCTGCCCCAGGTCCAGGGAATCATTTTCTCCAAGGCTCAGGCTCTGTGTATGCCCAGCTCTGAGGATGGCACTTCTCCCTCCAGTGATGACAAGGATCAGAGCGCAGACCCTGTGAGCTGCAGCAATTGGACAAAGACTGGGGTATGCTGACAGAAAAGAACCTTTGGTGGGTACGGTTAGCAGGGTCCAAGAAGCCCCAGTGATTCCTCCAGGGAATGTGATGCAGGACAGAGCAGGAATGTCTGCGTGTGGTTCGGCTTGGGAATGCTTGTAGGGTGACAAAGGTGACGTTGGTAATGCATTCACCAATGTTGTTAACTCATTTATTCATCGTATGTCATGGAGTGCATTCTACATACATCCAGGCAACAGTCTCAACCTCTGGGGCTCACAGGCAGTGTCAGAAGAATTTCTAATATATAGGCACAGCACTGGCAATACACTAGGTGTTCCAAGAATTTTTCAAACATTAACTCCTTTAATAGTCTCCATAATCCTACAAAGTAGGTATGCTGATCATTATGCCAACTGAGTGATGAAGAAACTGAGGCACCAATCAGGTAAATAACTCAGTCAATACAAATATATAGTAAGGGATTGAGCTGGAATTTAGACATGAGGAGGTAACTCCATCCTCTGTGCTCTTAACCACGACATCTACTCTCTAAAGACTACACATCATGAAAAAATTTGATAAGTTATTCATTTTCTTGGTGTATTAATTAGCCACACTATTTTATCTGTGTCTGAAAAATAGAATACCTGCGTAGAAACTGCTGCACATACACACTCAAATTACATCTACCAATGTCCTCAGTTCCTGACAATTAATACAGAGAACATTTCAGAATGTTTCTTGCCCAGGTTGGGAGGACTCTGAGGAAATCTCAGTGTTACTGTAAGAAACTGAGAACAAGCTGGGAGTGGGTCTCAGGGGAAAGGTGTCCTCAGGAGTCATGATTGAATGACAACATTGATGGGAGTGTCTCAGCAGTGACTGAATTCAGGATCTGATGGTGTTTTAACCTGGTGCTTATCTTCTGGCTGTGGGTTTATGGTGATGCAGCACAGGGAGAGGGGATGGTTCACTGTGTTCTTGGGGAAACCAGACCCATGAAAGAGAGGGAATGACGGTTTCCTTAAACAATCGACTCGTGGTGGGAAAAATTTGGCCTGGAAGACACAGTTGTGTCCCTGGTATAACCAGAAGGAGTTGCCTCTGCTTCAGCCAAAGTAGGTAGCCCTTCCTCATGCACTCATTTGATCTCAATGGGAGGAAGGAGGAGGAAATCATGTAATGCTCTTCTGGATGTGAGATCTGTGATGGTAGAGACTGTGCTAAGAGGTTCTGAAAGGCTGCCTTGAGGCATTTCAGACCTTTGCTGTGACCAGAATGACAAGTGTAAGCACCCCTGCGTATGTCTGGGAACAGTTAGTGTGTCAAGAAGAAGGCTCCCTGGTGCAGAGACTCACACGAAGAAGCGAGTTTGACTAGGGAAGGTCAGAAATGTGGCCAGTGTGGCTGGAGGGAGCCTGAGAAGAGAGAGTGAGGGGAGAGAGGAGGGTGATCAGGCTGGATCCTGGGACATGGTAGACTGTTACTTTCTGTTCCTCTGTGACAACATTACTCCAAAACCTACCACCTATACAGTACAAATATATAACATCTCATAATTTCTGTGAGCCAAGCATATGGCATGGCTTAGCTGGGTGTCTCTGCCTCAAAGTCTCTGTGAAGTAGGGTTGTGGTCTCAACAGGGCTCAAATCGGGGGGGATTCCCACCCAAGATCACTCACATGGGTTTTGTCAGGATCCATTTGGACTGAAAGTCTGAGCTCCTGTCTGTCTGTTGGCTGGACACTCCCTCAGTTCTCTCCTATGGAGCCTCTACATAGTGCAACTGACAACATCAGCACTTGCTTTCCCAGTTCTGGTGATTTGATAGAGAGCGAGAGTGAGAGAGATAGAGCGAGAGCGAGAGAGAGAGAGAGATGGAAACAGTAGGAGGGAGGTAAGTAGGGAGCCCAAGTAAGCCAGTAAGCAGGAAGTGACAGAGGTTTTGTAATTAAAACTTGGAAGTGACACCCCATCACCTTGGCTGTGTTCTGTTCTTCAGAAGCCAGATACTGACCACTTAGTGATGACAAAAGGATGTGCACTTCAGGAAGCAGGGAGCATTGAGACCATTGTGGAGGCTGCCCACCACATATCCCAACGTGAGGCACTTGGGACTGATTCTGAGTAAAACAGGGGACCGTGGAAGGGTTAATGCCAGTGGATCACTATGTCTGAATTTCCTCTAATTTCAACTCCTTCAGGATGCAGACCTGAAAATGAGGCCCAGAGGGGCAGTAACTTTCCCAAGATCACACATCTGGAACCCAGAGAAGTTCTGACTGGTATTCTAGGTGATGTCCTACTCCTTCTTTTACTTCCTCCATCTCTAAGTGTGTACATTAGACACATGTGACACCAGCCCACAGATGTTGTAAGTATTATCATATTGACCCTGACAAGGTACCTAGGAAGCTGTTTTTAGCCCAATCCTCATTGAGCAGCTTGGGAGACTGGGGAGATCTTGAGAGGCACAGCAGCTTTTCCAGGACACAGAACTGGTAGAAGAAAAGAGGTCTGACTTCAGCTCTGTCTCTTCAAAGCTGGGCCCCTGGATCCACTTCCAAGGAGCTGTGGGTAGAGTGGTGATGGGTATTTGTGTACAGTGATGGAGATGACACGAGCAAGGAGGTGGAGCAGCCAACAGCCTAGAGGGGGCTTTGGGTGGGTCTGATTGAATGAAAGGGTCAAGTATTGGAACCTTGAAGAAGTGACCTCACTTCCTTTGTGACAGCCCCCAACAGAACTTAGAACTCTGGTTACCAGGCACCCACATTATAATCACAACCTCCTGTCCAGTTCATTTGAGTGGAGACACTCGACACAGCAGGATGTTCTCATGTTGTCCTGCAAAATTCTGAAGCTCTGGCCCCCGGAAAGCCCAGAATGAGAGCGTGTTAAGTCGCTTTAGACATTTGCTCAGCCCTCACCTCGAATATCTGTGGCCTTTTGGCAGGAGGAACCATCAGGTATCAGTGTGGGCCAGGGCAGGTCACTCTAGGTCAGGCCAGAACTGTGATCCCAAAAGGACAGCCCCACACCCCTTGACACTCATTGTGTGTGTGTATGTGTGTGTGTGTGTGTGTGGGAGGTGGAGTTAGGGAAGCTGGGATGAGGAGGACACAGCCTGGGCAGGAGCAGGAAGCTAGATGGTGGGAGTCAGGCAGTGTGTCATGTTCATACTCAAGATCTTGGTTGCCGGAGAGGAAGGTGAGTGCTGGGGGCCAACCTCCTCTATCTGCATGTGAATCCCAGGCCCTCAAAGTGTCCTCCCATTCCTTCCCTGGGGGAGTCTATGCAGATTCCCCTCTGTGCCTGATCTGTGGGGGTGTTTCCCCCTGTGGCAAAGTTCAGGCAGGACCCTGATCCCTCCTGGCCTGACTGCTGGGCACTGTCACTGCAGAGTTTCACCCAAGAGATGGTCGAGGAGCTGGTGGATGGTTTCCAGTTCACCCTCTCCCTGGAGAGAACACAAGTGCACCAGTCCATCAATGACCAGGGCTGCTCTGAGGTGAGAGTGGGTGCAGAGGGGTCTTCACACGCAGGACTCTGAGATGACGAAGACAGTGCTAGAATGCAGACTCAAATCTGAGAACCCCCTGGACTCCCCACCACCAGAATTTTCTCACTAGAGTACCCCACAGTCCCACTCTCAAAGATATCTGTACATACACTCCTCCCCACCAGCTACACAGGAGGGTAGAAAATCACCTCAGTCCTCCTGGTGGTTCACTGTGATATCACTTACTGTATGTCCATCCTCCTCTCCCTCAGTGTGAGGATGAGTTCACTGTGAATTTAAGTGAGGCCTGCAGGATGAGTGCTCTCCAGGCAGGCATGATGGAGAAGCTGACAGAGTCCATGGCACCAGATTTCCTGAGTAGGAACACGTCCAGCTTCACCACCTTCATGGTCAACTACTCGGCCTAAGACACATCCCACAGGGTCCTGGACCAGCTGTTTACTAGGTGAGTAGCCACTCCCTCCTCAGCACAGTGGTGACTCTGCCCACTGCCAGCTGTGTACCTTGGGCAAATCCTCACATCTCTCTGAGCCTCAGTTTGCTCTTCAGAAAAGTTGGGGTGGGGAGGATAAATTTCATGGTGATCTTGTAGGGACTAATGGGACCAGCAATGGCAGGTGCTTACCTGCTGCCTGGATCTGCAGAGAGGGCTGTGGACGTGCTGTGGTTGTCCATGGTGTTTATTTTTCTCTACGCCATGAAAAGTAGTCGGCCTCACTGATCTCTAGGATGTGGCCTTTCTGAGTGTGCAAAAACACATGGAAAGCACCCTGTCAAGGAGTTGAGATTTCATCCAGCTGGTCCTGATCCTTTTCCTTGGGGTAGCCAATTAAGGATCTCTGGGGCAGCAGAGAGGCCCTAGGCTCACTCAAGTGTCTGGGATGGTCTGGCTGGACTTCATTCATTCAAGTGTGTAGATTAAGCACCACTACATGCAGGACTTTTGGAGACACTTAGTAAAGTCAGTGAATGAAGGAGACACAATCGCTGTGCCTCAGTTGTTGTCTGAGAGACAGTGACATTAGACATCTTTCGCAGGTCCTGTCTTCCATGGTACATCACAAGTGATGCGCTGATAGCCTCCTTTATAGCTGGAGGCATCTTCCCTTAGTCCAGCCAGGAGGGCAGAGCACAGGACCATCTAAAAAAGTGAGTGGTCTTTGGGTCCAGAAGAAGGGCTTCCTGTCTCTATAGAACAAGTTGTGGAGGGAGAGATGGGGGCTGTGGCTGGGGTGGGCCTGTCAGAACCTTGCGTCTCACACATCTTTTGATTCCCAATGGAAGGCTGAGGTCTGGTGACTTCCACTCCAGGAAGACAGGAGTCAAAGAGCTCTGGATGGGTGCCAGGACCGCTGGGAAACAGAGGGGTGGCTAGGCTGAGTTGTCTCCAAGAGACCCATTCCCATCACAGACCCACCTTACTCTGTCTCCTCTTCTCCATATCCACCTCTTCTGACCACCACCTCCAGGCCCAAGACAGGAGGTCTGTGAGCAACCCACTCAAAAACCGGCCTCTGCTCAATCCAGTTGCACAAGTACATGGAGGGTTGGGCTGGGCTGTGTCCCGGCCCTTCAGGAGAAGAGTGTCAGCAGGAAGAGAGTCACGACAGGCTCTGTGTTCAACGTGCTGGATGAGCAGGGGCTCATCGCCAGGATGGGTGGGGGCAGGCATTGTTGCCTTGCATGAGAAGTGTCGGGGGAAAGGCCAGGCCTCTGACTCTGTTGCCAAATTGCCTCCCCCAGTGCCATCTCTTCTCTGGTGGGAACCTGCCTGGACCCAGGGCAGGATTTCTGGGAACCCTTGCACTTTCCCTGCTTCAGGATGAAGCTGACCTCTCTGCATCTCAGCTTGCCTGGCTCGGAGCTGGGGGGCCACGCCTACATTTCTCCAGGTCCAGCTGGAGCATCCAAGACCCATTGGGGCAGATCTGGAAGGTGAGGAGACTGTAGTCTGGGAAGATGATTTGCAGGGTCTTCAAAGGCTAGGTTCCCTTAAAGGCAGTGGGGGCTTTCCTGGCTTTGACAGGGACCGGGGAAGTCAGCTACTTGAGTGACACTGTTTCTTTCTCCTGCTGCAGTACCATCTCCAGAGCTCCCTCCAGCTCCAGAGCCAGAACAAGGGTCAGCTCCACGGCCAGATCCGGCTCCAGCTCTAGTTCCACCACCTGTGCTAGAGCTGGAGCCAGTGTCACCTCCATCAGTCCCTCCAGGGCCAGAGCCACCACCAACATCAGCTGCAGCCCCAGTGCCAGCTCCTGAGCTGGAGCCAGCTGGACCATTGGCTCCAGGGAGAATCCTGACTCCACTTGGAGAGATAACAGCAGAGCCAGATCCAGCCCCAGAGCCTGCCTGTCCCTGAGATGTGATCAGCAAGAACCTGTTGAGGTAGGAGAAGCCTGATTTCTTGGAGTTCCCTCCCCGGCTGGTGGCAGAGCAGTTGACACTGATGGATGTGGTGAACAGCGGGGTTCTCAGGGCAGGTGGGGTCGGACTTCCCTGTGCCATGAGCTGTCCCACACCTGCCATTTCCTGATCCAGAATCCCATGATCTCGGTCCAGCTTCCCTGCTTACCCTCATGTGACCTGAGCAGACTTCTTAACTCCCAAGCTTTGCTGTCCTCATGTGTACAGTAGAGATGGACACTGAGAGCAGCTGCCATCGACAGTGGCTGTGCAGATGGACAAGCTGAAGCAGAGAGGACGTTGGGCAGAGTCTGCGCTTTGGTGGGGGAGGGGAGCACACTGAAGTACTGTCTCGTCCTGGGTAGTTCACTCATTTGCCAAGGAGGCCTCAACAGCCTCAGCACTAATTAGTCTCCTCATTTGTACATGACTACAAGGGAGGCAAACAAAGCCCGTGGTTGTTGCTGCCTTGGGGAAATATGCACCTGAAAGAGGAGACAGACCTTAGGATGGTCAGAATGGGTGGGAGATGCCCCTAGAGACGGTCAAGCAGGAGCCGAGTTCCAGTGCTTGGAGGAAGTGAGACTGGGCAGCGAGCAAATGCCACTTCCCTGCGCCACAGTATCGTGTCCTGGGTCATCCTGTGCTGGGTGACCTCAGGGGACACAGGCAACACCCAGGGACTCCCACAAGCCTCAGGCCGCATTCTCAGATTCCTGAGCTCCAGCTCTGACCTCTGACCCGGCCTGGGACTGGGAGATGCGGACGCTGAGCTGGGCTATGGCAGGGCTGGGTGACACTCCCTGTCCTGCACAGAATCTCTTCAATAAAGTGATGCCCCACGACTTCCAGGACTCCATCTGGTCCCAGTGTGATGACAGGGGTAATGAGCACCTGACACCCACCATCGATGCCAACACGACCCACTTTAACTGAATGGTCGAATGTGTCATCACCACCTGCATTGGGGACCCGAGTATGATGGTCCAGGACAGGGCCAGTGTGTTGGAGCTCTGAATACAGATGGCCAGGGTAAGATGTGGGAGGGCCTGAGAGCCCCTCTCTGGAGTCGGGGGAACTGCTCCTTCTCCTTTCTCAGCTCTCATGTTTGAAGTCTGTGGTCTGAGCCTTTGCACAATCCTTAGACCCCTCCTGCCAGTGCCTCAATGACTTGACTCCTGGTCCCACTGGTGTGAAGCTCACCCCTTCCTGGGCTCCTTCCTTGGCTTGAGCTAAAATCCACCTCCTGGAAGTATTCCTCGTCAGGTTCCAGCTGTGCCTTTCCCGTGTTCCCTGAGCCGCTGTCTCATCCAGGAGAGAAGACGTCAATGAGGCAACAGAAGCCAGAGGAAGCAGGGCTCCAGCTCCCCCTCACAGATCATTCTCTTCCCTTCCCCAGGGATGCCAAGGCCTGAGAAAACTTTCCTCACTGCATGTGATCCTCTGGGCTCTGCAGGGCCCCTCTATTCAGCGTTTAAAAGAGACATGGAGATGGGTGTCCAGGTGGGTAGGCCTCTCTCCATGCTAGCACCACCTGGGTGGACCAGACCCCACACAGGGCTGGCATTGCCCTTCAGTCTATTGGGACCTCCTGGAAGACAGCAAACCCTGGCCATAGGGTCTGACCTGGTTGGAAGGCTTGGAGTCTTTCTGAAAACTTAGGCCAGTGGTTCTGCTTCAGGAATCAGTTTCCCTAAGTGACAGATCCTGGCTTGAGCCAAATTGAAGATTTTCAAGTGTTTTCAGCAACAGAACTCTCTGTCTAAATGAAATTAAGACTGTTTAAAACACATCTGCTGAGAAGATAAGAGAATGGAGGCCCCAGGTGACAATAGGAGAGCCCCCTCCCCAGTCGCAGACACCTCAGGGCTTAGAGGACACAGTGAAAACGCTCATCCAGGCTGTCTGGATATTCTGGGTTTTCAAACAAAAGGGATTTACCCTCAAACCACTCCATAGTGTCTCTTTCCTTTTTTCCCTTCTCAGGAAGAACTGGACAAAACTTAAAAAGTTGATGAAAACAAGCCAGCTGGAGAGCAGGATCCTGCTCAAGGAGGTGAGTGGAGGGTGGAGATCTGGAAGGAGGAGAGGTGAGGTGGGGAGGGACCAGGCAGGATGTGCTTTGGGAAGTTTTTCAATTAAGGTTCCATGAGAAATAACGGTCTGTCTTGTCCAGCTTGACAGGAAGCATGGGGTGTGAGCTGCAGGGGCTCGTGGGGACTGTTTGGGGCAGGAGGCCTTTGTCTCGGGATACAGTGGTGTCGCCTGGACTGTTCCAGGAGGTGAGGAGCTGGCAGAATGAGCAGGTCTCTGGCTTCCATGCGACCCATCAGCTGGCCCTCTTCCTCCAGGCTGGTGGGTGGATGGAGTGGGTGGAGGTTCCTTTCTTCCTAAAGCAGCCCAGCCTGTCCTCAGGAAGCCAGGCCCCTGCTGCTCCTTCTGTCTTCACTGCACCTCACAGGGGAGGGCACTATGCCTGCCCCAGGGATGGGCACTGTGAGGTCACACAGGCCTTGTGAACACAGGGGCTGCCAAGCCTTGGGCCAAATGGTGGATCTGGAACAGAACTGTGTGCTCTCTGGGACTGTGCGATCTAGCCCTATAGTGGTCACTGCTGACAAACCAGTGAGTCTCGCCCGGTGCCTGGTTGACAAAGATACGCCCCAGATGGCAATGAGAATTATCGGGGAACCTACAGATCCTTAATGGACATTCCTGACAGGACATTAATAGTTTCCAAGTAAAAAAGGATGAAAATGTCACCATTACACAGCGCCATGGTCACCCCCTACACTGTCACTCAGATGTGGCACAGGGGGTCCCCTTCCTGAGTGAATAAAGGAGAAGTTCTCTGCAGGGTTCATCCTGAGGGGATCCTAGGGAGCTGAGGTCTTTGACATGGCCTCAGGTCCAGCCTGGTGTCAGAGAATCCCAGGGGGTTGGAAAACACAGAATCCACTTGGATAGGACCCCGAGACACCTTGTGCCTCCCAATCCATGGCTCAGGCTGACTGAGGGCCTCAACACACCCCGAGAGTCCAGAGGACAGGACCTTGATCAGAGGTGTGTCTGGAGGAGGAGTGAAGACCGGGGGCCAGGCCCTTTGGCTGGGAGGTGGGGGCGGTCTCCTCTGTGGTCCCCTGAACAAGTCACTGCCCCTCTGTGGGCCTCGGTCTCCTCGTCTGGGAAATGGAGGGAGATGATCTGTGGTGCAGGCCTCACAGTGGTAATGAGGTACAAGGGGGAGAGGAATGTGCAGGAGCTTTGTACTCCTCCTCCTCGAGGGGGGAGGGGAGAGTACTGGTGACAGTCAGATGACACTGAGTCCTCAGGGGACCCTGGGAGGCATGGGAGTCCTCCTCACACTTTCTTGATGAGGAGAGAGGCTTAGGGGCCTGGGCAGGCCTGAGAGCACAGAGGAGGGAGTGTTGGAGATGGGAGTGATCTATAATCAGAGCACTCTGGAATGGGAGCAGCCATAGACACCAGATGTCCAGGGTCCAGTATCAGGGGCCTGGGAGACACGGGGAAGGGAGCATGGCCTCCCTGAGCCTGTCCTTGACCCTGCAGGAGGTGACCTCTGTGTGGGCCACCTTAGAGATGGATCCCCAGGGAGCCCAGGAGAGGCAGCAGCAGCAGGTGAGGGGGCCTGAGGAGGAGGGTGTCAGAGGAGGGTGTCTCTCTCCTCACGGCTTGAGGCCTCCCTAAGAGAGGGGTCCCTCCTCCTCCAGCCCGGCTCCTGGAGCCCCAGAGCCTGAAATGCCTGCCCTGGAAGTGACCAGGAGGAGGCCTGGGAGGGCTGGGCCCAGGGTGAATTAGAGAGGGGAGGGGCAGGGATCACATACCCTGGGATTTGCCAAAACCCGCCCCTAGGAGGTGACTGGGGAATTTGGGTGGTCCTGGAGGGGGCAACTGAGGGGAGGCCGCTGAGGTTCCTAGGCTGCTCTCTGTGGGAGTCTGTGTTGGGCAGGAGGCTGGGGTGAAGGGATTTCGGGGAGGGTCCATGGGGGCACCAGAGAGGTGGGACTCATCTCACCACTCCCACCCTGATTTCACAGGGTGTCGTCCCCTTCCTTGGCACGTTCCTCTATCACCTGAAGCTGCTGGACATTGGGATGGAGGATGATCTGGAAGTGAGTGAGCCTGGAAGTGGGACCAGGGAGCAGGATCCTGAGGTTTGGGAGGCGAGAACCCTGCACTGGGCCCTGAGCTCTCAGTACCTGGCAAACCTTCTCCCATAAGATCCCCGTGGCCACCCCTGGGAGCTGGAGAGTCAGGCCCATCTTAGCAATACATGAATAGACGGCCCACGTAAGCCCCCCACCAGGCTCCCTGTGCTGGTGAAGCTCAGAGCTGCCTGCCTGCAGAGCTGCAGGAGGCTGTGTCTGAGCTGCACTCAGCCTCTCCCTCAGGCCCTGCCCCTGGGGGAGTGCCATCAGCCCCTGCAAGTGAGGAAGAACTTCTGTTGTCCAGCTGTCCCTTTTTCCCTGTGGCCTCAGTCTCCCCGTCTGTTATCAGAGAGGGTGTGCTACATAAGGTCTCTGGCCTCAGCTCCCCTGTCCTTCCTGCTCTGGAGCCCAGAGCCTGGCCCAGTGTCAAGTTCTCTTTGTGGAAGGTCTGCTCTCTGCTGGGCCCTGACGTTCCTGCAGCCTGAGAAGGGGTGGGATGAGGGTTGGTTATGGGCTTAGGGGGCTGTTTCTGATGGACATTGACTGTCTCCCTTCCAGGGAAATCGGGCCAACTTCCAGAAAGCGTGTGAGGTGAGCAGCTGTGGGGAGGGTGGGGAAGTGGAAATCACAGACTTTCCCTAGCAAGACATTCTCTGGCCTCATCCCTTGGGTCAGATGCACAAAGCTGGGTATCCCATCACGTTGATGGGTGCAAGGGGGGCTGGCATCAAGGACACCTTCCTGGATGAGGAACTAATTCCAGCCAACTGCGAGGACAGGCAACTCCTGAATGGAGTGGGAAGGAAGGAGGGTTTTAGAGTGAGCACAGACCCCAGACCAGATCTTCAATCTGCACAAGTCCCTGGCAGGGTTCCCCACCCAAGCCCTGTCTGCATCCTGTCCTTCCTCCCAGAAATTCAAAGTCATCAGGAGGATCCAGCTGCTCCAGGAGGCGGCAAATGCGTATGACCTGGAGGCCGAAGAGCGATTTGGGGCCTGGTTCCAGGACATGGAGCCCATCAGTGTCCATGAGAGGTCAGGGGGACAGGAGTTGGGTGAGGGCAGGGCAGACTCTCTCTGATGGCCAGCTCCAGAGCCTGTGGCCTGGCTCGCTAATCAGCCTCAGAACTTGTAGCATGGTGACCCATGGGGCACTGGGACTCAGCTGCTGGCAGGCTCTGGGAGGGGCACCTGAGGTGTGGCTCCTGGTAGCTCACAGGTCCACTCTGTCCTGTAGCTACTGGGTCTCCTGCCAGCTGGAGTCCGCACACCGGAAGGCCAGAAAAATGCGGCTCTTCAAGAGAAAGAGGAACCGGACATGCTCCAGTTTAGGGCCAAGTGAGTGTTGGGACCAGCAGCGACTCAATCCAGGAGCTCAGTACAGCTTCGGGCTAAGCATGAGCCTGGATCCCAGCTCCACTTATGACCAGGCCTGGGGCGGGCCGCTCCCTTCTCCTCTCTGGGATTCAGTTGCATCCTCTGAAATGCGTGATGCTAAATGATGCCTCCTGCATCAGGGACAAACGGGGTGCTGTTGATGGACTGAGCACTCGGCACAGGGTTTGGATCAGAGTGCAGGGGGGCAGGGAGGTGTGCCATGAATCTCAGGGAGGTACCTCAAAATAGTTTGCTTCTTCTCTTCAGCCGCCATGCATTTGGCGATGAGCCGTCACACTCTGGAGACCACAAGTGCAGCTCCTCCTGACCAGCAGGGACACTGGCGCCCTCAGGGTGTACCAGGCCAGCTCTTCCCACCCTGAGTGAACGAGGACATCCTAAGACTTTCCCTGGTTTCCCCTAAAGCCCCAGAGGGAGGGCACCACCCCCTCCAACTCCCTGACATCTGCACCCCAGCGACTGTTAACCCATTGGGGAGGAGTGATATTATTTCTTTACTAGTAAATGGTAGATTTGACTCTTACGTTATATCCTGTTTCTGTCACAACCTGGGTGTTGTGGTGTGGTTCTTTCATTTCTTATGCTCATGTAAATGAGACACAGAATCTCACTTTCCTCCTTGAATTAAGAACTTTTGTTTGGTCGCAGCTTATTGTATGTGGCAGAAGGGATGAGGGCCAACCTCCTCCCTGGCTACTGAATGAAACCCTCACGTCCCCATTCCTCAGAGGACAGGTGCATATATGTGTGGTTCACCTGGGCCAGGAGCAGAGACAGCCCCTCAGATATCTCTGGATGTAGAGGTTGGAGGGACTTTCCCAGGCAGAGCAATAACCTCTGAAATGTGGGTGTCTTTCAAATAGCACCTACCAGGACCATGTCCTTCCCCAGGACAGTGGCTGTCTTTCTACAGCTTTCAATGAAGAAGGAATGTTTTTTGCTTCTCTTGTTGAGGTTTCTTTGATCAGATATTGGAACTTGCCATTTTCTAACCAGTCTCTGGATTTGCATCAACACTAAATGAGAAAAAAAATGTAAAAAGATAAAAGTTTGCATGTGTAACGGACAAGGACAGAGGAAGACCATGTGCAGATGGACTAAGGGCCCACAGGACATCCCCATCAGGCCGCCTCTAGGGCTCCCTATTCACCCTTTGCCTAGATTGGAATCCTCCTGGGATCCTGGCCCATGCCCTTGGAAGTCCTTTTCCCGCTTGTTTCATATCCAGAGGGAAAGATTCATGATGCTGCTTTTAAATCTACAACAGGACTTTGTTCCATAAACCTAACTGCTCCCAGTGAACTAGGATTACCAACATCCTTGCAATTCCTTGTATGATTCTTTTTGGGCAGAAATTCCCTAGACGGCCCCCAGCCTCTCTGTCAGAAACATCATGGCCATTCCTCCCCAGCTGGGCCTGATGGATCAGGGGTAAGCTCTGGTTTGCCAGTACAATAGACCTTAATCCTGTCCACTGAATGACCCACTCTATCCCTTGCTGCCCTGGGTGACATCTCGGCGCTTGTGGTTCTGAGGTCCCTGGTCTCAGACAATCATTAGTTTACACACTCACTCGTGTTGTTATTGACTTGTCCCAAAGGGGCTGCTGGGCCTGAGGGCATAGAGCACATAGCCCCTGGGACGGCAGTGTTCTTTTCCCCAGTCTGTGCTGTGGTTATATGGATTTGTGTTACAGGGATGTGAAACTTTCCTGTTGGGAGTTTTGAAAGATGAGGCAGGAGAGGGGCAGGTATAGAAGTTGGTCCAGCAGGGGAATGCCACCAATCTTAGACACCACAGACACAACCTTACCAAATAAAATGCTGAAATGTTTCCCAGGTGGGTGGTTAACAGACACTGCTCAGAGCTCATGCTGAGAACCCACCCGACGACCTGGAGCTAAAGGGTTAGCACCCGGCATTTTGAACATCATGCCCTGGAAACACCCTGTAAGACAAGGGCCATTGTCTTGAATTCCTTAGTACTTCTTCCCCCTCCTTTCTGAAGGCTGCAAGTGTCACCCAGGGAGGCCTTTTCAGTTCAGCCAAAGGCAGAGTAGAAATCCTGGTTCCCACAACCCAGGTCCTTCCTTTCAGGGCACTGCCATCCAGGAAAGAAAGAATTCACACATCAGTGTAGACAACACAAACACACACACTCATATCTCACCCAAATCCCAAGATGCATGAACTACTAAGAGATTAAAAGTGACTTCAGAAACAGATCAAGCAATTGCAAAAGAAGGGTTTCATTAAGATCCTGACTCAAATAAAATGTAAAACCAGGAAATAACCTTGACAATACTTGGAGACTTTGGATACTGACTAGATAGTTGATTATCCGAATGACATTTTTATTTTTGTATGTGATGACTTTATTGTGTTTGTGTTCCAAAAATCCCTCATCTGTAAGAGAAACTGAAATATTTACAGCTGAAATGATGTGCTCTCAGCCGTCTCCTCTGGTTAATTCTTGGGGTCTTGGTGTGAAGATAATGAAAGCCAGATGGTATACGAGTTGACAATCTTTGAAGCAAGTAACAGGTTGACAGAGATTGATTTTTCTGTACTCTGAGATTTAGAGATTTTTGAAAACCTTCAGAACACAATTTTGATAAAAACAGTATACTTGCCGTTCACATTACAATGTTACAAATTAAAACATCACAAATATAAAGGAATGCTTCTCCTTCCTGCCCTAAGGATGCTCTCTCTCAGTCTGGCTTCTGTGAATGACCTGATGATGCCACCAATTATTCACTTCTCACATGTTTGTTGAGTAATTCCTATGTGCTCTGTGCTGTGTGCAAGGCAAACACATTTCCACGACTCTGGATCTAGTGTGGGAAGGGAGACAATGAGCCTGCTGCCAAGGTTCTCTAAGTGGAAAATAATGCCCCCAGGGGGTATGCTCATTCTGGAGATTCCAAAATCAAAGCTACACAAGTTTTCAAGGTAACAGATAAGAGATACATAATTCATGATATAGAAATCACATATGTCTTAATTACCATGTGACAATGAAGAGAAATGTTGATGGATTTTGTGTTATAATTAGATGCGAAATCATCGTGCTGGCCCCTGGCTGAGTGGTTAAGCTTGGCATGTTCTGCTTTGGTGGCCCAGGTTCAGTTACTAGGCATGGACTAACAATACTCATTAGCAGCCATGCCGTGATGGTGACCCACACAATAAGGAGAGGAAGATTGGCAACAAATGTTAGCTCAGGGTGAATCTTTCTCTGCAAAAAAAACAAAAAATTAGATGCAAAATCATAATAAAAATTTATGGAATCAGATTTAATATACATTCAAAGACAAATCTCATTCTAGTAGGTATCATCACTTCATTGAGTGTAAGTTCTAGAAAAAAAAATGTAAGTTCAAAACACTAATTCCTCAGCTTCAATTATCCTATCAATTTTAATATAAAAAGGAGAAAAATCATGGTAAATATAAATTGAAGTTTATCATGAAAGGTCAAGATCATGATGGACGTTACAAAGAGATGCTGTGAGAGTCAAGCCTGTCTCATGTTGAATTTCTCAACGGCACCACTCACCTTTTATTCAGCACCGATGTTGCTTTCCTCACTATGTTTTCAGGATGCCTTTCTTGGCTCCTTGCTCTCTCTGTCTCCCCGGCAATCTCGTCTGTCCTCGAGACCACAGTCAGTCTCTCCCATGCTTTCCTTCACTTTCTGTGTCGGTCTCCTGATATCTCTAGAAGATGCCCGTTGTCTGCAGAGGGTCTATGAGCGACTCAGACCCATTCACGGACTCATCTCTGACCAATAGTGACAGTGGCCCGGGTGGGCTCAGGGCTGGTGTGCAGATGCCTCAGCCCAGGCATGGTCCAGGGATTCACATGGAACAGCCTGTGTGACTGTTTCGAAGGTATTTGCGACTCCAAAGAACTTAAGAGTTCTAGTTCACTGCTGCAGGCCTGGAGTCCCTGCAGTCTACTGTATCCACAGACTTGCTGCAGCTTCTCCAGGGTCTCCTCCCACTGACTGCACCTGACCTCACCGCCAGGATGGGAAGTTATTCCAGTAACTGGCCTCTGGAATATGCAGCTGCTTAGGCTTCAGGGTGCATAGATCTTCAGTTTTCTGAATGGTTTTAGTTTCATGGTCTTACTGTTTCCACTATGAAGTCGCGGAATATTTTTGGAGCTTTCTCTTTCAAAACAGAATAAAATGTGAAATTTCAACAAAATGGAGGATGAAGACTACCATCCATGGAGAATCTTCTCAGCTCACGTGGATATTCCACCCTCCTTCTCTCCTTGGACACATGTGTCTCAAATCACACTGTGCATCACAATCATTGGAGGGTTTTTAAATCTCAGATTGCTGGATCTCAACCCAAGTAGGTCTGGGGAAGGAATGGAGAATTTTCATTTCTAAGAGGTGATGTTGAGCTGCTGGTACAGGGACCACATGTGGAGAAGAGGATTCAGTGGCATCATCAAACTGATGTGAGACAAGGACAGAAAGCTCAAGGTCATTATCCAGTGTCAAATCCAGGTCAACTTTCCTCTGCCATCTTGCTTCAAGGCGTTCCTCTCTTCCTCTCTCTGTCATGGTCAAATACACACATGCTGCTGCCCCACAGCCCACTGTTGTTGGGACACAGAGTACCAAGGACTCCAGAGCTCCTTTCAGGACCTCACCTCTAATGAAATTATTCACTACTCCATCCTTAGTCATTCATTTCCACACCCTGATCCTATCTTTACCCAAAATTCTCCTGCTCACAAATCAGTAATTCACAAACACCATATTCCCACCACAAATTTCCACATTTCCAGTTTTTACAGAAAGAAATCCACTCTAAATAACCATTCTTCAATAAACTAGATTACTCCAGTAGGAATATCTTCACAAGCCTCTCTTTCTTTTTTTCTCATAATCCTTTCTAGTAATCTCAGATTCACAGTCCATCATTTCAATCATCCACTGACCATACTCCCAGATTCTTTATTGCCATCATATCCACCCTGCACACTTCAGATGATTTCAAATACCTGCCATGCCATGTTGACACTTGCACTGAACAGAGAATGCACCAGGAGCCTGTGGACCCCAACAGAAAATCACAGCAACCAATGGACCTATATGCATTACTCTAATGCTTCCTGAATGCTCTGCTCATTTCTTTCCATTTCTTGAGTTCCATAAATCTCTATATTCCGACCTCCTCCATATTTCACAGATAAATTGTTAACCACCAGACAAGAACTATTTCACTTTCTAGTCATCAGATCTACAAATATTCCTCATAAGGAATTCATTTATCTCAGCTTTTCTGTTGTTATATCCAAAGAAATTGATTTTTTGGCTGAAGCCACTCTGATTTTTATGTTATCCTTCCAATTCAATGACATTATGCCCTCAATATTTGTTGTGCTTTCCATAACTTCCATACTGGAATCATCCCTCAAGTTTCAAATATGCACAAATCTCTACCATCTACAAACCAATCTCTCAGCCAGCATTCCTAATAGTCCTTAGCCTCCACGCCCTTCCTCTTCTCCTCCTGCCAGGGATCCATTTTGAAAAGGTCATATATCCCAATGCCTCTGTTTTCACAGTGCCTACCCAATCCCATCCCCATTCTGTGGATGCTTCTCCTGCTAACCTCACAAGCCATGTCTCTTACTAATCCACTGGGGACTTTTCATGATTTTTCTGACATGCTCTGCAGTAGCACGTGACATTGCGGACTCCAATGTCCTTTTAAAAGCCGCTTTGTCCTTGGGATCCACCACCCTACACTGTCCTGCTCTTGCCTGTCTAAACTTCCCGAGCAACTTCCAGGCTTCTCTTTATGACCACCCCACAATGACTGATGCTTCAGAAGTCAGCCCTGCTCTGACACCTGTTCCCCATCTGCACCCTCCTTCTGGGGCAACCCCATACATTTCCCTGGCTTCAAATACCACTAATAAGCCAAACATGTCCAAAGAATCAGCAGAGACCTAACTCTGAACCCCAGACCCATTTATCTACCTGCCCATTCACCACATCAGTGATGACTCAACTCACAATGACCAGGTCCCAAGTTGAACAAGTCACTTACCCAAATAATTGGCTTCTCTCTCAGTGTTCCCAAACTCACTTCTTTTTGGTATTAACTTGTCTACCCCTGGGTGGCACTCTGGAAACCCTACCACCCCACACTCACATATCAATGAACCATCCATCCACCCTTCTGAATCTACCTACAAGTTATCCACTTCTGATTTATTTCTACTCACCTTTCAGATCTCATACAAAATATCACTTCCACACAGTGAACACTCCTGCTCCAGTAACCTAAATTACAAAACTCCATTTTTCCTCTATGTTGATTTTTTTCTATTTTAGTTATATGTGCATTATTATTTATTTATTTCAAGATTTAGTTTTTTCTCACTAAATTAGTTATTTCATGAAGACAAGACTAATGTGGATTTTCCAAATTTTCCCACAATAATGTTCACATATGGCTTTGCACACAAAAAGGGCTCACATATATTATGTGTACAATATATAAATTATATTCATATACATACAAAATTCAAACACTAAAACATTGCTTCATGAAATATTTTAAATCCATCCACGTAACTACTCTTTTTTTTTTCCCCGATGAAGATCAACCCTGAGCAAACAACCATGCTAATCCTCCTCTTTTTGCTGAGGAAGACTGGCTCTGAGCTAACATCTATTGCCAGACCTCCTCCCTTTTTTCCCCAAAGCCTCAGCAGATAGTTGTATGGCATAGCTGCACATCCTTCTAGTTGCTGTATGTGGGACTCAGCCTCAGCATGGCTGGAGGAGCCCACTTGGGGTTCCGAACCACAGTCGCCAGCAGCAGAGCACACACACTTAACCACTAGGCCAGGGGGCCGGCCACTCCACTTAACTACTCTTGTGCAAAGATACCACCTTTAGGTTCTACACTGCAATAAATTAGCAGGAGTAGCTTAAGATTCCAAATCCTTTATCCTCGTAATCCAATCATGAGAGTCTAGTCACAATGATCTGTTTAAAATGCGAAAGTGATCAATTCATTTTAACTTTTAAATCCTCCATTTCCGTCTTCAGCACATATTTCTCCTGTTGTTTTATCATAATTATTAATATTACACTTTTCATTCCCTGATATGTTCCAGTTTGGAGGGAAAACTATTTGGTCATTCTATTTTTAGAGCACTTACTACATGAAAAGCTCTGGTGTAAAACCTGTGATCTACAAAATAACTAAACAGACTCACTGCTCCTGTTTGATTTAGTCTTAGTGGGAGGAAAGAGATAATAAATGGCAAAGGAAGTATAACATGCCATGTAGAAATCATGCTGTGATGAACAATAAGGCAGAGAGTGAGAATTTGAGCTTGAGCACATTTTCAAATATCTTGTGTGTGTGTGTGTGCAGGTGCTCATGCCTGCTGCTTGGATGTGATTAGTTACTTCCTCCTGGGGATTGAGGGAGCCTCCTATGACTCGGGAAATTTCCTCCATGTGCACTTAATATGCACTTTGTTATCCATGTGCATTAGTCAGGATTCTCTAGAGAATTAGAACCATAGAATATATATAATCATATAGAAGTGGAGATTTATTGTAAGAATTGGCTCACAAGGTTATGGAGGTTGAGAAGTCCTATAATATGCCATCTGCAAGGTGGAGAACCAGAAAAACCAGTGATATAATTCAGTCAAATTCTGAAGGCCTGAGAACCAGGACCTCTGATGTCCAAGTGCAGGAAAAGATGGACATCCCAGGTCAGGAAGAGAAAATGGATTCAGCCTTTCTTTGCTTTTTGTTCTAGTGAGCCCTCAACAGATTAGATGATGCCCACCCACACTAGTGAGGATGGGTTTGTTTATGTAGACCATGGAATCAAATGATAATGTCTTCCAGAAACATTCTCACAAACACACCCAGCAATAATGCTTCACAGTCTATCTGGGAACCCCTGAGTCTAGTCAAGTTGACAGCTAAAATTAACCATCACATCATGGCTCTATCCAAACAAGACCAACAGAGATATCACAACGTGACCTATGTTATTTAAATTTTCCAGAACACATGTTAAAGTAAGTAAATACAAACAGGTGAAACCAGATTTTATAACATTTTTCTTTAACCCAAGAAATCTAAATATTATCATTTCAAAATGTAGTCCACATCAGTACAAAGAACAAGATACTCAGGTTTTCTGCCCCCTCTGTCTTGCTGGTCAATTTTAATGAATACTGACTCCTCATATATCTTAATATGATCCAATATATAATTTTCTCCCATCTATTTGAGCTTTATTGCATCAAAAGGACATCATTTTCTCATTGTCAAACTGCTCTGCTATCTCTTTTTTTATAAATTAAAGCGATATATTGTGTTTATGTTAGAACTGAAATTAAGAATTTAAGTAATTAAGAAGGAATTGATTCCAGCAAAAGCTAGTTTACTAAAATGGAATACAGTTCAAGAGCAAATCTCCCAAGAAAACCATAGGGCAAATGACATTGGAAAATTCAGGGTAGAATTAGAAGACACATGGGGTGTGATTAAAATGAGAGTGGAGAGAATGTGGGGAGGAATTGATATCAGAAGTGAAAATACACAAGCATGTTCCAAGTTGATGAGAGACATCAATCCACAGATTCAATTAATTCAACATTCCCTAAGCAGAGTGACTACACAGGAAATATTAATGAACTAAACTATGGTCTAAAAACCAAAGTTAATGTAAAGTATTTTAGGGACGAGAGAGGCCAAATAAGCAAGAAAAAGGCCAATTGGTGATTCTAACTATAAAGAAAATAAGATAGACATCAACAGAGCAGCATTTTTAAAATGTTGAAAGAAATCTCATGTCAAACCAGAATTCTACACCCAGCAGCAATAGTGCCCCAAATAAAGATGTCCTAGAAAAACTTAAAGTGAAACTTTTCACTGTTAGCAGACTTGAATTAGACAAAATACTGCAGTGAGTTATCACATCCAAAGGAAAATTAACCCAGCTTGAAAACCAGGAATGCAGGAAGGACTGAAGAGGAAAGGAAAGGATAATTTATAAATAAATATAAATGAATTTTATTTTGTGAAGTAATTCTAGAAATCTCTCATGGAGATTAAAATATACGTAGAATAAAATGTATGAAAACAGTAATACAAATGTCAGGAATGTTAAAAATAGAATTGAAAGTGTTGAAGGTATTAGCTTTTGGGGGAGATGGTAAAAGTAATTATTCATATTAGACTTTATTAAGGATTCAGTATTTAACCATTAGTGCAATTAAAGATTTCTATATGATTCCAAGTAATAAGTTTATAGAGGAAATAATGGAATAATAAGAGTTAAATCAACATCAGTGAAGTAAAGAGAGTAAAGGAACATTAATTATTCAGGTCAAAGGGAAGGGAAAGAGTAAGACGGTTGAAATAATTACAAGTTTACTGGTAATTACACGAGATGTAAATGCACTAAATACTAATTTCTTGTTAATGGTTGTGTGATGTATTCTAGAGAATTGTTAATAAACATTTTGGACATTCTTTTATTGATAAACTTTTACACAGTCTCTATTTTTTCCTATTAAAACAAAAGTGGTATGGACATTTTTGTACATATGAACTTTCATTCCCATTTTTACAAAGGTATCATTAGTGGAAGAAAAAGGAAACCTTAAAATGTTGATAGAAACTGCAAATACCACCTCCCCACACAATTGTATTAAATGTTTTCATACCAACAGTAGCTGACAATGTCAATAACCCAACATTTTTTTTTAGGTATAAAGCTTTAGGAATCTCTCAAATCCCATTGATAAGAGACAGGATGTCTCCCCTGGATTATCCACTGATTGGATTATCCACTCCCTTCCTCAATAAAAGGGGAATCAGAGGCAGAAGTCCTTGCATTTTCCAGCATTCCACAGGCTGTCGGCACATCAGGAGTGGTGTGAGCAGGACAACTCTGAAGCCATGGAGAAACCTGCATCGGCCTGTTTTCCAAGCCAGCCTATTCTGGTGAGTGTGGAATCCATATGGACGGCAAGAATGGCCGTTTGTACACTTTGTCCTTCTGTGAAACCTCTATAAGTGAGTAAGCAGTAGCTCTTAAAACAAGAAGATACCTTATTGAAAGTTGTTTCCTTGGTGTTAAGGTTTGTTAAGTGATGTTCACGGTATTGTACTTTTCTGTATAGGGAGCTTTCTTGGGATAATAGGCCAAACATTTGTTTTGTGTTGTTTTTAACCAACAGCATCACTGGGACGTGGACGTAGTATTCAGCCCTGCACTGTTTACGCTGTTCCCATCTCTGGAAAACATTTTAACCACAACGTGATTGGTCTTTTTTAAAAAATATTCAGATCTGTGCTCAAATATCACCTCATCAGTTAGTCCTTCCCTAATCTCTACATCATCTAATTGTAGGTGGGCCGGCCCCTGTGGCGTAGCAGTAAAGTGCTCACGCTCTGCTCCTGGCGGCCGGGGTTCGGATCCCGGGTGTGCACCAAGGCACCACTTGTCATGCCATGTTGGGGCAGCGTCCCATATAAAGTTGAGGAAGATGGGCACCGATGATAGTACAGGGCATGGATATTAGCTCAGGGCTAATCTTCCTCACAAGGTAAATAAATAAATGAAATAATTGTAGGTAATTTCTTTCCCCTTTCTCCCTCCTTACTCTTCTTCCTCCATCCCTCCCTCTGTCTCTCTATCTCTGGATCACGGTTTTTAGTACATAACTTGGCATATAATGGGTTTTCTATAAATGGGACGCACAAATGGTTTTCCCTCCAAAATTCCTTTGCGCTGCCCCTTTGTAGTCATCCCCTCTCTTACTCTTTGCTCCTGGAAACCAGTGATTTGTTGTCCTTCCTTACAGTTTTGCCTTTCCTCAAATGGCGTACAATGGAATCTATAATAAATGGCTTTTTGTCTCTGGCTTCTTTCACTTAGGAAAATGAATCTGATTTAAATTGAGGTATATGTTACACATAGCACAATGCATAGATCTTAGGTGTAGATCTCAATGCATCTTGACAATTGCATACACCTACATAACCTATGTAACGCCTTTCAAGATATAGAACGTTCTCTTCACCCCATAAAGTTCCTCCATGTGCTTTCTTGGTCAATCCTTGCTCCTTCCTCACCCTTTCTCCACAATCTGAGCTTAGATGCAACCACTGTTCTGATTATTTTTCCTATCACAGGTTATTTTTTGAAAGATCTCAGAATTTGTACAAATAGAATCATACAATATTTACTTTTTTGTGTGTGCGGCTTATTTTACTTAGTATACTCCTACAATGGATTTTAATTAATTCACAATAAAAGATGAAACATATAATGTTTCCTATATACTGAGAGACTCATAAATGTTTTACATTTATTAGCTGATTTATCCTTAATACAAGTCTGTGAAGTAGTCAATCTCATTGTTCTTATTATACAGATGAAGAAACTTTGGCATAAAATGTTTGTTACTTGCTTGAGGTAAACATCTCTAAAGGAGAGAACTGAGATTGGATATAAGAAGAGATTGAACTGTGATAAGTTATAAACGGAGAAAACAGTTGATCCCAAGGGGAGCTCTGGAGAAGTGGTGGGCCTGCAGTGGTGTCTCAAATTGAGGCAAAGGAATTGGGCCTTTGTACTTCCCCCCCATGCCATGAACCAGTCATTAGAAGTGGACTGCCATTGTGATTGGTCATAACCTTAGGTGTGGCACTTTCCTTTTGCCCGTGGAAATTCCCAGATAGGTTGGCAGGATGAGCCCTTAGAAGACTTTCTTCAGCTACAAGAGTAAGTGACTTAGTCATGAAAGAAGAATCTAGGAAATATACCACCGTCTCCGTTATGGTCAACCACTTATGCCACTCAGATGCACTTGCTTTTTAAAGTCAGTGCATTAGGATTCTGGTTGGTCATGTTAACTGGGGAAACTTACAAGAGGAAGATCAGTGGGACAAGTTACAGACAGCTCTTGACTGCACCTTTTCCTGGTGCTGCAATTGATACTTACCATTCCACTTCTCCTAATGTCCCATTTAGATTCCCCTCACCCTTGAAAACACCTCTGCTGGTCTGGGTGGCTTACCGGGAGGAGGATCCAGTTCCTAATCCCTGACTCATCTGAACACCTGGTCACCACGCCCTTCACAGGATACAGCTGTTACATTTAATTATTAAAATAATTGGGGAAAGAATATCAAAAGGCATCCCACCGGACTACCTGAATGCCAAATGTCTTCTTTGCCCTCACTGTATAACAGAAGCCCCATATCCTCTGTATGAATTACTTGTGCCAGAGGCCATAGTGACTTCTTTCATTATGTTGGCCTCATAAGCAGTAGTAAAGATCAATGGGACTCTGACTTTGTCTCCTGGTAGATGTGTCCACCTCTGGGAACCAGGAACTGTTGGTTAATTATTGTTTGCAATTCTTCCCAAGAACCCCGTAACCCATATTACATGAAAAACACATGCAATGGCAACTATTTTAGACTACACATGGGAGTATCAATGCTTGGATTGCACCTAGGACAGTACAGTAGATGTTGGAGTCCTGGGCAGAGGTATGAACTTTCCACACAGGTGATTGACAAGAGTAGATTCTCAGGCCAAAAAGGGCTGAAGAGTTCAGAATATCTTCCATTTGTCTCAATAGATCCACTTCTCTATTTGGCTGCACCCAGGAAAGTTAGTGAAGATGAACTATGTCAGCTGGCTTTCTTACCTTATGGCTTTTGGCTGGGTTTGGTCAATGGGGAGCCTAGACATGAAATCAGAAGGATGAAAGAGAGTGACATCTGGTCCTGGCTATTTCTTGCAGGAGAACCTGGGGCTGGATGCTACCCCTGACCTCCTCTCAGCTCCTGGAATGCAATTTCCTCCTCTCTTGTTTCTAGAATTCGATAATTTTTCATTGTCCTTACCCTTTCAGGCTTAGGGGTGTTAATAGAGCCCTGCACTTACCATCTTACTGGGTACCAACGAGCTTTTCTGGTTTTCTTACATCCTGTCCACAACTCCGAGAAGCCCCTTTATGAAAACTCTACATGAATCTTCCTAGTCTCAGTGTGTCCTCTGTTTCCTGCTGAGATTCCAACTGATATGCCAACTCATTGATAGCAGAAGGAAAAGACCTAATAGTGAACCATAAAACCCAACAAGATCAGGACTCACGAAGTCTCTGACTATATCATGTTCTACCACTCTCTCACTGTCCCCAACATGATCTACTCCAATCACACTGTCCTCTGTGTTGTGGAGCTTTGCATGACAAGACTGCTTTAGCCACACAAATTCCTAGGACTCACAGTCCCAACTCGTTAAGGTCTCTGTTCAAGTGCCCCTTAACTAAGACTTTTTCCCTTCCTAGTCTCTTTAAAATAGCAAGAACACATTCTCTCTTAACTGTCTTAAAATGCTTTCATTTTCTGCATAACACTTATAGTAACATGTTTTCTTGATTTTTCTATAGTCTGTCTTTCCCCTATTAGAACTTAAGTGCTCCAATAGCAAAAGTGGAGTTTCATTCATTGCTACAGACACCAGTGTCTCCAACAGTGCTTGGCATATAGAATGTGCTCAACAAATAGGCTGATGGTTAAGAGTGTCGACTGTCTGGGCTCAAATCCGGGCTCTACAATTTTCTAGCCAGAGAGCTCAGGCAAGTGACATGCCAGTTTTCTCATATCTAAAGTGGGGATGAAACTAGTACACACTTGTTAAGTTTATATTTAGTACTCCGTAAGTTAATATTCATAAGGCATTTAGAAGAGTGCCTGGTCTATCAGAAGAAATGTTTGATCATTTATTAGTGTATTGGAATACTTTGCTATGAAAAAATAAGACCACTTCATAAAAAGGAACAATTCACAAGAAAAGACCTAATCCTGTATCTACTTATTTACCTTACACCCAAATATATAAAGAAAAAATCACAGAATACTAAAAAAGAATTTGTTGATCTATAACCGTAGTATAAGACTTCAATACACATCTATCCCTAAATAAGTTTCAGAAAATAAATCTGAATGTGATACTATATCTTGAAACAAAATGAGCTTGAGTTACTGGGAGTGTACTCTATAACCAACCGTAAGAGAATACACATTGCTTTCAAAGAAACGTGGGGCATTTATAAAATGCTACTCTGATTCCTAGCGCCTTGGAGGGGAGCGCTGAGACAATATATATTGCAAATAGAAATTAAAGAATAAAGACCATTAGAGACATGTGTCATACAATGACAAGGGCTGGATCAACAACATTTACTACTGTGCAATAGAATGAAATCTAATGAGAGATGTGCAAGGCCTGTCCAAGTCAAAGTACAAATTACTATTGATAAATTAAAGAAAATATAAATAAATGGAGAGAAATACCAACTTCATGCATCAGTAGGATCACTTATTTAAAGACATCAATTCTCTCCCATTGATTTATAGATTCCAAATAATCTCAATCAAAATCTTGGCAGGATGATGGGTAGAAACTGATAATCTGATGATAAAATTTATAAAGAAATGAAGAGGATCAAGAATTTCCAAGGTGTTCTTAAGGAAGAAGTAATCTGGAGGGTATACACCGCCATGTATCAAGACTTACCAAAGCTACAGTAATTAACACTGAATGGCATTGTGATACAAAAGATGGAAGTGAACATAGAGTCTATAAATAGGCATGCTGACATATGGAACTCTGATTTATGTCAAAGACAGCACTGCAGAGAAGTAGACAGAGGACAGTCCTTTTATCAGTAGTGCTCAACTAATTGGATGTTTGTAACAAAAAATGAAGCAAACCATCAGAAACTAAGAAAGATGGATAAGGCAGAGTCACTCCCTCTCATGACCGTCAAAAGGAGCAAACATTGTCAAAACCTTGATCTTGGACTTCTAGCCTCCATAACTGTGAGAAGATAAATTTCTGTTGTTTAAGCCAAAAAAAAAAAAAAATGAAGCTGAACTCCTACTTCAGAATGTACATAAAAGTCAATTCACAGTGGATTTTAGATCTAAAAGTGGAAGGTAAAACAACAAAACTTTAGAATATAGCAAATATATTCATTGTTTGAGGCAGAATTAAAAAACTCTTAAATGGAGTAAACACAAGATCCATGAAGAAAAGTATCAAGCATTTAAAAGTGAATAAAACAAAAAGGCTACTGTACAGGAGATCAGGAGAGAGATACACATGAGGTAGGAAGAATATGGAGAACTTAGAAAAAAGAAAACACTTAGAAAGTATTGTCCTAAGGATAGAGCAGTCAACCAGGTCAAATGATGCTGTGTGGTGAAGTAAAATAAGGGTAAAAAATCACCACTGAATTGGGCATCATAGAAGATGCTGATGTCCTTGACAAGAGCAGATTGAGTGACATACTTGGACAGACCTAAGTGAAGTGATTTGAAAAGAATGGGAATTGAGAAAGAGAAATATTTGAATACTAACAACCCTTGCAAATGTTTGACTTGAAGATTAGCAGAGAAACGGCAAAAGAGCTATTGAGAGAAATATTCTGTTTAGGAGAGACAGACTTTAAATGGAAGATACTGGAACATGTAGTAATTAAGTGCTGGAGTCCTGGCATAGGACGTAGGTCTAAGGAATAGGTTAAGTGTAAATATATGTGAATTTAGACTTTATCCCCTGACAAACTGATATGAACTGGATAATGGATATCTATTTCCTGAACTGTGCATGAGACCAGTTCTTCAGACAACGGTCAAATAGACCTAAGGGTGAGGTTGGCGATATAGACTGTAAAGTACCCTTGAGGGTAACCCAAGGCATGGTCAATGACCTCCTCCTTCGGTATCACAGGAATGATGCTGGGCTGTTTTTGCTGATTGCAATACCAGCTCTATCTGATGCTGTGTTTTGATGGATGCAACACCTCTCAGTCAATTGCAAGAAACAGAATGTTTGCCTGGGAAAGGAAAAATCCAATCTCAGGATGAGGTAGTTCCCAGAGCCCTGCTGACCCCCAGCCCTGATGAAATCTCTGGCACCTGCAGTGGAAGATGTTGCCCAAAAAGATTTTTCACCTTTGTCTTTACCAGGGCACAGCATGTCAGGTGCAGACCCCAGGGCAGGGAGGACCCCAGGGCTCCTTACTGAGAGCAGTGACCAGTTAGGCCTGGGCTGGGGGAGTGACAGCAAGAGGAGACCAGAAGCAACTCTGATCCACAGTCACATTGAGGGAAGATCTGAGCCAATATATATTGCTTCTGAAAATGCCCTAGTTCTGATCAATAACAATTCTTCTTTCCATGGTCTTGAATGGCAGAGCACTTTTAGACACGTGTACCCTGCACAGGAGTAAAATTTCCCTGCAGAAGGCTACATTGCAGGTCTCCTTCCTGCTCTGCTCCCCCAGTAACCACTGACCTGAGGACTTGCCTCAAATTGGTGAGTCAGCTGGGATGTTGTTTCTGTTTCTTCTGCCCCTCCTTGTGAAATTTCCACATTCCATGTGTATGATGAGTTACTCTGACGGCTTTGATTACATAAGGCCCAGTGTCTACAAGGAAGGGGACTTGGTGGTCAGTGGATTTTCTCCCTTCTATACATTGACCCAGGATTCAGAAATGCAACAGAAATTTCTTTGTGATTCGTCCAAGCAAAGATGTCACATTTTACCTGTAAGATCATGTGTGTGTGTGAATCCCTCTGACAGTTATGAAAGTTGAATATAAAAGCTATGTTGAGATTCTCCAGTAAACAATGAATCATCTGCTCCTTTCTTTTCCTTTAATAATTATTTGTGGTTTCCTTTCTTTTTCCCTTCTGGAATATTTTCCCCCCAAACAGAAGACAGAAATAAGCATCTTTTATTTTCTCCTGCCTTGGAATAATCTCCATTAGTGATTATATTCTGAAAGCCTAAAGGAGGCAAGTTGCAGGCAAAAAAACACCAAGATCCCACTGCGGTGATCCACATGCCATCCTGCACCTGACCAACGATGTGGGAGGGGAGAGAATCCTTTGGCACACCATATCTTGACTAGAAGTTAGTGCTAAGAGCAAATCTCATCAAAGTATATAGATTATTCAAAAACGAACTTTTTATTGAGATGACATTTATTTTTCTTCAAAATGCATTTACTAAGTATCCTTTATGGTCTAAAATAATTTGGAATATTCTCTGAAAAAGATGTGTTTTTTCCAAGTTTTATACAGATGTAATTGACATTCATCACTGTATAAATTTAAGGTGTACAGCATGATGGTTTGACTTATATATTTGGTAAAATGATTACCACAATAAGTTTAGTTAGCATCTATCATCTCATATCAATATAATAAAGAGAAAAAGCAAAAAAAAAAAAAAAAAGAGAGGAATATGTTTTTCCTTGTGATCAGAACTCAAGATTTACTCTGTTAACAACTTTCATATGTATCATACGGCGGTGTTAACTATAGTCGTGTACATTAGATCCCTAGTACTTAACAAAGATCAAGTATTTAAAAAATATATATATATACACACATATATATATAATGAAATTTTCTAGATGTCTTTTTATTAATTGCTAACCTAATGATACTGTGGTCAGAGAAGGCACTATGTATAATTTCAAAGTTCAAAGGCTTACTTGATGGCCCATTGTATTGTCAAATGTATGTATATTCTTTGGTGTTCAAAATAGACCAGCATTATTTACTCTTTTATGTAACTATCTGTTAAGCTTGTTTTCCATAACTTTGCATAATTTCTTGTCTCTAATTTAACCATTTCTAAGAGGTTGTGCTAAACCTCCAAATCTGGTTGTTCATGTATGTACTTATGCACATGGGTCTATAAATAGTAGCTATTTTTCAGTTTGGGGGGAGATACATACATTCACTCTAAGTACTTGATCTTCTCTTCCTTTCACCACATATGGTCACCATCTTTGATATTTTACATTCTTTTTGATATGAAGTCTGATTTTATCAGATATTAACAAGGATAACCATGCTTTCTTTTGGTTTATATTTAAATGGAATAACATTTCTATCTACTTTAGTCTTTTCTGTGTTTTGCTTCAAGTATCGGAAAGAATGCAGTTATGTCCTGTGTTAGGTGGAACAAGCCCTCAAAGGTGACAAAGTCCTAATCCTTCGAATCTGTGACTATGTTACCTCACATAGAAAGGAGACTTGGCAAATATTTTGAGAAGAGGAGATAATCCTGAATTATCTGGATGGGTGCAAAATAATCACAAGTGTCCTTACAAGTGAAAGGATAAGTCAAGAAAGTCAGAGTCAGAGAAGGAGTTATGACAACAAAAACAGGGATTGAAGTGATACGAGGCTATTACCTAGGAACGTGGGAAGCCTCTAGAAGCTAGAATGTGCAAGGAAATGGACACTTCCCTAGAGCCTCCAGAAGGAATGCAGTCCTGCTGACATTGATTTTAGCCAGTGAGACTCATTTTATATTTCTGACCTCCCAAAGTACAAGATAATAGATTTGTGTTGTTTTAAGCCTCTAAATCTGTGGTAGATTCTCAGAGTAGCAATAGGAAATGAATACAAGTCCTCTTTTAATCCAATCAGAGGGTCTCTGGGTGACTCAGAATTACAGTATCCCAACATTTTGGTTTTTAAAGCTGTATTCACCAATGAAAATAATATTTTAATAGTAGAGCGACAAAAGCCTATGCTCTACTCTGCAATCTTTTGGAATTGCGTGTTGTACATTATCAATTAAATTGTTTGAAAATTAAAGTTGGATTGAACTTAGATGTGCAAGAGAGGAATCAAACCAAAGGTAATCTGTAAAGCTCACTGCCTATGATGGTTTTATAATCTGTAAATAAACATATGAAAAGCTGCAACTTTACCTTGCTCCTTGGACTCTGAATTGTTTTTACTCTTTTAGAAAACCATAGAGTCATAAATTGCCTTTCTCTTTATTTTCTCCCTAAGACTATCTCCTTATTTATTATGGTGCAATTTCCCTGCTTCTGGTGAGATGTGTTTCCTAGCTCTGCAAGGCAGGCAGTTTTATAAAGGTATATTGCAAATATTTTGATGACACCATTCTATATTCGACTTGCCCTTCCTCCAAGCTTTTCTTATGCACTTCCCTGTCTTACCTAGTTTCTTTGTATGGAACATGATCTTTTGCTGGTCTATCTCTTTTGAGTGCAGAGCGGTAGTGCTGGATCTTCCAAGGCTTTGGGAACACCATGTGCATGTGCTTTGGATTCCAAAGTCATGAAGAGACAATAATTGCTGTGGAATGAACAAGTTGCTTGAGTCAAAATGCCATGCTTTTCCTCCTTTTTTTCCCATGGGAGTTACTCCTGAAATGCATGACTTTATCTTATTTCTAATACTATGGCTTTGGTACAGGTTGAACTACAAAAACTATCGTTATGTCCTGGTCTTTGTTTTTGCCTTCAAGGAGATCAACAGGAGCCCCCAGCTGCTCCCCAACGTGTCTCTGGGTTTCCATGTCTACAATTCTTTCCACAGTGATGTCAGCACCATGAGGTGGTCATTGGGTGGGGGCCAGAAGATCCCTAATGACACCCGCCAGGCACAAGTCAAGGTTGTGGCTGTCACTGCAGGAACCACACCAGCATTCTCTGCCCAGATTGGGACACTGCTGGAGCTCTACAAATATCACAGGTATGAGCATGTAGGGCGGATGGATCTGGAGAGGCTGAAGATCTCCTCCTTGGTGAAATTCTGTGGCCACTCAAGTGGAAAAGAAGAAAGTGGGTTTGCATATCTCCCTAATAGGAAAATATGTACCACAGATAGTTCTTGATACGGTGGATTCATTAATTGGTGTGTGAAGCTGAGAAGAGATGAAGTAACCAGAGGCTAGCATCATTGGCTAAAGCAGACCACGGTAGCTTCTGGAAATGTGGTTGCCCAAATTCTCTGAAAGGAGTGGAAGCTGGATATTCTGAAATAACCACACCTTAGTTATTTATCTTCTAGTTAGTAAAATTTTATATGTAAACATGTACTATATATACTATATATATAATAGTAAAACTATTTTACTTGGTCAAAAGACCTGAACAGACATTTCTCCACAGAAGATATACAGATGGCCAACAGACACATGAAAAGATGTTCAAAATCATTAACTATCAGGGAAATGCAAATCAAAACTACAATGAGATATCACCTCACACCTGTAAGAATGGCTATAATTAACAAGACAGGAAACAACATGTGTTGGAGAGGCTGTGGAGAGAAGGGAACTCTCATACACTGCTGGTGGGAGTGCAAACTGGTGTAGCCACTATGGAAAACAGTATGGAGATTCCTGAAAAATTTAAGGATAGATTTACCATATGATCAAGCTATTCCATTGCTGGATATTTATCCAAAGAACTTGAAAACACCAATACGTAAAGATACATGCACCCCTGTGTTCATTGCAGCTTTATTCACAATAGCCAAGACTTGGAAGCAACCTAAGGGTCCAACAAGGAATGAATGGATAAAGACGATAGAGTATATATGTACAATGGAATACTACTCAGCCATAAGAAACAATGAAATCCAGGCATTTGTGACAACATGGATGAACATTGAGGGTATTAGGCAAAGTGAAATAAGTCAGAGGGAGAAAGTCAAATACCATATGATTTCACTCATTAAGTAGTAGATAATAACAACAACAAACAAATACATAGAGACAGAGATTGGATTGGTGGTTACCAGAGGGGAAGGGGGAAGGGAGAATGGCGAAAGGGATAATTCGGCACAAGTGTGTGGTGAAGGGTTGTAATTAGTATTTGGGTGGCAAACGTGATATAATATATGCAGAAATAAAAGTATAATGATGTACACCAAAAATTTATGCCATGTTATAAACCAATGTTACTGCAATAAAAAAAATTTAAAAATGAAAAAAAATTAAAAAAAAAATTTAAACTCTTCAAATGATTCGCAAATAGTCACAAATTTAATGCTAATAAAAGGCAAAGAAAAGGTACCATTATTATGGGAATTTTTAGAGATATAGAAACTAAGATGGATAGACGTTATGTAACCTTCTCAATATCGTTAAGCTAGTCATATTAGAGTCAGCATTTTAACCCAGGCAGTCTGGCTTCAAAGCCAAGCTTCCCCTCAATCACTTCCACCATCATATAATATTGCTTCTTATTCATAGAGTTATTGCCAAGAATATAAGTTTAGCTACCTGATCATATGAATTCTGCTGAAATTCTGTTTATTTTGCTTCCAGAGAACTCAATACAGAACATTTTTTCTCTTTTGATTCAGATCACCTATGGAGATATTGATCCTGTACTGAAGGGTAAGGACTACTTTTCCTCTCTATCAGATGGCTTCCAAGGACATATCTTTAGTCTTCAGAAGGGTCTCGCTGTTGATATATTTCGGCTGGACCTGGGTGGGAATTTTAGTGTCAGTTGATATAAAAAGTGAGCAGTTCCTCTGGGAACTTAGAAGAGAGGAGACTATGAACGGTGTCTGCCTGTGACTAAGATACCTGTGACCAAGAGGACGTACACTTCAAAAGATTGGACCTTCATGGCCAGAATCATAGGCTCATCAGCCAATATGTTTACCATGTATGGTGACACAAGTATATTAATAAGTGTGAGCATTGCAGGAAAGTATTATTTAACCACTCAGACGGTGTGGATCACTACACCACAGTGGGATGCTTCTTTTTTTCCACCTCACCCCTTTTTCATTCTTACCATGGGAGTCTTTCGTTTGCACACCAGAACTTTGAGATATCTGGATTTAAACACTCTCTATGGACAGTTAGCCCCTCTAAATACTCAGAAGACTTTCTCTTTACCAAATTATGGCTTGAAATTTTTAACTGCTCATTTGCAGGAACTAAATGTGGAAAATTTTGGAGTGTCCGCTCAATGCCTCCCTGGATTCTCTGCCAAAGGACAAATTAGACACCACCATGTCTGGATCCAGCTACTACATCTATCATGCTGTGGATGTGGTGGCCTGAGCCCTCCGTGAAATGCTTTTGATAAAAGCAGAAGTGGTGTCCATAATGGAATGCAGGTCAGCTCATGTTTCTCACTTAGCAGGTAAAATTTCTCCCTTAAATATGATTCCCATTATTGTATTTTAGGATACGAGAGTTATTTCATTTGGGTATAGAATTGTAATAGTGACATTGAGACAGATCAGTGGTGACTTGAACATAATGAATTGCTGTTGTTTCATACAGGTTGCAAATAAATCTCTAATGATTGTATGGGCTATTTAGCAACAGTGTCAACTCTTTTAACTAAAAATAATCAATTAAAAACTTTCACTGTGAGAGGTAAGTTTTTAAGATAAGACTTAATGACAATTCATCCAAGGGAATTTAAAAATTCAGGGATTTTCAAAATCTAGTTCTGGCCCTAGCCTGTGATAACTTAAATGCCACTGGGGAAAGGAAAATTTATTTGAACATTCCTGCATTTTTCTAGAAAGGCTACTGATAGTTAAATAAATATTTCTTCATTGAAATTTAAAATGACTTTTGGAAGCAAGGAGATTGATCCCCTTTTTACAGATGAGAACCCCAATACTTTGAAATATATTTTAATTTCCCCAAGACCTTTTCAATTCTACTTAGATGAACCTAGACTTTTATAAATCCAAAACCTATGAATAATGTGTCTTGAAATTCTTGCTCTCAGGTACAAGGAAGTTAATGTGATATCAGATCTAAATACACACATTTATTGTGAATATATATTTATTTATGTATATATATAACCTTATATATATTTATGTATTATATAAATATTAGTTATACATTTATATATAAATTATATCAATTATTGTATGAATATTGTTTACTAGGAGCTTTCATCTTTTCTCTCTCATTTAATACAATATTTTGTTCAAGTTAGTAAGAAGCAAGCTATCTTTCTTTGTCTCCTCTTGAGTTCAAGGAAACTCCCTAGCACCCCTAAAGCAAACCTCATTGCTCAAGGTGCAGCTCAGGTTTAGCCCTACAGCGCTCCCTGGACATGGAATCTTCAGGAATGGTTTAAACAAATGACCATGCGCTCTCTAAGGGCAGACAGGAATGCCTTCGTACTTAAGTATGCAAAATAGTAAACACGCCCCAAATTGAACTTAATCAGAGGATTACTGATATAGAGGGGGAAAAAATCTAATTGCTGGGCAACTCAGGAGCCCTACCCGTTCGTATATGAGTTTTCTGTCCTCAATTTCCATCCTCGTTTCCTTTCCCAATTATGTCTCCCTTTCAGCTCCACCCATTCCTAAAAAACACCCAATTTAAAAACAGCACTGGAGCTCATGTGTCACTGGCTGAGAAAAGAAACTCTGTGTCACAGCATGAAATTCTGAACTATATCATTTCCCAAAGGTCTTGGACTTCAGGTGAAAGTAAGAGAGTTTGTTCCCCAGGATCCACGTGATCAAGGTTTCATCATACATGAGGAGCTGATAGACTGGGCCCTGGGAATCAAGAAGACTGCAGAAAACTCAATCTTCGATTAATTCTTCATCTACATCACAAGATAGAGACCGTATATGAAAATAATGGTAAAATTATTTAACTCATAACAAAATTCTCATTTATTGATATAATTTTTCTTACTGTCCAAGAGATAGTGAAGGTACACTTTTTTTAAAAATAATTTTATTTATTTATTTATTTCCCCCCCAAAGCCCCAGTAGACAGTTGTATGTCATAGCTGCACATCCTTCTAGTTGCTGTACTTGGGACACGGCCTCAGCATGGGCGGAGAAGCAGTGCGTCGGTGCTCGCCAGGGATCCAAACCTGGGCCGCCAGCAGCGGAGCACGAGCACTTAACCACTAAGCCACAGGGCCAGCCTGAAAGGACACTTTTAATTAAGGAGATATTCCCGAATTTTGAAATGCTTTATATGCTACAGCAGGACAGTGAGGCTACCAATTTAATATGATGAGCTGATGAAAAATTGATGATTTATATTCCCATTTAAGCTGAAAAAGTGTCAATCCCATTTCTTGCAAATTTATTGCTCTGCATGCATTGTGCCTTGAAGACATAACAGGTGCTGACGACCAAGCCTTTTGATGACTTGTTGATACAATTAAAATTGTCTTTGGCCATGTGCTTTTATTCCATAAAACAAATTTTATTCTATTTAACTAGAATTAAAAGTATTGACATTGAGTGTTTTTTTAATATTTCAATATTTTATTAATATTCCTTATATTTCCATCTCTTCATCCCACCTTTATACATTCTTGTAGAAAAATTCACCATCAGAAAAAAAGATTCTTTTTGCTCTTCCAGGAACTACATTCTTCCTCACATCAGATTTCCCTTTAAAACTCCGTCTTGTAAGCCATCCCTCAAGATGTTATATTATATCATTCAAGCCTGTCCCTTTTTCCTTGGTGGATAATCTACCTGACATTAAATATATTACTAAATAAATTAAATAATTACATATTGTACTAATCAAACAATTCTCATATAAATGTATTGTATGAATTAAAATATTATTTATTATTAAGGTAAAATCTGCTTATAGTTCAAAAAAGTGATCCAGGAATACCATATTCGGAATCACATTTGGCAATAACAAGTATGATTCATGATCAGATGCCCCATTTTCCTTAAAAAAAACAGTGTCCTAGTCACTGAGATGGAAAATCTTTTAAATCAGCATGTATCTTCATGTTGGGAACTCTTTTCTGCAGATTGACCTTGATTTTATTTTGCTTTCCCTGGGTGCATCAATCATGTCAAATCTTAGAGGTGATCTTTAAGATAATTTTTGAGATAATTTAACCAATATTATCAATTATTCAATATTATTAAATAATAAAATATTATCCAATTATATAGTATTGTTCAGTATTATCAATAATTCTCTTCTTTCAAACTCCCCCCTATGGGTGTAGGATGTTCCGTCAGCCAGGATTCAGGAAAATCCCTCAGGAAGAGAGCTACCTGCTGCTTTGACTGTGTATTGTGCCCAGAGAGAGAAATATGTAATCAGACAGGTATGAACTGACAAAATTACATAATTACAATCACTTTCTTTCAGCCCTTCTTTGTCTCCAAATAAAGTGTAAAGGGTCTGGGATTAACCAATAGAATCTCATTTCTGCTTTATTTTCTATTATTTCATTCACTCATTCAATAAATTCATTTAGGTAATCAATACATCATTTCCATGTTGGGAGTTACCTTGATCTGGCTTCTTTATACTCACATTGTTAGGTTCTGCTGAAGCAGCTCTTCTCAAGGGAATACATCTCTTAAACTACATGTTGTGTTAGGCAAACACTTAGAGATTCCATAGCACCATATACTCATCTTGATCACAGAATAACACATATGGAATTATGATGGAAGTAAGTGTGGGTGTCTTTAGGACATGCCTCCTATTCATATCTTTACACCCAAGGTGACGAGCACTATGCCTTAAACATAGTAGGTGTGCAAAAACCGGAACTAAAGATTCAATAAATGAATGGATATATTATATTATTATTACTCTAGTAGAAGATATAAACCATGAAGTGAGCATGCAAACTTGATAAGATAAAGGCCCTACTTTCCAAGAAATCATAGTGAGGTACGTGTGAAAAAAGAATAACATGGCAATTTGAAAAGTGCCATAATAAAGGTAGTTAGAAGTTAGCAGAGTCAACAAGAGTAGATAGTCTTACTTGGATGAATCAGATAATTCTTCATGGAAAGTTGATGTTTGAGTTGAGTTTTTAAAAACATGTGGGGATTTGTCAGTTCAAGATGAAGAGGGATTCTTGGCAATAGAAGTTTGGACATCAAGAGTTATGAAAGATGAATAAGTTCTGGCGACCTACCACCCAACATGGGCCTATATTTAACAATATTGTATTGTGGACTTGAAAATTTACTAGGAGGGTAGATTTATGTTAAGTGTTCCTACCTCAAAAGAAAAAAAGTATTTTAAAAAAGGAAGTTAAATTAAAAAAATAAAGAGGTCAGGAGGAAGCATTTGGAGGTGATAAATAGGTTTAAGGACTTGATTGTAGTGATGGTTCCACGGGTGTATATTATCTCCAAACACATTAAGTTGTATACATTAAGTATGTACAGCTTTTTGTATGTCAGTCATACCTCAATAAAGTGTTTTTAAAATGTTTTTATGTGGTATATTCAGACATATGGAATAAGACTAGTATGGCTGGAATGAGATGATAAAAGACTGATCATGGATGATGATGGAATAGGTAAATAATGAAAACAAAAAAGCCCATCATATTTAAAGTACAATATTCCAGTCTTACCAAACAAAATAGCAAACAATTCATATGTACTAATTACCAAAGTTATCTCTTTACATTTCTAAATGTTCTGTCCAGTAAAATAATGCATAAAATAACATATTACAGAAATAAATAATGGTCTGGTAGAGAGAGTATGTTTACAAATTATGTTTGTTGTTAGAATGCATCTGGCTATAAATTAAAAAGAAAACAAACTAAATGTGTCTTTTAAAAAATATTTATTATATCCCATAAAAAAGACCAGAGTAATTTACGATGATGATTCTTTGTGCCAGAAAAAATAAAAGCACAGTGTTGCATTACAAAGATGGAGAGGGAAATATGTGTCATTCTATTTGTTATTTACTTATTGAATGTTGTCATAAATATCACTTTTCAAAAAAAAAAGTGAAACAATTAAAAAAAAGTCCAGAAATAGAATGACTCGAAGATTAGAGAATTCAGCAGCTCAAAACTATAATCAAGCACAGATGATACTCTCATATTTTGTTCTATCATCTTTGGTTCTCAGCTTTGTCTACAGGCTGGGCTCCTTATGGTCTCAGAGGCTGAGTTGTTTAAAGTATTATATCATAGCAAGCGAACAGAAAGTTGAAAAAGAGTGGACATCTAGTCTGCCTGAATTAGTAAGAGTCACTCAAAAACACATCCTCCCAGGGGGGCCAACTATAATTGCTTTAGACTTCTCAACCTCCCCTCAATCACAGGGCCTCATGGAAGAAGTTGAATGTCAAAGCACAACTGAGCTGCTGGTAGGAAGGGGACAGATGGGTCATGAATAGGTAACCGGTGGAATCTGCTTCCATGTTTACCTACATAATGCAAAAAATACTTTAAATTAGAATGCAAAAATATCTAATCAATTAGTGGGATCTAAAATAATGTAGCAGGCTGGCCCTGTGGTGTAGTGGTTAAAATTCAGCATGCTCCACTTTGGTGGCCCAGGTCCATGGGTTCAAATCCCAGGCATAGACCTACACCACATATCAGCCACGCTGTGGTGGCCACTCGCATACAAAATGGGGAAGACTGGCACAGATGTTAGCTCAAGGCTAATCCTCCTCAATCAAAACATAAATAAATAAATGAATAAATAATTAATTAAATAAAAGATGAAAATAATGTATCAATAATAAGGATTTTCCTACATATCAATAGTAAAGTGTTTGATAATGCAGTATGAAAGTCTCATTTCTCACTCTCAAAAACACAAAAATGTAATGCACAAAGTACATTAGTTAGAATGTGTTCAACTGAAAGTGATAGAGAAACTCACAGTGGCCTTAAATCATGACGTTTGTTATTTATGTTACAAGAATTTCAGAAATAGACAAATGCAAATGTTTTTTTTTTCTATCAACATTTTGATAATAAAGACTCAGGCTCTATATAACTTTTGCTTCAATATGCTTAGTGTGTGGGATTTTATTTTTACAATTGTCTGCCACTACACAGCATCCACATGGGAAAGAAAGAGGAGGAGTCAGCTAGAGCATCCTATTTGATGCACGTTTTATTTAGTGCAAGAAAGAGACTATACAATCAGATTGTCATGGATTTATGTCGATGGCTCATAACCCACAAGTGAGGTGGAGCACACGCTGACAAAAATTAGCTTAGATCTGTCACAATTGGCTTAGGTCACTCAAAATTGGGGTTCTAATAGCTAGGTATAATGGAGGAAGTGTACTGAGTAAGTAGTTACTGTATGTTATGCGAAGTATAGTTTTAATTTTGGCTAAAAATGTGTGTGAGAATTGCAAAAGAAAATGAATAAATTTAGCGCCATTAAATTTCCCAAATGGAATGTCTGAATATTACAAAAGTCTGTATCCTTGTCTAAATAATTTTTAGCTTTAACGCAATTCAAACCACTTTACCGAAGGAATTTACTTTGAAGGTTAAGAATTTTACTACATTTTTTATGAAACAAAAATCGAATTAGAAAAATCGAGAAACAAGATTTATATAGAAAAGTGATTCAAGAAGAAAATCTGTAATTACAGTAATTGCATTGTTCTAATATTATTTGTAGAAATAGGAACGAGAAAAGAATGCCCACTTTCAACAATAAGAATGGCTGCTTCATGCTCCGAGGCCAGAGTTGAGTAGTAGTGGCAGAGACCCTATGGCCCACAAAGCCTAAAATATTTGTCCTCTGTCACTTTACAGGAAAAGTTTGCCAAATACAAATTCATAGCCCTGGGCGCAGCCCTTGAATGATGGCTGATGGGCATGCCTGCATATGTGTTGCAGCTGCCTCATCCTCAGCTGAGATGACTTGTTTCCATGTGTTCTTCTTGCCACACAGTGCTCCCCAGAGCGACTGAGATCTAAGTGAGCACAGTGGTAAAGCACTGGATGTCCCTGATGCCCTGCCTTACTTTCCCTGCCTCACATTCCCAGTACCTCACTGGTGTGTTGCAAAGTCCCCACCACCTAAAATATTCGCCCCTAAACCCTCAAGTTTATGGACACATCCAACTAACACAGGACCCAAACTTGGAACTTTTGGAGGTGGATTATCACTTACTTGAAGCTAAAAGCATTCTGACATAGGACGGGACTGTTTAATGTGAATATTATTAACGTAAGTGTCTGCAACACTGTGTCTCACAACCAAATAAGGTGTGGGCTGTGGGCCCTATAATGCCGATGAGACTTTTGTTTTTTTGTCTTGGGAATATGGAAGAGTGGCTGACTGAAACACCAAGACTTTCTTTTCCTTTTCAAATAGAGATCAATGTATAGGGCGTCCAGGAAGCCAGTATGCAAACAATGAGAGAAATCGCAGCCTGCTGAAACTTGTGACATTTCTGGCATTTGAAGATTCTTTAGAGAAGACTCTGGCTTGCACAGCTCCTTGCTTCTCTGTTGTCATAACAGTGGTCCCTGGGGTCTTTGTGAAGCACTGAGACACTCCTGTAAGCAAGAATTGGACTCTCAGCTACATCCCACTCTTCTCCTTCACCCTCTGCTTCCTCTGCTCCTTACTCTTCATCGGCTAACCCAACACAGCCACCTACATTATTCAACAAATCACATTTAGAGTTGTTTTTACTGTGGTTGTTTCCACTGTCTTGGCCAAAACTATTACTGTGGTTGTTGCCTTCAAGGTCACTGCACCAGGGAGAAGGATGTGGCAGTGGTTGGTGTCAAGGGCACCTAACTTCATCATTCACATCTGCTCCTTTATCCAGCTGAGTCTCTGTGGGATCTGGCTGGGAACCTCTCCTCCCTTCATTGACACAGATGCACACTCGGAACACGGCCACATCATCATCATGTACAACAAGGGCTCAGTCACTACCTTCTACTGTGTCCTGGGATACCTGGGTTCCTTGGCCCTGGGCAGCTTCACTGTGGCTTCCTGGCCCGGAACCTGACTGACACCTTTAATGAAGCCAAGTTTCTGACGTTCAGCATGCTGGTGTTCTGCAGTGTCTGGGTCACCTTCCTGCCCATCTAACACAGCACCAAGGGCAAGGTCATTGTGGCCGTGGAGGTCTTCTCCATCTTGGCCTCCAGTGTGGGGCTATTAGGCTGCATCTTTGCTCCCAAGCGCTAAGTTAGTTTCCTAAGGCCAGAGAGAAACACATCAAAAGTGTTAAGGAATAAAAAACATTCAGGGAGAAAATAATCGAAATGTAAGTTATTTTCATAGGTCACAAGAACTTGCATAAACTTGAAAAATAAACTACTATATTTTTCCAGACTCAATTTCAGTACCAACTAAACTTACCTTACATCTCCACTTAATTTTTTGCTTTATGTTTCTTTTGACTTTGTACAATTTTCCTTGGGCATTCAAATGAACAAATACACAAACATTCATACTAATTTTCCTCTAAAATTATGTGTGAGAGATTGCAAAAATGGCCACATATCAGTCCTTTCCCTCTGTCTGTTTGGTTATAGCATCCCACGTTGACTCTGGGTAGACTTGGCATTGTAACTTGCTTTGGCCAATGGGATATTATCAAATGACATGAGCAAAGGCTTGAAAAACACTTGTTCATTGTTGCTACTTGTCCTTCTCTGGCTGCCCTTGGGAAGCCTGAGGCCATCAATATGTGAATGAGTCTAGACAGACTCCACATCTCCATCACTCTAGGTGGCTTCAAGTCAACAATCAGATGTGTGAGTAAAACTGTCCTAGACCATCCAATCCCAGCTGAGCCACCAATAGGTCAAGATCAAAATAACTTCCCAGTTAACCCACAGAACCTTGAGAAAAAATAAACTATTCTTATTTGAAGTCACCAAATTTTAGGGTGATTAGTTACACAGCAGAAGCTAACTGATATATTATGCTACCATTTAAATATATCCTCTCATTATTTGTATAATTATCACAGATTTCTATTTCTTTATCCAATATCGTAGACTGGAATATTCTTCTCTAGATTAAGTCTCTGAAAGAAAATCAGAGACCATATCACGTTCCATTTTACTTTTTCTCCTTCCTCTTTTCAACCAGACATCTTTAAGCATATATATTAAGAGTATCTTCACTAACTTTAAGATTATGGATATTCTTCTATATTCTCATCCACCACTGTTATACGTGGGGATTTTACTTTTAATTTTAGCTCTATAATCCATTTGGAATGACTTACTTGTGAATAATGTTAGTTTATGGTCCAGTGTTTTATTTTAAAAATGGATATCTTTTAGTCTATAAAACAAACACTACATCATTTTAAAGGTTGATTTGAAGTATATGGAATCTGAATAATGTTTGGAAAACTATCTTTGAAACACTGTTTTCAGTCACAAGTATAGTATATCTCTCCATTTAATCTGAGCTTCTACATGCTTTGTATCTCTTTATAATCTTCTTCATATAACTAATGTGTAGTTCCAATTATTTTAACTACTCATCTTAAATAATTCATTGCTCTTAGGAATGGAATAATTACTTACATGTTTAAACTAATTCTTACTCATATAACAGTATTTTTGATGTTTCATATAGAAATCTAGCTTCCTTTCACATTATTGCACTGATTTATCAGTTCTAAACTTTATAAGTTATGTCCCACTAAAATAATAGATTTTCTCTTCTTCTCTAATATTATTTACCTCTTATTCTGTTGATTCTCCTTTTTTCATGACTGGGCTCTCCAATATCACACTGAATCACAATAGTGTTTGCCAGGAGCATTTTCCTCTTCTTAAGTTTAGCGTAAACATCAGATAAATTCCTTGTCAGGGCAGAGCAGGCATCTAAGAGAGAGAAAGTAAAAACGTGAAGGGGAAACATTTCAAGCTGGAAATCAACAGACTTGCTTCTCTTGGCTGTTTGGAGCTGGAGATGTTATGCAATGTGGCCAGCTGAGAATCAGAGGATCTCTCTCTAGTCCCAGGAATTAGTCTTGGTCAAATCTCTCAACCTCTTTAGACCTCATTTTCTTCACCTGTAACATGAAGAGTTGGATGAGTCTTTTTGAGTTCTGAAATCCAGTGACTCCAAGATACCCTTCACCCAAATGCACTTGACAAAGACCAGAGAGAATTTTTAGTTGTCTTCTTCTGCATCAACATTATTATCCATATCACCACTTAAAGACATATCAAATGTCTACTTTTGCATGACACTGATAAAACAGGTTCCATACCAAATCGCTGTTTGTTGGGATAACAAATCTATAGTTAACTGTTTAGAGGTAAGCATAGAGAGGGGCCCTGCTGGAACCAGCAGTCAATGGACCAGAAAGTCTTGCTTTATTTTACAGCGAGGCTGTGGAAACATTCCCTAATACACCAGAATTCTTCTGTACTTAGAAAGTATGTAATAAATGGGAGCCTTGAATCCATGGTTACGAGATAATAAGGATACGATTTTTAAAATTTTGCTAATGATGTCATTTGCCTGCTATGAGGCTGTTCTCTGGTGACTAACGAGCAGATGTATTCCAGGCCTCTTTCATTTCTTTAATAAATATTTACTCAGCGCCTGCCACTTGCTGCAAGATAGCAGTGATCTACCCTAAGAGCATTTATATTCTAGTAGGGTGTCACAGACCATAAACAAAAAGAGAATCTTAAGGTGATCAATAAAGTAACATATACGTTAGACTTTTTTCATTCTGGACTATTATTCACCCTTTCCCTTCTTTTACTGTTTCCCAGAACTCTAACCATGGACTTGAACAACCAGAAATCATGGGTCTCAAGTTTCTTCTCGCAACACCCCTGTTTCAAAGACATAGTGTTCATCATCTGAGAGTATGTCTCCTGAAGACTAAGTTCCTAGGAATCAGCATTATTTCATCACTTTCTTAAGAGGATGGATGAAATTATGAAGGGAAAACAAAATATCATATGGTATTTATACACGAAATGATGTGTCCACTCTAATTGTTTTATATAATGTGGTGTGATTTGGGGCAAGTCAGTTACTCCTTCAGAGACAGTGGTAATAATACCCTGAAAAGCATTCTATAGACATTAAATGAAACAAAGTATGAGAAACTGCTTTGTAAATTGCATCTTATTTATTGTAATAACATTTTCATTTATCCAATCCTTTTTGACTCTACACAGCCTGCCTAGACTGAGCTTTATAATTTATTCAACAATAATAATGGATCAAATTGGTTGAGTATTAGAAATTTCATATGGTTCAACTTAATTAATAGGCCATCAAAATATTTAATTTAGTTATAATTACAGTTAAATTTTTCATGTTGCCTTAAAATGTGCCAGGCACATTCTAGGTATCTGACATGTATTCACTCATTTAATGCTCACAACAATGCCATGGAGACAATACTATTAACCCCTATTGTATGGATGAGGAATATTAGAGGTTATATAATTGTCCAAGTTCACACAGCTGGTACCCAAGCAGTCTACCTCCAAAACCACTTTCAGGGATCCACTAGCGCTCGTAGAGCTTACATTGTAAAAGGATCACCCTGGTTCCTGGTTGGCGAATGGACCAGAGGGGACTAAGCAAGAAAGCACATGGCTACTGAAATGATCCAGGCAAGCAATTCTGAATACAGGATTTCCTTCCTTTTTAAGGCTGAATAATATTCCATTGTATAGATGCCTCAAATTTTCTTCATCCATTCACCCATGGATGCACAATTAGGTAGTTTCCATCTCTTGGCTATTGTGAATAATGTTGCAGTGCATTTTGTCAAACGATTTCCTGGCACTTAGTGAGTTTGAAAAAATTCTTCTTACACACATTAGTTACTGTAATGAACTACATTTCTAAATGTCTAAAGTTTAAATATTCGTCATTCTACAGAAATACCTTGCCTAATCATGATTTGTGTTGTTATCAGTTCATGAATGATCTAAGATTTTTGTACAAAAATTTGTTATAATGGCTTTTTTTTCATGTATTCAGGAACCTGGCATAATATGGGTATTCCCTGATTCTTGATTTTAGTTGAGTTTTCTAGTAAGACTTTAAGATAGGAAGTATCTTCCTAGATGTGAGACAGAGTGCAGAAAAATTATAAAGTGATTGTTATATTTGATTATATCAAAAGGATATAAAACTGTCTCTTTGTTAAATTGTTTTTACACACCCTTTGCTTATTTGTAAGAATGGCACATATGGTTTTATTAATGAAAAGAGAATTCAATAAACAATTTTAACATAAAACAATATCTATTGAGAACTTATATGAAAATTTTAGCAATATGCTGTCACCAATTTCCTCATCTGCAAAATGGAGATAGATAATACCATCTTCCTTATGGGTTGCTGTGAACATACTCAAGAGTAATGTACGTAAAATGCTTATCACCATATCGGTGGGAAAGTGATGCCCCATTCATTTTTCCACCGGGATGATGACAGCTTTTTTTACGCTTGAAGTCTGTAGTTTTCAAAATATGTTCTACTGTTGTAAAGTGAATCCTTTTTACAAATTCTTTGTAGAGTTAGATGATCCATTTGGAATACAAATTCAGGCTCCTGTGTGTGTGTGTCTATACGCACATCTCTCAAATAATACTTCAAGCCTTATAATGAAAAGCTACCTTCCCCACTCTTGACTCTGGTTGCAAAAACAACTTCAATTTTCTGGTTGAAAATCTAAATTTCTAAATTAGCTACTCATACAGCATTTTCATTTTTCAGCTTTTGACTATTTATACTTTCTTTCTTCTCCAAAACAATCAGCATGAAGAGTTCTTACATATGTGAAAAACATAATTCCCCTTGCCCAATATAACTATTTAATGAATTAGGATAAATCAAAATTCAATGTCTACTGTTTTATGACATAAATGTTTACCATTTTATAGCATATGAATCTTATCCAGAGATGTGCTACGTCAGATATTATGAATACATTTTCTGTCTCATTTTTTCCTTTGACCTTTTATACGGGAAAATTCTCTTGTTTCTTTGTTGTCTTCCTCTGGATTCATCACTGGTTCATCTCCTTCCACCGGAAATTTAAATCTCTTTCCAGTAACTTCTGATGCATGAGACAATTCATGGGCTTCAGGTTTTGCTTGGGGACATCCCTCTTGGGCTTGAACATATACACAGGCCCACATATGCACAGTATGTCTGGAAAGATAGAGGAAAAAAGGATGTTTATCTCTGTGCAAAAGGACTGGGAGACAGTGGTAGAGTGAGAATATTTTACTGACTTTGCACCACTCTTTGAAGTTTTCCTATATGTGTATCTAGGACGTAGTGGCCTCTCTGCCCCCAGTTTTTAAAATTAAAATAGCGTTATATCCTGATCTCCTGGCTTGGGACAGCAAAGTGTAGAGAAATGTGAATATATGATCCAATATTTTAACGAAATTAAGTAAAGCAAACCCGCACAAAAAATTTATAATTTTAAATATGGACACATCATTCTATGAGTCTGTGTAAAGGTGGGGAAAGGTATGAAGAAAAGCTGTTCAACATCCAGCTACCTGTACAGTCTAGGGGTCCACGGAAAGCCCCGCCTCCAGCCCTGCCCCTGGAGCTCATTTCCTCCCCCTGTGATGTCCACCTGACTTATTCCAGCCCCACCCCCGCCTCTTCCCACCCCTGGAACTGGTCTCCGCCCACAACCTTCGGGCCTGGCTCCGCCCACAGCCTGGTCCCCGCTCACACCCTTTTCCCCACCCACAGCCCCTCCCCTAGACCTGGTCTTGTCCCTGTTGCTGACCCAGCCCGCTGCCCGCCCTAGCACTCACTGTAGAAACTAGACACCTCCCTTAAGTTTGGGGTGCGCGGCCCCGCCCCGCCCCGCACGCCGCCTCGACCCGGAGCCCCCAAACGTCCGTCCTCCCCGAACTTCCGTCCTCCCCGAACGCCCGCCCGAGACCGGAAGCGGAAGCGCGGGCGGTGTCGTGGATGGAGCCGGGGGCTTCTCGGTGTGTTCCGTCTTCTAGGCGCGGATGGGATTCTCGTGGACGTTTGCCCTCAGGGGCGGGCCTCCGTGAGCGCCGGGCGGTCCCGGCTCGGGTAGGGGTCCAGGGAGGCGCCTGGGCGGCGGGCAGCCCCGTCAGGGCCCCGCGTCTCTTTGTCCCCCTGCAGCTCCGTTTCCCCCTGGCTGTTCGCTCAGGGCCCCCGAGGCTGCTGTTCCTCCGGGCTCCGCGCGCAGCCGTCCCCTCCTCAGAGTCCCCGTCACTGTCCTCCGTGTGATTTTGTCCCCAGGGGGCTTATCTGCGTCTGCAGGCGGTGTTTGTGTTGTTACAAATGGGGGCGCTCCTGGCGTCTAGAGGGGGAGGCAGGAATGCTGCTCAGCGTCCTCCAGGGCCCAGGACAGCCCGACACAGAAATGTCAGGCCCCAGATGTCAGTGGTGCTGAGGTTGGGAAAACTGCTCCAGGACCTGAAAATCTCCCGAGCCCTGAATGAACTGTGGAAATTGTTGACAATTCAGTGAGTCACTTACAGGGTCCCTAAATGACAAGCTTGTTTAAAGGGTCCAGAGTCACCAAAACGTCTCTGTCCAGCCAAGTGAATTGAGTGACTCAAGTGCACACAGCACGAAGCTGCTTTCTCCCATCTCAGGGAGCAGGTGGCTGGATAGGAATCGGGAAAATCCAGTCACAGACAACAGTTACAGTTAAATCAGTAAATACAAAAAAAGAAGAGTGAATGGGGTGGCCTTTCCATCCAACACCCTATAAAAGGCCTCAAAAGCTTGTTTGCGCTTTTTTCCCCTCTCAGACACGAGAAGCATCCATGGAGCTCAAGTTTGAGGTGAAACCAGGCTCAGGGTCCACCTGTCCTCGCTGATCCATGGATTTCTGTGTGACCAGGTGAGTACCCTGTGGACATGGTACCAAGAGGTTCCGGCAGCCTCCGCTGTGCAGAAGACCTGCCAGTGGGGTTTCTTGGGCTCGGGTTGTCACCACATGTACTCACTGAGAGGGAGGGTATCTTGAGAAAAAATATTGATGTTTGATGGATTATATTCAAGGGAAAGATGGTAAACTGTGTGTGGTTCTGTGTGGTAAATATTTCAGTAAGTACAGTTATATGCAAATAAGAACATATGAAACAAACGTAAATAACTGCAAATGTAGATTATAGTAGAAAATATAGATTTACTTGCATTGCATAATACTCAAAAGTCAGGATTTATATATATTATAAATACAAAAATGTTTTGCGTGTTTATGTAGTATTAGAAGACAACCCATTAAATATTAGCAGGGATACTCAGCAACATTCTTTAGAACCATCAATTTGACTTCTAAAGTCCTCTAAATCCTGCAGAAAAATTTGAATAGAGGAGCATTCAGGGAAAAAGATGATTTGAACTTCTTTGTATTAAAAACAAATTTAAAATTGAATTTGCCAGTAGACAGATTCATTTTGAGCATTTTTTTCTTTATGACATTTCAAATCATTTGGAGGAATACTAAGCAACACTGTAGATTGAAGGGAAGGGCACTAGTCTCCAAAAAGACTGTTCTCACCACCTTGCCTTCTAAAGGGAATTAACTTTGTTTCTTGAAACTTTTCTAAAATAATGGTCTGGTGATTCACGTTGCAGAGAATCCTGTTAAGTAACTTTGTATTTAGTTGTTGGCTTCTACTAATTTAGTGTGTTTGTGCCTTTTTCATTCTAGTTTTCTTGTGACGTTCTTGAGGAGAATGTGTGCTTCTCATGCAATAGGTAGTCTCTGAGTGTATAATTTATGGTGACCAACCATCCTTGTTTATTCAGGACAGAGGGGTTTTCCAGGACACAGGACGTTTAGTGTTCAAACCAGGGCACTCCTTGACAAACCGGGATGGTTCCTCATCTCATGAGCCAGGCCTTAGGCCACATGCATGGGGACCTGGAGAACCAGAGAGACCTTGTCCCACCTCCATGGAATTTATATTGTATTTGGGAATTTGGATTTTAGACAGTTAATGATGAGAGTGATGTGGGAGTTTGGCACAAAGGGACTCAACCTGATGGGGCAGGGAAGCCCTCTTGAGAAGGACTGATATTTATCTTGAGAGCTAGAGTTGGGACTGGATTTAGCTAGTTGGAGGGTTAGACTGGAGTGAGGGTGTGGGAGTGTGTTCAAGAAAGTGTTTCAGGCAGAGGGACCCACATGAGGACACCCGTGAAGCAGAGAGCCTGGTGTGTCCATGAACTGACAAGAGGGATGGCTGAGCTCAGTCAACACAGGGGGAGAGGTATGAGCCAGACCAGCGAGGGGGACAGAGTGGACCCGGTCAGGAGTGACTTGGGACTCTGTTCTAAGACCAGTGGGAAGACTCTGGAGAGATGCGAGTAGAAGGATGATGTAATTACTGTTTGATCTAAGCACGGGGGTTAAAATGGACATCATGGTTAAGAATGAAGACTTAAGAGGCAAGATGGGATGTGCTGGGAATAAGATTAGGAATAAGATGATTGTTCCCTACGCCTGGCTGATGGCTCTGGAGCAAGAAATAAGTAGAAAGAAAAGACCTTGGAGTGTAGAACCGAGAGAACGTAACGGTACTTTCTTGCCTGCATGTGTCAGATGGCACAGGGCACTGACTGTGTTCCTCGCTGCTGTCCGTGCAGACCTGCAGGTGCCCCCTCACCCAGGTCTGTGTGTTCACCCCTCTTTGCCACTCACATGCCCCCCTCCACATCCTAAAGGAAGTCAGGCCTTACTTGTGAGGGGGTTGTCTCAGATGGGAGACACCTAGGAGAGCCCCTGCAGTCATCAGAGCAGCCCCTTCAGCATCTCCCTCAGACTCCTCCCTTCCACGCTCTCGTCTTCCACACCCAGAAGGAACCCTGCTCAGTATCCACATCCAAATGTTCTTAATCCTCCAGGCTTGAGAAGGGTGGTGCAGCCACTGGGGTGGACATCATCTGCACCTTCCACACTGATCCGCGCAGGTCCAGGGCAGGACAGAGAGTGACTCTACTGGGAGTTGAGGCATGAGACCCAGGGCGTCTCCCACTTGGGCTCCTTCACCCTGGACTGGGACAGCCTCTACGTCAGTGGTGAGGGGCTGTGCTACAGCCACGCTGTCTCTCCCAGTCAGAGTTCTGTGTTGCCTCCTTTGCTCTAAAGTGAGCTATGATCCATCTCTCTATCCACCCGGTATGGGTTCAGACTTATCACTGTGTGATCACTGGGTCCAGCCACCTTCCATCTCGCTGCCTCCCCCCTGAACAACCCTGCCCTCTTCCCCTCTGCTTTTCCCACAAAGGTCCCTACATCCTCCCTCTCCTTAATAATTTATGTTCACACCAACTCTTGCTCAGCTTCTCTTGCCTTCTCTCCACAGGTTACACCTATGGAGGCTTGGCCCCGACTACCAACAGTGAGTATTCCTGGCCCTGATCTCCTGGGTCCTGTCTGCATTTGGGGTTGGGGAAAACATGATCTCCTACACCTGAGGTTCTTGGTGAGGGAAGGACCTGGAAGGGCCCTAATTCATCCCTTCTCTCCCTCCCGGGTTCTGGTGGACAGTCCCAGCCCAGGGTGAGAAAGCCTTAGCAAGAGACATGTTCTCCACCACATTCTGACCCCACGAGGTTTTCACTTTAATTCTGCTAAAGCGCCACCCTTGGTCCTCCTTTTCCAGGTATCCCATCCATCTGTCCAGTTTTCTGCCCATCCATCTATCTCTCTTCCGAGTTCGGTCTCTCTTGTTCACCTATCTCTCTCTCTTGGGCTCCTCTCATCCACAGGCTTGCTCATCCCTCTACTCACACAGTCACCCATCCCGTCACTCTCATTTATGCTTCATCTTTTAATGGTGGTCCTGGGACAGCCACTGCTGGAGCCCGAGTGAGCCTGGGGGATCCTCCCACTCAATCCCTCCCTGAAGACAGCCCTTGCCACAACTCCCAAGCCAGCCACCACGTCCCTGCATACTTGATCATCACCTGTTCCACTAGAAGCCACCACAGGTATCGGGGGCCCCTTTTCCTACCCAAGAGAAGTTCTCCGGCCCCACTCCTCCACCAGCCAGTTGTGATCCAGGAGCTGGGAAGCCAGGGTGTGAAATTCTGGTGTTAGGGCAATCATGCTGATCACAAAGATTATACCAACGATTCAGTTTAAGGCCAGCCCTCAGAGAGCCCATAGTCTTGTGAAAATAACACACCATTATAATACAATGTGGGATGTTTCAGGGAGAGGCACCTGGCATAATTTGGAGGGGAAGAGCTTGCTAGAGAAAGTTTCACCAGAATGGAGTCTTTAACAATGAATAGGAGGGACCCTGGCAAATAGAGGATGAAGGGTTTTCCTGGCAGAGTGCATTCCATGAGCAAAGGCTCCAGCGAGAAACAACATGCTGTAAGGGGAGAAATGAAATGAATTTGGTTTGCATGAAGCATGAAGTTTAAACCTCAGTAGATGGATAAAATGATACTGAAAGGTCAGCAGGTGCCAGACTGAGTAGAGCCTTGAGTGCCAGGTCAAGAAGGTTGAGCTAAACTATGAAGGCCATAGGGAGCCATGGGTGGTACTAGAACAGTGGTGGCACTAGTGAGGTATTCATTTCATTAAGAGTCTTCTAGTGGTCCATGTAGAACATCCTTTAGACAGAGCATCCAGTGAGCCTGCTGGGGTGTTGATCCGGGTGAAGGAAGTTAAGACCTGAGCTGGGACAGGGATGGAGTGTATGTGAGGACCAGTGTGCAAGGTGAATGGGTGTTACTAGGAGGGAGGAGGAGCTGAGCTGATATGCTGGTTCTGACTTGAGTGACAACACAGGTGGGTGGTGGTGCCACTGTGAGAGAAGACGACAGATGATAATGAGTGCAGGACTCTGGTCTGGTCTGAGGCCAGCTCTCAGTGATGGCCATCGCTCTCCCCCTCGTCTTGCAGCTTTGGGGCACAACCTGAAGATCCTCACAGTCACCTTCCCCATCTCCACCCACTGGTATTCATCAGACAGGAGCAATGGCTCAGCCACGTTCAACTCCATTGAAAGGGTCCTGCAGAGCCTGGTGAGACCCTGGTCCCAGCAGCTCCTGGTGGGTTAAATCCCACCCAGCCCCTCCCCTAACCCCTGTCCCTCCTGCTCATCCTCCTCCTCCTTCCTCCCCAGCTGGATCCTTGTTCAAAAGGAGCTTCCTGGGTTCCTTCTACTCGAGTTGCATACTGGTTTCCCTCAGGTGAGACCCTCCCCTGAGCATTTGCCCCTAATGACCACTTTTGTGAACACCCCTCTTTGTCTCCCCATTGTCCTCCCATTTCCTCCTTCCAGTTCTGGCCCCCACCCCCAGAGGTTCCAGGACCTCTCTCTAGAGACCCCACATCCCTCTCTCCCCAGGCCTGAGAGGGATGGGGCAGCCACCAGTGTGACGCCGTCTGTACCCACCACCCTGATCCCGTGGGCTACCATGCCGCTGTGCTGGGAGCGGAGAGTCTCCACCTGTCTGCTCTTCCTCTTGGTGGCTCCAGGCTCTGCATCCCAGTGTTTATCCATCCAGAGAGAGCACCAGCTACATTTCCACATCATCTTCGGGAACCTCAACAACCTGGAGCCCACATCCTTGGAGTACACCGCCCTGCCGAGAGACACTCAGGACCAGGTGGGGTCTCCCCTCTCCCGTCTCTCCTTGCCCTGAGGGCAGCGTCATTCCTCTGCCTGACTTACATCTGTTACGTGATTGTTTCAACCCTTCACTTTCCCTGCATGTCTGGGTTCTCTCAGTGTCCAGAGGTGATGTCCTAGCTGCCTTCCCCATTTCTCACATGGGTAAACTGAAGCTCAGAAAGGGGAGTATTGTGCCTAGGGTCACACAGTGAGTTAGAGGCAGAGCCAGGATGTGAAGTCATGTCTCCCTTGCCCCAAGGTCTGTAATCTTTCACTGGCTCCAGTGGTGCCCTGCATCCCCAGGAGACCTCCATCTCACCCACTCTCCCTCGCATTTGTTCTAGGTCACCAAGCTCTACAGAGGCAGCCAGCTGTGAGACATATTCCACTCCTGCCTGGTCACGGACTTGATGTAGGTTGAGGAGATTGGAAGCATTGGCTGAGCTAGTGGCTGATGACTCTGAGCTCAAGTGACACATCCTTGATCTGGAAGTCACTGACATGGTGCCCATTCTGCCCCACATCCTTGTCAGCTAATCCTACCATCTCCTTCCATAAGGTTTTCTGGAATGAGAAAGGCATTAACATTTGGGGCCACCGACCTCCTGCATCCTCCTCCTCCTCCTCTTCTGGAGACTTTCAACAAATATCAGCAGTCTAACTGTGTTCTCCAGTAGTGGAGCCACTAAGCACATGGGGCAATTTAAATTTTTTATACACCTATTAGGATACGGTTCACATATTATGTGTGGGGAGGAGTGTATTTTTTAGGTTTTTCTATATACAATATCTTCTCATCTGCAAAACAAATAGTTTAACCTCTTCCCATCCAATCTGGGTTTCTTTTATTCCTTTTCCTTGCCTATTTGCCCTCATTAGAACTTCTAGTACCTGTGATTAACATACGAGATAAGGGAAAACATCATTGTCTTGTCCCTGGTCTTAGGGGGAAAGTTTCAGTCTTTAACCATTGAATATAGTGTTAGCCGTGGATTTTTCATCAATACTGTCTATAGGTTGAGAAAGTTTTCTTCTATTCCTAATTTGTTGAGTGTTTACTTTTTTTGACATGAAGGACGTTGTATTTTGTCAAATTCCTTTCTGTATATTTGGTTGAGATTGCGTGGTATTGGCCCTTATTCTATTAATATGGTGTATTACATAATCAAGTTTTCAGATATTAAGCCAACACTTCAACTAGAGGTGAGATATTAAGATGTTCTCAAGTCTTTCCTGGGCGCGCCACAGCCCTGAGCCCTTGTGGCCTTCTAGATGCCCGCAAAAACACTGGAGATTTTCAAAGGCCCCTGTGGACATCTCATTCTCTCAATTTTTCTTCTAAGATTCTGGCTCACCTCTTGCCTGCCTCAGCTGGTATCACTCCCTCAGGCAACTACAATAGAAAACAATTAGCCCTGATTGTTTTTAGCAAGTGCCCTGGGGACAGACTTTCGTCCCTGGGCAAGCTCTGAGTCAAGTAACTACAAGCCCTGAACATGGGGCTTTTTCAGGGAGCTGCCAGGCAGGTCAGCTAGTGACAGTTCGGTGGGGATGGGTCTTTTGAGAGCTCCAAACCCATTATGGCTGCTAGGCTGCTGGTTGTCTCAGCCACTATAGTTCTGAGAATGACTGTTTTCAAAGTTATGGAGGATATTGTGAGAGCAGGATGGGAATAGTGCAAGTTATAGTGCTACAAAGTTGGCTCCCTTTATCAAGATTCCACCATGTTTCTTCACTAAACCCTCCTCAGATTCTTACAAGCCGTTGATTAATTTCTAGACTTCTGAAAAGTTGATTTTGACCATTTTTACCAGTGTTCTCATTGTTTTTATGCATTTCCAGAAGTCCTTACTCCAAAGTTTCAAAAATGTTCTCCCTGTGGTTATTTATTTATAAATTAATTACTTTAAATGAAATTATGTGAGAAATTCAGTTCCTCACTCACACCCACTAGGCACATTTTAAGTGCTCGATAACAACATGGGGCTAATAATGAGTGTATATGGTAATGCAGACAAATGTTTATATTATTGCAGAAAGTTCTCTTGGACAGGACCCTGAAGCAGGGAATCTAGAATCAGGGTAGAATTCCAGACACCCTTGTTCATCCCTTGTGCCCTTCCAGGTCTGTCCCCCACAGTAACCACACTGGAGCAGACTCCCTGTGTACCTTGCCACCTTGGCACAGAGACTGGACAGAGTTTCCATCTATGAAGAATTCCTGCGGCTGACCCAGAATGGACCCAGCTGCAGAACTTCACCCTGGACAGGAAGAGTATCCTTGGGGATGATAAGGCTCCCTGGTCATTGGGAAAGAAAGTGAGGCCTTTCCGGGGACTCTGGATGCCTGGGGCTTAGAGAGCATTGAACTTTCTCAGGCTGGCAGGAGGTGGTCTGGTCCCCTCGTCCTTACCCACGATTGAGAGAGAGAAAAGGAAACCAGTGTAATATAGGAGGGCCTCACCTTCTCCTAGACAGCTCTGCGACCTAAAGCTAGTCACGTCCCCTCTCTGGATTTTTGTTTCCTTATCTCTGCACTAACAGCAACTGGGCCAGATGGTCAGTGAAGGTCTCCAGCTGTGTGTGAAGCAGACTCACAGGTTTGGGGGTGGATGTAGTTTCTGATCCACAGGCTATAGTTTGCCAAGTCCCTCTCTAGATGATCACCAATGCTCTAGAACTTTCTGCAGTGGTGGAATGTTCTATATCTGTGCTCTCCAGTGCACAGCCGCATGTGGCTGTTGAGTACTCAAAGGATGGTATTGTGACTGGTCTTTATTGTTGCTGATTTTTAATGTTACTGAAGTACTAGAATTTTTATTTTATTTAACTAAAATTAATTTTAATTCAAAAAGAGACTTGTTACTGCTCCATATCAGACAGCAAACCTCTAAGTGTTTGTCTGGGTAGAGGTACAAGGAGGGGGACCTGCACCCCTCCCCCCATGCCCACTGGGTGCTGTGTGTCTTAGCCTCCTGGAGTTTATGTTGTAGCTGGCAATAACAAGAATAGAGAATTGAATCTTATCAATTATTTGATGTGAACAATCTCATACTTGCAGGTGGAAATCAGAGAAGACTTCCTGCAGGAAATTACATTGTAGGTTAATCCTAGAAAATGAATATTAAGCAAATAGATAAAGGAGAAGGAGATGATGTGTTTCTAGGCACGGAAGAACACTTTTGAGTTGGATATTACAAATTTAGAGAGAGCCCATAGGCTTGCCAACTATGATGACCCATTCTGCCCCCAGCTGTCATAAGAAAGTCCAGCCCAAATTCAGTCCTCTGTGCCCAGAGGTATGAATTTGGTTTAATTTATTACACTTTCGTTCTGTGATAATGGTCTTGGATTTTGTAGCAAAGTATGCTCACTTTTTAGAGATGGAAAATAAAATGGGGTGAAACATCATGATGTCTACTTGACTTTAATATTTCATTGAAAACATGGGATGAATCAAGGGTGGCAAGTGTTAATAATTTATATAATGATGCAATATTGTTTTAATTAGATGGAATATACATTGTTAAATCTAGATGATGGATGTTTATGAGACTGTTCCCTTTATTTTTCTGTGTCTAAAAAGTTTTATTAAAAAGATTGAAACACACTCACATGCATTCTCCATTTCATTCACTTCCAGAATATTCTCCCAACAGAGATGATGCCTTGACTGAGAAGCCTGGTAAACCTGCAGGAAGCCCCAGCCCATGGTAGGGGGCGAGTACCTTGATGCTGTGTCTCATCGAAGAGAACCAGGTGAACAGGTTTTTGGATGATGAGGAAAGTTGGCCGACCCTTGTCAAGGAGGCTTGAGGCACAGTGGGGTCACCAGGAGCCCTGGGACGATGACAGGACATGGCTCACACCACCACATGTCTCCCCAGACCTCCCCTTCTGGGCCATCATCCTCGTCTGCTTGGCGTGACTCCTGATGCTCATCACAGGCATGATCTGCTGTGTCTTGGTAAGGCATGTCGTGTTGCTTGTCTTCTTATTATTGGGTTGTAAGATCTTTTTATATATTATAAATACACATCCTTTTCTAGGGATATGTTTTGCAGATGTTTTCTCCCAGTCTATGCGTGGCTTGCCTTCTCCTTCACCACATGAGTCATTGGGGAAATGTAAGTGACAGTCATCATGAGATTCCACCACACTTAAGAGTGGCTAAAATTAAAAAGACTGACTATAGAAAGTGTTGTTGAAGATGTCAAGTCACTGAAACTCTCATCGAGTGCTCTTGAAAAATAGCTTAGATGCGTCTTTAAAAATTACATACGTCTACCCAGCCATTCCTCTCCTTGGAATCCATCCAAGGGAAATAAACACATATGTCTATACACAGACTTGTACACACATGTTGATAACAACCTATGTATAGTACATAAAAATGGAAAACAACCCATATGTCCATCTACTGGTAAATGGATACACAAAGTGTGGTATATCCCCACAGTGGGATACTATTCAACCATAAAGAGGAATGAATTATTTTTTTTCTTTTTTTAATTATTCTGTTGAAATTATAAAGGGTTTTAACATTGTGTAATTTCGGGTGTTCATTATTATTCGTGAATTTCTGTATAGACTGCATCGTGCTTACCAGCGGTAGTCTAACTTTTATCCATAACCATGCATATGTGCCCCTTTAACTCTTTCACTCAACACGCAGCCACCTTCCCCTCTGGTAACCACTAATCTGTTCTCTTTATCCCTGGATATGTTTATCTTCTACATATGAGAGAAATAATGCTAATTGTTTTTGTCTGGCTTATTTCGTTTATCATCATACCCTCAAGGTCCATCCAGGTTGTTGCAAACAGGACGATCTTGTCTTTTTTTTCTGGCTGAGTAGTAGTCCATTGTATATAATACATACCACATCTTCGTTATCTGTTCTCTGTAGAAGGGCACTTGGATTGCTTCCATGTCTTGGCCATTGTGAATAATGCCGCAGTGAACACAAGGGTGCATAAATCTCTTTGAATTGTTGATTTCAGTTTCTTTGGATAAATATCCAGTAGTGGGATAGCTGGAAGGTATAGTAGTTCTATTTTTAATTTTTTGAGAAATCTCCATACTGTTTTCCCTGGTGGCTGCACCAGTTTGCATTCCCACCAGCAGTGTGTGAGGGTGACTTTTTCTCCTTATCCTCTCCAACATTTGTTATTTTTTGTCTTGGGAGTTATAGCCATTCTGACAAGTGTAAGGTGATCTCTCATTGTAGATTTGATTTGAATATCCCTAATAGTTAGTGATGTTATACATCTTTTCATGTGTCTGTTGGCCTTCTGTATATCATCTTTGGAAAAATGTCTGTTCATATCCTCTGCCCATTTTAAGATTGGATTATCTGTTTTTTTGTTTTTGGGTGGTATGAGTTGTTTATATATTTTGGAGATTAACCCCTTGTCAGATATATGATTTGCAAATATTTTCTCCCAGTTGATGGGTTGTCTTTTCGTTTTTTTTTTTTTTTTTGTGAGGAAGATCAGCCCTGAGCTAACATCTGTGCTAATCCTTCTCTTTTTTTCTGAGGGAGACCGGCTCTGAGCTAACATCTATTGCCAATCCTCCTCCTTTTTTTTTTTTCCCACAAAGTCCCAGTTGAGAGTTGTATGTCATAGTTGCACATTCTTCTAGTTGCTGTATGTGGGACATGGCCTCAGCATGGCCGGACAAGCGGTGCGTCTGTGGGCGTCCGGGATCTGAACCTTGGCCACCAGTACAAGTTCGCGTGCACTTAACCACGAAGCCATGGGCCCGGCCCTGTCTTTTCGTTTTGTTCATCGTTTCCTTTGCCTTGCAGAAGCATTTTTGTCTCATGTAGTCCCATTTGTATATTTTTTCTTTTCTTTCCTTTGCCTGAGTAGACATGGTATTGGAAAAGATGCTGCTAAGACCGATGTCAAAGACTGTACTGCGTATATTTTCTTCTAGGAGTTTTATGGTTTCAAGTGTTAGAGTCAAGTCTTTTATCCATTTCGAGTTAATTTTTGTGTATGGTGGAAGATAATGATCTTCTTTCATTCTTTGGCATGTGGCTGTCCTGTTTTCCCAACACCATTTATTGAAGAGACTTTCCTTTCTCCATTGTATGATCTTGGCTCCTTTATCAGAGGTTAACTGACCACAGATGTGTGGTTTTCTGTCTGGGATTTCAGTTCTGTTCCATTGATCTATGAGTCTGCTTTTGTGCCACAACCATGACATTTTGATTAGTATAGCTGTGTAATATATTTTCCAGTTAGGATTGTGATGCCTCCTACTTTGTTCTTTCTTCTCAGAATTGCTTTGCCTGTTCAAGGTCTTTTGTTATTCCATATATATTTTAGGATTCTGTGTTCTATTTCTATGAAGAATATCATTGGGATTCTGATTGGGATTGCATTGAATCTGTAGATTACTTTAGGTAATATGGACATTTTAACTGTGTTTATTCTTCCAATCCATGTGCATGGAGTATCTTCCCATTACTTCAGGTCATCACTGATTTCTTTCAATAATGTGTTATAGTTTGCATTGTATAGGTCTTTAACCTCTTTGGTTAAATTTATCCCTAGACACTTTTTTCTTTTTGGTGCAATTGTAAATAGGATTGTATTCTTGAGTTCTGTTTCTGTTAGTCCATTATTAGAGTGTAGAAATGTAACTGATTTTTGTAAGTTGATGTTGTACGCTGCAACTTTGCTGTAGTTCTTGATTATTTGTAATAGTTTTCTGATGGATTCTTTAGGGTTTTCTATATTTACAATCATGTCATCTGCAAACAGCAAGAGTTTCATTTCTTACTTTCCAATTTGGATTCCTTTTATTTCTTTTTCCAGCCTATTTGCTCTGGCCAAATCCTCCAGTACTATGTTGAATGGGAGTGGCGAGAGTGGGTACCTTTGTCTTCTTCTTATTCTCAGAGGAATGCCTTTAAGTTTTTCACCATTAAGTATGATGTTGGCTGTGGGTTTGTGATATATGGCCTTTGTGTGTTGAGGTACGTTCCTCCTATACCCATTTTATTGAGAGTTTTTATCATAAATGGATGTTGGATCTTGTGAAATCTTTTCTCTGCATCTGTGGAGAGGATCATGTGATTTTTATTCCTCATTTTGTTAATGTGGTGTATCACACTGATTCATTTGCAGATGTTGAATCATCCCTGCATCCCTGGTATAAATCCCACTTGATCATGGTATATAATCCTTTTAATATATTGCTGTGTTCGATTTGCTGATATTTAGTTGAGGATTTTTCATCTGTGTTCATCAGCAATATTGGCCTGTAGTATTCCTTCTTTGTGCTATCCTTGCCTGCTTTTGCTGTCATGGTGATGTTGGCCTCATAGAATGAATTAGGAAGTGTGCCATCTTCTTCAACTGTTTGGAATAGTTTGAGAAACATTGGTATTAAATTTTGTTTGAATATTTGGTAGAATTTTCCAGAGAAGACATCTGGTCCAGGACTTTTGTTATTTGGGAGGTTTTTGATAACCATTTTGTTCTCTTTACATGTGACTGGTCTGTTCATTTTCTCTATTTCTTCTTGATTCAGTTTTGGGAGGTTGTGTGAATCTAAGAATTTATCTGTTTCTCTTAGGTTATCCAATTTGGTGGCATGTAAGTTGTTCAGTGTAGTCTCTTCTTGTCCTTTAGATTTCTGTGGTATCTTTTGTAATTTCTCCTCTTTCATTTCAAATTTTATGTCTTTGAGTCTTCTCTCTTTTTTTCTTAGTGAGTATGGCTAAGGGTCTGTCAATTTTGTTTCAGTCTTCTCAAAGAACCAGCTCTTTGTTTCATTGATCCTTTCTACTGTTGTTTTAGTCTCTATTTCATTTATTTCTGCTCTAATTTTTATTATTTCTCTCATTCTGCTGACTTTGGGCTTCATTTATTCTTCATTTACTTGTTCTATTAGGTGTAGTTTAAGGCTACTTATTTGGTACTTCTCTTGTTTGTTGAGGTGTGCTTGTATTGCTATGAATTTCCTTCTTAGAACTGCTTTTGCTGCATCCCATAAGAGTTGTTTTTTGTCTTTTCATTTTCGTTTGTCTTCAGGTGTTTTTGATTTCTGCTTTGATTTGTTCATTGATCCAATGGTTCTTCAGTCCTGTGTTCTTTAGTCTCCACATATTTCTGACTTCCCCATCTTTTTTCTTGTAGTTGATTTCAAGTGTTATAGCATTGTGGTCAGAAAAGAAGCTTGATATGATTTCAATCTTTAATTTATTCAGGCTTGCCTTGTTTCACAACATATGGTCTATCTTTGAGAATGTTCCATGTGCACTTAAGAAGAATGTGTATTCTGCTGTTTTGTGAGGGTATGCTCTATGTATATCGATTAAGTTCATCTGATCATATGTTTCATTTAATTCCACTATTGACTTGTTGCCTTTCTCTGCATGATCTATCCCTGGATGTAAGTGGGTTGTTCAGCTCCACCCCTATTATTGTGTTGCAGTTAATTTCTCCCTTTGGGTCTATTAAGGGTTGCTTTCTATTCTTTTGTGCTGCTGTGTTAGGTACATATATTTTTATAAGTATTATGTCCTCTTGGTGGAAAGTCCCCTTTATCATTATATACTGCCCCTCTTTGTCTCTCATAGTCTTTTTTATCTAGAAGTCTGCTTTGTCTGATATAAGTATGACAACACCTACTTTCTTTTATTTGCCATTTGATTGGAGTATTTTCTCCCATCTCTTCATTCTGAGCCTGTTTGTTTTTAGAGCTGAGATGTGTTTCCTGGATGCAGCATATTGTTGGGTCTTGTTTTCTAATCCACCCCACCACTCTGTGTCTGTTGATTGGAGAATTCAATCGATTTACATTTAGAGTGATTATTGATACTTGAGGGCTTAATTCCACCTAATCTATATTTTCATTGTTTCTCTTCCTTTGTGTTTCTGACTACCGTTTCTCTTTGAAGGTTTTCATGGAGGTTTTCTCTTTTTTTATGATCTATGGCTCTGCTCTGATTTTTTTGTTTGCTGGTTACTGTGAGGTATGTATGAAGATCTCATAGATGAGATAGTCCATTTTCTGATAGCCTCTTATCTCCATTAGCCTAAGCAGGTTCCATCCCTTTCCTCTTGTCCTTCTGAGTTATTGTTGTCACAAGTTATTCATTTTTGTGTTGTGAGTTTGTGACTAAGTTGAAGTGTTTATAGTTACTATTGATGCTTTCCTTCCCTTCTGCTTTTAAGTTATAATTAAGTATTTCCTACCCTGTTGTGAAACAGAGCTGTAGCTTTCTGATTTTGTCTGTCTATTTATCTCTTTGCTCAAAGCTTTGTAGATATTTGCCTTCTTTTTATTTCCGGTTTGAGGGTGTTCTCGATCATTGCTTGTATCTGAGATCTAGTGGCGTTGAACTCCCTCAGCCTTTGTTTATCTGGGAAAACTTTGATTTCTCCATTGTATCATTAGGATCATTTCACTGGATAGAGTATTCTTGGCTGAAAGTTTTTGCCTTTCAGTATTTTTGATATATCATTCTATTCTTTCCTTGCCTGTAATGTTTCTGCCAAGAAATATGCTGAAAGCCTGATAGGTGTTCCTTTGTAGGTTATTTTCTTCTGTCTTGCTTCCCTTAATATTTTTTCTTTGCTATTGGTTTTTGCCAATTTTACTATTATATACCTTGGAGAATATCTTTTATCATTGATGTTATTAGTCGTTCTGTTGGCTTCATTTATTTGTAAGTCCGGTTCTTCCTCAAGTTTGGGAAGTTCTCAGCTATTATTTCTTTGAACAAGCTCTCTTCTCCTTTCTGCCTCTCTTCTCCCTCTGGAATACGTATAATTCTTATGTTGCTTTTATAATTGAGTCGTATATTTCTACAAGAATTCCTTCCTTTTTTTTTTTATCTCATTAATTATGTTCTTCACATCCAGTTTTTCTGCTTGTTTTTTTTTTAATAGCTTCACTCTCTTTGATGAAGTATTCCTCATTAATTTTATTCCTGAGTACATCGAACTGTCTGAACATTCCTGTAACTTGGTGAGTTTCTTTATTACAGTTATTTTGAACTCTGTCATTTACATTGTAAATTTCTGTGACTTCAAGTTTCGTTTCTGGAGATTTGTCATTTCCTTCTGCCCTGAATTGTTACTGTAGTTTCTTATGGTGTTTGATGAACTAATTTTTTGCCTGTGTATTTGTGGTAGTATCAGGTTGCAGATTCCACCTGCTACCGCTGTGGGGGAAGCATGAGCTGTGTTTTTGATCCCATCCCATATGCTGGAAGTTGTTTGGGTACAGTGGGTGTTTCCACTCGCTGGGAAAGCATTCCCACTGGGCTCAGAGCTGCCGCCACATGGAGGCACGTGCACAGTTGTCAGACCACAACACTACTATGGGTATTTGTGCCACCTGGGAAATCATTTACATGTGCGTGTATATCTGCTGCTACCTTTTCTTATGCTCATGCCAGCCTCTGTGCTTGGTGGGTGGGGCTTCTTCATGGATTCTGAGCATTGGCCAATCATTGGGACTGCAGTGGCATGGTGCTCTTTCCAACCATCCAGGAAAGCATTCATGTGCGGGTCCGAGGCTCCCGCCAACCCCTCCCAGAGTTGCACCAAGGCGCATTCCTACTTTTGGGGATGCAGCAGTACTATTGGCTCTCACACTAACATGGGAAGTGCTTGGGTGTGTGCACAGTGCTGCCAGGGAAGGGTTGGGGATAGGAATGAATTCATAGTACATGCAATGACAAGCATAAATGTCAAAATAATTATGCTGAGTGAAAGAAGACAGTAAAAAATGAGTACATAGTATATGATCCCATTTATAAACATTTTAGGAAAATCTATAGGGACATATACCAGATCACTCATTGCCTGGGAATGGGAATGTGTTTGCAAACGGCAGGGAAAGAGGAATTAAAATGAGCATGAGGAAATTTGGGGAAGATAACGTTCCTTTTCTTGATTGTGGTGATGTTTCAATAAGTTATAATCAAAATGTATCAAATTGTTCACTTTAAATCTATGCAGTTTTCTGTATGTCGTTAATACCTCAATTAAGCTAGAACATGTAGGGGAAAGAGAGGGAGAGAGAGCCGAATGAGGGAAAAGGGATGAATAGAAGGACTGAGGGTGAAAATTAAGTGGACAAAAGGAAGAGGGAGACACAGGAGGCATCAAGTCTCTGGCTTTGGCATCTCCTTCCCCTGGAGTCTCCCATACTGGGCAGCTGACTGGACCATTCTGATGCCCTCTCCTCACCTCACAAGTCACTGTCTGCCAGCAGAAGAAGGAGGGCGACTATGAGGTCCAGTGACGATGCCTAGGCTATTACCTGCCTCATGGCGACCTACGGAAGCTGTGATGACTAGATCTGAGGTCCCTTTTTCCCATCTGGGGTCCTGAGAAGCTTGACTGGAACAGAACGAAACCACATTGGATGGACACAGGCTCTGAGCCTTTCTAGACTTGACCCCTGACTGGCTCACAGGGGACTAAACTGAAAGTTTTCACCTTCCTTAAGTCCTGAAAGTGACTGCAACTTCTGTCCTGCGGTGTCACACCAGTTCATCCCTCAGGGACACCAGAATTGGTGAAACCAGCACAGACATTGCTATCATGTAAAATGAATCCCCACTTCAGTGGAAGGTATCCCTTCTTAGGAAAATTTGGAACTTCCCTCCCCTTCACTCTGTGCAGCCATCACACCCCTCTCAGTTCCTCCATATTCCTCCCCCACTGAAGGCCTGGCAGTCTCAGGTTCCCCTTTTCTGCTTCATTCTCTGAAGCTCAGATTCACCAGGACTTCCAGATCAATCTTCCTCAATGGTTCCTCTCCCCACTCATGGGTCCTCCATGACGGGAAACAGGCTAAGATGGGAGGAGTGTGTGAGACATGACTCTGCAGTCACCTTGGGCCTTGGGATCTGAAATGACTAGGTGTCTGGGAAGCCTGAATCCCAGAGAAACACCAAGGTTCTAGGAAGAGTGTATCTGCTCTGAATGTAAAAGTGAATAAAACTCGGGGGGAGAAATCTGAGGGAAAAGAAAGAGTCTTTTTTCATCTTTCTCTGTACAGAGTCCAACTAGCCTCACAGCAGAGGCTCCCCAACAAACAGCCCAGAGCATCGCAGGCATGAGGCAGGCTGCGCTGTTCTGCAGTGGGTCTGTGGGAACAGATTACATTATCTGTACAAACTGTGCAGACGACCACAGCTGAAGATACCCAAAGGCTGAGAATTAAAGTCACAGTCGTGGCACTCTCTCAGACTTTTTGTGTGTGAGCTTCACATTCTCAATGTGAAGTAGTGATTCTCTGAGAATGCACACTATGAATATTCTAATGATTAATAATATTAATATATTATTGTTTTACATCTCCTACATTATACATTATATACTGTACATTATAATTATAAATTAATGTATAATTGTTATTATACGTTAATATATTATTACATATTAACTATTATAATATCATTACAATGATTGATAATAGATATCATTATTGACTAATTTCTTCTAAGCAACATGACTGGAAAGCTTTGCATGTATTATCTCAGTTACAGTCACAATTTTAGAGATTTATTCCCATTTTAAGCTAAAGATGTGGAGGCTCAGAAATATTAAATAACTTGTCAAAGAAGGAAAAAAATTACCTCAAAGCTAAATTAAACACCTATTCAAACTATGTGTCAAAGAAAGAAAGACGTTTTCTGACTTACAAACAGACTCAAAGTTGACCTCCCACAGGCCTGCAGTGAAATAACCGGTAAAGAATGTACATCAGGAAGAAGAAATGTGAACCCAGGAAAACATAACAGGAGTCATGAGGAAAGCAAAAAACCGTCTGTCTAATTTAGTGTTAGTTTTAAAACAAGACATTAAAAGAACATTTGAACCAAAATTCCAGATGATTACCACATGGAAGAATAGAGGAGAGAAGATTTAGCTAAAAGATAACTCATTTTTTAGGGAAGATATAAATACTAAGATACTCTATTATTGTTTAACATATTGCTCTCAGAAACTGAAAAATCTGTGGGACAAAAGTAAGTAATGATAAAGAGGATTTGAAGAGTGCAACATACTCGATCAGGCAAATAGAAATATCCCAACACACTGGTTTATTGTGAGACTTGTGATGCTGAAAACAGTCGTTCTCCTGACAGCATCATACCACAATGGCATATCAATTTTCATGAATCAAATTTCCAACACATATAAATCTAAAAAAAGGGACAATCCAGTATTTAATTATATGCAACTGTGATTCAACATGCAACAAATACCAGAAAAATAGAGACCCAGAAGTAGGTGTTTTTTTTTGAGAAGACAGATATAACAGCTCTTTAGTGATATATTATGTTGGGATCTATTGCAATATTACACAAAAAGGACAATCCATTTGGACTAGATATGTTTTCTCTGTGACTGTGAGGGCAAAACTCTAAGGAATCCCCTGATTGTGATAACTCTTTGTCTTAAAATACAAATAGATAACACTCAGGAAAGGAAAATGAGAAAACAAAATGAGAAGGAAAGAACTCTTTTCTCTCCTCACCTGAAACCCAATCGCTCACCTCCGAAAGATCACTGTCTGTATCTTCTCTGTCATGCAAAGGAATCAAAGAAAACAAAATTATTGGTATATATTAAAGTTTCAAGAGCTCAAAGCAAGAAGACATCAGGACCCTTGCAGAGGCATTAATGTAGTGTGAACTCCATGACATCTGCGCCGTCTTCTGTTTTCTTCATCGTGTTTGTCGGGATGTCCTTCTTGGCCCCTCACTCTCCCTGCCTCGCTAGCGAGGGTGTCTGCATCAGTGCTACCGCCAGTCTGTGTCTTGCCGTCTTCACTTTCCCTTCCTGTTTCCTGATCTCTTCCTCAGTCACCAGAAGACGTTTGCAAAGGAGCTGTGGGATGTACAGACCAGGTCCTGGGATCATCTCTGCCGAATCTGAAGACCAGGCATGGGTGGGCATGGGACTTGAGTTCAGAACACCTGCGAGTTCACCTGGCAGGGATACACCTGTGCTACTAGGTGCAAGGTTTGGCAGGGCTTTGGCAAGGTCGAAAGCACTTAACAGTTCTCCTGTACTCTGCAGGCCTGGAGACCTTGCAGTCTCTTCTGCCAGCAGAGTTGTTGGGGCTGCTCCAAGGTTTCCTCCCATTGATGGCATCTGACCTCATTGCCAGGATAGGATGTGATTCTAGTAACTGGTCTCATGAATATGTAACTGTACAACCTCAAAGGTATGGAGATGCTCAAACCAGGCTTTGGTTTAGATTGCTTTCCACAATCATTTCACTTCCTCTGTGATGATTGGACCATCATACTTCTTTTCCTCTTACCCTATAAAAATAAATTGTGAAAGTGGATCAGAGTTGTAAATGAAGCCTGCCTTCCCAGGACAATGATGTCAGATGTCTTGTACTTCTACTCTCTCTCTCTCCCTGTGGGAATTAATCTGACCTGTGTCCTGGGGCATCATCAAAGAGATTTGGGTCAAGAAAAGAAATCAAGAGTTCAAAACTCAGGACTACGGCAGGTCATTTCTTCCCCCCATGTTGTTAGACACTTATGTGTATGACTTTATTCTCCTTTTGTCCTTGTCACTCTCAACAACAAAATCCTTGGAGCTCCCTGTCAGGACACACGGTCCCCAGTCTTTTTCTAAATCCCAAATCATACCATTCTTCTATACTATATGACTATTCATTTGATTAACCCATTGACAAGTTGGTGTTCATAGCTCTCTTAGAGCTTAAATCAGTAGTGAAATTATCATCCACCCCACTCCTAGTGACTCTTATCTGACAACTGTGAACATTAAATCTCAGTGCAGAGAAGGTATGTCTGAAAAAACTCAACTTACAAATGGAGATTGTACTGTAAGTGGGAAGTACACACTGGATTTATGAAACTCAGGAAAAAAATGTAAACTCTCTCATTATTAAGTTTTGTATAGACAGCACCCACATTGATAATATCTTGATTATAGTGGGTTAAAATATACTATTAAAATTAGTTTCATCTGTTTGTTTTCATTTTTTAAAATGTGGCTACTAAAAAATGTTACATTCCATAATATATAGTGCTTAATGTTACTATTGGACAGTGCTGGTGAAGCCATCAGTCTAAAGAAAAAGTCCGGAGAAAGTGATTAGGAAAAATTTTTCCCTAGAAAAGGAGTCTACAGTGGCCCACACTGCCAGATGCAGCAAAAAGTCTCATACACACACACACACATGCACACACACACACTGACAGAATGAAGCAAACCTCTTCCTAGCGTCCCACCACTTCTCACATGGTATGAGGTTGCACTCTTACTTAGTCCTAAGTGGACTTATCTCAAGAAAGAAGACAGAAGTCTAGGTAAATTATCAATTAGGAAGATCTAAAACCAGAGACTAAAGCTCAAGATAAGTGGTGAATTTCCTGTCGTGGCTTCTGTTATTAATTCAACATGTTAGGGAGACTTTTCCAAGGAGGGTTGTTTTAAAACTCACTTTTTCTTTACTATGTAAAAATAGACAGGCTATGTAAAGAATAATTACTCTAGCCAATCAATGAAAAGGAGATGATACAACACGAATACCCTTATTATAAGTCACTACTGGATTAGACAGTCAGGGAACAGCTGACATTGGGTTAATTTGGCCTTAATTAGGCTGATTCTGATTTCATGACTGTCATATTGATTGTACTTTGCTAGAAGCTATGAAACTTCCCAGCCCCCCTACTATTTAACCACCAAGGCCCACCAACCAGATCAGTCCTTGCTGACACATCCCCTGCCTCCATCCATTCTGACAAGACCTGGAGGATTTTGCCCAAATCCCACTCTGTCCCTGCGCTCTTCTACCTGCCCCAGGGCCAGGGAATCATTTTCTCCAAGGCTCAGGCTCTGCGTGTGCCCAGTTCTGGGGATGGCACTTCTCCCTTCAGTGAAGACAAGGATCAGAGTGCAGACCCTGTGAACTGCAGCAATTGGACAAAGACTGGGGTTTGCTGACAGAAAAGAACCTTTAGTGGGCACGGTTGCCAGGGTCCAAGAAACCGCAGTCATTCCTCCAGGAACTGTGATGCAGGACAGAGCAGGTATGTCTGTATGTGGTTTGGCTTGGGAATGCCTGTAGTGTGACATAGGTGACATTGGTAATGCATTTGCCAATGTTGTTCACTCATTTATTCATCATATGTCATGGAATGCTTTCTACATACATCCAGGCAACAGTCTCACGCTCTGGGGATCACAGGCAGTGTCAGAAGAATTTCTAAATTTCATTTCTAATATATAGGTACAGCACTGGTAATACACTAGGTGTTCCAAGCATTTTTCAAACATTAACTCCTTTAATACTCTCCATAAACCTACAAAATAGGTATGCTGACCATTATTGCCAACTGAGAGATGAAGAAACTGAGGCACCAATCAGGTAAATAACTCAGTCAATACAAATATCCTATAAGGGATTGAGATGGAATTTGGACGTGAGATGTTAGCTCCATAGTCTGTGATCTTAACCATGACATCTACTCTCTAAAGACTTCACATCATGAAAAAATTTGATCAGTTATCCATTTTCTTGGTGCATTGAGCAGCCACACTATTTTATCTGTCTGAAAAATAGAATACGTGCGTAGAAACTACTGTACATACACACTCAAATTACATCTACCTATGTCCCAAGTCCCTTAAAATTAATAAAGAGAACATTTCAGAATGTTTCTTGCCCAGGTTGGGAGGAGTCTGAGGAAATCTCAGTGTTGCTATAAGAAGCTGCGGACAGGCTGGGAGTGGGTCTCAGGGGAAAGGTGTCCTCGGGAGTCACGATTGAATGACAACATTGATGGGAGGGTTTCAGCATTGACTGAATTCAGGGTCTGGTGGTGTTTTAACCTGGCTCTTATCTTCTGGCTGTGGGTTTATGGTGATGCAGCACAGGGAGGGGGGATTGTTCACTGTGTTCTTGGGGAAACCAGACACATGAAAGAGAGGGAATGATGATTTCCTTAAACAATGGAATCGTGGTGGGAAAAATTTGTTCTGGAAGAGACAGTCGTGGGCCTGCTATAACCAGAAAGAGTTGCCTCTGCTTCAGCCAAAGCAGACAGCCCTTCCTCATGCACTCTTTTTATCTCAATGGGAGGAAGGAGGAGGAAATCATGTAATGCTCTTCTGGATGTGATATCTGTGATGGTGGAGACTGTGTTAGGAGTTTCTGAAAGGCTGCCCTGAGGCATTTCAGACCTTTGCAGTGACCAGAATGACAAGTGTAAGCACCACTGCCTATGTCTGGGAACAGTTACTGTGTCAAGGAGAAGGTTCCCTGGTGCAGAGACTCACAGGAAGAAGCGAGTTTGACCAGGGAAGGTCAGAAATGTGGCCAGTGTGGCTGGAGGGAGCCTGAGAAGAGAGAGGAGTGGAGAGAGGAGGGTGATCAGGCTGGATCCTGGAACATGGTAGACTGTTACTTTCTGTTCCTCTGTGACAACATTACTCCAAATCCTGCCACCTACAAAGTACAAATATTTAACATCTCATAATTTCTGTTAGCCAAGCATCAGGAATGGCTTAGCTGGGTGCCTCTGCCTCAAAGTCTCTGTGAAGAAGGGGCTGTGGTCTCATCAGGCCTCAAATGGGGGAGGATTCCCACCCAAGATTACTCACATGTGTTTTGTCAGGATCCATTTGGACTAAGAGTCTGAGCTCCTGTCTGTCTGTTGGCTGGACACTCCTTCAGTTCTCTCCTATGGAGCCTCTACATAGTGCAACTGAAAACATCAGCACTTGCTCTCCCAGTTCTGGTGATTTGATAGAGAGTGAGAGTGAGAGTAAGAGCGAGTGAGAGAGAGAGAGAGAGAGAGAGAGAGAGAGAGATGGAAAAAGCAGGAGGGAGGTAAGTAGGGAACCTAAGTAAGCCAGTAATCGGGAAGTGACAGAGGTTTTGTAATTAAAAGTTGGAAGTGACATCCCATCACCTTGGCTGTGTTCTGTTGTTCAGAAGCCAGATACTGACCACTTAGTGGTGACAGAAGGATGTGCAATCCAGGGGGCAGGGAGCAGTGGGAACATTGTGGAGGCTCCCACCACATAGGCCAACATGAGCCTCTTGGGACTGATTCTGAGTAAAACAGGGGACCGTGGAAGGGTTAATGCCAATGGATCACAATGTCTGAATTTCCTCTAATTTCAAACCCTTCAGGATGCAGACCTGAAAATGAGGCTCAGAGCGGCAGTGACTCACCAAAGATCACAAATCTGGGACTTAGAGAAGTTTTGACTGGTATTCTATGTGATGTCCTACTCCTTGTGCTTCCTCCATCTCTAAGTGTGTGCATTAGACACATGTGACACCAGCCCACAGGTGTTGTACTTATTATTACATATACACTTGATGAGGTCCCTAGGAAGCTGTTTTTAGCCCAATCCTCGTTGTGCGGCTTGGGAGACTGGGGAGATCTTGAGAGGCACAGCAGCTTTTCCAGGACACAAAACTGGTAGGAAAAAAGAGGTCTGACCTCAGCTCTGTCTCCTCAAAGCTGGGGCCTAGATCCACTCCCAAGGAGCTGTGGGAGGGTGGTGATGGGTATTTGTGTACAGTGATGGAGATTACATGGGCAAGGAGGGAGAGCAGTCAACGGCCTAGTGGGGGCTTTGGGTGGGTCTCATTGAAGGAAAGGGCTAAGTAATAGAACCTTGAAGAAGTGACCTCACTTCCTTGGTGACAGCACCCAACAGAACTTAGAACTCTGGTTACCAGGCACCAACATTGTAATCAGAGCCTCTTGTCCAGTTCATTTGAGTGGAGACACTCTACACAGCAGGAAGTTCTCGTGTTGTCCCGTGAGGTTCTGAGGCTCTGGCCTCCGGAAAGGCAAGGAAGAGAGCGAGTTAAGTGGCTTTATACATTGGCTCAGCCCTCACCGCGAATGTGTGTGGCCTTTTGGCAGGAGTAACCATGAGGTAACAGTGTAGTCCAGGGCAGACCACTCTAGGTCAGGCCAGAACTGTGATCCCAAAAGGACAGCCCCACACACCTTGACCCTCATTGTGTGTGTGTGTGTGTGTGTGTGGGAGGTGGATTTAGAGAAGGTGGGGATGAGGAGGACCCAGCCTGGGCAGGAGCAGGAATCTAGATGGTGGGAGTCGGGCAGTGTGTCATGTTCATACTCAAGATCTTGGCTGCAGGAAAGGAAGGTGAGTGTTGGGGACCAAGCTCTTCTATCCGCATGTGAATTCCAGGCCCTCAAGGTGTCTGCACATTGCTTCCCTGGTGGAGTCTGTGCAGATTCCCCTCTGTGCCTGATCTGTGGTGGGGTTTCCCACTGTGGCAAAGTCCAGTCATGTCCCTGATCCCTCCTGGCCTGACTGCTGGGCACTCTCACTGCAGAGCTGCACCCAGGAGATGGTCGAGGAGCTGGTGGATGCTTTCCAGTTTGCCATCTCCCTGGAGTGGACACAGGTGCACCAGTCCATCAATGACCAGGGCTGCTCTGAGGTGAGTGTGGGTGCAGAGGGGTCTTCACACCAAGGACCCTGAGATGATCAAGGCAGTAGTAGAATCCAGACTCAAATATGAGATTCCCCTGGGACCAGCTGCCACAGAATTTTCTCGCTACAGTGGCCCACAGTCCCACTCCCAAAGGAATCCGGACATCCACTCCTCCCTAAAAGCTACACAGGAGGGTAGAGAGACACGTCATACCTCCTGGTGGTTCACCATGATGTCACTGACTGTATGTTCCTCCTCCTCTGCCCCAGTGTGAGGATGAATCCACTGTGAATTTAAATGAGGCCTGCAGGATGCGTGGCCTCCAGGCAGGCATGATGGAGAAGCTGACAGAGTCCATTGCACCAGCTTTGCTGAGTAGGATCATCTCCAGCTTCACCACCTTCATGGTCAACTTCTCGGCCTCAGACACATCCCACCGGGTCCGGGACCAGCTGTTTACTAGGTGAGTAGCCACTCACCCCTCAGCACAGTGGTGACTCTGCCCACTGCCAGCTGTGTACCTTGGGCAAATCACCACATCTCTCTGAGACTCAGTTTGCTCTTCTGAAATGTTGGGGGGGAGGATAAATTTCATGGTGATCTTGTAGGGAGTAATGGGATCAGCCATGGCAGGTGCCTGCCTGGTGCTTGGATCTGCAGAGAGGGCTGTGGACATGCTGCTGTTGGCCCCCGGCAGCACGGAGCTGGGTTGGTCCCTCAGAGTTGGCCAGGGGCAGTCGATCCCCCGGTGCCTCACCCAGAGCATCCAAGGGCAGGCTCGGCACCAGTCCCACCCCACTCGCCACTGCCACGACCATCATCCTCCCTCGGGAGGCCTGGGAAGGACAGGGACCCGGGTGTGGGAGGCCGCCAGATCTCAGGTCTGGCACACCGTTTGCCAGGCTGATTCTCCTCTGACGGGGGCCCAGCACACGCCCCAGGAGACTTGGCAGCTGTCCCCAGGGCTATGTCCTCTGGAACTCGTCCCCTTGGAAGGGGCCTGGCCCAGGTGCCAGGTTCTGGTGGTTGGCAAGCCTCCTTGGGAGAAAGCAGGCAAGCCGAACCAGGCTTGCAGTGCCCTGGGTGTGACACTTGCGACCTCAGGCAGAGGGCCTCACACATGCTCTTCATGGCAGATTTCTCCCCAGAGCCGTGGCCTGGGCCCTAGGAAGGCCAGGCCTTCCTGACTCCAGGGAGGAGGCTGGGACCTGTCGCCAGAAGGGCTTGCTCAGTTTGGCCCTGGCTCCCTAGCCCTGTGGTGCCATCTGCCTGTCTCGGCACTTCTGACTCCACAGAGCCTTTCCTACACCTGGCCTGGCTGCAGTCGCAAAGTGCAGGCATGGGGTGAGGCCATGGCTTTGACTTTCCAGGAAGAAATGAGCCCCTGGATGAAGCAGCTGGCCCAGGCAGAGCCTTGAGCTTGAAGCCCAGTACGCCTGTGGCCATCAGGGGCAGAGCAACTCTTCCAAGGAAGGAAAGCGGCCTTCAAGATGAGTGGGGGTGGGGGAGGGGAGGGAGACAACAGCTGAAGCCAAGTCCAGAAGCTCGGCAATGGAACAGCTGCAGCAGGATGTTGCCAGAGGTCCGCCCCCACCGGTCCGAGCCTAGAGGGAGGGTGAGGCCTTCATTGAGGACCCCTGCAGCCAACCCTAGGCCCCTGCGCTCCTGCATGCACCCTTGACCTGTGCGGGGCTGTGGGGGGTTGAACCCAAGCCCACAGGGCTCCCGGAGCGGCCAGAGAAACAAGGGTCCATGGGGGATGTAGGCGAGGTGGGCAGGGCACGCCACCTTCCTCTCCTCAGGTCCCCGAGGGAGAGAGACAGAGAGAGGGAGAGAGAGAGATTCATGACCTCTGAGTCGCTGCCTCCACCGCTGGCTGGTGCCAACACACACACCATCCCACTTGCACCCACCACCCCCACGCCCACCCCGGGGCCAGCCCCACCACAGAGAGGCCGGTTCCTGGTCACCTCCGTGCCTTCTCTTCCAGACCAGACCCCATTGCATTGGAAACTGTTCAGACAAGCCTTTACATGTCCCTCTGCATGACAATCATCTCCCTCCCTTCTCCCATCCCACAGGCCCACCCACGACAACCACCTTTGTCATTAGCTCAGGAGAGGATGCAAGATGAGAGTCTCTGCCATTGTGTGGAGAGACTCACTTTCCCGGGTTTCTCCCATGGACATATGTTCTTCAGCTGGGTCTGATTTGCGCCATTGAACCTGTCTTGTTAATGATTTGGCCAGCCATGAGAACCTGAAGGGAAATGACGGAGGGTCATTCTCTCTCTGCCCCCAACAACCTTTATCTAGGTCGGTCCCTCAGACCTGGCCAGGGGCAGCCCATCCCCCAGCGCCCTCTCCTGGGGCATCCAAGTGCAGGCTCAGCGCCCACCCCACCCCTCTCACCACTGCCAAGACCATCATCCTCCCTTGGGATTCCTGGGGAGGACAGGGACCTGGGTGTGGGAGGCCGCCTGATCTCTGGTCTGGCACACTGCTTGTCGGGCTGCTTCCTACTCTGATGGGGCCCAGCACATGCCCCAGGAGACTTGGCAGACGTCCCCAGGGCTATGTCCTCCATAACTTGTCCCCTCGGAAGGGGCCTGGCCCATGTGCCAGGTTTGGCTTTTTGGCCAGACTCCTTTTGATAAAGCTGGCAAGCAGAGCCAGGCTTGCAGTTGCCCTTGGCGTGACACCTACGACTTCAGTCAGGCAGAGGGCCTCACGGGTGTCCTTCATCGTGGATTTCTCCCTAGAACCATGGCCTGGGCCCTAGGAAGGCCAGGCTTTCCCGACGCCAGAGAGGAGGCTGGGAACTGACCCAAGAAGGGCATGCCCAGTGTGATATAGGCTCCCAAATGCCTACGGGCTGCTGGCGCTGCACTTCCTGCTTTGCCATATGCCTGTCTCGGCCCTTTTGTCTCCACAGAGCCTTTCCTCCACCTGGCTGCAGTCGCCAAGTCTAGGCATGAGGTGAGGGCATGGCTTTGTCTTTCCAGAAAGAAATGAGCCCCAGGGCAAAGCAACTGGCCTAGGAAGAACCTTGAGCTCGAACCCCAGTCTGACTGTGGCCACCCTGGGCAGACCCACCCTTCCAAGGAAGTGATGCGGCCTGCGATCTGTGAGGAAATGTGGGAGGTGAGGGAGACAGCAGCTGAAGCCAAGTCAAGAAGGGTGGGGTTCCTTCAGCTTCAGCTGGTAGTCACCGAGGGATGCCCCAGCCAGTCAGAACCTGGCGGGAGGATGGGGCCTTCACTGAGGACCCCTGAGGCCAGCCCTAGTCCCGGGTGGCCGAGCATGCACCCTTGGCCTGAGGGGAATGAACCCAATCCCACATGGTTCCGAGATGCCAGAGAAAGAAGGGACCATGGGATAGGTAGGCGAGGTGGGTAGGGTGCCCCACCTTCCTCTCCTCAGGTCTCCAAGGGAGAAAAGAGAGAGAGAGACAGAGAGAGAGTGAGAGAGAGAGAAAGAGAGATCCCTGACCTCTGAATCGCTGCCTCCACCGTTGGTACCAACTCACACGCCATCCCACTTCCACCTACCACCCCCACGCCTGCCCTGGGGCCAGCCCAACCACAGACAAGCGGGTTGCTGGTCACCTCCGTGCTGTCCCTTCTGGACCTGACCCCGGTGCAGGGGAAACGGTTCCGATAAGACATTACATGTCCCTCTGCATGACAATTGTCTTCTTCCAGTCTTGACTTCCACATGCCCACCCCCAACATCCTCCTTTCTCATAAGCTCAGGAGAGGATGCAAGATGAGAATCTCTGCCTTTGTGTGCAGAGACTCATTTTCCCGGATTTCTGCCATGCACTCATATTCTTCAGTTCGGTATGATTTTCTCTTGTGAACCTGTCTTGTTAACGGTTTGGCAAGCCATAAGAAACTTAAGGGAAAGGGCGGAGTGGGATTCTCTCTCTGGCCCCGACTGCCTCGAGCTGGGTCAGTCCCTCAGACCTCTCCAGGGGCAGCCCATCCCCAGGCGCCCTCTCCCGGGACATCCCGGGGCAGGCTAGCTGGCAGCCCCTCCCCACTCGCCACTGCCACGACCATCGTCCTCCCTCATGAGGCCTGCGCAGGACAGGGACCTGGGTGTGGGAGGCCTCCTGATCTCACATCTGGCACACCCGTTGCCAGGCTGCTTACTCCTCTGACGAGGCCCAGCACACGCCCCAGGAGACTTGGCAGCTGTCCCCAGGGTTATGTCGTCTTGACCTTGTTCCCTCTGGAAGTGGCCTGGCCCAGGTAGGATGTTTGGCTGGTTGTCCACCCTCCTTTGGAGAAAGCAGGTGAGCCGATCCAGCCATCCTGTCGCCCTCTGCCTGGCACCTCTGCACTCAAACAGAAGGCGTCACGCGTGCCCTTCATCATGCTTTTCTCCCTAGAGCCATTTCCTGGGGTACTCTTAGTGTTATGTTAGTGTTATGTTTGGTTTCCGGTTACTGTCAGTGTTAGGGTTTGGTTTAGTTTTCGGGTTTGTGTTAGGTTTATATTTAGGTATATGTTTCTGGTTAGGGTTAGGTTTATGGTTCTAGTTAGGGATAGGGTTATGATTTGCGTTAATGTTATGTTTGAGTTTAGGTTAGGGTTAGGGTTGAGGTTAGTGTTATGGTTGATTGCCAGGTTTGGGTTAGACTTCAGGTTAGGGTTAGGGTTCAGTTAGCATAGGGTTATCATCTGGTTAGTGTAAGTGTTAAGGTTTCTGTTACTATTGGGGTTACGGTTATGGTTAGCATTAGGGTTATGGTTCTGGTTAGTGTTAGAGTTTGGGTTTGGTACAGATTTGTTTTACGTGTAGGGTTAGTTTTAGAGTTTAGGGTTAGGCTTAGGGTTAGGGTCAGTGGTCAGGTTCACTTTAGCGTTGGAGTTAGTGTTAGGGTTCGAGTTAGATTTAGGGTTATGGTTAGGTGTAGTGTTAGTGTTAGTTTTTGGGTTAATGTCAGAGTCAGGGCTTGGTTTTGATATCAGTTTAGGCTTAGGGTTGTGGTTGGGTTAGGCTTCGGGTTAGTGTTAGGATTCGGGTTCGGGTTCGGGTTCTTGTTAGGGTTAGGATTCAGGTTAGCATTCGGGTTAGTGTTAGGATTTGGGTTATGCTGAGGTTAGGGTTAGTATTCGGATTAGGGTTATTATTAGGTTTCGGGTTCGAAAAATGCTGAGCTTTAGCTTTAGTTTTCTTGTTAGGGTTAGGGCTAGGGTTTGGGTTAGGGTTAGGTTTAAGTTTTGGTTTCCGATTAGGGTTATGGTTAGCGTTAGGGTTCGATTTAGATCTATGATTGGGGTTAAGGTTAGGGTTAGCGTTGGGTTTGGATTAGGGTTTGGGTTAACATTAGGGTTAGAAATACGTTTAAAGTTCAGGTTATGGTTAGGCTTAGCAATAGGGTTCAGGTTAGGGTAATGTTTAGTTTTAGTGTTAGGACTAGTGTTCTAGTCAGGGTTAGGCTTAGGGTTCAGTTTCATGTTCTGGTTAGGGTTAGGGTTAGAGTCAGGCTAAGATTAGGTTTAGGGTTATGGTTACAGTTCAGGCTAGGATTGCTCATATGGTTAGGGTTAATTTTCATGTTAAGTTTAGGGTTAGGTTTAAGGTCAGGGTTGTTTTTGGGTTAGGGTTATGGCTAGGGTTCGAGTTCATTTTCTGGTTAGGGTTAGGGTTATGTTTTGCTTTGTTGGGACGGTTAGGATTAGGGTTACTGTTAGGGTTATGTTAAGGTTTAGGGTGAGGTTAGTGTTTGGATTAGGATTAGAGTTAAGGTTTGGGTTCTCGATGGTGTTAGTGTTAGGGTCGGATTAGGCTTTGTGTTTGTGATAGATTTAGAGTTAGGGTTAAGGTTCGGGTTAGAGTCTGGGTTAAGTTTGTGTTTCCAGTTGTTGTTAGAGTTCGGGTTAGCTTTAAACTTAGGGTTAGGGCTGGGGTTCGGGTTAGTTTTGGATAAGGGATAGGGCTGGGTTCCGGTTGGGTTTGGGTTCGAGTTAGGGTTAGGGTTAGGTTTAGGATTCAGATTCGGGTTATGGTTAGGGTTATTTTTCGTGTTAGACTTAATGTTATGGTTAGGGTTAGGGTTTGGGTTAGGGTTATTGTTAGGGTTAGGGTTAGGTTTTGGCTTAGAGTTCAAGTTAGGGTTATGTTTTGGTTTGGGTTAAGGTTGGGGTTAGCGTTAGTTTTATTGTTAGGGTTAGTGTTTGGTTTAGGGTTATGGTTGGTGTTTGTTGTCAGTATCAGGTTAGGTTTATTATTAGGGTTCGTGTTAGTGTTTGAGTTAGGGTTTGGATTTGGGTTCGGGTTAGGGTTAGTGTTCACCTTAGGGATAGGGTTAGTTTTAGGGGTAGGGTTGGGTTCTGGTTCGGTTTAGGTCTAGGGTTCTGTTTAGGGTTAGGGTTCCGATTCGTGTTCATGTTAGGGTTAGGATTAAGGTTATTGTTAGGTTTAGCCTTAGCTTTATTTTGAAGTTTGCCTTCGGATTAGGGTAAGGTTTAGGTTTCGGGTCAGGATAAGATTAGGTTTATGTTTAGTGTCGGATTAGGTTTCGGGTTAGGGTTAAATTTGGGGCCCGTTTTAGGGTTTGGGTTAGGGTTCGGCTTATGCTTAGGGCTAGGTTTAAGGTTAGGGTTGGGTTGGGTTTGGTTTACTGTTAGTGTTCATGTTAGGGTTAAGGTTATGTTTAGTCTTAGAGTTAGTGTTCAGATTAGGGTTAGGGTTAGGGTTAAGGTTGGGGTAGGGTTAGTGTTAGGCTTAGGGCTAGGGCTGGGTTATGTTTAGGGCTAGGGCTAGGATTAATGTTATGGTTATTCTTAGAGTTAGATGAAGTGGTTTGTGTTTCAGTTAAGGTTAGGTTTAGCAGTAGGAATATGATTAGGAATAGGGCTAGTGTTTGTGTTAGGACTGGTTTACGGCTACAACAAGGGCTAGAGATAGGGTTAGGGTTGGATTACATGTAGGGTTACGGTGAGAGTTAGGAGTAGGTGTAGTGATAGTGTTAGTGTTGTGACAAGAGTGATCATTAGGGCTGGGCTTAGGGCTAACTTTAGTTATTACATTTAGGGTTAGGATTCTCTTTAGGTTTATAACTAGATTCATTTTTATGGTTTGGGACGGGGCGTGTTTTGAGGTTAGGGCTAGGGGTATGATTAATGTTAGGTCTGACGTTAGTGTTGTGTGTGCCTTAGGGCAGGGACAATGGAAAGTGTAGGAACAGGCGTAGGGTTTGGGTTTGAGTGAAGACTAGGGTTACAGTTAAGGTTATGCTAGTGTTAGGGTTACTGTTAGGGCTAGGGCTAGGACTAGGTTTTAAGTCAGGTTTAGAGTTGGCTTAGGGTTACAGCTACAGTGAGTGTGCATATGATTTGGGTTAGGGCTAGGGGGAGTATTAGTGCTTGGGGTAGTTTTAAGGTTAGAGCTAAAGTTGGGTTAGGATTCATGATACAAACCCCAACCCCAGCCCTAAAACTAACGTTAACATTAATCCGAACGTGAAGCCTAATTCTCACTATAGCCCTAACCCTAACCCTAACCATAGCCCTAGACATAACCTTATAACTAACCCTAACCCTAAATCTAAACCTACAGTTACCCCTACACTAAACCTACGTTTACCACTAACCCAATACCTGACCCTTACTGCAACACAACTCCAACCCAAACAGCAACAATAACAATAACAATAATTCAAGAATTAGCACTAAGCCTAAGCCTAGCCCTATCCCTAACATTAACCATAGTTCTAGACTTAACTCTAACCCTGACACTAGCCCTAACCCTAACCCAACCCTAACTGTAACCCTAACCGTAGATCTAGCCCTAACCCATCCTACAGCTGAAACTAATCCTAGCCCTAGCCCTAGCCCTAAAACCCAGACCTTACACTAACCATAACCCTAACTCTATGTCTAAACCCAGCCCTTGCCCAAACCTTAACCCTAACCCTAATACTATGCTAACTCTAGTACACTAACTCTAAACACTAAGGCTAACACTAAACTTAAATTTAATCCTAACAATAACCCTAAGACTAATACAACCCTAGCTCTAACCCTAACCCTAACCCTCACTGTAACTTTAACCCAAAACTTATCCTTATCCCTAATCTTAAATCCAAGCCTAACGCAACCTTAACTCCAACCCTACCCCTCCTTCTCTCTATAAAACTAGCTCTAACCATAACCAAAACCTCACCCTAACCCTATCCTTAAACCTGGGAACAGGTTTGTATAGGACAGGGAATTCAGAGTAGAGCTGAGCCAAATCATGTCTAGCACCCATTCCTGGAAATAAATTCATACCCCATCTCTCTTCCTTTCAGCTAGTAAGGATCACATAATACCTAAAAAACATTTGGCACAGATTGCTGTTTGAAATCCTAAACCAAACCAGTACACAAACCCTAATCCGAACCCTAAGCCTAACCTTAACCCTAACCATAACTGGAACCCAAACCCTAATCCTAACCCTAAACCGAATGCAACCTTAACCCCAACCCTACCCCTCATTCTCTCCATAAACTAACTCTAACCCTACTCAAACCCTAACCCTGACCCTAATCAAATCCGAAGCCTAAGCCTAACCCTACCCCTAACACTAATCATATGCAGAACCCTAATGCTAGCACAAACACTAATATTAAGCATAACACTAAGACTAGACATCACCCATCCCTAACATTACCCCAACTTTAACCCTAAACCTAACCCTAACTGTGACCTTATCCCTACCCATACTCTTAACCCAAACACTTAGCCTACCCCTACCCATAACCCTAACCATAATCCTACACTAATGTTACCCATAGCCTTAAAATAACGCTTAACCTAGACCTAATGCTAGCCCTAACCCTAAACCTGGCTCTAGCCCAAGCCCTATCCCTAACCTTAACCCTAAACCTAACACAAACTCTAGCCCTACCCTAGCCCAAACCCTAATCCTAGCCCTAAGCCAACATTTACCACTACCCCAGACACTAGTCATAGCCCTAAATCTAACCCTAACACTAACACTTAGTCTAACCCAACCATAACTCTAACCCTAATCCTGAACAGACTCCTAACACAAACTCTTGCCGTAACCCTAAGCCTATTCCTAACCCTAAGCCAAACCTAAACACTAAACATAATGGTAACCTGAAGACTAAACTTACTCTTAAACCTAACCCTAACCCTAATATCAGCCCTAAGCCTAACCCAATTGCTAAGTCTAACACTAGGCTTAACCAAAATGCTAGCACTACACATAACACTAACCCTAAAGCTAGCACTAACCATAAACCTAACCCTAGCACTAGACTTAACCCTACACCTAACCATAGCACTGCACACAAGCCCTAACCCTAACACAAATCCAAGCCCCAGACCTGACCCTAAACTTAGCCCCAGACATGACCATATCCCTAATCCTAACCCTAGCTCTAGGTCAAATTCTAAACCTACCATAACTATAGACCTAGGTTTACCCCTAATGATAATCCTAGCCCTTTCCATAGCCCTGGCCCTAACGCTAACTCTAACAATATCACTATCCCTAAACTTAGTACTAACACTAAGGCTAACCTTAACCATAACCCTAAACCCAACAGTAACCCTAGTCCTAACCCTAACACTAAGCCTAGACATAAGACAAGCCTTAACCCTAACCCTAGTCCTAAAGCAAACAGTAAGCTTAGCTATAACTCTATTGCAGCACTAACCTTAACCGTAGATCTAAAACTACCCTAACACAAACCCTTATACTAACCCACCCTAACCGAGTCCTAAACCTATCCATAAATCTAGGCCTATTATCAGCCCTAACCTTAACCCTTGCCCTCAACGGAACTCTAACCCTAATGCTAACTCTAACACTAAACCTACCCCTAACTCTCACCATAACCCTAACCCTAACCCTGACCCTAACCCTAAGCCAAACACCTACCCCTACTACTACCCCACCCCTAAACTTAACCCAACACTGACCCTAACCCTACCCCTAACCAAACCTAACTCTAACCCTAACCCTAACCTGAACCTTAATTCTCACGCTAGCTCTAGGCTTAACTTTATCTTTTACCCTAACCCTAATGCAACACTAACCCTAACACTACCCATACACCAACACCTCCCCTAAACCTAAACCTAGCCAAACACCTCCCCCTACCCCTAACAATATCCGTAACACCAAGCATAACGCAACCCTAATGCTAACTCTAACACTAATCTTAGCCCAAGTTCTAATCCTAACCCTAGCCTTAGATCTAACACTAACCATAACAGTAGTCATAACTCTAAATCTAGTCCTGTCCCTAGCCCTATCCTTAACCATTACACGAACACTAACCCTAACCCAAAACCTAACCATAACCATAACCCTAATCCAGCCCCACCCCTATCCTTACGCCTACCTCTAATCTTAAAACTTATGCTAACTGTAACTGTACCTTTTATGTAACCATAACACTAACCCTACCGCTGTGACTAACCCAAAACAAATGCCTAGCTCTAAACCTAACCATAGCCATAAACCTAAAACTAACACTAAACCTAGCCCTAACCCTCGCCGTAGCCATAAACCTAACCCTAGCACTAACCCTAACCCTAAGCCTTACCCTAAACCTAAATCTAATTCTAACCATAAAGCTAACTCTAACGTTGACCCAAGTCTTGAACTAAACCTAGCCCTAAACCCAGCCCCAACCCTAACCCTAATCCTTGTCCTCACCTGACCCCTAACACTGTCCCTTGCCTTAACATTAACACTAATGTTATGCATAATCCTAAAATGAGCCCCAGCCCTAGACCTAACCTTAACTGTAACCCTAACCCTAAAACTGGGCCTAAAACTTAGCCCAACGCCGAACACTAACACTAACGCAGCCCTATGCCTAGTCCTAAATCTGACACTAAACCTAACACTAAAACTGAACCTAACCCTAGTCTAAGCCCCAGACCAAGCCTTAGTCATAAACTTAAACCTAGACCTAACTCTAGCCCTGGCCCTAATGTGAATCTTAATACAATTGCCACAGCTAACCGTATCACTACCCTTAACCTTAACTGTAAACCTACCCCTATACCTAAAACACTCTTTACCCAGACCCTAAGACTTAAGGTAACACGAACCCTAACACTAACCCAACCCTAAACCCAAACCTAACCGTAACCCTAACCCTAACCTTAAGCCTAACAATAACCCAATCCCTAATTATAACACTAAAACTAATCTTAAGCATAATCATAACCCTAAACTTACCCCTACACCTAACCCTAACCCTATGCCTAACTGTAACCATAACTCGAAATCTTAGCTAACCAATACTCCTAAGTCTAACCCTAACCCTAACTCTAACGCTAACCCTAACACTAACCCTACACCTACCCCTAATACTACCCTGAACCTTAACATTAACTCTTTAACCCAACCACAAAACTAACCCCAACACTAATCCTAGCATTAAGCCTAACACAAACCCTTGCCCTAAACCTAGCACTAACCCTAACCCTAGCCCTAACTGGAAAACCAGCCCTAGACCCAGCCTTAACCCTAACCCTAAACCTAAGACAAACCCAAACCCTAACCCTAATTGTACCCCAGACCTACCCCTAACCATAAACCTACCCTTAACCCTAACCGTGGCTCTAGAACCTAATGCCAACTCTAACACTAGCCGTAAACCTAAATCTAACCCTAACTCTAAAACTAACCCTAACCCAATTCCTACAACAACCACTGCCCTTAACACGAACACTAACCCTAAACCTATCCCTACACCTACTCCTCCCCTAACCAATAACCTTAATCAAAACCCTAGCCCCTCCATAACCATAGGCCAAACTCGAATGCAACCCTAACCCCAACCCTACCACTAAACATGAAACTAACCCTAACCGTAACCCAAACTTAACCCCAACTCCATCCCTAATAATAACACTATTCCTAACACTAGCCATAATCCTAACCTTCGGCCCAGCTCTAATCCTAAACCTAGCCCTAGCCCTAAACTTACCCCTAACCCTAACGCTAACGTTAACCCTAACACTATCCCTACACGTACCGCTCTGCTAAACCTAACCTTAAGCCAAGCCTAACACTAACCTTAACCCCAGTCCTGGCACTAACACAAACCCTAACCCTAAGGCTAACTCTATCCCTACACCTACACCTCCCCAAATCCTAATCCAAACCCTACCCCAACCCTAAGCTTAAACCTAACCCTAACGCAAACTTAACCCCAAACATAACACTAACGTTAACCATAAAACTAACATTAACTCTGTACCAAACCTAACCTTAACCATAAACCTTATCCTAACACTAATCCAAGTCCTGCACCTACACGTACTATTAACTCTAAACCTAACCATAATACAAACCGATCCCTAACCCCACCCCTATCCCTACCCCAAAACCTAATGTGAACTCTAACCCAGCTCTACCCCTAACGTTACCCCTAACGTTAACCCTAACCCATTCATACCCCAACGTTAATCCTAACCATAGCCCTAAACATAAAACCAACAACAGCCCTAGCCCTAAACCTGACCTAGCACTAAGCCTAGCCCTAAACCTAACACTAAACCTAACACTAACCATAGTCCTACCCTAACAATTGCACTAACACTCCATCGCCACCCTGAGTCCTAACTCTCACCCTAATCCAACCGCAACCCAACCTCTACCCTAAACCTAACCCTAACCCTAGCACTATCGCTCACAGTAACCATAACCCTAGCCGTAACCCTAAACCTAACACTAACCCCATCTGTAAGGTTAACGTTAACCATTGACCTAGACCTAACACTAACCCAGCCCTACACAGGAAATTAACCATAGTCCTAGTCCTAACCATAAACCCAGGTCTAGCCCTAGCCCTAAATCTAAACCTATCCTTAACCCTAGCCATGGCCCTGACCTTAACCCTAACATTAACACTATCCATAACCTTAGCACAAACACTAATGCTAACCCTGAACCTAACCAAACAGTAAAAAGCCATCCCCATTCCCCATTATAAACCCAACCACATACCCCTAACACTAACCCCACCCTTAACCCTAAACCTAGCCCTAGCCATGACCCTGCACTACACCTAACCCTAAAGCAAATCCTTACCCTATCATAACTCCTAATCTTACCTTAATTCTAGCCCTAGTCCTACCCTCACGCTAGTGCTAGACTAACACTAACCCTAACACTAACCCTAACTCTAGCCCTAGCCCTACCTTTAAGCCTAACACTAGTCCTAACCCTAACACAAACCCAGACACTACCCTATGCCAAACTCTAATCTTACACCTGACTCTAACCCTAACCATATCCCTAACCCTAACCCTCAATGCTAGCCCTAACCCAACACAAATCCTAGTCCTAGATGTGACATTAAACTTAGCCCTAGCCCTAGCCATAACTCGAACCCTAACACTAACCCTACCTCTAACCCTAACCCTAACTATAATCATAAATCTAGACCTAGTCCTAGCACTAACACTAACCCTAACCGTGTCCATAACCCTGGCTCTAACCGTAACCCTAACACTAGCCCTATCACTAACCCTAATCCTAAAACTACCCCTAAACCTAATCCTAAATCATCTCTAACCCCAACATTTCCCATTCCCCTAAGCCTAACATTAACTCTAACTCTAACTCAGCCCTAGGCTAACCTTGACCCTAACACTTACCTTAGTCTAAACCAAAGCCCTAACCTTAGTTTGATCACTAACACTAACTGTAACTCTGGCCCTAACCAAAACAGAGCCCCAGCAATTGCCCTAGCCCTGTCCCTAAACTAAACTTACCTCTAACAATAACTCTACCACTAAAAGTAAACCTAACCATAGCTCTAGGACTAACCCTAAACCTAAAACTTATCCTAACTCTAACTCTAGCTCTAGGCCTAACCCCAACCCTAGCCTAGAGGTGACCCTAATGTTAACACTAACCATCACCCAACACTAATCATAACCCAACGCTAACTCTAACCCTAATGTTAACTCTACCCTAATCCTAGCCCTAACCCTAATGCCAACACTAGCCCAAGTCCAAACCCTAACCCTAACCCTAGTCCTAATCCTAATCCTAAAAATGATACTAGTCCTAAACCTGACACTAACCCTAAGTCTATATATAACCCATACCTTAACTCTAAATATAACCCTAACCTACCACTAACCCTAAAATTGCCCCTACCCATAATGCTAAACATAACCCTAATCCTAGCCCTACTCTTACCCCTACTCCTAATGCTAGGCCCAACCCTAGCCATCAGCATAATCCTAACCCTAAGCCTAACTCTAGCCCTAACGCTAACTCTCATGCTAACACCAGCCCTAACACTCATCGTAACGTTAACCCGAACCCAAACCTCACCCTACCCCTAAGCCTACCACTCCCTTAACTCTAACCCTAACCCAATTCCTACCACTATACTATCTCTAATCCTAACCTAACCCTTGCCCTACACCTACCCCTAACCCAACCCTTAACTGAAAACCTAAACAATCCCTAACCATAACCATAATATTAATCCTAACCCTAGCCTTTATCCTAAGCATAGCCCTAGCCCTAACACTATCCCTAACTTAGTCGTAACCTTAATGATAGCCCTAGCTCTAGCTCTAGTCCTAACCCTAGCCCAAAACTAACCGTAACCCTACTGTAATCCGAACCCTAGCCCTAACCCTAACCCTAAACCGAAGACCAGCCCTAGCCCTAATCCTAACTGTAGCACTAACTCCAGACCTAACACTAACTGTAGCTATAAACTTAACCCGAACCCTAAGCTTAAACCTAAGGCTAATCCAAAGCTTAAACCTAGTCCTAACCCTAACCCTTCTCCTAATAGTAACCCTAACGCTAGACCTCCCCCTAAATCTAGCACTAAATCTAAACCTAACACAACCATAACCTTAACCATAACCATAGATCGAACCCTAACCCTAGCCCTAACTCTAACCCTAACCTAAACCCAGCTGTAACTCTAACCCTTCCTCTAAACGTAAACCTAAACGTAGCTCTAGAACTAACCCCAAACCTAACCCTGACCCTAAACCTAGCCATACACCTAGGGCTAAGCCAAACCCTAGACAGAGACCTGAGCTTAACCCGAGACCTACCTCTAACCATAACCGTAACTGTAACCATAAAACTAACCATAACCCTAGCCATAGGCTTAACTTCTACCCTAGCCATAGACCCGACCCTAACCACAACCCTAACCCTAACTCTAACCCAACAGTAGCCATAACCCTAATGCTAACCATGACCTAATCATAGCCCTAGCCCTAACCCCAACACAAGCCCTAGTCCTAACCCTAACCATAACCACGGATATAAATCTAACTCTAAACCTAAGCCTAACCCTAAACATAGCCTTAACCCTAACCCTAAGCCTAGCCCTAACCCACACTGTAACCATAACAGTAACCCTAGACCTAGCCCTAGAACTAACACTAACCCTAGCCTTATCCCTAGACCTAGTGCTAACCTTAACAATACCCTTAACCCTATGCTTAAAACTAGCCTTAACACTAATGCTAACCCTAACCCTAAGCCTAACTCTAGCCCTAACCATAGCCCTAAACCAAGCTCTAGCCTTAACCTTAATGCTAACACTAACAGTAGCCCTAACCCAAACCCTAACCCTACCACAACCATAACCCTAACTCTAACCCAACTCTAAACTTACCCCTAATTCTACCACTACTCCTACCCGTCACCTTAATGCTTACCCTATTTTTTTCCCCCAAAGCCACAGTAGATAGTTGTATGTTATAGCTGCACATCCTTCTAGTTGCTGTATGTGGGACGCGGCCTCAGCATGGCCGGAAATGCGGTGTGGGTGTGCACCTGGGATACAAAGCTGGGTCGCCATCATCGTATCCCACGCACTTAGCCGCTAAGCCATGGGGCCGGCCCCACGCTTACCCTAAATATAAACCTAACCTTACACATAACCCTAAAGTTAACCCTGACCCTACCCATAACCCAAACTCTAATGCACACAACATTAACCCTAACACTAACCCTAATCCTAGCCATAGCCATAAGCCTAAAGCCAGCCGCAGCCTTAGCCCTAACCAGCATCCTATCACTAAACCTAGCCCTAACACTAACCATAGCCATAAACCTAACTGAAATCTAACCCTAAACCTAACATTAACTCCAACCCTAGACTTAAACCCAAGCCTTTCCCAAAACCTAATCCTAATGCTAACCATACACCTGACCATCATCCAAACACTAAACCTACCCCAAGCATAACCCTAACCCTAACCCTAGCCCTAGCCCTAAGCCTAGCCCTAAGACTAACCAGAACTCTGTTCTTAACCCAACCCCAAGCCCTAAGAGTAACCCTATCCCCAACCCCAACCAAAACCGCTACCCACATCCCAATCCTAAGCCTAAACCTAGGCCTATGCCAAATCCTAACCTTAAGTGTAACGTTAACCTTAACACTTTTCCTAGACCTAATTCTAACCCAGACCTAAACCAGACCCTTACACTAGCCCTAACACTAACCCTAACCACAGACCTATTCTTAGCCCTAAGTCTAACCCCAGTCCTAACCCGAGCCCTGGCCCTAACCCTAACCTTATCCCTAACCGTAGCCACAACACTAATGCTAATCCTAACCCTAACCATGACCCTAAACCGATGTCTCCCATTCCCAACCAATAGCCCAACCATTAACCATAAATCTAACAGTACCCCTGCCACTAAGTCTAACACAAACCATGACCCTAAACCGAACCATGATCCTAGCCATAGCCTTAACCATAACGCCAGACCTAGACCTAACTCTAACCCTAACCCTAGCCCTAACCTGTACCATGGCACTAACCCTAATGCTCAATCTAGCCCTAGCCATAACACTAACAGTAAACCGAACTGTAGCCCAAAACCAACACTTACCTCTATGTGTAACCCTAATCCTAAACGGAGTATTAATCGTACTGCTAACCCAAATCCTATCCATAAACCTAACCCTAACCTTAGCCCTAGCGCTATCACTAACATAACCTTAAAGCTAACACTAATCTTAACCCTAATCTGTAACCTAACCCTAACCATAGCACAGACTTAATCCTAATCCTGACTTTAACCCTCACTCTAACCCTAAAACTGACCCTAAGCCATAAGCCTAACCCTAAACCTCACCGAACCAGAATCCAAACATGAACACAAACCCTTACCTGAACACAAACCTGAATCTGAACACTAACAAGAACCCTAACCTTGACACCAACACGAGGACTAACCCTAAACATAAACTTAACCTAACCATAGCCCTCAACCTAACTCTAACCCTAGCCCTAATGCTAGCCCTAGCCCTAGACCTAGACCAAGCCCTAATCATAACTGTAAACTTAAGGCTAACCCATGCCAGAACACTATGCCTAGACTTAGCTCTAGACCTAACACTAGCCCGAGACTAGCCCTAACTCTAAGTCTAGAGCTAACAGTAGCCCTAGCCCTAAACCTAGCACTAAACCTAATCCTAATCCTAGACCTGGACATAACCCCAGCCATAAGACTTACCCTAACCCTAACACTAATCCTAACCATAACAATAAACTAAGCCATAAGCCTAGCCCTAGCAGTAACTCTAACTCTAACCCTCACCCTCAGCCTAACACTAGCCCTAACCCTAGCCTTAAACATAACACTAAACCTAACCCTACTCATAGCCCTAACACACACCCTAGAGCTATCTGTAACCCTGGCAATAAACTTAAACCTAGCCCTCACCCTAGCCTTAGCCTTAAACGTAAACATAACCCTAGACCTAACCCTACATGCAAACCTAACCCTAGCCATAACCCTAACCCTATCCCTAGCAATAAGCCTAATGCTAAACCTAACCCTAGCCTTAGACCCAACCCTAGCCCTAACCCTAACCCTAGCCCTATCACTAACCTTAACCCTAACCAAAACTCTAAACCTAATGCTAACACTAACCCTAACCCACACACAATTGTTTTGATTTCAACACATGTGAAAGTTGTCACACACAATAGGTGTGATGCCATACATAAAAATGTGAATTATGTCACAAAAAATGTGAATGGTGTCACACATATCATTGGGTATGTTTTCAATCACAAATGTGAGCCCTGTCACAAGTACACCATTGGTGTGATGTCAGACACAAAATGTGTGTGAAGGCTCACACCAACCTGGCAATGTCACAGACAACGGGAGTGGTGTCTCTAAGGAAAATGAGTGAATAGTAACACATAGCAATGAGAGTTACACAAAACACACCAGTGCGATATGTCAGAGTAAAATGTGAGAGATTTCACAGAAACCTGGAAGTGACGTCATACATAACAGTGGGTGTCACATCACAGTTAAGAATATGACTGCCATCACACACAATGGGAGTGATATTACACAATTTGAGAGATGTGACCGTCTATCCTATTGTTAGCACACTCATGTTGTGTGATGTCCCAAAATGGAGCTGATGTCCCACATAACGATTGGAGTGATGTCAGACACAAAATGTGAACTACGTCACAATCCATTGGAAAGATATCAAACACTAAAAGAGTGATGCCACACTCAATTGGTGTGATATCATACATAATACTGGGAGTGACACCACACATAATAATGGTTCATATATCATACGGGAATTAAGGTTAATGTCACACACAAATGTTGTGGTGTGACACACAATGAGGATGTTGTCACACTCAAACAATTGATGTGACGTCACAAAGAAGCATGTGGTCACGCCACGCAAAATAGTGGAAGTGATATCACATGCACACAATGGGAGTGATGTCACCCTTTAAAATGTGAATTATGTCACTAGGAACATGTCACTGATGTCACACATAGCGGATGCAATGTCACACTATTGATGTGATGTCACACATAATGAGACTGAGTTCACACATAAACATGTGAGTAATATCACAAAGGACATGTGACAGATGTCACACATATTTGGGAGTGGTGTCACATTATTGGTCTGATGTCATACAACACAACAGGCGTGATATCACACATAACAGAAAGATGTCACCCAAAATATATTAGTGAAGGCACAGAAACACCATGAGAGTGATGTCTCAACACTCGTAGAGTGATGTCCTCAAGAATTAATGTGACATCACACAGAATATTGGGAGTGACATGACACTTAACAATAGCCGTTTCATATGGTAAATTCGAGTGATGACACACACAATTGGTGTGATGTCAACATATGTGAATGTTGTCACACACACACAATAGGGGTGATGTCATATATAAAAATGTGAATTATGTCACAAAAATGTGAATGGTGTCAGACATATCAATGTGTGTGTTTTCACACACAAATATGAGCACTATCACACATACACCATTGGTGTGATGTCATACAGTCATTGAGTGAGGTCAGACACACAAAGTGTGTGAAAGCACACACCAACCTGCTGCTGTCATGGACATTTGGAGTGGTATCTCTAAGGAAAATGAGTGTGAATTCATACATAACAATTAGAGTTACATAAAACACACAATAGGGATATAAGTCAGAGTAAAATGTGAAAGACTTCACAGAAACCTGGGAGTGATTTCATACAAAACTGTGGATGTCATATCAAAGTTAACAATATGACTGCCCTCACACAACGGGAGTGATATCACACAATTTGAGAGATGTGACAGGCTAACCTAGTTTTATCCTGCTCAAAGTGTGTGATGTCTCAAAATGGGTGTGATGTCACACATAACGATTGGAATGATATCACACACAAAATGTGAGCGATGTCACACACTGTTGGAGTGATGCCAAACACATTATCAGAGTGATGTCACAATCAATTTGTGTGATGTCATACATGATACTGGGAGTGACACTGCACATAATAATGATTTGATATCACATGACAATTAAGGTTGATGTCACTCACAATTGATGGGATGTGACACGCAATGAGGATGTTGGCACACTCAAAGGGCTGTGATGTCACCCATAAACAAGTGTGTCACATCACACATAACATTGTGTGTGATATCTCATTCACACAATGGGAGTGATGTTACAATTTACATGTCACCTATCTCAGAGAGCAGTGGGAGTGATGTCACTATTGATGTGATGTCACTCTTAACAATGGGTGTGATTTCACACATAAATATATGAGTAATCTCACAAAGGACACATGACTGATATCACACATAACCTGTTAATAGTCTACACTCAGGTTTCTATCTCATGTATTGAAAGAGCATTTCTGCTGAACTCAGCTTGCCAGTGGCTCTAGGGAACATACTCTAATGAGACTTTTTATACTTTTCACTACAACTGGTACAGCTTATCTGTAACATCCATTCAATGAAAGCACAGTGTGAAGAAAAACTCCTTTTTTAAATCTGTTTATGATCGTCTTGAAAAGTCCCTTTTCAAAGGTTGCAGTTGGCGTCTTTCATTCAGGCTTTCTCTTACATGGAACGAAAAAATGTGCTCGTTGATTTCACTTTGCCAGTAGCTGTTGGGAATATCTTCCTATGAGAGGGCTTAAACTTTTCACTACACAAGGAAGAGAATATGTATAATATCCATTTATGAAAAGTACAGTGTGGAGAAAAACTCTTTGCTTGTACCTATTTAGCATTTGCACTGGAAAGTACTTTTTCAAACATTGCAGCTCACGACATTTACTCAGGCTCTCTTTCACAGTATAGGAGAGACTGTTATTACTGAGCAAAGGTTGCCATTAGCTGTAAGTAAGATCTTCCGAAGAGAGCTTTTAAGCTTTTCACTACTGCTGGGAGAAAATAGCTATAATATCCATTGAAATAACATACACGGTGGAAAAACACTCATTTTAGTTGTTGGGGACCATCTTGATGAGTGAACTTTTCAATAATTGATCTTCATGGCCTGTACTAGGCTTTCCCTCAAATATAATGAAAGAACACCCGTTCTGAACCCAACAGCCCTGTAGCTGTAAGTCAACTCTTCCTTGGAGGGCTTTTAAACTTATCACTACAGCTGGGAGAGAGTATCTGTAAAATTCATAAAATGAAAGTCAGGTGTGCAGAAAATCTTTGGCTGGTATGTCTATAGGATCCTCCTGCAAATTGCCTTTTCCATCATTGTAGTTAACGACCGTCACTCAGGCTCTCTCTCCTATGTAAGGCAAGAAACTACTTGCTGAACTCAGCTGGCAGGGAGCTTTAAGCAGGATCCTCTTTTGAGAGCTTGTAAACTTGCACTGCAGCTGCAGGAGAATATCTGTAACATCCATTCCATGTAAGTTCTCTGTGGAGGAAAACACTTCCTTTTAGCTTTTTAGGATCATATTGTAAAGTGCCTTTCATCTTTGCAGTTGATTGCATGCACTCAGGCTTCCTTCCTGATATAAAAGAAAACACCCCTGCTAAACCTACTTTGCCAGTGGCTGTTGGGAACACCTTCTTAGGATAGTTTCCACTTTTCACCACAGCTCGGAAAGAAGCTGTATCACATCCATTCAATGAAAGTACACCATGAAGAAAACCTACTCTTGTAAGCGTTTATGACCATGTTCTTAAGTGGCTTTAAATACACTGCAGTTCAATCTGTATTCAGGGTCTCACTAGCATATCATGATGACCATTATTGCTTATCACAGTTTGCCAGTATCTGATAGTAACATCTTCATATGAGAGGATTAAAAATTTCAGTAGCCCTGGGAGAGTGTATCTATAACATCCATAAAACGAAAGTCCAGTATCTATAAAATTTCTTGCTTCTATCTGTATACGACTATCCTGATGATTGCCTTTATCAACATTACAGTTAACTACCTTCAATGAGGAATTCTTCCCCATGTAAAGCAAGAAAGTTCTTGCTGACCTCTTCTTCCAAGTACTTTACAGGAGGATCTGCCTCTGAGAGCTTTTAAACTTTCCACTGCACTGGAGCGAGTATTTCGGTAACATCCATTCCATGAACCTACTCTGTGGTGAGCAACTCTTAAAGTTAGCATTATAGGATATGTTAAAGTGAATTTTCCTCTTTGTCGCTCATTGCCAGCACTGAGGCTCCCTTCCCAACCGAAAGACAACTCACCACTGTTCCAACAAGTTTGAAAGTAGCTGTTAGGAACAACGTCCTATGACAGCTTTCCAACTATCACTACAGGTGGTGCAGATGGTCATTACCATCCATTCAATAAAAGTTGACTCTTCAGAGCAGCTCCTGCTTGTAGGTGTTTAGGATCATCTTGAGAAGAGTCTTAATTACTGCAGTTTAATCTGCATTCGGGGTCTGAGTAGCATATTATGATGAACACTATTGATTAACACAGGTGGCCAATATCATAGGTTACATCTTCATATGAGAGGTTTTTCAGTTTCACTGCAGCTAGAGGAGAGTACATCCATAAAATGAAAGTCAAGTGTGGAGAAAATCTCATCCTTCCGTCTATATAGAATCTTCTTGCAAATTGCCTCTTCCCTCTTTGCAGTTAACGACCTTCACTCAGGCTCTCTCTCCCAAGACATGCAAGAAAATGTTTGCTGAACTAAACATGCAAGTAGCTCTGAGGAGGATTTTCCTCTGAGATCTATTAAACATTTCACTGCATCTGGGAAAGAATATCTCCAACATGAATTCCGTGAACATACTCTGTGTAGAAAAAGTCCTCGTTTTAGGTATTAGGATCATATGGTAAATTGCCTTTTCCTCTTTGCTGTTCATTGCCTGCAATGATGTTTCCTTCACTATATAGAGACAAAACACCACTGCTCAACCAATTTTGCCAGTAGCTGTAAGGAACATCTTCGTATGAGAGCTTTCAAAGTATTACTACAGATTTTGCTGATTATAATTAACATCCATTCCATTCAAGTTGAATCTTGAGAGAAATTCCTGATAGTGTCTGTTTAGGATCATCTTGAGAAGAGATATTTAATACACTACAGTTCAATCCACTTTCAGGCTCTCATGAACATATCATGACAAACATTATAGCTTAACACATGTGTCCTATATCTGTAAGTAACATCTTCATCTGAGATGTTTTAAAATTTCAGTACAGCTGGGAGAGGGTATCTATAACATCCATAAAATGAAAATGAAATATGCAGAAAAGCTGTGGCTTGTCTCTTTATGGGATCAGCCTGCATATTGCCTTTAGATCACTGCAGTTAACGACCTTTGCTCAGGCTCTCTAGCCCATGTAATGCAAGAAAGTGTTTCTTAACTTGCCTTGGTGGAATCTTTAAGGATGATCTTCCTCTCAGAGCTTGTAAACTTTTCACTGCAGCTAGGAGAACCTATTCATTACATCAATTCCATGTAAGTACTCTGTGGAGGAAAACACTTGTTTTTAGCTTCTTTGGATCATATTGTCAATTGCATTCTCATCTTAGAATTTCATTGCCTGCCCTCAGGCTTCCTCCCCGATGTAAAGAAAAAACACCACTGCTAAACCTACTCTGCCAGTAACGATTAGGAAAACCTTCCCATGAGAGTTTACACTTTTCACCACAGCTCAGAAAAAAGCTCTATCACATCCATTTAATGAAAGGACACCGTGAAGATAACTTCTGCTTATAACTGTTTAGGGTCATCTTAATAAATGACTTCAAATACACTGCAGTTCAATCTGCGTTCAGGGTCTCACTAGCATGTCATGACGAACACTATTGCTCAACACAGATGACAAATATCTGTTAGTAACATCCTCATTGGAGAGGTTTTAAAATTTCAGTACGTCTGGGAGAAAGTATATGTAATATCCATAAAATGAAATTCCACTTTGGAGACAATCTCTTGTTTATATCTGTGTAGGATTATCCTAAAAATTGCCTTTTACATCATTGTTGTTAACGAACTACACATAGGAATTCTCTCCTTGTAATGCCAGAAAGTTCTTGCTGAACTTGCTTGCAAGTATCTTTAAAGAGCACCTTCCTCTGAGAGCTTTTAAACTTTCCATTGTAGCTGGGAGAGAATATCTATAACATCCATTCCATGAACATACTGTGTGGTGGAAAAGTCTTCCTTTTAGTTTTTTGGATCACATAGTCAAGTGCCTTTTCCTCTTTGTAGTTCATGTCCTGTACTGAGGCTTCCTTCCCACAAGAAAGACAAAATACCACTGCTCAACGAAGTTGACCAGTAACTCTTTGAAACACTCCTAGGAGAGCTTTCAAACTATCACTACATGTGGTTCAATTTATCATTACCCTACATAAAACGAAAGCGGACACTTCAGAGAAACTCTGCTTACAGCTGTTTGGGATCATCTTGAGAAGAGACTTTGACTACACTGCAGTTCAGTCTGCCTTCAGGTTCTCAGTAACGTATCATGGTGAACACTATTGCTTATCACTGTTGGCCAATATCTGTAAGTAACATCTTCATATGAGTGGTTTTCAAATGTCAGTACAGCTGGCAAAGGGTATCTATAACATCCATCAATTGAAATTCAGGTGTGGAGAAAATCTTTTGCGTGTATCTGTATAGGACTATTCTGAAAATTGCCTTTTCCATCGTTTCAGTAAATAACCTTCATCCGTGTTCTTTCTCCCAAGTCAGGTAAAAAATGTTTGCTGAACTCAGCTTGGAAGTATCTTTAAGGAGGCTCTCCCTCTGAGAGCTTTTCAACTTTTCACTGCAGTGGGGAGAGAATATCTATAACATCCATTTCAGGAATGTACCTTGTGGAGAAAAATACTTCCTTTTAGCTTATTAGGATCATATTGTAAAGTGCCTTTTCCTCTTTGTCGTTCATTGCCTGCACTGAGCCTCCCTTCCCAATGGAAACACAAAACACTCCTGCTCAATGACCTTTGCCAGTAGCCATCAGAGCATCTTCTTAGGAGAGCTTTCGAACGATCACGACAGGTGGTGCAGATTATTGTTATGATCAACTCAAAGAAAGTTGACGCTTCAGAGAAACTCCAGCTTGTGGCTGTTAAGGGTCATCTTGAGAAGAGACTTTTAATAGAATGCAGTTCAAACTCTTGTCAGGTTCCCACTAGCATCTCATGATGAATTATATTGCTTAAGACAGGTGGCCAATATCTGAAAGCAACATCTTCATCTTAGGGGTTTTATATTTCAGTAGTGCTGGGAGAGAGTATGTATAACATCCATAATATGAAAGACAAGTTTGATGAAAATCTCTTTCTTGTAACTGTGTACGTTCATCATGCAAATTGCCTTTTCCCTCATTGTATTTAATGGCCTGCACTGAGCTCTCTCTCCAAAGTAAAGCAAGAATAACTTTGTTGAACTCAGCTTGCAGGGTCCTTTAAGAAAGATCTTCTGAGAGCGTTTAAGATTTTCACTGCAGCTGGGAGAACTTATCTATAATATCCATTCCATGTAAGTACCATGTGGAAGAAAACAATTGCTTTTAGCTTCTTCAGATCATATTGACAATTGCATTTTCATCTTTGCATTTCATTGCCTGCACTCACGTTTCCTCCCTGATTTAAAGAGAAAACACTACTGCTAAACCTACTCTGCCAGTAGCTGTTAGGAACACGTTCCTTTGAGAGTTTCAACATTTCAACACACCTCAGAAAGAAGCTTTACCAAATCCATTCAATGAAAATATACCGTGAAGAGAACCTCTTCTGGTACCTGCTTAGGATTATCTTCATGAATGACTTTAAACTCACTGCAGTTCAGCTTGCATTTAGGGTATCATTAGCATATCATGATGAACACTATTGCTTAACACAGGTTGCCAATATCTGTTAGTAACATCTTCATATGAGAGCTTTTAAATTTTCAGTACAGCTGGAGATAGTATCTATAACATCCATGAAATGAGACTTCAGTGTGGAGAAATTCTCTTTGTTGTATCTGTGTAGGAGTATCCTGAAAATTGCCTTTTCCACCATTGCAGTTAACGACCTTCACTTAGGAATTCACTCCCAGGTAAGGGAAGAAAGATCTTGCTGAACTCAGATGGCAAGTAGCTTTCAGCAGATCTGCGTCTGCGAGCTTGTAAATTTTCCAGTGCAGCTGGGACAGTATATCTATACGATACAAACCATGTAAGTACTCTGTGGAGGAACATACATCATTTTAGCTTATCAAGATCATCTTACCAAGTGCCTTTCCATCTCTGCAGTTCATTGCCTACACTCTGGTCTCCTCCACAACATAAAGACAAAACACCACTGTAAACCTATTTTGCCAGTTGCTGCTAGGAGCACATTCCTATGAGATGTTAAAATTGTCACCACAACCGGGGAAGAAACTCTATCACATCCATTCAACGAAAGTACCGTGTGAAGAATATCTTTACGTGTTGCTGTTTAGAATCATATTCATGCGTGACATTAAAAACATTGTAGTTCAGTCTACCTTCAGGGTCTCACCAGCATATCATTATCAACACTATTGTTTAACACAGGTTGCAAATATCTGTTAGGAATACCTTCATATGATAGGTTTTAAAATTTCAGTACTGATGGGAGTATCTATAACATCTATAAAATGAAAGATCATTGTAGAGAAAATTTCTTGCTAATATCAGTATAGGACTATCCTGAAAATTTCCTTTCCATCCGTGCAGTTAACAAAATTCACTTAGTAATTCTCTCCCTATTTAATGAAAGAAAGACCTTGCTGAACTCAGATTGCAAGTAACTTTCTGCAGGATCTTCCTCTGAGAGCTTTTAAACTTTCCACCGCAGCTGGGACACAATATCCATAACATCCAGTACATGAACGTACGCAGTGCAGAAAAACTCTTCCTTGTAGATTTTTGGATGATGTGGTTCAGTACCTTTTCCTCTTTGCCGTTCATTGCCTGCACTGAGGCTGTCTTCCCAATGGAATGACAAAACACCACTAAGCAACCAAGTTTGTCAGTAGTTTTCAGGATCATCTTACAAGGAGAGCTATCACTACAGGTGGTGCAGATTATCCTTACCATCCATTCGATGACAGTTGACTCTTCAGAGAAACTCCTCCTTGTAGCTGTTTAGGATCATCTTGAGAATTTGAATACACTGCAGTTCAAACTACATTCAGGGTCTCACTAGCATATCATGACGAACACTTTTGTTTAACACAAGTACCCAATAAGTGTAAGTAACATCTTCATATGAGAGGTTTTAAAATTTCAGTACACCTGGGAGATAGCATCTATAGCATCTGTAAAAGGAAAGTCCAGTCTGGAGCAAAATTCTTGCTTGCATCTGTAGAGGACTATCCTGAAAATTGCCTCTCCCAACATTGCTGGTAACGACATTTAGTTAAGAATTTTCTCCCTGGGGCCTGCCCGGTGGCGCAAACAGTTTCGTGTGCACGCTCCACTTTGGTGGCCTGGGGTTTTCAGTTTCCCAACCCTGGGCACGCACCAACGCACTGCTTGCCAGGACATGCTGTGGTGGCGTCCCATATAAAGTACAGGAAGATGAGCACAGATGTTATCTCAGGGCCAATCTTGTTCAGCAAAAACGAGGAGGATCAGCATCGGATGTTACCTCAGGGCTGATCTTCCTCACAAAAAAAAAAAGAGAATTCTCTCCCATGTAATGCCAGCAAGTTCTTGCTTAACTCTGCTTGCAAGTACGTTTAAAGAGCATGTACCCCTGAGAGCTTTTAAACTTTAAACTGCAGCTGGGAGAGAATATCTATAGTATCCATCTAATGAACATACTCTGTGGAGAAAAACATTTCCATTTAGTTTTTGAGGATCATAATGGAAAGTGCCTTTTCTTCCTTTTGGTTCGTTGCCTGCACTGAGGCTGCCTTCTCAATGGAAAGACAAAATACCACTGCTCAGGCACTTTTGCCAGCAACAACTAAGGAAATAACTTGGTGCCCTATCTCTCTTCCTTCTAGAAAATGAGGTCCAACTTTATTACCCAGGTTGGGGACATATTGTCATTTCAGGCCTTGAGAAGGAATATCACATTCCTTTGAGAAAGCAATTTCTGATCCCGGGTTCTAAGTAGAGCTCTAGGAACAAGTTAGTAATTGAATTTCAATGATTACTGGAACCTGGCTGAACTGTGTATAACACCCATTGTTGGAAATAACTTCATGCCCACTATCTCTTCCTTCCATTTCGTAAAGATCAGAAACCTAAAACAGGTATATAACAGAATGTAGTTTCAGGCTTTGAGATTGAATCCCATATTCTTTTGAGAGGGCACTTTTTGACCCAGGCGTGTTAGCAAATGTCTAGAAACGACTTTGTATATGAGTGGCAATCATCACTACAGCTGAGCTCATCTGTATAAAATACCCTTCCTGGAAGTATCTTTGTGCTCACTCACTCTTCCTTTCAGCTCGTGAGAATCACCTTCCTAAACCAGGTTTAGAACATAATGCTATTTTGGTCGTTGAGAGCAAATCTCACATTCCTCTGTGAAGACACTTACTGATAACTTCTTGTAAGTAGATGTCTAGGAACAAGTTTATATTGGAGCATCAATCAGTACTACAACTGAGTAAAATGATTTATAATAACCATTCCACGAAATAACTTCATGTAAAAACTCTCTTCCTTCTAGCAGTAAGCATCATTAAACTAAACCAGTTTTGGACCATATTGCCTTGTTGGGCCCTGAGAAGGATTCTCGCATTCCTTTGAGAAGGCACTTTCTGATCCCATAGTGGAAGTAGATGTCTATGAACAAGTTTGTATATGAGTGGCAAGCTTTACTACAGCTGAGCTAAGCTGTGTATGATACCCATTCCTGAAAATAACTTTGTGCCTCAGCTCTCTTCCTTCCAACTCATAAGAGTCACAAAGCTAAACCAGGTTTGGAACATATTGCCATGTCACTCCTTGAGATGGAATCTCATATTCCTTTGAGAAGGCACATTCTGATCCTGTCCAGAATGTTGAAGTCTAGGAATAAGTATGTCTATGGGTGTTAATCATTACTAGATCTGAGCTCAACTGTCTATAACAACCATTCCAGGTAATACTTTTTGCCTCATCTCTCCTACTTCAATCTCATAAGGATCACAAATATAAACCAAGTTTCATGCATCGTGCCATTTCAGGCCTTGAGAATGAATCTCACACTACTTTGAAGGCACTCTCTGATCCCTGCTTCTAAGTAGATGTCCAGGACAAGATTCTATATAAGTGGCAATCGTTACTACAACTGAACTATTCTTTGAATAACACCCAATCTTGAAAATAAATTCATGCCCAATCTATTTTCCTTCCAGCTCGTAATGAAGACCTTCCTCAAGCAAGTTGGGAACATATTGCCATTTCAGACCTTGAGAAGAAATCTCACATTCCTTTGAGACAGCATTTTCTGATCACAGCCTGCACGTAGACGTCTAGGATCAAGTTTGTATGTGAGTGGCAATCACTAATAGAGCTGTGTTTCTCTCTTCCTTCCATCTCGCAAGGATCACAAACCTTAATCAGCTTTGGAACATAATGCCATTTCAGGCCCTTGAGAACAAATCTCACACGCCTTTGAGAAAGCACTTTCTGATCCCGGCTTGTAAGTAAATGTCTAGTAACGAGTTTCTAAATGCGTGGCAATCATTACTACAGCTGAGCTAAAATATGTATAAGAACCATTTCTCAAAATAACTTCCTACCCCATCTCTCTTCCTTCCAGCTCTACAGGATTACATTCCTAAGCAAGGTTTTGAATATAATACCTTGTTGGGCCTTGAGAATTACTCTCACGCTACATTGAGAAGGAACTTTCTGATCCCAGCTTCTAAGTAGATCCCTAGAAACAAGTTTGTATATGAGTGGAATCATTACTACAACTGAGCTGAACTATGAATAACACCTATTCCTGAAAATAACTTCGTGCCAGTCTCCCTTCCTTCCAGATCATAAGGCCCACCTTCCTCAACCACGTTTGGAACATGTTGCCATTTCCGGCCTTGAGAAGGAATCTCATATTCCTTTAAGAAGGCACATTCTGATCACTGCTTCTAAGTATATGTCCAGGAACAAGATTCTATATAAGTGGCAATCGTTAGTACAACGGAACTATTCTATGAATAACATCAATTCCTGGAAAAAAACTTCATGCTCAATCTCTCTTACTATCAGCTCGTAAGTACCACCTTCCTCGAAAAAGTTTGGAACATATTGCTGTTTCAGACCTTCAGAAGGAATATCACATTCCTTTGAGAACTTGCTTTCTGATCCTTGGGTGATGTAGATGTCTAGGAACAAGTTTGTATATGAGTGGCAATCATTACTACACCTGAGTTAATCTATATAGAAAATTCATTCATGAAAATGTCATTGTGCCCAATCTCTCTTCCTTCCATCCAGTAAGGATCACAAACCTAAGCCAGCTTTGGGACATATTGAGATTTTGGGCCCTCAGAAGGAATGTCACATTCCTTTCCGAAGGCCCTTTGTGTTCCTGACCTGTATGTAGGGAACTTGTTCTGTGAACAAGTTTGCATATGAGTGGCAATCATGACAACAGGAGCTAAATTATTTATAACAGCTATTCCCGGAAATCACTTTGTGCCTAATCTCTCTTCCTTTATCTCATCAGAATCAGCTTGCTCAACCATTGTTGGAACATCATTGTATTTTGGGCCTTGAGAAGGAACCTCATAGGGTCCAGCCCCATGGCGTAGTGGTTAAGTGTGCACCCTCTGTTGCTGATGGCCTGCATTCAGATACCGAGCACACACCGACACACAGTTTGTCAAGCCATGCTGTAGTGGCATCCCACATAAAGTGGAGGAAGATTGGGATGGATGTTAGATCTGGGCCAGACTTCCTCAGCAAATAGAGGAGGATTGGCATGGACGTTAGCTCAGGGCTGATCTTCCTCACAAAGAAAAAAGAGAAGGAACCTCATATTCCTTTCAGAAGGAATCTTCTTATCCTGGCTTCTAAGTAGAAGTTTTGTTTGGCAATCATTACTATAGCTGAGCTAAATTGTGACTCACAGCCATTCCTGGAAATAACTTCATGCCCAAACTCTCTTCATTCCGGCTCGTAAGGACCACCCTCTTCAACCAGGTTTGGAACATTGTGCCCTCTCAGGCCTTTAGAAGGAATCTCACATTCTTTTGAGAACACACTCTTTGATACCAACTTCTAAGTAGATATCTAGGAACAAGTTTGTATAGACGTGACTGTCATTACTACAGCTGACAAACTTGGTATAACACTCATTCCTGGAAATCACTTTGTGCCTAGTCTCTCTTCTTTAAATCTCGTAAGGATCACACACCTAAACCAGATTTGGACCATAATGCCATTTCAGTCCTTAAGAAGGAGTCTCACATTGCTTTCAGAAGGAATGTTCTGATCCTGGTTTTTACGTAGATGTCTAGGAACAAGTTTGTATATGATTGGAAATCATTATTACAGTTGAGTGAACTTCATATAACACCCATTCCTGGAAGTAACTTTGTGCCTAATCTCTCTTCCCTCCATCTCATAAAGATCATAAACCTAAACCAGATCTCGAACATACTGTCATTTTGCACCTGGATAACAAAACTCACATTCCCTTGAGAAGGCTCTAAGTAGATGTCTAGGAAAACGTTGCTATATGAGTTTCAATCATTAGTAGAGGTGAGCTTTATTTTGTCTAACACCCATTCCCGGAAATAACTTTGTGCCTTATCTCGCTTCCTTCAATCACGTAAGGATCACAACCCAAAACGAGGTTTGGTAAATAATGCCAATTCGGCCATTGAGAACGAATCTTACATTTCTTTGAGAAGGCAATTTCTGATCCTGGCTTGTAAATAAATGTCTAGGGGCAAGTTTGAATATGAGTGGCAATCATTACTACAGCAGAGATGATATATATATCACCTATTCTTGAAAATAACTTGGTGCCCAATCTCTCTTCCTTCCAGCTCATAAGCATCACCAACCTAAATGTTTTGGAACATTTGGCATTCGGACCCTGCGAAGGTATCTCACATTCCTATGAGAAGGCACTTTCTAATCCCAGCCTGTATGTAGATATGCAGGAACAAGTTTGTAAATGAGTGACAATCATTATTAAAGCGGATTTAAAAGGTGTATAACACCTAATCCCTGAAACAATTTTGTGCATAATCTCTCTTCCTCCCATGTTGTAAGGATCACTTTGCTCACCCAGGAACATAATTTGGAAGATAATGCCATTTCTGGACCTGAGAATTAATCTCACATTCCTTTGAGAAGGAAATTTCTGATGCAGGCTTCTAAGTAGAAGTCCATGAACAAGTTTGTATATGAGTGGCAATCTTCCTACAGCTTAGCAAAAGTATGTGTAATGCCCATTCCTGGAAATAAATTTGTGCTTAACCTCTCTTCTTTCCATCTTGTAATGGTGAAAAACCTGAACCCAGTTTGGAGCATAATGCCATTTTGTGCCCTGAGAACGAATCTCATACTCCTTTGATAAGGCACTTTCTGAACCACCTTGTAAGTAACAGTCTAGGAACGAGTAGCTATATGAGTGGTAATCGTTGCTACAACTGAGCTAACCTATGTATATCACCTGTTTCTAGACATGACTTCATGCCCAATCTCCCTTCCTTCCTGCTCTTACAGATCTCCTTTCAAAAGCAGGCTTGGAAACAGGGCCACGTAGGGCTTGAGGCAGAATCACTCTCAAATGCCTTGGAGAACACAATTTCTTTTCCGGGTTTGAATGTAGATGGTATGAAACACCTTGGTATCTGAGAGGCATTCATTACTACAGCTGAATTGAACTAAGTATTACAACCATTCCTGATAGTAACTTCATGCCCAATCTGTCTTCCTCCCAGCTCCCAAGGATCGCCTTCCCAAAGCAGGTTTTGCACAGGGCCATGTAGGGTCTTGAGAGAGACTCTCACACACATGCCTTAGAGAAGGAACTTTCTTATCCCGGTTTGTAAGTAGATGGTAAGAAACATCTTTCTATCTGAGTAGCATCACTACTACAGCTGAGTTAAACTATGGATAACGCCAGTTCCTGGAACGAAGTTCAGGCCCAATATCCCTTCCTTCCGGTACATGAGGATCACCTTCCCAAGGAAAGTATGGAACGAGGACCATGTAGTGCCTTGAGACAATCTCACACACCAACCATAGAGAGCACACTTAATGATAGCGGATTCTAAGTAGATGATTAGGAACATGTTTGTGTCTGAGTGGCAAGAATTGCTACAGCTGAGCTAAACTAAGTATAACACCCATTCCTGGAAATGACTTAGTACCCAATCTCCCTTCCTTTCACCTCCTAAGGATCGCCTTCTCAAAGCAGGTTTGGAAACAGGACTGTGTATTGTCTTGTGACAGCATGTCACTCATAAGCCATTGAGAGCGTGTTTTCTCATACTACATTCTAAGTAGATGGCTAGAAGCATGTTTGTATCTGAGTGGCAGGCATTACTACAGCTGAACTAAAATAAGTATAACTCCCATTCCTGGAAATTACTATGTGCCCGATCTCCCTCCTTCCAGCTCCAAAGGATCACTTTCCCAAAGCAGGTATGGAAACAGGGCCGTGTAGGGCCTTTACACAGGATCACTCTCAAATGCCTTAGAGAACGGAATTTCTTATCCTGGGTTGGAAGTAGATGGTTAGAAACATCTTTGTTTGTGAGTGGCAATCATTACTACAGCTGAGTTAAACTATGTTTAAGACTCATTGCTGGAAACAACTTGGTGCCCAATCTCCCTTTCTCCCAGCTCCTAAAGATCGCCATCCAAAACCAGGTTGTGCACAGGGCCATGGAGGGCCTTGAGAGAGGATTTCACACACATGTCTTAGGGAAGGCACTTTCTTATCTCGGCTTGTAAGTAGATGGAAAGGAACATCTTCCTATCTGAGTGGCAATCACAACTGAAGCTGTGTTAAACTATGTATAACACCCATTCCTGGAAAAAACTTCTTGCCACATCTCCCTTCCTTCCAGTGCAAAAGGGTCGCCTTGCCAAAGCAGGTTTACACAGGCCCATGAAGGGCCTTGAGAGACAATCTCACTCACATGATTTAGAGAAAGCACTTTCTTATCCTGGCTTGTATTTAGATGGTAAGAGACATCTTTGTATCTGAGTGGCAATCACTACTACAACTCGGATAAACTATGTATAGCACCCATTCCTGGAAGTAACTTCATGCCCCATCTCTTTTCCTTCCCACTCCTAAATATCGCCTTCCCAAAAAGGTTTTGCACAGGCCCACATAGGGCCTTCAGAGAGAATCTCACTCACTTGCCTTAGACAGGGCACTTTCTTATCCTGGACAGTAAGTAGATGTTATGAAACATCTTTCTATCTTTGTTACAATCACTACTAGAGCTGAGTGAAACGATGGATACCAGCCATTCCTGGAAGTGACTTCATGCCCAATCTCCTTTCCTTCCATATCCTAAGGATGGCCTTCCCAAAGAAAATTGTGCACAGCACCATGTAGGGCCTTGAGACAGAATCTCAGTCAAATTCCTTAGAGAAGGCACTTTCTTATCTTGGCTTTGTGAGAAGATGGTAAGAAACATCTTGGTATCTGAGGGGCAATCACTACTACAGCTGAGTTAAACTATGGATAACATCCATTCCTGGAAGTACCTTCATGCCCCATCTCCCTTCCTTCCACCTGCTAATGATCACGATCCCAAAGGAGGTTTGGAAACGGCCGTGGAGTTCCTAGGGACAGGAACACTCTCAAATTCCTTAGAGAACACACTTTCTTCTCTCGGTTTGTAAGTTGACAGAAAGAAACATCTTTGTATCCAAGTGTGAATCATTACTAGCTTTCGGGTTAAGGTTCGTGTTAGAGTTTGGGTTAGGGATCAGGTTAGGTTTAGGGTCAGGATTAGGGTTCGGGTTAAGGTTAGGCTTAGGGTTCATGTTAGGGTTTGTGTACTGGTTTGGTTTAGGTTTAGGGTTAGGGTTGGGGTTAGGGTTAGGGTTAGGGTCATCCTTAGGGTTAGGGTTAGCTTTCGGGTTAGGGTTAGGGTTAGTGTTAGGGTTATGGTTGGGTTCCACTTAGTGTTAGGGTCAGGGTGCAGGTTAAAGTTCAGGCTGGTTTATGGCTATGGTTACATTTAGGATTGGGGTTAAGGTTAGGCTTAGGATTCTGGTTAGTGTTAGGGTCGGGTTAGGCTTTGGGTGAGGGTTAGAGTTAGGGTTTGGGATTGAGTTATGGTTAGGCTTAGGGTAAGTGTTACTGTTTGCTTAGAATTAGGGCTATCGTTGCCTTCCCGTTAGGGTTAACGTTCGGGTTATTGTTAGGGTTAGGGTTATGGTTCCGATTAGGGTTTAGTTTAGGGTTAGTGTTAGGGTTAGGGTTGGGGTTAGGTTTCTGGTTAGGGTTGGAGTTAGGGTTCGTGTACTCTTTTGGTTTAGGTTTAGGGTTAGAGTTAGCCCTCAGGTCAGTGGTCAGGTTAGCTTTAGTTTAAGATTCGTGCTGGGGTTCAGGTTAGGGTTAGGGTTAGGTTTAGTGGTCAGGTTAGTGTTAGAGTTAGAGTTAGTGTTCGGGTTAGTGTTAGGGTTAGGGTTAGGGTTAGTGTTAGAAATCGGTTTAGGGTACGAATTAGGGTTAGGGTTCATGTTAGGATTAGGGTTAGGTTTAGGGCTATGGTTGGGTTCATGTTCGGGTTAGGGATAGGGTTCGGGTTATGGTTAGGGGTCAGGTTCGAGTTCGGATTAGATTTAGCATTAGTGTTCACGTGAGGGCTAGGGTTCGGGTTCTGGTTAGTGTTAGCATTAGGGTTAGGTTTCAGGTTAGGATTAGGGTTAGGCTTAGGATTAATGTTAAGTTTAGGCTTAGGTTTAGTATTATGGTTCGATTTCGGGTTAGAGTTAGGGTTAGGATTCATGTTAGGGTAAAGGCTATGGTTTGGGTTAGCATTAAGTTTAGTTTTAGTGTTAGTATTTGGATTAGGGTTATGGTTATGTTTCAGGTTTGGTTTAGGGTTAGCTTTAGCCTTAGGGTTCATGTTAGGGTTAGGATTACGGTTGCCTTCAGTTTAGGGTTGGAGTTGCGTTATGTATAGAGTTATGTTTAGTGTTCAGATTAATGTTACGATTAGGTTTCAATTTCGGTTTAGGGTTAGCCTTAGCTTTAGGGTTCGGGTTAGTGCTAGGGTTAGGGTTAGGGTTGGATTCGGGTTAGGGTTAGGGTTAGAATTAGGGCTGGATTTAGGGTTATGGTTCGGTGTAGTGTTAAGTTTAAGGTTACATTAAGGGTAAGGGTTGGGGTTAGGGTTAGGATTGGGTTTAGTGTTAGAGTTAGTGTTCAGGTTAGTGTTAGGGTTACGGTTCAGCTTCAAGATCATGTTAGGGTTTGGGTTAGTTTCGAGCTAGGAGTCGGGTTAGGGTTACGGTTCAGGTTAGGGTTTCTGGTAAATTTAGGGTTAATATTCGTGTTAAGATAATGGTTAGCTATAGGGTTAGGGTTAGGTTCATGTTAGGGTTAGATCTGAGGTTCAGGTTAGGTTTAGGTTTCAAGTTCTTGTTCGGGTTATTGTTAGTGTTACATTTTGGGTTATGTTTAGGGTTAGGATTAGGGTTACAGTTATTAGTGTTACATTTAGTGAGAGGTTAGTGTTCGGATTAGGGTTACGTTTAGGGTTCGGGTTCTGGATTGTGTTAGAGTTTCGGTTATTGTCAGGTTCGGCTTCGTGTCAGGGTTAGGTTTTGAGTTCAGTTTAGTTAACGGTTAGGGTGAGGGTTAGGGTTAGAGTTTGGTTTCGGGCTACTATTAGTGTTGGGGCTGGGGTTAAGATTAGGCTTCGGTTTAGTGCTAGGGTTAGGGTTAGGGTTGGTTTGGGTTAGGGTTAGAGATTGTGAGGGTTAGGGGTAGGACTGGGTTAGGGTTAGGGTTCGGGTTTGGGTTAGGATTAGGGTTAGTGTTAGGGTTTGTGTTAGTGTTAGGCTTCGGGTTAGCACTGGGTTAGCGTTAGGTTTGGGTTGGGTTACAGATAGCATGAGGGTTCAAGTTTAGGTTAGGCTGAGGGTTCATTTAGGGTTATGGTTCGGATTAGGGTTAGGGTTGCTTTTAGAGTTCGAGTTATGGTTATGCTTAGGGTTAGGCCTAGGTTTACTCTTAGACTTTGGTTGGGTTAGAGTTAGGGTTTGGATTAGTGTTTGTGTTATCGTTAGTTTTCAGTTTCTGGTTAGGGTTAGGGATAGCGATAGTGTTCAGGTTAGTGTTAGAGCTAGAGTTCGGTTTAGGTTTGGTTTTGGGTTAAGGTTAGGGTTTATTAGATTTATGTTTAGTGTTAAGTTTAGGTTTCCGGTGAGGATTAATGTTAGGGTTAAGGTTAGTGTTAGGGTTAGGATACAGGTTAGGTTTAGAGTCAGAGTAAGATTTAGAGTAAGAGTTATGGTTAGTTTTATGATTCGACTTCAGGTTAGGGTTTTGATTAGGTTTCGTGTTAGGGTAAGCCTTACAGTTGGGTTAGGGTTAGGTATAAGGTTAAGTTTAGTTTTAGGGTTAGTGTTTGGATTAGCGTGAGGGTTCCATTTCAGGTTAGGGATTGGTTATGGTTAGGGTTAGGCTCGGGTTAGGCTTCAGGTTAGGATTAGGGTTAGGGTACGGGTTAAGTTTAGGGCTAGGGTTAGTGTTCCGGTACGAGTTAGTGTTAGGGTTAGGCCTAGGGTTAGTGTTAGAGTTGGTGCGGGTTCGGGTTAGGGTTAGGGATATGGTTACTGTTAGGGTTATGTTTATAGTTATGGTTGGGTTCCGGTTAGGTTTAGGGTTAGGGTTCAGGTTAGGGTTAGGGTTAGGGTTAAGATTAGTGTTAGGTTTCAGGACAGGGTTATGGTTAAGGTTACTGTTAGGATTACGCTTAAACTCTGTTTGGATTACTGTTAGGTTTAAGGTTAGGGTTCAGGTTAGGGTTCGGGTTAGTGTTAGTGTTAAGGTTCAGGTTAGGGTCTGGGTTAGGGTTCAGGTTACGGTTTAGGGTTTGGGTTGTGGTTAAAGCTAAGTTTAGGGGTCTGGTCAGTGTTAGGGTCAGGGCCAGCACCGGTTTCTTTAGGCTTAAAGTTAGAGTTAGGGTTTAGGGTTAGGTTTATGATTAGTGTTAGGGTTATTGTTGGGCTAGGGTTGGGGTTAGGCTTCGTTTTGGGGATCTAGGAAGTTTTAGGCTTAGGGTTGCTGTTCGGATTAGTGATAGGGTTATTGCTATGGTTTGGGTTATGGTTAGGCTAAGGTTTATGGCTAGGTTTAGGGTTGGGTTAGATTAGGGTTAGGGTTAGGGTTAGGGTTATGTTTTGGGTTAGGGTTACTGTTAGTTTTCAGGCTAGGGTTAGGATTAGGGTTAGGTTTAGGGTTACTCTTAAGGTTAGGGTTAGTGCAACGGTTAAGGTTCGGTTTTGGCTTAGAGTTATGGTTAGGTGTAGGATTAGATTTAGTGGTCTGATTGGGGTTCTGGTTCCAGTTCGGATTCGGGATTTGGGTTAGGGTTAGAGTTAGGGTAGGATTAGGCTTCTGGTTAGGGTTAGGGTTAGGGTTCGCGTTAGGATTGGGATTAGTGTTAGGGTTAGAGTTCGGGTTCGGGTTTGGGTTACATTTAATAGTAGAATGACGTCATGTTTTGGGTTACAGTTACCATTTGGTTCAGGTTAGGGGTTGAATTAGGATTATGCTTAGGGTTAGAGTTCTGGTTATGTTTAGGATTAGTGTTCGGGTTAGGGTTTAGTTGGGTTAGAGCTAGTGTTTGCTTTAGGTTTAGGGTTGGTTTTAGGGTTAGGCTAAGGGTTCTGTTTAGAGTTATGTTAGGGTTCAGATTCGCGTTAGTAATTGGGTTCAAATGTGGTTTAGGGTTAGGTTTTGGGTTAGGGTTTAGGTTAGATTTAGGGTACCGGTTAGGGTTAGGGTTATGGTGCGGGTTAGTGTTAGGGTTAGGGTTTGAGTTAGGGTTAGCTTTAGTGTTAGGGTTCAGCTGGGTTAGCGTTAGCATTCTTGTTAGGGTTATTGGTAGGTAGAGTTTTAGGGTTGGGTTTGGGGTTAGGGTTAGGGTTCATGCTAACTATACTGTTAGGATTAGGGTTAGCTTTCATGTTAGGATTAGGGTTGAGTTAGATTAATGGTTAGGATTAGGGTTATGGTTTGGTTAGGTTTAGGGATAGGGTGAGTGTTAAGTTTAGGGTTCAGCTTCAAGTTACGTTTACTGTTAGATTCAGGGTTTGGTTTCAGGTTAGGGCTAGGGTTGGGTTCACGTTAGCGTTCTGGTTAGGCTTACGGTTTTGCTTAGGTTTAGGTTTAGTGTTATAGTTAGTGTTCAGATTTGGGTTAAGGTTAGGGTTCGGGTTCGGGATCCAGTTAGGGTTAGGGTTAGGGTTAGGCTTCTTGTTAGCGTTAGCACTAGGGTTCAGGTTAGGTTTAGCATTACAATTAGGTTTAGGGTTAAGGTTATTGTTAGGTTTATGCCTCAGGTTATGGATAGGTTAATGATTCATGTTAATGTTATGGTTAGTGTTAGGGTTAGGTTTAGGGTTGGGATTAAGGTTAGCTTTATTGTTGGTGTTAGGTTTCTGGTTAGAGTTAGGGTTAGGATTCAGCTACATGTTAGGTTAGAGTTCGGATTCAGTTTAGGGTTAGGGATATGATCAGGTTAGGGTTAAGGTTAGTGATACTGTTGGGGTTAGAGTTAGCATTAGGTTTCTGTTTAGGGCGAGGCATTACTATTCTGGTTAGTGTTAGTGTTAGGGTTAGGATTCAGTTTCAGTTTACAGTTAGGATTGCATTCGGGTTAGGTATTAGGGACAGGCTTAGTGTTCGGGTTAGCTTTATGGTTTGGGTTAGGTTTCCGGTTCAGTTTCGAGTTGGCATTCAGGCTCTAGTTAAGGTTAGGGTTAGGTTTTCGGTACCGTTTAGACTTAGCATTCAGGCACGGGTTAGCATTACTGTTCTTTTTACGCTAAGGGTGAGGGTTCTGGTAAAGGTTAGGGTTATCGCTAGAGGTCAGTTCAGTTTGGGGTTATAGGTAGGCCAGGTCAGTGTTAGCTTTATGCTATGTTTTGGGTTCTGTTTAGGGTTAGGCTTAGGTTTCAGGTTCAGTTTAGATTTAGGGTTTTTTTCAGTTACTGTTGTATTTAGGGTTAGGGTTCAGTTTAGGCTTAGTATTAGCATGCGGGTTAGTGTTAGTGTTAGGTTTAGAGTTAGAGTTAGGGTTTGAGTTATGGATAGGGTTTGGGTTCAGGGTTCGGTTACGGTTAAGGTTAGGGTTAACCCTAACCTTGGGCACTTAGATGGCCAGGGCTTCACTACTCCAGAGAGGAGGCTGGGACCTGTCGCCTGAAGGGCACACCAAGGGTGGCCCCAGATCCTTAGGCCTCCGTCAAGCTGTGGTCAAACTCACTGCATTGCCATATGCCTGTCTCAGCACTTGTGACTCTACAGATGCTGTCCACTACCTGGTTGGAATTGAAAAGTGCGGGGGGTGGGTGGTGATGACATGATTTGGTCATTCCAGGAAGAAATGAGGCCCGGGACGAAGAAGCTGGCTGAGGCAGAGCCTTGACTTCACACTCCAGTCCGCCTTGGCAACCAGGGCCAGACTACCAATTCCAAAGAAGGGAAGTGGCTGGCGAGCTGAGTGGGTGTCTGGGGATAGGAGGGAGACAACAGCTGAAGCCAAGTCAAGAAGGGCAGCGTTCCTTCTTCACCTGCATGTGGCAGGTGCGAGAGAGCACCCCAGTTGGTCAGAGACAAGCAGGCTCGTGAACCGTTCAATGAGGACCCCCGAGGCCTGGTAGCTGTGCCTGCGCCATTGGCCTGACACATTGAACCCAAGCCCGCAGGGGTCCCTGAGCAGCCAGAGAAAGATGGGCCCATGAGAGAGGTAGGCAAGGTGGGCAGGTTGAGTCCACATCTCTCCTCAGGTCCCTGAGGGAGAAAGAGAGACACAGAGAAACAGAGAGAGAGACAGAGAGATCTCTGAACTATGAGTCACTGCCTCCACCACTGGTGCTAACTAACACACCATCCCACTTCCCCTCGCCACCCTCATGTCAGCCCCTGGGCCAGCCCCACCACAGAGAGGTTGGTTACTTGTCATTTCCATGCTGTCCCTTCAGGACCTGATGCCAGAACAAGGGAAAACTTTCAGACAAAGATTTCCATGTCCCTATCCCTGAGAATGGTCCTCTTCCCCTCTCAAATCTGAAAACCTCACCCCAACATCCTCCTTTGTCTTGAACTGAAGATAGTATTGAAGTGGAGAACTCTGCCATTGTGTTGAGAGACTCAGTTTCCCTTGTTTCTCCCATCTACCCATGTTATTAAGCTTGCGGTTATTTTCTCCAGCTAACCTGTCCTGTTAATGATTTGGCCAGCCAAAAGAAATTTAAGGGAAAGGATGGAAGGGGGTTGTCTCTCTGCCGCTGAGAGCCCTGAGCTGGGTCCCTCCCTCAGACCTGGCCAGGGACAGCCCTTACCCAGAGGACATCTCCCGGGGCATCCCAGGAAAGGCTCACTGCCAGCCCCCACCGTCTCACCACTGTCAAGTCCATCGTCCTCCCTCGGGATGCCTGGGCAGTTCAGGGACCCGGGTATGGGAGGCAGATAGATCCCAGGTCTGACACACTGGTTGCAAGGAAGCTTCCACCTTTGACAGTGCCCAGCACACACCTCAGAAAACTTGGCATCAAGCCCCAGGGCTCTTTCCTCCGGAACATGTCGCCTTGGAAGGGGCCTGGCCGAGAAGTATGAGCTGGCTGGCCAACCGGCCGACTTAGGACAAAACAGGTGAGCTGAGCCATCCTTCCACTTGCCCTGGGCTTGGCACTGGCGACCTCAGGAAGAGGGCCTCAGTGGTGCCCTTCATCGTGGCTTTCTCCCCAGAGCCGTGTCCTGGGCACTAGGAAGGCCAGGCCCTCCCGACTCCAGAGAAGAGGCTGGGACCTGTTGCCAGAAGGGCTTTCCCAGTGTGGCCCTGGCTCCCTGTGCCTGCGGCCTGCTGGGGCCACACTCATTGCTTTGCCATATGCCTGTTTCAGTTCTTCTGACTCCACCAAGGCTCTCCTCCACCTGGCTGGAGTCAACAAATGCACGCGTGGGGTGGGGCCATGGTTTTGTTTTTCCAGGAAGAAATGAGGCCCGGCATGAATCATCTGGGCCAGGCAGAGCCTTGACCTCACACCCCAGTCTGCCTTTCGCTAACAGGGTCAGACCACCACTTCTAAAGAAGGGAAGAATCCAGCGAGCTGAGTGAAAGTGGTCAGATGGGAGGGAGACAACAGCTGAAACCAAGTCAGAAATGGCGGTGTTCCTTCTTCCCCTTCACCTGGCTGGTGCAGAAGAGTGCCCCACTTGGATTGAGCCTCACGGGTGGGCGAGGCCTTCACTGTGGACCCCTAAGGCCCGACGGCTGTGCGTGCGCCCTTGGCCTGAGTGGTTGAACTCAAGCCATAAGCCTCCCAGAGTGGCCAGACAAAGAAGGGCCCATGGGAGAGGTAGGTGAGGTGGGCAGGGTGTGCCTCCCCCCCCTCCTCAGGTCCTCGACAAAGGGAGACACAAAGAGAGCCAGAGAGATGGAGAGAGAGCGAGATCCCTGACCTCTCTAGATTTCAGGTTAGAGTTAGGGTTCACTTTAGCTTCGGGGTGTGATCAGGTTATTGTTAGGTTTAGTATTACCTTTGTGGTTGGGGTTAGGGTTAGCGTTAGGATTAGGGTTCTGGGTAGGGTTAGGGTTTGGGCTTGGTACAGGTTTGTTTTACATGTAGGGTTAGGTTTAGAATTTAGGGTTACATTTAGGGTTAGGATTAGGGTCAGTGGTCGCGTTCTGTTTAGCATTAGAGTTATTATTAGGTTTTAAGTAGAGTTAGGGTTAGTGTTATGTTTAGTGTTAGTGTTAGTTTTCAGGTTAGTGTCAGGGTTAGTGTTTGGTTTCGATATTGGTTTAGGCTCAGGGTTATGGTCGGGTTAGGCTTCAGATTAGGGTTCAGGTTAGGTTTATGTTTAGGGTTAGTATTTATATTAGGGTTATGATTAGGTTTCGGGTTCAGGAAAGTCTTAGCCTAGCGTTAGGTTTCTTGTTAGGGGTAGGGTTAGAGTTAGGGATAGGTTTAGGTTTAGGGTTCAAGTTGGGTTCAGATTTTGGTTAGATTTAGGGTTAGGTTTTAGTTTCGGACTAGGGTTAGGGTTAACTTTAGGGTTCAATTCAGGGTTAGAGTTAGGGCTAGGGTTAGGGTTATGGTTGGGTTTGGATTAGGGTTCGGGTTAGGGTTAGTGTTAACATTAGGGTTAGAATTATGGTTAGAGTTCTGGTTAGGGTTAGGGTTAGCAATAGGGTTCAGGTTAGTGTAAGGTTTAGTTTTAGTGTTAGGGCTAGTGTTCGACTTAGGTTTAGGGTTAGCATTCGGTTTCAGGATCTGGTTAGAGTTAGGGTTAGAATCGGGCTAGGATTAGGGTTATAGTTAGGATTACCTTTCAGGTTAGGGCTTCTCGTAGGGTTAGGTTTAATGTTCGTGTTATGTTTAGGGTTAGGTAACATCAGGGTTGTTTTCGTGTTAGTGTTAGGGCTGGGTTTCGGGTTCATGTTCCAGATAGAGTTAGGGTTATGTTTTGCTTTTTTGTCATGGTTAGGATTTGGGTTCCTGTTAGGGTTATGTTAACGTTTAGGGTGAGGTTATTGTTTGGTTTAGGGTTAGGATCAGGGTTTGGTTTCTCAATGGGGTTAGCATTACGGTTGGATTAGGCTTTGTGTGTGTGTTACTTTTAGGGAAAGAGTTAAGGTTGGGTTTAGAGACAAGGTTGGGTTTGGGGTTCGGGTTCGGGTTAGGGTTATTGTTAGGGTTTGAGTTAGGTTTAAGCTTAAGTTTAGGGCTAGGTTTAGAGTTAGTTTTGGATTAGGGATAGGGTTGAGTTCAGGTTGGATTTGAGTTTGAGTTAGGGTTAGGTTTAGGATTTGAGTTTTGGTTAGGGTTAAGGTTAGTTTTCATGTTAGATTTAGCATTATGGTTAGAGTTAGGGTTAATTTTGGGGTTAACGTTAGGGTTAGGGTTAGGTTTAGGCTTAAGGTTCAGGTTAGGGTTATGGTTAGAGTTAGTGTTCGGTTTAGGATCACAGTTAGATTGAGGGTTAGGGTTGGGTTCAGGTTAGAGTTAGGGTTAGCGTTATGTTTAGTGTTAGGGTTAGTGTTTGGTTTACGGTTATGGTTAGTGTTTGGTGTCAGTATCGGGTTAGGTTTACTGTTGGGATTCAGGTTAGCGTTTGAGTTAGGGTTAGGTTTCGGGTTAGCGTTAGGGTTAGGGTTAGGGTTAGTGTTCACCTTAGGGTTAGTTTTAGTTTTTGGGGTAGGGTTGGGTTCTGGTTTGGTGTAGGTGCAAGGTTCAGTTTAGGGTTATGGTTCCAGTTCATGTTCATCTAGGGTTAGGGTTAGGATTAGGGTTACTGTGAAGTTTAGGCTTAGGTTTACTGTGAGGTTTGTCTTCGGTTAGAGTTAGGTTTAGGTTTTGGGTCGGGATAAGATTAGGTTTAAGGTTAGCGTCGAATTAGGCTTTGGGTTAGGAATAATTTTGGGGTCCGGGTTAGGGTTAGGCTTATGCTTAGGGCTAGGTTTAGGGTTAGGGTTGGGTTGGGTTAGGCTTACTGTTAGGGTTCATGTTAGGGTTAGGGTTATGTTTAGTCTTAGAGTTAGTGTTCAGATTAGGGTTAGAGTTAGCTTTCAGGTTCGCGTTAGGGTTAAGATTAGTGGTAGGGTTCTGGTTAGGGTTAGGACTAGGGTTCAGGTTAGAATTGGTTTCAGGTTAGGGTTAGGGTTAATGTTCGTGTGAAGATTAGGGTTAGTGTTAGTGTTAGGGTTAAGGTTGATTTTATGGTTAGGATTAGGGTCAGGGAATGGTTACGGATTAAAGATTGGATTAAAGTTATGTTTAGGGTCTGGTTAATTTTAGGATTAGGGTTTGGGTTAAGGATTGGTTATGGGTAGTGTTAAGGTTAGAGTTGTTGTTAAGGTTTGGGTTAGGGTTAGCATTGGTTGGCTTATGATTAGGGTTAGGGTTCATGTTAGCGTTAGTGTTAGGTTTAGCTTTAGGTTTAGTGTTCAGATTAGGGTTAGGTTTCGGGTTCAGGTTAGGGTCGGATTAGCGGTAGGGTTCGTGTTAGGGTAATGGCTAGGTTTCATGTTAGGGTTGGGTTTGGGTTAGGCTTAGGGTTCGGTTGAGCGTTATGGTTAGTGTTAGTGTTAAGGTTAGGGTTGTGATTATGCTTAGGATTAGGTTTAGGATTCGGGTTAGGGCTAGGGTTAGGGTTCAGCTTAGGGTTAAGGTTAGAGTGTGGCTTCGTGTTAGGGCTAGTGTTCTGGTTAGGTTTAGGTTTAGGATCATGGTGAGGGTTCAGGTACAGTTTGTGGTTAACGTTAGGTTTCAGGTTAGTGTAAAGTTTAGGGTTAGAATTAGGGTTAGGGCTAAGGTTAGTGTTAGGTTTGGGTTCACTTAGTGTTAGCATTAGGGTTAGGGTTAGGTTTAAGGTTAAGTTTTGGGTTCGGGTACGGGTTAGGCTGAGGGTTACTGCTAGGGTTTGGGTTATGGTTAGGCTTAGAGTTAAGGCTAGGTTTAGTTTTAGGGTTGGGTTGGGTTAGTGTAAGGGTTAAGGTTCTGGTTAGGTTTATGGTTAGTATTAGTGTTAGGTTTCAGGATAGAGTTAGGCTGAAGGTTACTGTTAGGGTTAGGGTTATGCTTATGTTTGGATTCCAGTTAGGTCCAAGGTTTGTGTTCAGGTTAGTGTTTGTTTGAAGTAGTGTTAATGTTAGGGTTAGATTTCAGGTTACAGTTAGGTTTAGGCTTCAGGTTAGCGTTAGGGTTGGGGTTGGGGTTAAGGCTAGGGTTATGGGTATGGTTAATGTTAGGGTTAGGGTACGGGCACCGGTTTTATTTAGGGTTAGTGTTAGTGTATAGGGTTAGAGTAGGATTAGGGTTAGTGTTAAGGTTATGCTTACGGTTCGGGTTCAGGTTACGTTTAGCGTTAGGGTGAGGTTATGCTTTCGGTTATGGTTACAATTTGGTTTGGGTTAGGGTTAGGCTTAGGGATAGGGTTCATGTTAGGGTTAGGGCTAGTGGTCGGGTTAGGGGTTGGTTGGGTTAGGTCTAGGGTTTGGTTTAGGTTTAGGCTTATTTCTAGGGTTAGAGTAAGTGTTCGGGTTAGGGTTAGATTAGGATTAGAGTTCTGGTTAGGGTTAGTATTTAGGTTTGGGTTCAGTTTAGGGTTAGCATTCAGGTTATTGTTAGGGTACGTGTTAGGCTTAGGGTTATGATGTGGGTTAGTGTTGTGGTTCGTGTTAGTGTTAGGGTTCATCTTCGAGTTTGAGTTATGTTTCGTGTTTGCATCAGGGATACAGTTCTCGTTAGGGTTTGGCTTAGGTTTAGTGTTTGGTTGGGTTGGGTTTAGGGTGCGGGTTACTGTTAGTTTTAGGGTTTGTGTTAGTGTTAGGGATAGATTTAGTGTTATGTTTAGGGTTAGGGCCATTGCTAATGTTAGTGCTAAGGCTAGGGTTAGTTCTAGAGCTTGGTGAATGTTTACGGTTTGCTCTGGAGCTAGGGTTAGGGTCAGGTCTAGGACTGGTTTAGGGTTAGGTCCAGAGCAAGGAGTAGACTTGGTGTTACAATTAGGGTTAGGGTTATTGTTGGTTAGGGCTAAGGTTAGGGTTAGGGTAAATGTTAGGTTTATGGCCATTGCTAGGGTTAGTGCTAATGTAAGGTTTAGATCTAGGGCTTGGTGAAGTTTCATGCTTCCTTCTAGAACCAGGGTTAGGGTCAGGTCTAGGACTGGTTTAGGGTTAGGTTCAGGGCAAAGAGTAGGCTTGGTGTTACAATTAAGGTTAGGCTTATTGTTGGTTACGGCTCATGTTAATGTTAGGGTTAGTGTAAGGGTTAGGGTCATTGCTAGGGTTAATGTTAAGGTTAGGTTATGTCTAAGGCTTGGTCAAGCATTAAGGTGTGGGCTAAGGCTAGCGTTCGCATCAGGTCTGAGACAATATGAGGGTTAGGATTAGGGTTAAGGTTAGGTTTAAGGTGAGGTTTACCGTTTGGGTTAGGGTTAGTGTTGCTTAGGGTTAGAGTAGGGTTACTCTTAGGGCTAGGGTTGGGTTATGATTAGCTAGGGATGGGTTATTATTATATAGGGCTAGGATTAGTGTTATGGTTATTATTAGTGTTAGGGGAGGTTGTTTGAGTCAGGGATGGGGCTGGTTTTGAGGTCATGGCTAGGGGTAGGATTAGGATTAAGTCTGACGTTAGTGTTGGGTGTGTCTTAGGGTTGAGACAATGGAAAGGGTAGTAGTAGGCATAGGGCTTTGGTTTGGATTAGGAGGAGGGTTAGAGTTAGTGTTATGCTAGTGTTAGTGTTACTGTTAGTGCTAGGGCTAGGACTAGGGTTAAAGTTAGGGTTAAGGTTGGCTTAGGGTTACAGTTACACTGAGTGTTAGGGGTAGGCATACGATTAGGGTTAGTGCTAGGGCTAGTGTTAGGGTTTGCAATAAACTTAGGCTTAGAGCTAAAGTTGGGTTCATCCTAGCTAAAGTTGGGTTCATCCTAACCCTAAAAATAAATCTAGCCATAAACTTAAAGAGAAACCTAACCCTAAATATAATAATAAGACCTAGCCTTAATCTAAGCCCTAACGATAACTCTTGCCATAACACTAACCCTAACACTACCCCCACACCTAACCTTCACCCTAACCCTACATGTAACCCAAGCGTAACCCTAACTCTAACCATTGCTGTAGCCCTAAACCAGTCCTAACGCAAAACCTAGCCCTATTTCTAATCCTACACCTACCGTTAAACCTAACCTTAAGTGAAACTCAAACCACCTCCCCATCACTAATAATAACCATAACACTAATCCTAGCCCTGTCTAATCATAACCCAACATTAGCTAACCATAACCCAGCGCTAGCCTTAAGAGTAACCCTACCCTAGCCCTAAGCAACACTAACCCTGACCCAAACGGTAAACCTCACCCTAAACCTCACATTAACCCTAAACTTAACTCTCACATTGTCCTATACCTGATGTTAATGCTAGCCCTAGCCCACACCTTAATGCATGACCAAGCCTTAAAACATAACCCTAACCTTAACATTAACCCTAGCAATGGCCCTAACCCTTACACTAACCCTAACATTAACCTTAGCGGTAACCAACCATAAGCCTTGCCATAATTGTAACACCAAGCCGACTCTTTGCCCTGGACCTAACCCTAAACCAGTCTTAGACGTGGCCCTAACCCTGGATCTAGAAGGAAACATAAACCTTCACCAATCCCTAGATCTAACCCTTACCTTAGCATTAACACTAGCAATGGCCATAACTCTAACATTTACCCTATCCCTAACCTTAGCCCTAACCAACAATAACCCTAACCCTAATTTTAACACCAAGCCTACTGCTTGCCCTGGACATAACCCAAAATCAGTCCTAGACCTTACCATAACCCTGGCTCTAGAATGAACCATAAAAATTCACCAAGCCCTAGAACTAATCCTAACCTTAGCACTAACACTAGCAATGGCCCTAACCTTAAACATCACACTAAATCTGTCCCCAACCCTAACACAAAGCCTGAAACTAACATTAACACACACCTTAAGCCTAACACAAAACCCAATTCTAAAACTAACCCAAACCCTAACCAGAAATGTATCCCTGACCCAAACATGAAAATTAACTCTAACCCAAACATGAACCCTAACATTAACCCAAACCACAACACTAACCTACACTATAACCCTAAGCCTAACACGTACCCTAACCCTAACCCGAACACTAACCTGAATGCTAAGCCTAAACTGAACCAAAACCCAATACTAACACAAAGCCGAACTCTAAGCTTAATCTAACCCTAACCCAAACACTTACTTTAACCCTAGAGCTAACCCTAAGCCTAAACCAAACCCTAACCCTAACCCAACCAACCCCTAACGCAGCACTAGCCCTAACCCTAACAGTAACCTTCACCCTAACACTATCCTGAAACCTAACACTAATCCTAACCATAAGCCTAACCAGAACCCTAACCCTTACCTTAACCCAACCCACCCATAACCCTAAACCTAGTCTTAACTCTAAGCCTAATCATAAACCAAACCCTAGCAGTAACCCTAACCCTAACCCGAACCCAAACCCTAACTAACTCTAAACCTAACCCGAACCCTAAACCGAACCCGAAACCTAACCCTAACCCTAATGTTAACACTAATCCAACCCAATCCTAACGCTAACCTTATCCCTGACCCTAATTCTAACCCTAAACTGTACACTAACATGAAACCTATCCTTAACCATAACCCGTAACCTGAACCCTAACCATGATACTAACATTAAACTAACTAGAACAGTAGGCGTAACACTAAGCTGAACTCTAAACTTAACCCTGAGCTGAACCTTAAACCTAGCTCTAATCCTAAACCTAACCCTAACCCGAATCCAGAATCTAATCCTAAGCATAATCCCAATCCTAACCCTAACCCTAACCCTAACCCTAACCCTAACACTAATCCTAACCATAAGCCTAAACAAAACCCTAACCCTTACCCTAACCCAACCGAATCGTAACCCTAAAACTAGCCTTAACTCTAAGCCTAACCATAACCCAAACCCTAGCAGTAACCCTAACCCTAACCCGAAACCGAACCCTAAATCTAAACCTAACCCAAACCCTAAACCTAACCCTAACCCTAATGCTAACACTAATCCAACACAATCCTAACCCTAACCTTAGCCCTAACCGTAATTCTAACCCTAAACTGTGCACTAACATGAAACTTAACTTTAACTGTAACCCGTACCTGAACCCTAACCATGATACTAAACCTAAACTTAACTAGAACACCAGCCTTAACACTAAGCCACACTCTAAACTTAACCCTAAGCTGAACCCTAAACCTAGCCCTAACCCTAAGCCTAATGTTAGCCCAAATCCTAAACCTAATCCTAAACATAAGCCCAACCCTAACTCTAACTCTAACACTAACTCTAACACTCAAACAAATCCTAACCCTAACCCAAACGCAACCCTAACATAAAACCTAGCCGTTACCCTAACACGAACCCTACCGCTAATCCTAACCCTAACCTGAACCCGAAAACTAACCCTGACATTAATATGAACAATAATTCTAAACCTAAACCTAACCCTAACACTAACGCTAACATGAACCCTAACCCTAACCATAAGCCAACCTAATCCTAACCCTAACCCAAACCTTAACGAGAACCATAACCCTAACCCAAAATTGAACCCTAAAACTAACACTACCCCTAAACCTAAGCTTAACCCAAAGCCTTTCCCAAAAATTAACCCGACCCTAACCCTAACTTTAATTCATGTTTGAACCCGAAACCATACCCTAACCCTAATACTAACCATAACCTCAACCTTAACCCTATCCCTAGCACTAAACATAACCTAAAACTGACACTAACCCGAACCCAGGTCCTAAACCTAACCAAACCCTACGACTAATCCTAACCCTAACTCGAACCTGAAAGCTAACCCTAACCCTAATCTGAACACTAACTCTAAGACTAAATATAACCCTAAGGCTAACATGAAACCTAACAGTAACCCTAACCCAACCCAACCCTAACCCTAAACCTAGCCCTAAGCATAAGCCTAACCCTAAACCAAACCCTAAACCGATCCACAAAAGTAACTCTAACCCGAAGCATAATCCGACACTAAGCTTAAACCTAATCTTATCCCGACCCAAAACCGAAACCTAACCCTAATCCGAAGGCAAACTTGACAATAAACCTAAGACTAACCCTCAGAGTAAGCCTAATCCTAACCCTAATTCTAACATGCACATGAACCGGAAAGCTAACCCTAAACCGAACCCTAGCCCTAAACCGAACCAGAACCCAACTCTACCCCTAAAACTAAGCCTAACCCTAAGGTGAACACTAACCCTAATCCTAAGCCTAACCATAACCCTAACCTAACCCTAACCTTGACTCTAACCCCACCCTTAACCCTTTCTCTAAAACTAACACAAACCCAAAGTCTAATGCGACTGTAACCCTAACTCCATTGAGAACCCAAACCCTAACCCTAACCCAAACACTAATCTCACCCTAAACGTTAACATAACCCTAACAGTAACCCTAATCCTAACCATGACAAAACAACAAAACATAACCTTAACCCTATCTAGAACATGAACCCGAAACCTAGCTCTAACTCTAGCCCAAAAACAACTCGAACTTTACCTAACTCTAAACATAGCAGGAAAATTAACCCTAACCCTACCAGCAGCCCTAACACGATCCGTAACCCTAAATATAACCCTAATCCTAGCCCGACTCTAAGCCTAAATCTCACCTGATCCTGAAACCTAACCCTAACTCGAAAACTAGCCCTAACACTAAAAATAACATTAACCTAACCTGAACCGTATTGCTAACCCTAACCCGAACCCGAACTCTAACCATAATTCTAACCCTAATGTTAACACTAACCCTAACCGAAACACTAATCCAAACCCAACCATAAACCTAACCCTAACTCTAACCCCAAATTGAACCCTAATGTTAACCCTAACCCTAACCCAAAACTAAAATCTAACACTAACCCTAACCATAATCTGAACTCAACCTTAACCCTAAACCTAACCTAGCCCTAACTCTAAACCTAACCCTAACAAGAAACCTAATGCTAAAGCTAAGACTTTCCCGAACCCGAAACCTAATCATAACACTAATCCTAATACTAATCCTAAACTTAAACCTAACCTGAACCCTAACCTGAATCCTAACCATAACAAGAACCCTAACACTAACCTGAAGCCTAACCCGACCATAACCCTGAGCCTAAACCGATACTGAAACCAAACAATAACCCTGACCCTAACCAGAAAACTAACACTAACATTAACCCTAACTCTAACTTGAAACCTAATACTAACTCTAACACTAAACTGAACCCCACCACTGACCCTAATCCTAACCCTAACAGTAACCCTAAATTCTAAACCAAACCCTACATGTAAAACAAACGCGTACCAAACCCAAACCCTAACCCTACCCAGAAGCCTAATCCTAACGCTAACCCTAACCCTAACCCCAAGGGTAATACTAACCCTAACAATAACCTGAGCATACCGCAAAGCTAAACGGAACCATAACTCTAACCTGAAATCTAGAGACGTTAGGGATCTCTCTGTCTCTCCATCTATCTGGCTGTCACTGTGTCTCCCTCTCTCGGCGCCCTCAGGCGAGGAGGGGAGGCGCACCCTGCCCACCTTGCCTACCTCTCCCGTGGGCCATTCTTTGGCCTCTCTCGGAGCACTGCGGCTTGAGTTCAACCACTCAGGCCAAGGGCGCATGCACAGCAGTTGGGCCAGAGGGGTACATAGTGAAGGCCCTGTCCACCAGTGAGGCTCAGACCAGGTGGGGTTCTCTTTTGCGTCTACCAGTTGAAGGTGAAAAAGGAAAACCACCCTTCTTGAATTGACTTCAGCTGTTGTCTCCCTCCCATCCGACCACTTTTACTCAGCTCGCTGGATGCTTCCCTTCTTTGGAAGTGGTGGTCTGGCCCTGGTAGCCAAAGGCGGACTGGGCTGCGAGGTCAAGGCTCTGCCTGGGCCAGCAGCTTCATGCTGGGCCTTATTTCTTCCTGGAAAGACAAAACCATGGCCTCACTCCACGCCTGCACTTGTCGACTCCAGCCAGGTGGAGGAGAGGCTCTGTGGAGTCAGAAGAACTGAAACAGGCATATGGCAAAGCAGTGAGTGTGGCCCCAGCAGGCTGCAGGCCCAGGGAGCCGGGGCCACACTGGGAAAGCCCTTCTGGCAACAGGTCCCCAGCTATTCTCTGGAGTCGGGAGGGCCTGGCCTTCCTAGTGCCCAGGCCTTGACTCTGGGGAGAAATCCACCATGAAGGGCACCAGTGAGGCCCTCTCCCTGAGTTGGCCAGTGCCAAGCCCAGGGAAACTGAAAGGATGGCTCGGCTCACCTGCTTTGTCCCAAGTGGACCGGCTGGCTGGCCAGCCCATACTCCTCGGCCAGGCCCCTTCCAAGGGGACAAGTTCTGGAGGAAAGAGCCATGGGGGCTGCTGCCATGTTTTCTGGGGTGTGTCCTAGACACTGTCAGAGATGGAAGCGACCTTGCAACTCGTGTGCCAGACCTGGGAATTCGCGGCCTCCCACACCCGGGTCCCTGAACTGCCTGGGCCTCCCAAGGGAGGATGATGGACTTGGCAGTGGCGAGAGGGTGAGGGTTGGCAGTTAGCATTTCCTGGGATGCCCTGGGAGATGGCCTCTGGGTAAGGGCTGTCCCTGGCCAGATCTGAGGGAGGGACCCAGCTCAGGGCTCTCAGTGGCAGAGAGAGAACTCCCTTCTGCCCTTTCCATTATATTTCTTATGGTTGGCCAAATCATTAACAGGACAGGTTAGCTGGAGAAAATAATCTCAAGCTTAATAACATGTATAGATGGCAGAAACAAGGGAAACTGTGTCTCTCAACGCAATGGCAGAGATTCTCCTCTTCAATACTATCTTCAGTTCAAGACAAAGGAGGATGTTGGGGGTGAGGTTTTCAGATTTGAGAGGGGAAGAAGACCATTCTCATGGATAGGGACATGGAAACCTTTGAAAGTTTTCCCCTGCTCTGGCATCAGGTCCTGAAGGGACAGCATGCAAATGACAAGGAACCAACCTCTCTGTGGTGGGGCTGGCACAGGGGAGGACATGTTGGTGGCAGGGGGAAGTGGGATGGTGTGTGAGTTGGCACCAGTGGTGGAGGCAGTGACTCATAGTTCAGAGATCTCTCTCTCTCTCTCTCTGTTTCTCTGTGTCTCTCTCTTTCTCCCTCAGGGACCTGAGGATAGATGTGGACTCAACCTGCCCACCTTGCCTACCTCTCTCATGGGCCCATCTTTCTCTGGCCGCTCAGGGACCCCCTGTGGGCTTGGGTTCAATGTGTCAGGCCAAGGGCACAGGCACGGCCACTGGAACTCGAGGGTCCTCATTGAACGCTTCACCAGCCTGCTGGTCTCTGACCAACTGGGGCGCTCTCTCGCACCTGCCACGTGCAGGTGAAGAAGGAACGCTATCTTTCTTGACTTGGCTTCAGCTGTTGTCTCCCTCCTTTCACCCCACACCCATTCAGCTCACCAGCCGCTTCCCTTCTTTGGAAGTGGTAGTCTGGCCCTGGCTGCCAAGGCGGACTGGGGTGCGAGGTCAAGGCTCTGCCTCAGCCAGCTTCTTCGTCCCGGGCCTCATTTCTTCCTGGAATGACCAAACAAATGGCCTCACCCCACGCCTGTACTTTTGAACTCCAGCCAGGTAGAGGAAAGCCAATGTAGAGTCACAAGTGCTGAGACAGGCATATGGCAAGGCAGTGAGTTTGGCCACAGCAAGACGGAAGCCTAAGGATCTGGGGTCACCCTTGGAGTGCCCTTCAGGCTACAGATCCCAGCCTCTTCTCTGGAATAGTGAAGCCCTGGTCCTCCAAGTGCCCAAGGTTGGGTTAACCCTAACCTTAACCGTAACCGAACCCCAAACCCAAACCCTATCCATAACTCAAACCCTAACTCCAACTCTAACCTAACACTAACACTAACACGCATGCTAATACTAAGCGTAAACTGAACCCTAACCCTAACTACAACCCTAACTGAAACAAAACCCTAAATCTAAACTGAACCTGAAACCTAACACTAACACTAAAGAAAGCCCAAACCATAGCCTAAACCTAACACTAACCCGAACTACCCATAAATCCAAACTGAACCAAACTCTAATGATAACCTTAACCCTTACCAGAACCCCCACCATTAGTGTAAACAGAACAGTAACACTGACCCATGCCTGCATGCTAATTCTAAACGGTACCAAAAACCTAAACCTAAGCATAACTAGAGCCTGAATGTTAACTCTAAACTGAAACAGAACCCTAACCCAAACCATAAAGCTAATCTGAACAATAAGCCTGTCTCTAATACCTAACCCGAATGTAATCCTAACTGTAAACTGAAACTGAATCCTAACCATAACACTAACACTAACAAGAATACTATACCTTGCCCTAAACAGAACCCTAATGCTAACTCTAACCCCAACAGTAACACTAACCCTAACCCTAACCTGATCATATCAATAAACTTAAACTGAATCCGAACACTAACCTAAAATGTAGCTTAATCCTAACCCTAACCCTAACCAGAACCCTGACACCAACAATAAACCTAACCTTAATTCCAATCCTAACCCTAACACTAACCCTAACCATAAGATTAACGTGAATCATTAACCTATCCATAACCTGAGGCATAAACCTAACAATAACCTTAACCCTAAACCTAATTGTAATGCTAAACCTAACCTGAACCCTAATGCTATCTCTAACCCCAACAGTAACACTAACCCTAACCCTAACCTGATCATATCAATAAACTTAAACTGAATCCAAACACTAACCTAAAATGTAGCTTAATCCTAACCCTAACCCTAACCAGAACCCTGACACCAACAATAAACCTAACCTTAATTCCAATCCTAACCCTAACACTAACCCTAACCATAACATTAACGTGAATCATTAACCTATCCATAACCTGAGCTGTAAACCTAACCATAAGTCTAACCCTAAACCTGACCATAATGCTAAACCTAACCTGAATCCTAGTTCTAACCCGAACAAGAAGCCTAACCCTCATCCTAAACCTAACCAGATCCCGAACCCGAACCCTAACCCTAATCTGAACACTAACTATAGCACTAAACCTATACCTAACTCAAACCATAGGCTTAACCAGAACCCTAACGCTAACCCAACCCTAGCCCTAACCCTGAACCCAAACCCCGAATCTAACACTAAACGTAACCTGAGACCGAACCCTAACCTTAACCCTAACCCTATCCTTAAACCTAACCTAAACCACAACAGGAACGCTAACACTAACCCACCTGAACACTAACAATAAAGATAACCCTAACTCAAACCCTAAACGGAACCCTAACAAAACACTAACCCGCACCATAAACCTAACCATAACCGGTAACCTAAATCTAACCCACATCCTAATGCAACCTAACCCTAAACTGCATTCGAGCACAATTACTAACCAGAACCCGAACCCTAACCCTAACATAACTCTAACCTGAACCCTAGCTTAACCCTAAACCTAACCATAAACATAATGCAAACACTAGCTCTAACCCAACTAAACTCTAACCTGAACAATAACCCTAGTCTAACCAGAACACTAACCCTAAGCATAATGCTAACCCAAACCCTAACCTGAACCAAATGATAACCTTAACCCAAAGCATGACCCCATCTTACAGTTAAGTGTAACCCAAACCCGAACCCGAATTCTAACCCTAACCCTAACCCTAACCCGAAGCCTAATCCTAACCTAACTCTAAGCCTAACCCGAATCACGAGCCCGAACTGGAACCAGAACCGCAATCAGACAACTAAATCTAACCCTACACCTAACCATAACCCTAAGCCAAAACTGAACCCTAACCCTTGCACTAACTCTAACCTTAAGAGTAACCCTAAAACTAACCCTAACCCTAGCCTGAAAACTAACAGTAACCCTAACCCAAAACATAACCCTAACCCTAACCCTAACCCTAATCTAACCCAACCCTAAACCTAGCCATAAACCTTAGCATAACCATAACCCAAACCATAGCAGTAACCCTATCATTAATTCGAACCCCAACCCTAACCCTAAAACTTCCTAGATCCCCAAAACGAAGCCTAACCCCAATCCTAGCCCAAGCACTAACCCTAACACTAATCATAAACCTAAACCTAAACCCTAAGACTAACTTTAAGCCTAAAGAAAACTGGTGCTGGCACTAACCCTAACACTGACCAGAGCCCTAACCCTAGCTTTAAACACAACCCCAACCCTAAACCCTAACCTAAACCCTAACCCAGGCCCTAACCTGAACCCTAACACTAACACTAACCCTAACCCTAACCTGAACCCTAACCTTAAAACTAACTGTAACCCAAACAGAGCCTAGGCGTAACCCTAATAGTAACCTTAACCCTAACCCTGTCCTGAAACCTAACACTAATCCTAACCCTAAACCTAACCCTAATCCTAACCTGAACCCTAACCCTAAACCTAACCGGAACCTAACCCTGACCATAAACCTCACCCTAAGAGTAACCATATCCCTAACCCTAACCCGAACCTGCAGCCAACTCTAACACAAACCATAGGCCTAACGCTAACACTAACTCATACTGGAACACTAACCCAACCCTAACCCTAATCTTAACCCGTATCCTAACCCTAATCCTAACCTGAAGCCTAACCCAACCCTAACCCTAACCATAACCAATCCCTAACCTGAAACCTAACCCTCACGCTAATCCAAACGCTAAGCCTAAAACTAAACTTAACCTTATACCTAACCCTAACCCAAACTGTAACGCTTATCCTAACACGAAACCTAATCCAAAGCCTAACCTGAAGTTGAATCATAAAACTAACCCTAACTCTTACGCTAACTCTTACTCTAACTCTAAACCTAACCTGTACCCTAACCCTAACACAAACCCTAACTGTAACCTTAACCCTAACCTTAATCCTCACCTGAAACCTAAACTTAACGCTAAACATAAACCTAATCCGAACTCTAACCATAACCCAAAACCAAACCTAAACCGAACTATAGTCCAACACTAACCTGAATACTATTGCTATCCCTAACACTAACCAGAAACTGAAACCTAACCATGACACAAACACTAACCCTAACCCTAACCCTAACCCAACCAAACCCTAAGAGTAAACCTAGCCCTAACCTTAAGCCTAACCATAACTCGAACTCTAACAGCAACCCGAACACTAACCCAAACCATAACCCTAACACGAACACTAACCCTAACCTAAACTTGAACCCTAATGCTATCCGTAACCCAACACAACCCTAACCCTAACCCTAGCGCTAACCCGAAGCCTAACCCTAACCCAAACCCTAACACTAACCCTAATCCTAACCCAAACCTGAACCCTAACCCTAACACAGTCCTACCCCTAACCCTAATAATCTCTAACCCTAACCCAAACCAACCCTAACCCTAACCCTAGCACTAAACCAAAGCCTAATCCTAACCCCAACCCTAATAGTAACCTGAAACTAAACTCTAACCCTAACCCTAACCCTAACCTTTAACTAAACCGAACCCAAAACCTAACCCTGACATGAAGCTGAACCCGACAATAACTGAAAACCTAACACAATCCAGAACCCGAACCCTAACCATAACCCTAATCTGAACAGTAACCTCTCCCTAAATGTAACACTAACAATAACTGTAACCCTAATCCTAACCCTAAACATAGCCCGAAATGTAGCACTAACACTAACCTGAACAAGAACTTGAACCCTAAACCTAACCTGAACCCCAGATGTAACCCTAACCAGAACCCAACCTTAACCCTAGAGCTAACAATTATCCTAACACGAATATTAACCCTAACACTATCAGAAACCCTAACCTGAACCGTAAACCTAACACTAACTCAACTCCTAGCCCGACACTAACCCAACCCTAAGATGAACTTGAAGCTGAATCCTAACCCTAACACTAACCTGAACACTAACTCTAACACTAAACCAAATCCTAACCCTAACCCCAACCCTTAACCTAAACTTAAACTTAACACTACACTGAACCATAACCCTAAATCCAACCCTAACCCTAACCTAAACTGAACCCTAAAGCTAAGGCTAACCCTAAACCGAAAGTGAAACCTAATTGTAACATTAATCCGAACACTAAACATAACACTATACATAACACAACTCCTAACCCTAAAGTGAAACGAATTGTAATCCTAACCCTAACGCGAACCCTAAGGCTAAAGCTAACCCTAAACCAAACCTGAAACCTAACCATAACCCTAATCCAAATACTAACACTAAAACTAAACTTAATGCTAACCCAAACAGTAGCCCTTACCGTAACATGAATACTAATCCTAACTCTAACCCGAAATCGAACCATAATACTAACCTTAATCCTAAAATTAACATTAACCCTAACCCTAACCCTAATCCTAACCTGAAACCTAACACTAATGCTAACACTAACCCGAACCAGAACCCTAGCCCTAATGTGAACACTAACGCTAAATCTAATCCGAACATGAACCAGACCCCTAACCATATCCCGAACCCTATCGCTAACCCAAACACGAACCCAACCATACCCCTAAACCTAACTCGAACTCTAACCCTAACTTGTAACGTAAACCGATCCCTAACCCTAACCCTAATCTGAAGACTGACCCAACCCTAAGCCTAACACTAACACTAACTGTAACTCTAACACTAACCAGACCACTAAACCTAACCTTAACCTGAACCATAACACAAAGCTTAAACTAAAGCTAACCCGACCACTGACCTGAAGGCAAACTCTAACCCTAAACCTAAACCAAAACAGTACACGAACCCTAACTCCAACCTAACCAGAACCCTAACACTAATCCTAATCCCAACACTAACCCTAAACTAAACCCTAACATGAACCATAACCCTAACCCTAACAATAACCCGAACGTTAACCCTAATGGGAAGGCAACGATAACCCTAATTCTTAGCAACCAGTAACACTTACCCTAAGCCTAACCATAACTCAATCCTGAACCTTAACTCTAACCCTCACCCAAAGCCTAACTCGACACGAACACTAACCAGAATCCCAAGCTTAACCTTAATCCCAATCCTAAATGTAACCCTAACCATGAACCAGCCTGAACTCTAACCCGCACCCTGACCCTAACCATAAGCGGAACCAAACCATAACCCTAGCACTAACCCTAACAGTAACCCTAACCCTAATCTGAACCCGAAAGCTAACTCTAAACCTAAGCCTGACCCTAACCCTAACCCTAACCCTAACCCTAGCCCTAACCCTAAACCTAAATCTCTAAATCATGTGAGTGAGATAGTCTCTCAAGGCCCTTCATTGGCCTGTGTAAACCTGCATTGGCAAGGCGATCCTTATGCGCTGGAAGGAAGGGAGATCTGGCAAGATGTATTTTCCAGGAATGGGTGTTATATATAGTTTAACTCAGCTTCAGTAGTGATTGTCACTCAGATAGAAAGATATTTCTTTCCATCTACTTACAAGCCGAGATAAGAAAGTGCCTTCCCTAAGACATGTGTGTGAAATCCTCTCTCAAGGCCCTCCATGGCACTGTGCACAACTTGGTTTTGGATGGCGATCTTTAAGAGCAGGGAGAAAGGGAGATTGGGCACCAAGTTGTTTCCAGGAATGGGTCTTATACATAGTTCAACTCAGCTGTAGTAATGAATGCCTCTCAGATACCAAGGTGTTTCATACCATCTACATTCAAACCCGGAAAAGAAATTGTGTTCTCCAAGGCATTTGAGAGTGATCCTGCCGCAAGGCCCTACATGGCCCTGTTTACAAGCCTGCTTTTGGAAGGAGATCTGTAGCAGCTGGAAGGAAGGGAGATTGGGCATGAAGTTATGTCAAGAAACAGGTGCTATACATAGGTTAGTTCAGTTGTACTAACGATTACCACTCATATAGCTACTTGTTCCTAGACTGTTACTTACAAGGTGGTTCAGAAAGTGCCTTATCACGGAGTATGAGATTCGTTCTCAGGGCAAAAAATGGCATTATGTTCCAAACCGGGTTCAGGTTTTTCACCGTTACAAGATGGAAAGAAGAGAAGGTAGGCACAAATTTATTTCCAGGAATGGGCTTTACACATACTTTTGCTAAGCTGTAGGAATGATTGCCACTCATATACAAACTTGTTTATGGACTTCTACTTAGAAGCATGCATCAGAAATTTCCTTCTCAAAGGAATGTAAGATTAATTCTCAGGTTCAGAAATGGCATTATTTTTCAAATTATGTTCCTGGGTGAGCAAAGTGATCCTTACAACATGGGAGGAAGAGAGATTATGCACAAAGTTCTTTCAGGGATTAGGTGTTATACACCTTTTAACTCCACTTTAATAATGATTGTCATTCATTTACAAACTTGTTCCTGTATATTTACATATAGGCTGGGATTAGAAAGTGTCTTCTCATAGGAAAGTGAGATACCTCCTCAGGGTCTGAATGCCAATATGTTCCAAAATATTTAGGTTGGTGATGCTTATGAGCTGGAAGGAAGAGAGATTGGGCACCAAGTTATTTTCAAGAATAGGTGATATATATTCCATTTATGCTGTAGTAATGATTGCCATTCATATTCAAACTTGCTCCTAGACATTTACTTACAAGCCAGGATCAGAAATTGCCTTCTCAAAGAAATGTGAGATTCGTTCTCAATGGCCAAATTGGCATTATTTACCAAACCACGTTTTGGGTTGTGATACTTACGTGATTGAAGGAAGCGAGATAAGGCACAAAGTTCTTTCCGGGAATGGGTGTTATACAAAATAAAACTCACCACTACTAAGGATTGAAACTCATATAGCAATGTTTTCCTAGACATATACTTAGAAGCCAGGATTAGAAAGAACCTTCTCAAGGGAATGTGAGTTTTGTTGTCCAGGTGCAAAATGACAGTATCTTCGAAATCTGGTTTAGGTTTCTGATCTTTATGAGACGGAAGGAAGAGAGATTAGGCACAAAGTTACTTCCAGGAATGGGTGTTATGTGAAGTTCACCTCAACTGTAGTAATGATTGCCAATCATATAGTAACTTGTTCCTGAACATCTACATAAAAGCCAGGATCAGAACATTCCTTCTGAAAGCAATGTGGGACTCCTTCTTAAGAACTGAAATGGCATTATTGTCCAAATCTGGTTTAGGTGTGTGATTCTTACGAGATGGAAGGAAGAGAAATTAGGCACAAAGTGATCCAGGATTGGGTGTTATAGCAAGTTTGTCAGCTGTAGTAATGACAGTCACACCTATACAAACTTGTTCCTAGGTGTCTACTTAGAAGCTGGTATCAGAGAGTGTGTTCTCAGAAGATGTGAGATTCCTTATAAGGCCTGAGAGGGCACTATGTTCCAAACCTGGTTGACGAGGGTGGTCCTTACGAGCCGGAATGAAGAGAGTTTGGGCATGAAGTTATTTCCAGGAATGGCTGTTAGTCACAGTTTAGCTCAGCTGTAGTAATGATTGCCAAACATATACAAACTTGTTCCTACACTTCTACTTAGAAGCCGGGATAAGAAGGCTCCTTCTGAAAGGAATATGAGGTTCCTTCTCTTTTTTCTTTATGAGGAATATCAGCCCTGAGCTAACGTCCATGACAATCCTCTTCTATTTGCTGAGGAAGTCTGGCCCAGACCTAACATCCATCCCAATCTTCCTCCACTTTATGTGGGATGCCACCACAGCATGGTCTGACAAACGGTGTGTCCGTGTGTGCCCGGTATCCGAACACGGGCCACCAGCAACAGAGGGTGCACACTTAACCACTACGCCATGGGGCTGGACCCGATGAGGTTCCTTCTCAAGGCCCTAAATACCATGATGTTCCAAAAATGGTTGAGCAAGTTGATCCAGATGAGATAAAGGAAGAGAGATTAGGCACAAAGTGATTTCCAGGAATGGCTGTTATACATATTTTAGCTCCTGTCATCATGATTGCCACTCATATGCAAACATGTTCATAGAAATTTACATACAGGTCAGGAACACAAAGGTCCTTCACAAAGGAATGTGACATTCCTTCTCAGGGCCCAAAATCGCAATATGCCCCAAACCTGGCTTAGGTTTGTGATCCTTATTGGACGGAAGGAAGAAAGATTGGGCACAATGACATTTCCATGAATGAGTTTTCTACATAGATTAACTCAGGTGTAGTAATGATTGTCACTCATATACAAACTTGTTCTTAGACATCTACATCACCCCAGGATCAGAAAGTGACTTCTCAAAGGAATGTGATATTCCTTCTGAAGGCCTGAAACAGCAATATGTTCCAAACTTGGTCGAGGAAGGTGGTACTTACGAGCTGATAGTAAGAGAGATTGAGCATGAAGTTTTTTTCCAGGAATTGATGTTATTCATAGAATAGTTCCGTTGTACTAACGATTGCCACTTATATAGAATCTTGTTCCTGGACATATACTTAGAAGCAGTGATCAGAAAGTGCCTTCTTAAAGGAATATGAGATTCCTTCTCAAGGCCGGAAATGGCAACATGTTCCAAACGTGGTTGAGGAAGGTGGGCCTTATGATCTGGAAGGAAGGGAGACCGGCACGAAGTTATTTTCAGGAATAGGTGTTATTCATAGTTCAGCTCAGTTGTAGTAATGATTCCACTCATATACAAACTTGTTTCTAGGGATCTACTTAGAAGCTGGGATCAGAAAGTTCCTTCTCAAGGTAGCGTGAGATTCATTCTCAAGGCCCAACATGGTATTACCTTCAAAACCATGCTTAGGAATGTAATCCTGTAGAGCTGGAAGGAAGAGAGATGGGGTAGGAAGATATGTTGAGGAATGGTTCTTATACATAGTTTAGCTCAGCTGTAGTAATGATTGCCACGCATTTAGAAACTCGTTACTAGACATTTACTTACAAGCCGGGATCAGAAAGTACTTTCTCAAAGGCGTGTGAGATTTGTTCTCAAGGGCCTGAAATGGCATTATGTTCCAAAGCTGATTTACTTTTGTGATCCTTACGAGATGGAAGGAAGAGAGACGCACAGCTCTATTAGTGATTGCCACTCACATACAAACTTGATCCTAGACGTCTACGTGCAGGCTGTGATCAGAAAATGCTGTCTCAAAGGAATGTGAGATTTCTTCTCAAGGTCTGAAATGGCAATATGTTCCCAACTTGCTTGAGGAAGGTCTTCATTACGAGCTGGAAGGAAGATAGATTGGGCATGAATTTATTTTCAAGATTGGGTGTTATTCAAAGAATAGTTCAGTTGTAGTAACGATTGCCACTTATATAGAATCTTGTCCTGGACATCTACTTAGAAGCAGGGATCAGAGAGTGCCTTCAAAGTAGTGTGAGATTCATTCTCAAGGCCTGAAATGGCACGATGCATGAAACTTGGTTTATATTTGTGATCCTTATGAGATTGAAGGAGGAGAGATGAGGCAAAAATCTTTACCAGGAATGGTTGTTATAGACAGTTGAGCTCAGATCTAGTAATGATTAACACCCATAGACATACTTATTCCTAGACTTCAACATTCTGGACAGGATCAGAATGTGCCTTCTCAAAGGAATATGAGATTCCATCTCAAGGAGTGACATGGCAATATGTTCCAAACCTGGTTTAGCTTTGTGATCTTTATGAGTTGGAAGGAAGAGAGATGAGACACAATGTTATTTTCAGGAATTGGTATTATACACAGCTTAGCTCAGCTGTCGTAAAGCTTGCCACTCATTTACAAATTGTACCTAGACGTCTACTTCCACTCTGGGATCAGAAAGTGCCTTCTCAAAGGAATGCGAGAATCCTTCTCAGGGCCCAATAAGGCAATATGGTCCAAAACTGGTTTAGTTTAGTGATGCTTAGTGCTAGAAGGAAGAGAGTTTTTACATGAAGTTATTTCGAGGAATGTGTATTATATGTCATTTTATTCAGCTGTAGTACTGATTGATGCTCCAATATAAACTTGTTCCTAGACATCTACTTAAATGAAGTTATCAGTAATTGTCTTCATAGAGGAATGTGAGATTTGCTCTCAACGACCAAAATAGCATTATGTTCTAAACCTGGTTTAGGAAGGTGATTCTCACGAGCTGAAAGGAAGAGTGAGTGAGCACAAAGATACTTCCAGAGATGGGTATTTTATACAGATGAGCTCAGCTGTAGTGATGATTGCCACTCATATACTAACTTGTTCCTGGACATCTACTTACATGCTGGGACGTGAAAGTGCCTTCTCAAAGGAATGTGATATTCCCTCCTAAGCCTCGAAAGAGCAATATATTCAAAACCTGTTTTAGGAATGTAAACATTCAGAGCTGGAAGGAAGAGAGATTTGGCATGAAGTTATTTCCAGAAATGGCTGTTAGCCATAAGTTAGCTTAGCTGTATTAATGATTGCCGCTCATATACAAAGTCGTTTTTAGACATTTGCTTACAAGCCTGGGTCAGAAAGTGCCTTCTCAAAGGAATAAGAGATTCAATCTCAAGGCCTGAAACTGCATTCTGTTATATACCTGTTTTAGGGTTCTGATCTTTATGAGATGGAAGGAAGAGATAGTGGGCAAGAAGTTATTTCCAACAATAGGTGCTATACATGGTTCAGCTAAGCTCCAGTAATCATTGAAATTCAATTACTAACTTGTTCCTAGAGCTCTACTTAGAACCCGGGATCAGAAATTGCTTTCTCAAAGGAATGTGATATCCCTTCTCAAGGCCTGAAATGGCAATATGTCGCCAACCTGGGTAAGAAAGGTGGACCTCATTTGCTGGAAGGAAGAGAGACAGGGCACGAAGTTATTTCCTTAGTTGTTACTGGCAAAAGTGCCTGAGCAGTGGTATTTTGTCTTTCCATTGAGAAGGCAGCCTCAGTGCAGGCAACATACCAAAAGGAAAAAAAAACACTTTCCATTATGACCCTCAAAAACTAAATGGAAATGTTTTTCTCCACAGAGTATGTTCATTAGATGGATACTATAGATATTCTCTCCCAGCTGCAGTGGAAAGTTTAAAAGCTCTCAGTGGTAGATGCTCCTTTAACCTACTTGCGAGAGATGTTAAGCAAGAACTTGCCAGCATTACATGGGAGAGATTTCTCTTTTTTGTGTGTGAGGAAGATCAGCCCTGAGGTAACATCCGATGCTGATCCTCCTCTTTTTTGCTGAGGAAGATTGGCCCTGAGATAATATCTGTGCCCATCTTCCTCTGCTTTATATGGGACGCCACCACAGCATGTCCTGGCAAGCAGTGCGTTGGTGCGTGCCCAGGGTTGGGAAACTGAAAACCCCAGGCCACCAAAGTGGAGCGTGCACACAAAACTGTTTGCGCCACCGGGCAGGCCCCAGGGAGAAAATTCTTAACTAAATGTCGTTAACAGCAATGTTGAGAGAGGCAATTTTCAGGATAGTCCTCTACAGATGCAAGCAAGAATTTTGCTCCAGACTGGCCTTTCCATTTACAGATGCTATAGATGCTATCTCCCAGGTGTACTGAAATTTTAAAACCTCTCATAAGAAGATGTTACTTACACTTATTGGGTACTTGTGTTAAACAAAAGTGTTCGTCATGATATGCTAGTGAGACCCTGAATGTAGTTTGAACTGCAGTGTATTCAAATTCTCAAGATGATCCTAAACAGCTACAAGGAGGAGTTTCTCTGAAGAGTCATCTGTCATCGAATGGATGGTAAGGATAATCTGCACCACCTGTAGTGATAGCTCTCCTTGTAAGATGATCCTGAAAACTACTGACAAACTTGGTTGCTTAGTGGTGTTTTGTCATTCCATTGGGAAGACAGCCTCAATGCAGGCAATGAACGGCAAAAGCATAAGGTACTGAACCACATCGTCCAAAAATCTACATGGAAGAGTTTTTTTGCACAGGATACGTTCATGTACTGGACGTTATGGATATAGTGTCCCAGCTGCGGTGGAAAGTTTAAAAGCTCTCAGAGGCAGATCCTGCAGAAAGCTACTGGCAATCTGAGTTCAGCAAGGTCTTTCTTTCATTAAATGGGGAAAGAATTACTAAGTGAATGTTGTTAACTGCAAGGATGCAAAGGAAATTTTCAGGATAGTCCTATACAGATATTAGCAAGAAATTTTCTCCACAATGAACTGTCATTTTATGGATGTTATAGATACTCCTATCTGTACTGAAACTTTAAAACCTCTCATATGAAGGTATTCTTAACAGATATTTGCAACCTGTGTTAATAGTGTTGATAATGATATCCTGGTGAGACCCTGAAGGTAGACTGAACTACAATGTTTTTAATGTCACTCATGAATATGATTCTAAACAGCGACATGTAAAGTTATTCTTCACACGGTACTTTCGTTGAATGGATGTGATAGAGTTTCTTCCCCGGTTGTGGTGACAATTTTAACATCTCATAGGAATCTGCTCCAAGCAGCAACTGGCAAAATAGGTTTACAGTGGTGTTCTGTTTTACTTTGGGGAGGAGGCCTGAGTGCAGGCAGTGAACTGCAGAGATGAAAAGGCACTTTGCAAGATGATCTTAAAAAGCTTAAATTATGTATGTTCCTCCACAGAGTACTTACATGGAATGTATGGTATAGATATTCTGTCCCAGCTGCAGTGGAAAGTTTAAAAGCTTGCAGAGGCAGATCTGCTGAAAGACACTTGTCATCTGACTTCAGCAAGATCTTTCTTGCCTTACCTGGGAGCGAATTCTTAAGTGCAGGTCGTTAACTGCAATGGTGGAAAAGGCAATTTTCAGCATAATCCTATACAGATACAACAAAGAGATTTTCTCCACACTGAACTCTCATTTTATGGATGTTATAGATACTATCTCCAGCTGTACTAAAAATTTAAAACCTCTCATATGAAGATGTTACTAACAGATATTGGCAACCTGTGTTAAGCAATAGTGTTCATCACGATATGCTAATGATACCCTAGATGCAGGCTGAACTGCAGTGTGTTTAAAGTCATTCATGAAGATAATCCTAAGCAGGTAGGAGAAGAGGTTATCTTCAAGGTATAATTTCATTGAATGGATTTGATAGATCTTCTTTCCGAGGTGTGTTGATAAGTTGAAACTCTCATAGGAAGGTGTTCCTACCGGCTACTGGCAGAGTAGGTTTAGCAGTAGTGTTTGAGGAAACGTGAGTGCAGGCAATGAAATGCAAAGATGAAAATGCAATTGACAATATGATCTGAAGAAGCTAAAAGCAAGTGTTTTCCTCCACATGGTACTTACATGGAATGGATATTATAGATAAGTTCTCCCAGCTGCAGTGGAAATTTTAAAAGCTCTCAGAGGAAGATCATTCTTAAGGGACCTTGCAAGCTCAGTTCAACAAACGTTTTCTTGTTTTACTTTGGAAAGAGAGCTGAGTGAAGGCCATTAAATGCAATGAGGGAAAAGGCAATTTGCATGATGAACCTACACATACACAAATGAGATTTTTACCAAACTTGTCTTTCATATTATGGACGTTATAGATACTCTATCCCAGCAGTACTGAAGTTTTAAAACCTCTAACATAAAGATGTTGCTTTCAGATATTGGCCACCTGTCTTAAACAATATAGATCATCATGATATGCTAGTGGGAACCTGACTAGAGTTTGAACTGCAGTCTATTAAAAGTCTCTTCTCAAGATGACCCTTAACAGCCACAAGCTGGAGTTTCTCTGAAGCGTCAACTTTCTTTGAGTTGATCATAACAATAATCTGCACCACCTGTCGTGATCGTTAGAAAGCTCTCCTAAGAAGATGCTCTGATGGCTACTGGCAAAGGTCATTGAGCAGGAGTGTTTTGTGTTTCCATTGGGAAGGGAGGCTCAGTGCAGGCAATGAATGACAAAGAGGAAAAGGCACTTTACAATATGATCCTAAAAAGCTAAAAGGAAGAATTTTTCTCCGCAAGGTACCTTCCTGAAATGGATGTTATTGATATTCGCTCCCCGCTGCAGTGAAAAGTTTAAAAGCTCTGAGAGGGAGTGCCTCCTTAAAGATACTTCCAAACTGAGTTCAGCAAACATTTTTTACCTGACTTGGGAGAAAGAGCACGGATGAAGGTTATTTACTGCAATGTTGGAAAAGGCAATTTTCAGAATAGTCCTATACAGATACACGCAAAAGATTTTCTCCACACCTGAATTTCAATTGATGGATGTTATAGATACCCTTTGCCAGCTGTACTGACATTTGAAAACCACTCATATGAAGATGTTACTTACAGATATTGGCCAACAGTGATAAGCAATAGTGTTCACCATGATACGTTACTGAGAACCTGAAGGCAGACTGAACTGCAGTGTAGTCAAAGTCTCTTCTCAAGATGATCCCAAACAGCTGTAAGCAGAGTTTCTCTGAAGTGTCCGCTTTCGTTTTATGTAGGGTAATGATAAATTGAACCACATGTAGTGATAGTTTGAAAGCTCTCCTAGGAGTGTTTCAAAGAGTTACTGGTCAACTTCGTTGAGCAGTGGTATTTTGTCTTTCTTGTGGGAAGGAAGCCTCAGTACAGGACATGAACTACAAAGAGGAAAAGGCACTTGACTATGTGATCCAAAAAACTAAAAGGAAGACTTTTCCACCACACAGTATGTTCATGGAATGGATGTTATAGATATTCTCTCCCAGCTACAATGGAAAGTTTAAAAGCTCTCAGAGGAAGGTGCTCTTTAAAGATACTTGCAAGCAAGTTCAGCAAGAACTTTCTGGCATTACAAGGAGAGAATTCCTATGTGTAGTTCGTTAACAACAATGATGTAAAAGGCAATTTTTAGGATAATCCTACACAGATATAAACAAGAGATTGTCTCCAAAGTGGAATTTCATTTTATGGATATTACATATACTTTCTCCCAGACGTACTGAAATTTTAAAACCTCTCCAATGAGGATGTTACTAACAGATATTTGTCATCTGTGTTGAGCAATAGTGTTCGTCATGACATGCTAGTGAGACCCTGAACGCAGATTGAACTGCAGTGTATTTGAAGTCATTTATTAAGATGACCCTAAACAGTTATAAGCAGAAGTTATCTTCACGGTGTCCTTTCATTAAACGGATGTGACAAAGCTTTTTTCTGAGCTGTGGTGAAAAGTGTAAACTCTCATGGGAAGGTGTTCCTAATTGCTACTGGCAGAGTAGGTTTAGCAGTGGTGTTTTTTCTTTACATCAGGGAGGAAGCCTGAGGGCAGGCAATGAAATTCTAAGATGAGAATGCAATTGACAATATGATCCAAAGAAGCTAAAGACAAGTATTTTCCTCCACAGAGTACTTACATAGAATGGATGTAATGAATCGGTTTTCCTAGCTGCAGTGAAAAGTTTACAAGCTCTGAGAGGAAGATCATCCTTAAAGATTCCACCAAGGCGAGTTAAGAAACACTTTCTTGCATTACATGGGCTAGAGAGCCTGAGCGAAGGTCATTAACTGCAGTGATCTAAAGGCAATATGCAGGCTGATCCCATAAAGAGACAAGCCACAGCTTTTCTGCATATTTCATTTTCATTTTATGGATGTTATAGATACCCTCTCCCAGCTGTACTGAAATTTTAAAACATCTCAGATGAAGATGTTACTTACAGATATAGGACACATGTGTTAAGCTATAATGTTTGTCATGATATGTTCATGAGAGCCTGAAAGTGGATTGAACTGTAGTGTATTAAATATCTCTTCTCAAGATGATCCTAAACAGCTACTATCAGGAGTTTCTCTGAAGATTCAACTTGAATGGAATGGATGTTAATTATAATCAGCAAAATCTGTAGTAATACTTTGAAAGCTCTCATACGAAGATGTTCCTTACAGCTACTGGCAAAATTGGTTGAGCAGTGGTGTTTTGTCTCTATATAGTGAAGGAAACATCATTGCAGGCAATGAACAGCAAAGAGGAAAAGGCAATTTACCATATGATCCTAATACCTAAAACGAGGACTTTTTCTACACAGAGTATGTTCACGGAATTCATGTTGGAGATATTCTCTCCCAGATGCAGTGAAATGTTTAATAGATCTCAGAGGAAAATCCTCCTCAGAGCTACTTGCATGCTGAGTTCAGCAAACATTTTCTTGCATGTCTTGGGAGAGAGAGCCTGAGTGAAGGTCGTTAACTGCAAAGAGGGAAAAGACAATTTGCAAGATGATTCTATATAGATGCAAGGATGAGATTTTCTCCACACTTGACTTTCATTTTATGGATGTTATAGATACTCTCCTCTAGCTGCAGTGAAACTGAGAAACCTCTCATATGAAGATGTAACCTATGATATTGACCACCTGTGTTAATCAATAGTGTTCATCATAATATGTTACTCAGACCCCGAATGCAGATTGAACTGCAGTAATTATAAAACTCTTCTCAAGATGATCCTAAACACCTACAAGCAGGAGCTGCTCTGAACAGTCAACTTTTATTGAATGGATGGTAATGATCATCTGCACCACTTGTAGTGATAGTTGGAAAGCTGTCATAGGACGTTGTTCCTAACAGCTACTTTCAAACTTGTTGGAACAGTGGTGAGTTGTCTTTCGGTTGGGAAGGGAGCCTCAGTGCAGGCAATGAGCAACAAAGAGGAAAAGTCACTTTAACATATCCTAAAATGCTAACTTTAAGAGTTGCTCACCACAGAGTAGGTTCATGGAATGGATGTTAGAGTAATACTCTCCCCGCTGCAATGGAAAGTTTAAAAGCTCTCAGAGGCAGATCCTCCTGTAAAGTACTTGGAAGAAGAGGTCAGCAAGAACTTTCTTGCTTTACATGGGGAAGAATTCCTGATTGAAGGTAGTTAACTGCAATGTGGATAAAGGCAATTATCAGGATAGTCGTATACAGATAGAAGCAAGAAATTTTATACATACTGGACTTTAGTTTTGTGGATGTTATAGATACACTCTCCCAGGGTTACTGAAATTTTAAATCCTCTCATATGAAGATATTACTATCAGATACTTGCAAGCTGTGTTAAGCAATATTGGTCATCATGATATGCTAGTGAGACCCTGAGTACAGATTGAACTGCAGTGTAGTTAAAGCCACTTAAGAACATGATCATAAACACTTACAAGAGGAGGTTTTCTTCATGGTGTACTTTCATTGAATGGATGTGATACAGCTTCTTTCTGAGCTGTGGTGAAAAGTGGAAACTCCCCTAGGAAGGTGTTCCCAACGGCCACTTGCAATGTAGGTTTAACAAGGGTGTTTTCTTTTATATCAGGTAGGAAACCTGTGTGCATGCAATCAACTGCAAAGATGAAAAGCACTTTACAATATGATCCTAAAAAGCTAAAAGGAAGTGTTTTCCTCCACAGAGAACTTACATGGAATGGATGTTACAGATATTCTCTTGCAGCTGCAGTGCAAGTTTACAATCTCTCAAAGGAGGATCCTGCTTAAAGCTCCCTGCCAGCTGAGTTCAGCAAGTAGTTTCTTGCCTTACATAGGAGAGAGAGCCTGAGTAACGGCCGTTAACTACAATGATGGAAAAGGCAATTTGCAGGAGGATCCTATAGACATACCAGCCAGAAGTTTCTGCACACTTGACTTTCATTTTATGAATTTTACAGATATTTTCTCCCAGCTGTAATGACAAGTTTAAAAGCCCTCCAAGGAAGGGCTGACTTACAGTTACAGGGCTGTTGGGTTCAGAACGGGTGTTCTTTCATTATATTTGAGAGAAAGCCTGAGTGCTGGCCATGAAGATCAATGATTGAAATGTTCACACATCAAGATGATCCTCAACAACTAAAATGAGTTTTTTTTCCACCGTGTATGTTATTTCAATGGATGTTATAGATACTGTCTCCCAGCAGTAGTGAAAAGGATAAAAGCTCTCATGGGAAGATCTTACTTACAGCTAATGGCAACCTTTGCTCAGTAATAACAGTCTCTCCTATACTGTGAAAGAGAGCCTGAGTAAATGTCGTGAGCTGCAATGTTTGAAAAAGCACTTTTCAATGCAGATGTTAAACAGGTACAAGCAAGAGTTTTTCTCCACACTGTGCTTTTCATATATACATATTAGAGATATTCTCTTCCTTGTGTAGTGAAAAGTTTAAGCCCTCTCATAGGAAGATGCTCCCTAACAGCTACTGGCCAACCAAGCTCAACGAGCACATTCTTTCGTCCATGTAAGAGAAAACCTGAATGAAAGACGTAAATTGCAACCTTGAAAAGGGACTTTTCAAGACCATCATAAACAGATAAAAAAAAGAGTTTTTCTTCACACTGTACTTTCATTGAATGAATGTTACAGATATGCTGTACCAGTTGTAGTGAAAAGTATAAAAGCTCTCGTTAGAGTATGTTCCCTACAGCTATTGGCAAGTTGAATTCAGCAGAAGTGCTCTTTCAATACATTGGATAGAAACCTGAGTGTAGACTATTAACAGGTTATGTGTGATATCAGTCATGTGTCCTTTGTGAGATTGCTCATTTATTTATGTGTGAAATCACACCCATTGTTATGAGTTACATCACATCAATAGGGTGACATCACTCCCACTGCTATCTGTGAGATCAGTGACATGTAAATTTTGACATCACTCCCATTGTGTGCATGTGATATCACACACAATGTTATGTGTGATGTGACACACTTGTTTATGAGTGACATCACAGTCCTTTGTGTGTACCAACATCCTCATTGTGTGTCACATCCCATCAACTGTGAGTGACATCAAGCTTAATTGTCATATGATATCAAACCACTATTATGTGTGGTGTCACTCACAGTATTATGTATGACATCACACCACTTGATTGTGACATCACTCTGATAGTGTGTTTGACATCACGCCAACAGAGTGTGACATTGCTCACATTTTGTGTGTGACATCATTCCAATCGTTATGTGTGACATCACACCCATTTTGGGACATCACACACTTTGAGCAGGATAAAGCTAGGTTAGCCTCTCACATCTCACAAATTGTGTTATCACTCCCGTTGTGTGAGGGCAGTCATATTGTCAACTTTGATATGACATCCACAGTTTTGTATGAAATCACTCCCATGTTTCTGTGAAGTCTCTCACAGTTTACTCTGACTTATATCCCTATTGTTTGTTTTATGTAACTCTCATTGTTATGTATGAATTCACACTCATTTTCCTTAGAGACACCACTCCAAATGTCCATGATATCCCCAGGTTGGTGTGTACTTTCACACACTTTGTGTGTCTGACCTCACTCAATGTCTGTCTGACATCACACCAATGATTTATGTGTGATAGTGTTCACATTTGTGTGTGAAAACACACTCATTGATATGTCTGACATCATTCACATTTTTGTGACATAATTCAAAATTTTATGTGTGACATCACACCTATTGTGTGTGTGACAACATTCACATATGTTGACATCACACCGATTGTGTGTGACATCACTCGAATTTACCATATGAAATGGCTATTGTTAAGTGTCATGTCACTCCCAATATTTTGTGTGATGTCACATTAATTCTCGAGGACATCACTCTATTAGTGTTGTGACATCACTCCCATGGTGTTCTGTGACTTCATTCATATATTTTGGGTGACATCTTTCTGTTATGTGTGATATCACGCCTGTTGTGTTGTAGGACATCAGACCAATAGTGTGACATCATTCCCACATATGTTTGGCGTCAGTCACATGTCCTTTGTGGTATTAATCACATGTTTATGTGTGACATCAGTCTTATTATGTGTGACATCACATCAATAGTGCGACATCACACCCGCTATGTATAAGTGACATGTCCCTTGTGACATAATTCACATTTTAAAGGGTGACATCACTCCCATTGTGTGCATATAATATCACTCCCACTATTTTGCGTGGCGTGACCACATGCTTCTTGGTGACATCACATCAATTGTTTGGGTGTGACAACACCCTCATTGTGTGTCACAACACAACATTTGTGTGAGACATTAACCTTAATTCCCGTATGATATACCAACCATTATTATGCGTGGTGTCACTCCCAGTATTATGTATGACATCACACCAATTGAGTGTGGCATCACTCTGATAGTGTTTGACATCATTCCAATGGAGTGTGACGTGGTTCACATTTTGTGTCTGACATCATTCCAATCGTTATATGGGACATCACACCCATTTTGGAACATCACACAACATGAGTGTGTTAACAATAGGATAGACGGTCACATCTCTCAAATTGTGTAATATCACTCCCATTGTGTGTGATGGCAGTCATATTCTTAACTGTGATGTGACACCTACTGTTATGTATGAAGTCATTTCCAGGTTTCTGTGAACTCTCTCACCTTTACTCTGATATATCGCACTGGTGTGTTTTGTGTAACTCTCATTGCTATGTGTGAATATTCACTCATTTTCCTTAGAGACACCACTCCTGTTGTCTGTGACATCACCAGGTTGATGTGAGCCTTCACACACATTGTGTGTCTGACATCACACCAATGGTGTACTTGTGACAGGGCTCACATTTGTGATTGAAATCATACCCAATGATATGTGTGACACCATTCACTTTTTTGTGGCATAAGACAAGACACTTTTTCATGTATGACATCACACCTATTATGAGCGTGACAACATTCACAGATGTTGACATCACATCAATTGCGTGTCACATGAATGCAATTTAGCATATGAAATCACTATTGTTATGTGTGATGTTACTACTAGTATTCTGTGTGACGTCACACTAATTCTTGAGGATATCACTCTACTACTGTTGTGCCCTCACTCTCATGGTGTTTCTGTGACTTCACTCATATATTTGGAGTGACATCTCTCTGTTTTTTGAGACAACATGCCTGTTGTTTTTATGACATCACACCAATAGTGTGACATCACTGACACACATGTGTGACATCAGTCACAAGTCCTCTGCTGTATTACTCACCTGTTTCTCTGTGACATCACTCACATTATGTGTGACATCATATGAATTGTGTGACAACACTCTCACTGCTATGTGTGACATCGTCATGTCCCTTTTGACACAACTCACCTTTTATAGTATGACATCAGTCCCATTGTGTGCATGGGATATCACACCCATTGTTATGCCTGACATGACACACACGGTTATGGGTGACATCACACCACTTGTGTGTGTGACAACAACCTCATCTTGTGTCACATCACATCAATTGTGTGTGACATCAACCTTAATTAGGATATGATATCCCAACTGTCGTTATGTTGGTGTAACTCCCAGTATTACATATGACATCACACCAATTGAGTGTGGCATCACTCTGATAGTGTGTTTCACATCACTCCAACGTCGTGCTTGCGACATCATTTACATTTTGTGTTTGACATCACTGCAACTGTTATGTGTGACATCACCCCCTTTTTTGGACATCACACACCTTGATTGTGGTAACACTAGGATAGCCAGTCACATCTCACATATTGTGTGATATCACTCCCATTGCATGTGACGGCAGTCATATTATTCAGTGTTATTTGACATCCGCTCTTTTTTTTTAAATTTTTTGTTTATTGCAGTAACATTGGTTTACAACATTGGAAAAATTTCAGGTGTACATCACTACACCTCCACTTCTGCAGAGATTACATCATGTTCACCACCAAAACACCAACTAAAACCCATCACCACACACATGTACCGAAACATCCTTTTCACCTTCCTCCCTCCCCCCCTACCCCCGGCAACCACCAATCCAATCTCTGTCCCTATGTGTTTGTTTATTGTTGTTATTATCTATTACTTAACAAAGGAAATCATATGTTATTTGACCTTCTCCCTCTGACTTATTTCACTTTGCATGATAATCTCAATGTCCATCCATGTTGTCACAAATGGCCGGATTACATCATTTCTTATGGCTGAGTAGTATTCCATTGTGTATATATACCACAGCTTCTTTATCCATTCGTCCCTTGATGGGCACTTAGGTTGCTTCCAAGTCTTGGCTATTGTGAATAATGCTGCAATGAACACAGGGGTGCATGTACTTTTAGAAATTGGTGTTTTCCAGTTCTTTGGATAAATACCCAACAGTGGAATAGCTGGATCATATGGTAGTTCTAACCTTGATATTTGAGGAATCTCCATACAGTTTTCCATAGAGGCTGCACCAGTTTGCGCTCCCACCAGCAGTGTATAAGAGTACCCTTCTCTCCACAGCCTCTCCAACACATGTCGTTTCCTGTCTTGTTAATTATAGTCATTCTGACAGACGTGAGGTGGTATCTCGTTTGTAGTTTTGATTTACATTTCCCTGGTAGTTAGTGATTTTGAACATCTTTTCATGTGTCTGATGGCCATCTGTATGTCTTCTTTGGAGAAATGTCTGTTCAGGTCTTTTGCCCATTTTTTAATTGGGTTGGTAGTTTTTTTGTTGTTGAGATGCATGAGTTCTTTATATATTTTGGAGATTAAGCCCTTATCAGATGTATGTTTTGCAAATATCTTCTCCCAATTTTTAGGTTGTCTTTTCGTTTTGTTGATGGCTTCCTTTGCTGTGCAGAAGTTTTTTAGTTTGATGTAGTCCCATTTGTTTATTTTTTCTATTGTTTCTCTAGCCCGGTCAGACATGGTGTTTGAAAAGATGTTGCTAAGACCGATGTCAAAGAGCGTACTGCCTATGTTTTCTGCTAGAAGTTTCACAGTTTCAGGTCTTACATTCAAGTCTTTAATCCATTTGGAGTTAATTTTTGTGTATGGGGTAAGGTAAGCGTCTACATTCATTTTTTTGCATGTGGCTGTTCAGTTTTCCCAACACCTTTTGTTGAAGAGACTTTCTTTTCCCCATTGTATGTTCTTGGCTCCTTTGTCAAAGATTAGCTGTCCATAGATGTGTGGGTTTATTTCTGTGCTTTCGATTCTATTCCATTGATCTGTGTGTCTGTTTTTGTGCCAGTACCATGCTGTTTTGTTTACTATAGCTTTGTAGTATATTTTGAAATCAGGGAGTGTGATACATCCAGCTTTGTTCTTTTTTCTCAGGATTCCTTTAGCTATTAGGGGTCTTTTGTTGTTCCACATAAATTTTAGGATTCTTTGCTCTATTTCTGTGAAAAATGTTGTTGGAACTTTGATAGGGATTGCATTGAATCTATAGATGGCTTTAGGAACTATGGACATCTTAACTATGTTAAATCTTCCAATCCAAGAGCACGGAATATCTTTCCATTTCTTTGTGTCTTCTTCAATTTCTTTCAGGAATATTTTATAGTTTTCGGTGTACAGATCTTTCACCTCTTTGGTAAAGTTTATTCCTAGGTATTTTATTCTTTTTGTTGCAATTGTAAATGGGATGGTATTCTTAATTTCTCTTTCTGCTACTTCATTGTTAGTGTACAGAAATGCAACTGATTTTTGTGTGTTGATTTTGTATCCTGCAACTTTACCATATTCGTTTATTACTTCTAAAAGTTTTCTGGTGGATTCTTTAGGGTTTTCTAGATATAAAATCATGTCATCTGCAAATAGTGACAGTTTCACTTCTTCCTTTCCAATTTGGATCCCTTTTATTTCTTTCTCTTGCCTGATTGCTCTGGCTAGGACTTCCAGTACTATGTTCAATAGGAGTGGTGACAGTGGGTATCCTTGTCTGGTTCTTGTTCTTAGAGAGATGGCTTTCAATTTTTCACCATTGAGGATGATATTAGCTGTGGGTTTGTCATATATGGTCTTTGTTATGTTGAGGTACTTTCCTTCTATACCCATTTTATTCAGAGATTTTATCACAAATGGATGCTGTATCTTGTCAAATGCTTTCTCTGCATTTATTGAGATGATCATGTGATTTTTATTCTTCATTTTATTAACGTGGTGTATTACGTTGATTGATTTGCGAATGTTAAACCATCCCTGCATACCTGGAATAAATCCCACTTGATCATGGTGTATAATCTTTTTAACGTATTGTTGTATGTGATTTGCTAGTATTTTGTTGAGGATTTTTGCATCGATGTTTATCAGTGATATTGGCCTGTAATTTTCTTTTTTTGTGTTGTCCTTGTCTGGTTTTGGTATCAACGTAGTGTCAGCTTCGTAAAATGAGTTAGGAAGCTTCCACCCGTCCTCAATTTTTTGGAAGAGTTTGGGAAGGATAGGTATTAAGTCTTCTTTGAATGTTTGGTAGAATTCACCAGGGAAGCCATCTGGTCCTGGACTTTTATTTTTGGGGAGGTTTTTGATTACTGTTTCGATCTCCTTACTGGTGATTGGTCTATTCAAATTCTCTACTTCTTCTTGTTCCAGTTTTGGAAGGTTGTATGATTCTAAGAATTTATCCATTTCTTCCAGATTGTCGGATTGGTTGGCATATAGCTTTTCATAGTATTCTCTTATAATCTTTTGTATTTCTGAGGTGTCTGTTGTAACCTCTCCTCTTTCATTTCTGATTTTACTTATTTGTGCCTTCTCTCTTTTTTTCTTGGTGAGTCTAGCTAAAGGTTTGTCAATTTTGTTGATCTTTTCAAAGAACAAGCTCTTGGCTTTATTAATTTTTTCGGTCTCTATTTCATTTATTTCTGCTCTGATTTTTATTATTTCCCTTCTTCTACTGATTTTGGGCTTTGTTTGTTCTTCTTTTTCCAGTTCCTTCAGGTGCATTGTTAGATTGTTTATTTGGTATTTTTCTTGTTTGTTGAGATAGGCCTGTATCGCTATAAACTTCCCTCTTAGAACCGCTTTTGCTGTATCCCATAAATTCTGGCATGTAGTATTTTCATTTTCATTTGTCTCCATGTATTTTTTGATTTCTTCTTTGATTTCTTCGTTCACCCAGTCATTGATCAGTAGCATTTTGTTTAATCTCCACGTATTTGTGGTTTTTCTGATTTTCTTCCTACAGTTGATTTCTCGTTTCATACCCTTGTGGTCAGAAAAGATGGTTGGTATTATTTCAATCTTTTTAAATTTATGGAGACTTGTTTTGTGGCCTAATATGTGATCAATCCTGGAGAATGTTCCATGTGCATTTGAAAAGAACGTGTATTCTTCAGTTTTTGGATGGAATGCTCTGTATATATCTACTAGGTCCATCTGTTCTAGTGTGTCGTTTAGGGCCAAAGTTTCCTTATTGATCTTCTGTTTGGATGATCTATCCGTTGGTGTAAGTGGAGTGTTAAAGTCCCCTACTATTATTGTGTTACTGTCTATTTCTCTTTTTATGTCTGGTAATAATCGCTTTATATATTTAGGTGCACCTACATTGGGTGCGTAGATATTTACATGTGTTATATCCTCTTGTTGGAGTGTTCCCTTGATCATTATGTAATGCCCTTCTTTGTCTCTTTTTACAGTTTTTGTTTTAAAGTCTATTTTATCTGATATGAGTACTGCTACCCCAGCTTTCTTTTCATTGCCATTTGTGTGGAGTATCTTTTTCCATCCCTTCACTTTCAGTTTGTGAGTGTCTTTAGGTCTGAAGTGTGTCTCTTGTATGCAGCATATATATGGGTCTTGTTTTTTTATCCAGTCAGCCACCCTATGTCTTTTAATTGGAGCATTTAGTCCATTGACATTTAAAGTCGTTATTTATAAGTATGTACTTACTACCATTTTTTAAGTTTTTTTTTCTCAATGTTTTAGTAGTCCTTCTCTATTCCTTTCTTCTTCTATACAGAATTGATGGTCACTTATTTTGGCCTCTGTCTGAAAGCTGTACTCTTTAACTCCCCTCATCCCTCCTTTTATGTTTTTGATATCATATCTAACCTCTTTTTTGTGCTTTTGTATCCATTACCCTCTTATCATGGAAATAGATAATTTTTCTTATTTGTGGTCTTCTCTTTTCCCCTTAAATCTGTCCCTTTAACATTTCTTGTAGCACTGGTTTCTTGGTGACAAACTCCTTTAATTTTTGCTTGCCTGGGAAATTTTTGATCTCTCCTTCCATTTTGAATGATAAACTTGCTGGGTAGAGTATTCTTGGCTGTAAGTTTTTTCCTTTTAGCACTTTGAATATATCGTGCCGTTCTCTTCTAGCCTGTAAGGTTTCTGCTGAGTAGTCAGCTGATAGCCTTATAGGATTTCCTTTGTAAGTAACGACATTCTCTTGCGGCTTTTAGGATTCTCTCTTTATCTTTCATTCTGGACATTTTGATTATGATGTATCTTGGTGTGGGCCTCTTTGGGTTTATCTTGTTTGGGGCTCTCTGTGATTCCTGTACCTGGATGTCTGTTTCCTTCCTTAGGTTAGGGAAGTTTTCATCTATTATTTCTTGAAATAGATTCTCTGCCCCCTTGTCTCGCTCTACTCCTTCCAAGACACCTATAACACGGAATTTAGTGTGCTTGATGTTGTCCCAGAGGTCCCTTAGACTGTCCTCACTCTTTTTAATTCTTTTCTCTTTTACTTGTTCACCTTGGGTAATTTCTTCTAGTCTTTCATCCAGCTCACAGATCCATTCTTCTGTATTCTCTACTCTGCTTTTGAGTCCCTCTAATGAATTTTTCATTTCCAGTATTGTATTCTTCATTTCTGATTGGTTCTTTTTTATATCTTCCATTTCTTTGTTGACATTCTCACTGAGTTCATCTATTCTTCTCCCCAGATCAGTGAGCATCCTTAACACTCTTAATTTGAACTCTCTGTCTGGTAGGTTGCTCATTTCTGTTTTACTTAATTCCTTATCTGGGGTTTTGTCCTGTTCCCTTACTTGGAATGTATTCTTTTGCCTCCTCATTTTGCCTCTTTCCCTATGCTTGCGTCTACATATTAGGTATGTCAGCTACGTCTCCTGTTCTTGGATAGGTGACCTTATGTAAGTGATGGCTTAGGAGACCTGCCTTGTGCTTACCTCAGTTCTCAATGTTCCAGGGGTCACCACTATGTGGGCTATGCGTGTCCTTCTGTTGTGGCCTGTTTGCTCTCCCTGTAGTCACCCAGGGAGGCCAAGTTATGCTCCTGGCCAGCTGTTGTAATGCTGAGCTGCTTGTAGTTGTTGTGGGCCCTTCAGTCTCTTTATGAGGTGTGGGGAGCCCCAGCACAGTTGGCTGCAAGTTCTAATACCACATTTGTGTTGCAGTATATCTTTTAAGTGAGTACGCCCCCAGCATGGCAGATTTTTAGGCTCAGGGCCTTACATTTGCTGTAAGCCTCTAGCCTGTTAGGTCTCTTGTCAGCTCTCTGAGGATTGCAGCTGTGTGGGGCTGGTCTCAGGCACAGGATCACCCAATTGCTTCAGGTTTTGGAAGGTGGGGCAAACCACCATGGGGGTCTTTGAGAAGCACAAGTCTTCTGCAACTGACAAGCTCTGCTGCCCACAGGTCCACACACACAGTCAACACAGTCCTGCCCCGTGTGCGCACCCCGACCTCCCCAAGCAGACCCGGTCTCTCCACGGCAGGAGCCCCACACACTCCACAACTGCCCCACACTCTCCACTGGCTCCTTGTGCACACCCTGCCCCCTTAAAGTCGGCTCAGTTGCCAGGCTGCAGAGAATCCAGTCACCAATCTATGCAGGCCCACAAGTTGCCTGAGGGCTTGTTGTTGGGTGGGACCAGTCTCTAGGGTGGGCTGCCTGCCCTGGGTGAGCTGGATTAAATCGGTGCTCTAGCACGTGGGGCTGACCCTGGGCTAGCAGGTCCCAGGGAGTACTCCAATTGCATCTGTGTCAGCACGCCCACACCAGGCCACAACAATGGCCGCCGCCAATGTCCCAGTCTCTGGAGAGGTCTCACCCCTCACCGAGATGCACTCAGGGCCTATTAGGTGAGTCTCTTTTCACCACAGCACTGTGCACTTTTCTTTCTGGTGATTTTAGGATGCTTTCTGAAATGGGTGAGTTGGCGCATGGGCCTTTTAAGAGCCGGTTTTAGTTTCTTTGTGAACCGGGTTTTCTGGGGGTGCTCCCCAAGGTTTTAGTAGCAAGCACCTTCAGATATTATGCCGCTGGTCTCGATTGTGCTGGGTCAGGATTACAATTAGATTTAGTGCTAGGTTTAGGTCTAGGGCTACTGTTATTTCTAGACTTAGAGTTAGGGCTAGTGTTAGGTCTAGAGCTAAGGTTAGGCCCTGTGTTCTGGCTAGGGTTACAGTTATGGTTACGGCTTGGTCTAGGTCTAGGTCTAGCATTAGGGCTAGGGTTAGAGTTAGGTTGAGGGCTTTGGTTAATGTTAAGTTTATGTTTAGTGTTAGTCCTAGTGTTGGGGTCAAGGTTAGGGTTCTTGTTAGTGTTTAGGTTCAAGTTTATGTTCGGGTAAGGGTTTGGGTTCGTGTTTGGTTTCTGATTCAGTGAGGTTTAGGGTTAGGCTTATAAGTTAGGGTCAGTTTTAGGGTTAGAGTGAGGGTTAAAGTTAGGATTAGGATTAAGTCTGTGCTATGGTTAGGGTTAGGTTACAGATTAGGGTTAGGATTAGCATTACGTTAGTGATAGCGCTAGGGTTAGGGTTAGGTTTATGGATAGGATTTGGGTTAGCGTTAGGATTAATACTCCGTTTAGGGTTAGGGTTACACATAGTGGTAGGTGTTGGTTTTGGGCTACAGTTCGGTTTAGTGTTAGTGTTATGGTTAGGGCTAGATTGAGCATTACTGTTAGTGCCATGGTTCGGGTTAGGGCTAGGGTTAGGGTTAGAGTTAAGTCTAGGTTTAGCGTTATGGTTAGGGATATGGCTAAGATCATGGTTCCGTTTAGGGTCATAGTTTGTGTTAGACTTAGTGGCAGGGGTACTGTTAGGTTTAGGGTTAAAGATTGGGTTATTGGTTGGGAATGGGAGAGATCAGTTTAGGGTCATGGTTAGGGTAAGGATTAGCATTAGTTTTGTGGCTCCAGTTAGGGATAAGTTTAGTGTTAGAGTTAGGGTTAGTGCCAGTGATCGGGTTAGGACTGGGGTTAGACTTAGGGCTAAGGATAGGTCTGTGGTTAGGGTTAGTGTTAGGGCTAGTGTAAGGGTCCGGTCTAGGGCTGGGTTAGAATTAGGTCTATGACAAGTGGTAAGGTTAACATTACACTTAAGGTTAGGGTTTGGCATAGGGCTATGTTTAGGTTTAGGGTTGTTTGAGGCTTAGGTTTGGGATATGGGTAGCGCTTTTGGTTGTGGTTGGGGATAGGATTATTGTTAGGACTTGGGGTTGGGTTAGGAACAGAGTTCTGGTTAGTCTTAGGGCTCGGCTTAGGGCTAGGGCTAGGGCTAGGGCTAGGGTTAGGGTTACGTTTGGGGTAGGTTTAGTGTTTGGGTGAGGGTCAGGTGTATGGTTAGCGTTAGGATTAGGTTTTGGGAAAGGCTTAGGTTTAGGTCTAGGGTTAGTGCTAAGTTTAGGTTTAGGGTTAGAGTTCGGTTAGGTTTATGGCTATGGTTAGTGCTAGGTTGCTGGTAGGGCTAGGGCTGCGGCTGGCTTTAGGCTTATGGCTATGGCTTGGATTAGGGTTAGTGTTAGGGTTAATGTTGTGTGCATTAGAGTTTGGGTTATGGGTAGGGTCAGGGTTAACTTTAGGGTTATGTGTAAGGTTAGGTTTGTATTTAGGGTAAGCGTGGGGCTGGCCCCATGGCTTAGCAGTTAAGTGCGCAGGATCCGCTGTTGGCGACCCAGCTTTGGATCCCAGGTGCACACCGACACACCGCATCTCCAGCCATGCTGACGCCGCATCCCATATACAGGAACTAGAAGGATGTGCAGCTATAACATACAATTATCTACTGAGGCTTTGGGGGAAAAAAATAGGGTAAGCGTTAAAGTGACGGGTAGGAGTAGCGGTAGAGTTAGGGGTAAGTTTAGAGTTGGGTTAGAGTGAGGGTTATGGTTGGGGTAGTGTTAGGTTTTGATTTAGGGCTACTGTTAGTGTTAGCATTAAGGTTAGGGCTAGGGCTAGGGTTCGGGCTAGAGTTAGGCTTAGGGTTAGGGTTGGCGTTAGTGTTAAGGCTAGTGTTAGGCATAGGGTTAGGGGTAGGGTTAAGGTTAGCACTAGGTCTAGGGCTAAGGCTAGTGTTAGTGTTAGTTCTAGGGCTAGGTCTAGGGTTACTGTTAGGGTTAGAGTATGGGTTAGGGCTAGGCATATGGTTATGGTGAGGGTTATGGTAAGGCTATGTTTAAGGTTAGGGTTCGGTTTAGAGCTATATTTATGTCCGTGGTTTGGTTAGGGTTAGGACTAGGGCTTGTGTTGGAGTTAGGGCTAGGGCTATCATTAGGTCATGGTTATCATTAGGGTTAGGGCTACTGTTGGGTTAGAGTTAGGGTTAGGGTTGTGGTTAGGGTCAGGTCTACGGCTAGGGTAGAAGTTAAGCCAATGGCTAGGGTTATGGTTAGGTTTATGGTTACGGTTATGGTTAGTGGTAGGTCTCGGGTTAGGCTCAGGTCTCTGTCCAGTGTTTGGGTTAGCCCTAGGTCTATGTCTAGGTTTAGAGTCAGGGTTAGGTTTAGGGTTAGGACTAGAGCTATGTTTAGGTTTACGTTTAGGGGAGGGGTTAGAGTTACAACTAGGTTTAGGATAGGGTTAGAGTTAAGGTTAGTGTTAGGGTTCGATCTGTGGTTACGGCTAAGGTTATGGGTGTGTTAGGTTTAGATTTAGTGCTAGATTTACGGGGAGGTCTAGCGTTAGGGTTACTGTTAGGACAAGGGTTAGGGTTAGGGCTAGGTTTAGGCCTTGGATTAGCCTTAAGTTTAACCTTAGGTTTTGGGTTAGGTTTATAGCTACAGTTAGGGTTAAGTCTAGAGTTAGTGCTACAGTCAGGGTTAGGGCTAGGGCTGGTCTTCGGTTTAGGGTTAGGGCTAGAGTTCGGATTACAGTCGGGTTAGGGTTAGTTTTGGGCTAGGGTTAGGACTAGAGCTAAATCTAGGGCTATCATTAGGGTTACGACTAAGTTAGGGATAGTGTTAAGGCTAGGGCTATGTTTAGGATAAAGGCTAGGGTTAGGATTAATGTTATGGTTATGGTTAGGGATTGTTTAGGTTTTCAGTTAAAAGTAGGGCTAGAGGTAGCGTAAGGGTTAGGTTAGGATTAAGGCTAGTGTAGTGGTAAGTGTTGGGTTAGGGTTAGAGTTAGAGGAGTGGTAGGCTTAAGGGTAGGTTGAGGGTTGGGTTAGGGTTAGCTTTACGATGAGTGTTAGGGCTGGTGGTAGCATGAGAGTTAGCGTTAAGGCTAGAGTGAGGGTTAGGGCTAGGATTATGCTGAGGGCTAGGGTTGGGCCTAGCATTAGGAGTAGGATTAAGAGTAGGGCTAGGATTAGGGTTATGGTTAGCATTATGGGTAGGGGCAATTTTAGGGCTACAGCTAGGGTTAATGGTAGGTTAGGGTTACATTTAAGGTTAGGGTTTGGGTTAGGTATAGGCTTAGGTTTAGAGTCAGGTTTAGGGCTAATATCATGGTTAAAAGTAAGATTAGGACTAGGGTTAGGGTTAGGGTTTTGACATGGGCTAGTGTTAGCATTAAGGTTAGGGCTAGGATTAGGGCAGAGTTAACATTAGGGTTAGGTTTAGTGTTGGGTGATGGTTAGTGTTGTGTGATGGTTAGTGTTAGCGTTAGGGTCACCTCTAGGCTAGGGTTGGGGTTAGGCCTAGAGCTAGAGTTAGACTTAGGATTAATTTTAGGTTTAGGGTTAGTCCTAGAGCTAGGGTTAGGTTTACTTTTAGTGGTAGAGTTAGTATTAGAGGTAAGTTTAGTTTAGGGGCAGGGCTAGGGCACTTGCTGGGGCTCAGTTTTTGTTAGGGATAGACTTACGTTTAGTGTGTGGGATCAAACTAAGGTTAGGGCTGTGGCTTAGACTGGGGTAAGTGTTAGGGTCAAGGTTAGCCTAGGGCTGAGTTAGAGTTAGGGTTAATGTTAGGCTTATGGGAATGGGTAGGGTTGGAGTTAGAGATGGTTTAAGGTTATGTTTAGAGGTAGTTTTAGGGTTAGTGTTAGTGATAGGGCTAGTGTTAGGGTTATGGTTAGAGCCAGGACTATGGACACGGTTAGGGTTAACGTTAGTGCTAGGACTAGATCTAGATTTATTATTAGGGTTAGAGTTAGGGTTAGAGCTAGGGTTAGTGTTAGAGTTTGAGTTATGGATAGGGCTAGGGCTAAGTTTAGGGTCAGATTTAGGGCTAGGATTTGTGTTGGGTTAGGGCTAGCGTTGAGGGTTAGGCTTAGGGATATGGTTAGAGTTAGAGTCAGGTGTAAGGGTAGAGTTTGGCATAGGGTAGTGTTAGGGTTTCTGTTATGGTTAGGACTAGTGTTAGGCTTAAAGGTAGGGCTAGGTCTAGGGCTAGATTTAGGGTTAGTGTTAGGGTTAGTGTTAGGTCTAACACTAACGTGAGGGTAGGGCTAGGGCTAGAATTAAGTTAAGATTAGGAGTTATGGTAGGGTAAGGATTTGCTTTATGGTTAAGTGTAGTGCAGGGTCACGGTTACGGCTAGGTTTAGGGTTAAGGGTAGGCTTTGTGTTAGGGGTATGGGGATGGGTTTATAGTGGGTAATGGGGATGGCTTTTTAGTGTTTGGTTTGGTTCAGGGTTAGCATTAGTGTTTGTGCTAAGGTTATGGATAGTGTTAATGTTAGGGTTAATGTTAGGGCCATGGCTATGGTTAAGTATAGGTCTAGATTTATGGCTAGGGCTAGGCCTGAGTTTAGGGTTAGGACTAGGACTATGGTTAATTTCATGTGTATGGCTGGGTTAGTGTTAGGTCTAGGGTAATGTTTAACGTTAACGTTACAGATGAGGTTAGTGTTAGGGTTAGAGTTACAGCTAGGGTTATGGTTACTGTGAGCGATAGTGTTAAGGTTAGTGTTAGGTTTAGGGTTGGGGTTGGGTTGGGGTTGGGTTAGTGTGAGAGTTAGGGCTCAGGGTGGCGATGGAGTGTTAGTACAATGGTTAGGGTAGGACTATGGTTAGTGTTAGGTTAGTGTTAAGTTTAGGGCTAGGGTTAGTTCTAGGTCAGGTTTAGGGCTAGGGCTGTTGTTGGTTTTATGTTTAGGGCTATGGCTAGGATTAAGGTTGGGGTATGAATGGGTTAGGGTTTACGTTATGGGTAACGTTAGGGGTAGAGCTGGGTTAGAGTTCGCGTTAGGTTTAGGGGTAGGGGTAGGGGTAGGGGTGGGGTTAGGGGTCAGTTTGTGTTATGGTTAGGTTTAGAGTTAATAGTAGGTATAGGTGCAGGACTTGTATTAGTGTTAGGGTAAGGTTTATGGTTAAGGTTAGGTTTGGTACAGAGTTAATGTTAGTTTTATTGTTAACGTTAGGGTTATGTTTGGGGTTAAGCTTGCGTTAGGACTAGGTTTAAGCTTAGGGTTGGGGTATGGTTTGGATTAGGATTAGGGGAGGTGTGCAGGTGTAGGGGTAGAGTTAGGCCTAGGGTTAAGGTTTGTCTTAGTGCTAGAACTGGGGTTAGGGTTAGTGTTAGGCTTGGCTTAAGGTTAGGTTTAGCAGAGTGGTACGTGTAGGGATAGTGTTAGGGTTAGTGTTAGCATTATGGTTAGGGGTAAGTTTAGGGCTAGGGCTAGGTTTAGAGTTAGGGCTAGGGCTATAGTTAGGATTACGGCTAGTGTTAGGAATAGTGTTATTATTAGGGATGGAGTTGGGGTTAAGTTTGGGTTAGGGTTAGCTTTAGTTTTATGGTTAGTGTTAGAGTTGGGGTTAGAGTTGCATTAGAGTTTGGCCTATGGTTATGGAGGGGCTAGGGTTTCGGTTAGGGTTATGATTAGGGGAGGAATAGGTGTAGGGATAGGTTTAGAGTTAGTGTTCGTGTTAAGGCCAGTGGTTGTTGTAGGAATTGGGTTAGGGTTAGTTTTAGAGTTAGGGTTTGATTTAGGTTTACGGCTAGTGTTAGAGTTGGCATTAGGGTCTAGAGCCACGGTTAGGGTTAAGGGTAGTTTATGGTTAGGGGTAGGTCTGGGGTACAATTAGGGTTAGCGTTTGGCTTTGTCTTAGGTTTAGGGTTAGGGTTAAGGCTGGGTCTATTGCTGGTTCTAGGGTTAAGGCTAGGGTTAGGGTTAGGGTTAGTGCTAGGTTTAGGGCAAGGGTTTGGGTTAGGGCTAATGCTAGGATTAGTGTTGGGGTTTGGTTTGTGGTTGGGTTAAAGCGTTAATGTTAGTGTTCAGGGTAGTATTAGGGGTAGGCATAGGGTTAGGGTTAGGGTTAGTGTTAGCGTTAGGGTTAGCGTTAGACTTAGGGGTAGGGGTTATCTAAGATTTAGGGTTATGGTTACAGTTAGGCATAGGGTTAGGGTTAGGTGTAGTGGTAGGTTTAGGGTTATGATTATTCTTAAGATTAGTGTTAGTGTTATCACTAGGGATTGGGTTATTTTTAGGCTTAAGGTTAGGGTTACAGTTAGGTTTGGGTTTAGGGTTGGGTTAGTGTTAGGGTTCGTGTTACCTTAAGTCTTAGGGTCTGGGTAAATAGTGTTTCAGGGATAGAGGTAGGGTTACAATTAAGGTTAGGGGTAGTGATACGGTTAGCTGTGGGAATTACATTAGCGTTACTATTACGGCCAGGGCTAGAGTTAGGTCTATGGTTAAGTTTATGGCTAGGGCTTGGTCTAGGGCTTAGACTAGGGTTAGGTTCAGTTTTACTGTTAGGTTTAGTGTCAGATTCAGGACTAAGCATAGGGCTGCGTTTAGTGTTAGTGTTCGGGGTTGGGCTAAGTTTTAGGACCAGTTTTAGGGTTAGGGTTACAGTTAGAGTTAGGTCTAGGGCTGGGGCTTGTGTTAGGATTATGGATAACATTAGGGTTAGTGTTAAGGCTAGGGATAGTGTTAGGGGTCAGGTGAGGACAATGATTAGGGTTAGGGCTGGGGCTGGGTTTAGGGCTAAGGTTAGTTCAAGACTTGGTTCAAGGTTAGTGTTAGGGTTATGGTTAGAAGTAGATTTAGGTTTAGGGTAAGGATTATGGTTAGGGTTCGGGTTAGGGCTAGGGTTGTGTTAGTGTTAGGGTTATTGTTAGGATTAGAGTTAAATTTAGTGTTAGCCTTAGTGTTTAGAGTTAGTGTACTAGAGTTAGCATAGTGTTAGTGTTATGATTAAGGTTTGGGCAAGAGCTAGGTTTAGACATAGAGTTAGGGTTATGGCTAGTGTAAGGTCTGGGTTTAGGGCTAGGGCTAGGATTAGTTTCAGCTGTAGGTTGGGTTAGGGCTAGATCTAGGGCAAGGGTTAGGGTTAGGGTTACAGTTAGGGTTAGGTTTATGGCTAGAGCTAGTGCCAGGGTTAGGGTTATGTCTAGGACTAGGGTTGGTGTTAGGGATAGGGCTAGGCTTAGGCTTAGTGCTAATTGTTGAATTATTGTTATTGTTACTGTTAGTGTTTGGGTTGGTGTTGTGTTGCGCTAAGTGTCAGGTATAGGGTTAGTAGTAGGCCTAGGTTGAGTGTAGGGGAAATTGTAGGTTTAGATTTAGGGTTAGGGTTAGGTACAAGGTTATGTCTAGGGCTATGGTTAGGGTTAGGGTTAGGTTTAGGTCTATGATGAGAATTAGGCTTAACGTTCGGATTAATGTTAACATTAGTTTTAGGGCTAGGGTTGGAGTTTGTATCATGAACCCTAACCCAACTTTAGCTCTAACCCTAAACCTACCCCAAGCCCTAAAACTCCCCCTAGCCTTAACCCTAATCATATGCTTACCCCTAACACTCACTGTAACTGTAACCCTAAGCCAACTCTAACCCTAACTTAAAACCTAGTCCTAGCCCTAGCCCTAACAGTAACCCTAACGCTAGCATAACCCTAACTCTAACCCTAGTCTTAACCCAAACTAAAACCGTACGCCTATTCCTACACTTTCCATTGTCCCACCCTAAGGCACACACAACACTAAGGTCAGACCTAACCCTAATCATACACCTAGCTCTAACTTCAAAACCTGCCCCTTCCCTAACCATAAAAATAAATCTAGTGATTAACCTAAAAAGAAACCTAACCCTAAATGTAATAACTAAACTTAGCCCTAAGCTCGGCCTTAATGATAACTCTTGCCATAACACAAACCCTGTCACTACACCTACTCCTAACTCTCACCCTAACCCTACATGTAATCCAACCCTAACCTTATCCCTTGCCCTTGCTGTAGCCCTAAACCAGTCCTAACACAAACACTAACCCTATTCCTAATCCTAACCCTACTGCTAAACCTAACCTTAATGGAAACACAAACCACATCATCTAACTCTAAGAATAACCATAACACTAATCCTAGCCCTAGCCCTAAACATAACCCAGCCCAGGCCCTAACCCTCACCCTAACCCTGCCCCTAACCCTAAAGCTAGTCCTAACCCTAACCTGAACCCTACCACTAATCCTAACCCTAACCTGAACCTGAAACCTAACCCTAATCTGAACAATAACTCTAAGACTAAACATAACTCTAACACTAACCTGAACCCTAACAGTAAACCTAATCCAACCCAAGCCTAACCTCAAACCTAGCCCTAAGCATAAGCCGAACCCTAACCCAAACCCTAAACCGGGCCCCAAATTTAACCCTAACGCGAAGCTTAATCCGACACTAAACCTAAACCTAAACTTATCCCGACCTGAAACCTAAACTTGACCCTAATCCAAAGGCAAACCTCAAAATAAGGCTAAGCCTAAACTTCACAATAACCCTAATACTAAACCTAACATGAACATGAATCGGAACCCTAACCTAAACAGAAATCTAACCCTAAACCGACCCAGAACCAAACCCTACACATAAAACTAACCCTAACCCTAAGGTGAACACTAAACCTAACCCGAACCCGAACCAGAACCCGAATCCAAACCCTAATCTTAACTCAAATGCTAACCCAAACCCTAACAATAAACCTAAACTGACACCGACACCAAACACTAACCATAACCTTAATCCAAACAGTAACCTCACCCTAAACCTTAACATAACCCTAGCGGTAACCCTAATCCTAACCGTCCCAACAAAGCAAAACATAACCCTAACCCTAACCAGAAAATGAATTCGAACCCTAGCCGTAACCCTTACCCGAAAACAACCCTGACCTTAAACCTAAACCTAAAATTAACATGAAAATTAACCCTAACCCTATCAGCAAACCTAGCCCGAAATGTAACCCTAACCCTAAACCTAATCTTAGCGCGACTCTAACCCTAAGCCTAACCCTAACTCGAACACTAGCGCTAACACTAAAACTAAACATTACCCTAACCCAAACCCTACTGCTAACCCTAACCTTAACCTGAACTTTAAACATAATTCTAACCCTAATGCTAACCCTAACCCTAATCCAAACCCAACACTAACCCTAACCCTAACCCTAACCCTAGACCTAAATCCAACCCTAACCCTAATCGGAAACCAAAACTTAAACCTAACCCTAACCCTCACCCGAACCCAACCCAAAGCCTAACCCTAACCCTAGCCCTAACCCTAACCTTAAGCCTAACAAGAAACCTAATGCTAAAGCTAAGACTTTTTCGAACCGAAACCTAATAATAACCCTAATCCGAATACTAACCCTAACCTCAGCCTAACCCAAAGCCTAACACTAACGTGAAGGCTAACCTGAACCCTAACCCTAACAAGAACCCTAACCCGAACCCGAAACCTAACACTAACCCGAAGACTAACCCAACCACAACCCTAAGTCTAAACCGATATCAAAACCAAGCCCTGACCCTGACATTAACCCGGAAACTAACACTAACACTACACCTAACCATAACCCTAAATCTAACTTGAACCCTAACACTAACCCCAACGCTAAACTGAACCTGACCACTGACCCTAACCCTAAGCATAACCCTAAACTCTAACACTAACCCTACACGTAAAACAAACCTGTACCAAACCCAAACCCTAACCCTAACCAGAACCATAACCCTAATGCTAACTATAACCCTAACCCCAAAAGTAACAGAAACCCTAACCCTTACACTAACCAGATGATAATGCTATGCTAACTGAACCCTAACCCTAACCTGAAATCTAACCCAAACCTGGCAACCAACCATAACACTAACCTAAACTCAAACATACTATTAAACAGAATCATAACCCTATCCCTAACAAGAACCATAAACCTAACCCTAACCAAAAACATATACCTAAATGTAAATCTAACACTAACCCGAAAACGAAACCTAACCCTAAAACTGACAGTAAACGGAAACCAAACATAACAGTAACGTAAGACTAAGAGTACCCCAGGAAATGGCTCTGGGGAGAGAAACATGACGAAGGGCACGTGTGAGGCCTTATGTCTGAGTACAAAGGTGCCAGGCAGAGGGCAAGAGGATGGCTGGCTCGGGTCGCTGGCTTTCTCCAAAGGAGGCTGGACAACCAGCCGAACATGCTACCTGGGCCAGGCCACTTCCAAGGGGACAAGTTCCTGAAGACATGGCCCTGGGGACGGCCAACAAGTCTCCTGGGGGTTGTGCTGGGCCACGTCAGAGGAGGAAGCAGCCAGGCAACTGGTGTGCCAGAGGTGACATCAGGCGGCCTCCCACACCCAGGTCCCTGTCCTGCCCAGGCCTCCCAAGGGAGGACGATGGTCATGGCAGTGGCGAGTGGGGTGGGGTTGCCGTCTAGCCTGTCCCGGGATGACCAGGGAGAGGGCGCCTGGAGATGGGCTGCCCCTGGCCAGGTCTGAGGGACCGACCCAGCTTGGGGCAGTCCAGGCCAGAGAGAGAATCCACCTCTGCCCTTCCCCTGCAGGATCTTAGGGCTGGCCAAATCCTTAACAAGACAGATTGTCTGGAGAAAATCAGACCCAGTTGAAGAACATGTGTCCATGGGAGAAACACGGGAAACTGAGTCTCTCCACACAATGGCAGAGATTCTCATCTTGCATACTCTCCTGAGCTAATGACAAATGTGGATGTCGTGGGTGGGCCTATGGGAAGGGAGAGGGGAGGAAGATGATTGTCATGCCAAGGGACATGTAAAGGCTTGTCTGAACCATTTCCCCTGCACTGGGGTCAGGTCCGGAAGGGCCGGCACAGAGCTGACCAGGAACCGGCCTCTCTGTGGTGTGGCTGGCCCCAGGGGGGCCGTGGGGGTGGTGGGTGGAAGTGGGATGGCGTGTGAGTTGGCACCAGCCAGCGGTGGAGGCAGCGACTCAGAGGTCAGGGGTTTCTTTCTCACTCCCTCTCTTCTCTCTCTGTCTCTCTCTCTCTGTCTCTCTCTCTCCCCCTCGGGGACCTGAGGAGAGTAAGGTGTTGCGCCCTGCCCACCTCGCCTACCTCTCCCATTGTGCCATCTTTCTCTGACCACTCCAGGAGCCCTGCGGGCTTGGGTTCAACCCCCCACACCCCCGCACAGGCCAAGGGCGCATGCGCAACCGCAGGGGCCTAAGGCTGGCCTCGGGAGTCCTCAGTGAAGGACCTGGCTTCCCGCCAGGCTCTGACAAGCTGGCACCACCCAGCTGAAGTTGTTCCATCGCTGCCCTTCTGGACTTGGCCTCAGCTGCTGTCTCCCTCCCCTCTCCCACTCCCACTCAGCTTCAAGGCCGCTTCCCTTGGAAGCATTGCTCTGGCCCTGATGGCCACAGGCATACTGGGCTTCAAGCTCAAGGCTCTGCCTGGGCCAGCTACTTCGTCCAGGGGCTCATTTCTTCCTGGAAAGACAAAGCCATGGCCTCACCCCACGCCTGCACTTTGCGTCTGCAGCTAGGTCAGGTGTAGGAAAGACTCTGTGGAGTCAGAAGGACCGAGACAGGCAGATGGCACTGCAGGGCTAGGGAGCCAGCGCCAAACTGGGCAAGCCCTTCCGGCCACAGGTCCCACCCTCCTCCCTGGAGTCAGGAGGGCCTGGCCTTCATACTGCCCAGGCCATGGCTCTGGGGAGAAATCCGCCATGGAGGGCACGCGTGAGGCCCTCTTCCTGTGGTCGCAGTTGTCACGTGCAGGGCCACTGCAAGCCTGGCTCAGCTTGCCTGCTTTCTCCAAAGGAGGCTGGCCAGCCAGCCGAACCTGGCACCTGGGCCAGGCCCCTTCCAAGGGGATGAGTTCCGGATGACACAGCCCTGGGGATGGCTGCCAAGTCTCCTGGGACGTGTGCTGGGCCCCCGTCAGAGGAGGAAGCAGCCTGGCAAGTGGTGTGCCAGACTTGAGATCTGGAGGCCTCCCACACCCGGGTCCCTGTCCTGCCCAGGCCTCCCAAGGGAGGACGATGGTCGTGGCAGTGGCGAGTGGGCTGGTGCTGTCACCGAGCCTGCCTTGGATGCCCTGGGAGAGGGCGCCGGGGCATGGGCTGCCCCTGGCCAGGTCTGAGGGACCGACCCAGCTCTTGGCTGTCGGGTGCAGAGAGAGAATCCCTCTCCGCCCTTTCCCTTTAGGTTCTGATGGCTGGCCAAATCCTTAACAAAATAGGTTGGGTGGAGAAAATCAGACCCAGCTGAAGAACATGTGTCCATGGGAGAAACCCGGGAAACTGAGTTTCTCCACACAAGGCAGAGATTCTCATCTTGCATCCTCTCCTGAGCTAATGACAAAGGTGTATGTCTTGGGTGGGCCTGAGATATGGGAGAGGGGAAGAAGGCCATTGTCATGTAGACGGACATGTAAAGGCTTGTCTGAACCGTTTCCCCTGTACTGGGGTCAGGTCTGGAAGGGCCAGCAAAGAGGTGACCAGGAACCGGCATCTCTGTGGTGTGGCTGGCCCCGGGGCGGGCATGGGTCTGGTGGTTGGAAGTGGGATGACGTGTGATTTGGAAGGACTCAGTAGAGGCAGCGACTCAGAGGTCAGGGGTCTCTCTCTCTCTCCCTCTCAGTTTCTCTCTCTCTCTCTCCCTCGGGGACCTGAGGAGAGTAAGGTGCTGTGCCCTGCCCACCTTGCTTACTTCTCCCATGGTCCCTTCTTTCTCTGACCTTTCCGGGATCCCTGTGGGCTTGGGTTCAACCCCCCACAACCCCACACAGGCTAAGGGCGCATGCGCGACCGCCAGGGCCTAGGGCTTGCCTCTGGGTCCTCAGTGAAGGCCCCGCCCTCCAGCCAGGATCTGACAGTCTGGCGCCACCCAGCTGCAGCTGTTCCATCGTCACCCTTCTGGACTTGGCTTCAGCTGTTGTCTGCCTCCCCTCCCCCACTCCCACTCAGCTTGAAGGCAGCTTCCCTTCCTTGGAAACATTGTTCTCGTCCTGATGGCCACAGGCATACTGGGCTTCAAGCTCAAGGCTCTCCCTGGGCCAGCTGCCTCATCCCGGGTCTCATTTCTTCCTGAAAAGACAAAGCCATGGCCTCACCACATGCCTTCACTTTGCGACTGCAGCCAGGGCAGGAGTAGGAAAGGCTCTGTGGAGTTTGAAGAGCCGTGACCGGCATATCGCACCCCAGGGCTAGGGAGCCACAGCCATATTGGGCTAATCCTTCCCATGACGTGTCCCTGCCTCCTCTGTGGAGTCGGGAAGGCCTGGCCTTCCTAGTGCTCAGGCCATGGTCTGGCGAGAAATCCACCATGGATGGCAGGTGTGAGGCCCTGTGCCTGAGGGCGTATGTGCCATGCCCAGGGCGACAGGAAGGCTGGTGCAGATCACCTGCTTTTTTCAAAAGAGGCTGGCCTATTCGCTCATCCTCCTGCTCCAGGCCCATTTCGTGGTGGACCAGTTCTGAAGGAAAGAGCCTTGGTGCCTGTCACCAAGTTTTTTCGGGTGTGTTCTCGCCCCCGTCAGAGGAGGAAGCCACTTGGCAACTGCTGTGCCACAGCTTGGGTGTTTTAGCCTCCCTCAGGCGGGTCCCTGCCATGCCCATGCCTACCTGCATGGAGGGACTACTTAAGGTCTTGGCAGTTGCCAGTGGAGATAGTCGTTAAAGACTTAACTTGGTGTTGTAGTAAAAGAACATAACATAACAGCATTGAGCTTGGGCTCTGTCATTTATGAGCTGTGTAAACTGGATGAGTTTTCTAGCCACTGTACCCAGTCTGCTCATCTATATAATTGTGAAAAGACCAACATCTACTACGTCGGGATATTTTGAGGATTATGTGTGTTAATGTATGTTCAATCACAGAATTAACATTCAGAGTGTAGTGCCTGGCTCTGTAGAAGTGTTTGCTGCTGTTAGTATAATTATCATTATTTCATGTCCTTCACTTCCTCGTGAGTTCCCTGTAAAACTAACCATGATCCATGGTGTCAACAGTTTTATTCCAGGTTCCTGCTTAATGGCCTGCAGAGGGAGCCTCGGTCTCATAACTTCCTATTTTTATCCCAGTCTCTGGAGGGATGCATTTACCTCTTTCTTCTTTGAACTGAGGCACTGAATGGGGTCCCACACCCAACCCTGCATGTCCTCCTTCTAATATCCCATGCTATTGAAACACTATTTAGTGTTTACTTGGTGGAATATACTCCCTGACATGAACAACGCATGGGAGATAGGATTTAGGAAACATTGTTCCATGTAGGGCTCTGATTTTATCATAGAGTACAGTTGATCAAGGGCCAAGGTAGAGTTCCTTATTGCAAAAATCTTCAGAGATGAGGGTGTTCTAATGTGATACCACCTGAAAATAAATCTAGCACATAAAAGCAGATGTAGTTTTAAAAAGAAAAGCACACAACTGAAAGAATTGATCCCATTAAATACACTATTCTATTCGTTTATGTATCAAATTACTGATAGGTAATAAGCAGGTGTACAGATATTAGAATTATCAATTTCATAGAGAATTCTTTTAACAGTTGTTCATATCTTGTGTTTTACATCATTTATTAGGGTAATATTTTCATCTGTACTTTTCCTTGTGTCTCTATCTTTCTCAACTTTTCCAAGAGATATATTTATATTATCTTCTAAAATTTTAGGGAAAGTTATAAAAAGTTATGAAACATTTGAAGTTGTTGATTTTGTATATTGGAGGAGGACTAGATTGCAAGTGAATTAGTGATAATTAGAGTTTTATTTTGGTAAAAGATGGTAGTCGGAATTGATACCAGGATGTTTGTAACCTAGTTTTTACTTCATTATTTGATGTAGTTTCTAAAATGCCAGAACCGGTAATTTTAAATATAATAACTTGTCTCATTTTAAAATATGTGTTCTTGGAGAGAGTGACTGAGGTATGTAGACAATAATTTACTGTAGTAACTTGTTTTTCTCCAATTAATCTGTTATTAACCCAAGAGCCATATAGCATTCTTTTGTCCAAATAACCTAATGTCACTTTCTTGACTTTTCTTGCTGTGACTCTAGCAATCTGGGGTCACACCACCCTCTCGCTCCTAGTCATGCTTTCAGTTGTAAGAGTAACATTGTCAATAATATGGTGACAGATTTGCACACAGTCTACTATTTACTAAAATATATCTATCAATTGCAAACTTTGATAACATAATTGTTAAGGAATGAACAATTTTCAGTGCACTTAACAGCTGAATGCTACACATTATTGTGTACTGACATCATGGTTAAAACCATTATTTGCAACATGTGGCCCCTTTCAATTTTATTTTAAAGGAAATGGTTCAATGACTTTTTTCTTTTGGAAGAAGAAAGACTTGCATTTCCATCTTAGAAAATTGAGAACTTGTTTTTAGCCCTTTTTCTTGTCTTCAGCTCTTCTTTATATTGGTTACTAATTCACATGTCCAGTTGCTTCAGATTCATGGTGCTATCTCCTCTGCCTTTTACATGGCTCTCACATTAAATTTTCCATAATCTATTCTGTGAAAGAAGTTCATCTACACCTTCACATATTGAGGAAGGAACCGACCCTCCTCTATGTGAACTTGGAAAATAAGGCAAAGGTGACGCTGTTATGAGAGGTTCGGGGATTCAATCGGAGACGTAAAAGACACTTTCCACTCCAAACAAATGGACCGAAGGTATATTTTATTATATAGAGGATAATAAAGGCGACAGTCTGCAAACAGATCCAAATAGGTCAAATATTAGGAGGGAAAAAACATCAGCCCGACTGGAAAGGGAAAACACCCACATCGGCTGAAGAGAAAATGACACAAATCAACCGGAAAGAGAAACACCAGGTTGACCGAAAAGAGAACACATTAAATCAATTATTTTATATCAAATCAATTACTTCACATCAAATCAGTTACTCACAACATCCACTTCCCACTGCCGGGAGAGCCCTGTCAATCGACGCGGTTGGGCAAGGATCACACGTCCTGGGCAAGGTGTCCCTCCCACAGGTGGAACTCTCACCGGGTCTCAGTTTCCAGCAGTTTTTATACCATCAGTAATTTTCAGAGTAAGCAATTACAGAGTTTGCAGAGCAAGCATTTAGTGTTCCCATGTACAAAATGGTTATCAGTGGCGTACGTGCACTGAGCCCCCTGGCTAACATCCCGGCCCAGTAGTTGTGTACGTGCATTGTTCTCTTTGGTTATCATCCCAGCCCGGCACAGATGGCCAGTCCATCCCGTGCTACGACACTCCAAGAGCCTTGAAATGTTACAACTTGCAACTCCCTCCGTGAGAGAAAGGTCAGTTCCCGGGAAAAGGCCAGTTCCCACCACACAGAAAGCAGCTTTTATATTTCTTTTTGTGCTGGTGGCTGTAGGTGAATGGAGCGGCCAAACATGGCTGTACTCATGTCAAGACAGACGCCTCGGTGTCCCTCCCCACCAGTGAGCTGCAGATGGGCTGCAGAGTCCTGTGAATCTTTTGCTCACCTCCTGGCTCCCTACATACTTGACATTGTCTGCGCGGAGAACCCCAGCTTGTTACAATCAAATTTTTGAGGTCTATAGATGCCGCCTGAAGGATAAGACTGGCTAGAAAGGACATCAGCAAGCAGTGTACTCAAAAAATTTGTGGCAGAAACGTTAATAAGAACAAAACCTTTCTGTTTATATTTTTTTCTCTTTAACTTCTCTTTCTTCATTTTCCTTTACTTATATGGTATAAACCCTATTCACCCCCCATGGTGTGTTTTTTTTTTTTTCCTCAAAGCCCCAGTACATTGCTATATATCTTAGTTGTAGGTCAACCTATGGTGGTTCTTTTTCCTGGAGTCCCATGGCATTTTATTCATATCTCTTTAAATTAAATTATTTCTATAGCGTAATTTATCTGTTTATACATATCTGTCTTCCTTGCAGACCCACAACATCTCAATACCTTTGGGTACATAATATATACTTAAGTATTTGAGTGAATCAATGAAGATCTTTTGTTGAATAAGATCTAAATAAATACAATATCTACTCAGCACATGAATGCAAGCATTTGAGAGAGAGTTTTGTGTCTGCTGAAGCAAGCAGTGGACCAGTTTAGGGGCTGACTGCCAAGGTTACTCAATAGATTGAGACAAAATGAAAGAGAAAATTAACTTTAGTTTTAAAATTCATGGAGAACAGGAGCAGGATATCTAGGTGTGAATCAGCACTTGATCATTCTTGTTGCATCTTTGGATAATCCAGTCCTTTATTTTGTATGAATATGTGACTGGCCAAGAGAGTGAACAGAAGACTGGCTTTTAGAAGGGCAATTTTGTCGCAGGAAATCCTTGAGGAAAATATGTGGAAGGAGAGCTGGTAGAAACATGGCAGAAACTTTTTGTGTACAAACACTAAAAATTGAGTTTACATGCTGTCTGAAAGATTTGTAACCCAACATTTCTCCAATATAAGTTAGAGCAGATTTTAAAGATCTAGGTATACAAAAGGAATACAAGGAACATAGATCAAACCGAAAGTAGTTTAGGATAGAACAAAGAAATGAAGCTAAAATAAACCAGCACATTAAAATGTGTTTCAGAAGGACCTGTAGTTTTTAAAGGTAGTTGGAAATTTATCACTCAGGTTTAAAGTAGAATGGGAATTGGGAACAATTCTCTATCATTTCATGTCCATGAGATTAAAAGCTACAGCCTGTCAGAGAAGCAAAACTTTTCTGGCCTCTAATGTTCAAAAAAGTGTTTTGAATAGTGCCTAAAGAAAGAGAGTCTGTGTGATGTAATGCAAATACAGTATCATCAACACATTTCCAAGTTTATTACAAACACTTTAGCACACTTTTAATTGAGATAATGCAGAATTCTATAAGGGGCCAAGGACGAGGCTGATAGCATTCTCTCTTTCAGCTTCTCACTTGACCAAGGGAGAAAATGTTCTTGAACAGATTGACCACGTCTCCTAAAGGCAGTGCTCATTTTCAATTTTTCTTTTTATAAACTCATCCTGCATTTCCCCTTACATATGCAAGCTAAAGCGTGTGTGTAGACATCCTTTATTGGCAATGAGGACAGATCCATACTATTAAATAATCAAATAAGCGGAACATACGTTTGGTGCCTTTTAGGGAAATTACAGGTTTAAGCCCACCCTCATTGGTGGAAGAACATGGTGATGGTGCTCAGGGCAAGCTACCCCAGGAAGCACCACTCTGGTATGCGGATTAATTTGAGCTGAAGACAATAAAGACTCAGAGAACTCAGGAAGAATATTTGAGTTCCCCTCCCAAACTGCCTAAAGAATTTAAAACAAAACATCTGTTACAGGAAGGAGTTATTATCATGACGGCTATAAAGATAATGTAGGATAGAGGTGACACTAGAAAAGGCACCAACAAGCCCATCTTATCGGAAGTTCTGTCTCTCTGGCCACATGCTCTGGATGGCCCTGTGAGGAGTTACCAAACAATCATTTACAAGGGAAGTCTCCATTTGTAAAGGTATCTCCCTCTCTGTATTGGGAAGAGGGGGGGATGACCTCATTTCTAGATACTTATCAATGCAGAAGGTGAGGATTTAAAACTACATAATAAACATTTCTCTTGTTTACAGGACTTTAGTGATGATCTCCTGTAACTGACACCCCCACCCCCAACACCCTCCTTGTCTTTGTTTGGACATGGTATTTAAGAAGAGAATTTCTGCTATTGTGTTGAGAAACGCAGTGTCCCTGCTTTCTCCAATGTATATATGATATTAAATTTGGTATTATTTTCTCCTGCTAACCTGTCATGTTAATTATTTGGCCAGCCATAAGAACCTTAAGGAAAAGGACAGAGGTAGATTCTCCCTCTTCCCCCGACAATGGTATACCCGAATTAAAATATCTACCATTTATTATGCAGCTAATCATGTCATGCTATTTAAATGAAACTTAATGAATTCTTCTTCTATAAAATTGATTATATTTTAGACAAACTGATGTATAATTTTATGTAAGTGCATTTTTACTTAAAATGTAAAACTTTTTAGAGTCTGCTTCATTCAGTTTTAGAGGCATATTTTGTATATTTTGGTGTGATTTTATTAATTATCCTTCATAGCAGAGAGGCACATCCTACTCTTTTTCCTGCTGCCCTCTCTCTACAAGATAAAACTCATCCAAGTTTATTTTGCTTCATAAGGCATAGGCTTACATTGTGATGAAAGAGGAGATCATTTCTGAAACATATTTGGAACAGTAGGGAGCCCAGAATTTCAGACTATGCTCAGAATTTTGTGAGGTAACTTCAAAAAAGATGGAACATTTAAAGTTTGCCAGGAAAGTTTTCTGCTACTTCGCTTAACAGTAGTTTTTTTTTTTTTTTAAACAGCTTAGTTCTTAATTCTTTGGAAAGATGAGTGAAGGAGTTGGCAGGTTTAAGTGTACCCTTGATAGAGCTCTCTCTGGGTTACTCTTTCAAAACAACCATCCCAGTTGATGAATATTTAATGGGGACTCTGTCAGTCCCAGAGCTGAGAGAGGCAGTTCTCAAAGCTCCAGCAGGTCCTGGGAGAAGAGAACGCTGGTAACCAGTGTCGTCCGAGTTTGGATGAGGCGTGGTCATTCTCAGGATGTTAGAACTGAGTGGATTTCTCAGATGCAGCCCAGTGACTCCAGACCTGAGCCTTGCTCAGAAGCCAGCTGACTTGTCATTCGCTCTGAGCCTGGTGTCTTCCCTCTGTTCGTGCCCCTTTCTGCCATTTCTCATGCTTTTCCTGACTCTCTCTCTTTCCTACACCTTCTTTCTTCTTTTATCTCTTTTTCTTACTTTTACTCTCTATTGTATTCCTTATCATTTTTTTCTGTCTCTTATTGTTCTCATTCATTTTCTTTTAATTTTGTAGTACAGTTACTCTATACATGACTTTCCTCTTAAAATCTTGACCCTCTACAACTCCTATAATTCAGCTAGCTATGTTTTTTGAAGATTTTATCTATTTTTTATTTTTCCCCCCAAAGCCCCAGTAGATAGTTGTATGTCACAGCTGCACATCCTTCCAGTCGCTGCACGTGGGACACAGACCCAGCATGGCCAGTGAAGCAGTGCGTCGGTGTGCGCCCGGGATCCGAACCCAGGCTGACAGCAGCGGAGCTTTCGCACTTAACTGCCAAGCCACGGGGCTGGCCCTCAGCTAGCTATTTTGAAGAGAGTATTTTGATAAATTTCTCTTAGATGTTATAACATGCTGATTCAAGTAAATAAAAACTGTCACAAATGGGATAGGGATGAAGAGTGAATTCAGTTCAGGTAGACACGGAATTAGACAGAGTGAAACAGACCTTAGGTGTAGGTGTTCAAAATATTTCCTGATACATCTTTGTAGTTCATTGTTGTGGTAAACTGCACACAGTCTTATTTACTGCTGGAGCCCATATGTTTGCTCCTTGGGGCAGCTCATCAGACCTCGGCCTATAGAAAAGAAGCTAGGAGACATTGCATGCATTTCTAATGTGAAGAACTGTTAGTGTTCCACCAGGAGACACCTTGGGATCTTCCCTGCACTATCTGAATAGAAAAAGAGGAAGAGAAGCTTTTCTCCATCTACACAAAGCCGGGACCTTATCTTGAGTTTGAGAGGATTGGAGGTGACTGAAAACAAAATTGTTCCCGAGTTTGGATTTGCTTTAACAAAAACTATTGGCTGGCTTTGATGTTAAAGGTCTTTATTCAAAATTGACTACATCTAATGCTAAGTTCAGAGTGGAGATTTGTCAGTATAAGAGAGAAGAATCCCTTTTTGATTAAGTCAGTGAAATACAGTATTTGGGAGAATGGTTATATTTGAAGGCGACTTGTTCATATTCTGTTGCCACAGTGACATTTGTTGGTAAGTGACTACTTCATGCTATTCTCGATGATTTCTGTTTGAAAGACATAGTGAGCTTGATAAATAAATGGCAAGCAATAGGATATAACGGAACACATGAGGAAGCCATTTGGGGTAAAGCTAATTCAGTCTGAATTTGTTTTTCCAAAAGGGTCTGCCGCCTGTACTGTGTATCTGCTTTACCATGTCCCAAAGAGAAGAGTAAATGCCCTTAAGATAAGAATGTAACTTCCCCCTCATTGGCATTTCCTTAAGGATAAGCATTTCTCCCTAGGCTAGGATTTGATTGCTGCAGTCATCCTGTGACCACCCAGCTCCAGACAACAGACATGACACCAGCCATGACCATCGAGACACCAGATCTACTCCCCTGCTGTGTCCATCAATAGCTGTTCTGGCAGGGCAATCTGGCAGGGCTGATCTCGTGGCTATTGTAAAAGGGACATTGCAATCACTTGCGATATGTGCGCTTTGACGGTATATAACCGCTCTGTACACCCCACTTCTTTGGTGCCCTTCCTTCCTTAGGGAAGGAAGGCCACAGGCCATGGTCCTCAAAAGTTGTCTCATAATAAACTCTCCCCTATTTTGATTTATAGATTGATTATGGATTATTTACGTCGACAAGCTGATGTGCAGGAAGTAGTAAAGGCACAGTGGTACCCGTGTTGCCAGATATAAAATCTTTGCTCCCTCTTTCCCTTCCCAGGATGCCCACTCTTCATGGTGGCACCTACTTCCACGGTGTGATCATTCTTCTGATGACTCCTTTCATTCCCTCTTACAATTACTCAACAAATATTTAAACACCTACTGTATGCCAGGTTTGGGATACACTAAGGAAAAAATTTTCTACGAAATCTCTGTCTTCACAGAACTTGTTTTTGTTGGCTAAGTGAGATAATGGATACGTAGGCAGACAAGTGAATTACATAGTCTATCGTGTGATGATCTGTGTCAAGAAAAAGGTAAGTGACAGGCAATGGGGAGAGCTAGAGATTGAATGGGTTGCTACTTTAATTAGAGAGACCATGGAGGCTGGAGCAAGGCTCAGAGGGAAGGGACAGAGCAGGAGGACATGTAGATATCTCAGGGCTGCAGAGAAGCTGTGGAGGAACTGTGACTCGGATGTTGTTGGGCAGCAAGAAGCCAGTGTGGCTGGAGCACAGTGAGCAAGAGGGGAAAGGCAGAGAAGGTTTGAGATGCCGGGGAAGGTGAGCAGATGAAAGAAGGCCCCTGGGCCCATCAAAACTGTGCTGTAAGTGAAATGAAAACTTTTAATGTCATTTAACTATACATTGCACAATTCAAGTCGTAAATACCTTTTGTTTTTCTATAGTCTTGTCAAGTACATCAACGAAAATGCTGCTGAATTGGGAATGTGTAAATTATCCCCAGGAGTGACTGCTGTATCTTGTCAGGCGTCTGGTCTGCACAGCAGTCGGGGTTGGGAGTGATGTGACAGTCAGGAGACGAACTCTAGTCTTCAGGTTGTCACCAACTGTTTGTGTTATGTTTCATCTGTAAAATGTGGAGGATGGAAAAGATGAGTGGTTTTCAGACTCCGATCCATGGAGCGCTGGATATTCCTGAAGGCTCTTGGTTTTTGTTTGTTTGTTTTTGTGAGGAAGATCGGTCCTGAGCTAACATCTCTCACTCCTCCTCTTTTTGCTGAGAAAGACTGGCGCTGGGCTAACACCCATGCACATCTTCCTCCACTTTATATGGGATGTCACCACACCATGGCCTGACAAGCGGTGCGTCGGTGCGCGCCCAGGATCCGAACCGGCGAACCCTGGGCCGCTGCAGCAGAGCGCGCATACATATCCGCTTGCCCCACCCAGATGGCCCTGAGGGCTCTTTGTTTTTTTTCTTATGTTTATAAACTTCGATGCAAGCTTCACGTAGAAGAAAGTGTCCCCTAGTTTTAAAAAGATTCCTGGAATTGGTCCTCACTTAGGTTTTCCAGTATGAAGAATTTGCAGTCTCACAGACGCCCAAAGGCTAGACAAAAGGAGCCAGATCCCTTTTTTCGAGTGTCTCTTGTGACAGTGCTCATTGTCTCTCATTCAAACCAAAAGGTGATTTGTCAATAGTGAGATATAGCATTTGAGACCCCATCCTTCAAGATGGCTGAGTTGTCGTCCATCATTTTACAGACTTATGCTAAGTGAATAATATAAAAAGTGAATGTCTCAGCAGGTACTTTCTGACACAAAATAGAAACTAGGAATTGAGAAAAGTAATTATGATTGATGTCAGTCAATAAGGGCATAGGGCTAGTCTAATTTCAAAAGTAATTAATGGCATGAGTGTTAGTCACTGTACATATTAAATATATTGAAAAGTATTCATGTTCTCATAACACAGAATTATAACTGGAAGATAAACTGGAGGTTTTCGGCACTTATGGTTAAAGATGTATTTTATTTAGTTTTGTTTTGTGATTGAGGAAATTATAAAATTTATTTTTTAATATATTGCCTATCTTCTTCCTTTCCAACCTAGAATCTCAATCTGCTATTTTGCAAACTCTGAAAAATATGTTCAGATGCTGTTCAACAGGTAAGAATATCTTGTTAGGATGTCAAATCCTTTTCTCTCTTATTTATCATAAAATTGTGACAGACTCTCATTTATCTTCCTGTCTGCCCATCTGCTGAGGCTACCTTGTTTCTCTAAGCCTGCAGGGAAATCCAGTCATGTGGAAGGGGATGTTTTCTTCCACTTAGACTTTGCAGAGAAAATCAGCCTTGAAGTGGAACTGAGCACATGCTTTTCAGAAGCTGCATCATTCTGTACCCAGCCAGAGCATTGGGCCTGACAACAGCTGGATCCAGCAGAAAACTGGACACACTAGGAGATGTCATGTGGAGATGTGCCTGGCTGGACTAATAGTCACATGGATATGAGTTTTAAAAAAACTCTCAGAACTTTACCAAAATCAAATGATATTCTTAAGTTGCTGTAGTAGATGAAACATTAGTTAGTGTCTTTTTAATTTCAACAGAACCATTTTTTTTGTTACTAAAAACCCAAATTTTATGTCTTTTTTCTTGTTACCAAAATGGACTTACTATTAAAAAAAAAGAAACCTGCAAGAAAGGAAACACTCATATGGAATAGAAATTGTGGGTAGCAATTGCTACTTTTTTATATAAAATCATCTGTTTTATTTATTTACACTTTCTCCCAACTGTGCTTTTGAAAATAACTTAGTAATAGAAATTATCAGTAAGAACAGGGTGTGCTCCCTTGAGTGTGGTCCAGTAGAAGTCAGGTGACTCAGAGCTGAGTTCTAGGCCCAGGTCTGTTTCTGGATAGTGTGTGACAACGTACTTAGGCTCTCTAGAACGTAGTATTCCTTTCTGTAAAATTAAAGAATTTGATGATTTTTGAGAACTTTCCCAAATATTAAATGACTTCTCTTATAAAAAGTAGAATGATCCTTCTCAAACTGATAAATTATCAAAAATGTTTGTGACCTTTCACTTACCAAGAACAACTGATGTCCCTTCAAATATATTGATTGAAAATAAAGATCATAAAGGTATATATTTGATAATCTAATAAATGAATTAGCATAAAAATGAACCAGGAAAAAATTAGTGATCAATCAAGATTGTACATTATGAAAGTATTACTGTTTGTTACAGTATATAAAATTATGACTCTAAAATAGTATCTTATTCCTGTCTGTAAGTTTATATTGTTGCTCATATATCACTGTTAACCCTATTATGTTTTACAAGTAATAAAATGTCTTGAAAGGGAAAAACAATAAAGCAGCAGCCCTGCATTACACATGAAAGTTGTGCTCCCCCTGGAAGGAAAATGAGGATACAACATTGGTCAAGTACTTCATTTTGTAATCCACTGGTGACTTTCAAAAATATAGGTATTATTGTAATAGTAAAGATATTCTTAAGAATAGTGCCACAAAACTGGTTTTCCAGCTTCTTTTTGTCAGAGCTGAGACCTACATCAAGCTGGGGCACTTGCAGAGGCATGGGGGACTCAGCTGAGGGTGCTTTAATTACTGTGAGATGATTAGGCAATAGCATATAAGCCAGAGAAAGATTAAAAAGAAGTAAAGGGAAATAAAGTTGGAAATAATTAAGAAAAATAGTGCCTTCAAAATATCCTCTCATTAATTTTATAGCTTTTTATTTATTTTATTTTTCTTTTTTGAGACATGACTAGGATAGTATGTTAGATTTTTCTAAACCCTTATCTCCAGGGCATATATTACTGAGTTCTTCATTATAAATGATAATGCCAAAGAAAACCTGGACAAAAATATTCTGTGCTATCCACAAGGACAAAACATGTACAACATTGCTCTATATATTAAGAGTCCAGCTGTAATAGTCAAGATATATATTCATGTGTGTAAAATTATAATGATTTTCTAATTTTCTCGGGCTGAGAACCATGGTAAAATATGCAGTAATAAGCATGAAACCTGAAAAACTAGGTAATTTAAAACACCTGGTGTTACAGCTAGACCATTCAAGGGTGAAATCAATTTAAATTTCACACCTTCTCCTTTCCTTGTAGCCAGTGAAGTGTCTGGAAGACAGAAAACACATAAAATTAATTGAGAGTTAACAGTATTTGGAGGCAGTTGAGGTTAAGCACTCAACAATGATGTCCCTTACTTCAGGAGCCATTGACTTTTTGTCATAAGTTTACTTTATACACGGGTTCTCTTCTTAGATTATTTCTGTATGTTTCTTAGAAGAGAGACAGGGAAGGAGAATTAACTATCAATCTACTGTGCGCCAGTTCCTTTACTGTATTACCTTATGCAATTCTTACAGTAATCCTTTAAAGTAACTGTTATAATTCATATTTAATAAAAAAAACCATGTTTACAAAATTGATCAAGGGTAAGAGGGAATATCTGAACATCAGTCCGCTGGGCTTATGCCTCATATTCTCTCTACTGTGATAAAAAGGGTGCTTCAACATGGGTACTCACCATCTGGCTATTTAATACCGGCTCCTGCAAACAGTATTGGATGAGATGAGATGCGAAGTTATTTCCAAAGATATTCTATTATATTTAAACTGTACTATTTATGAGTCAGATGTCAAGACATGTTTTAGAGGCATAGAGAGCAACTGATTCGTTCACCTACACATTATTAATGTTTACTATAACTTTCGTGTGCCACATCGTGTCAACTTTACCAACTTTAGTGCTTCACTGTTCTTTTTGAAAAAACTCAGAATGTCACTTTTCATGTCAAACACCTTGCTGCTTTCTTTTTATTCACTAGATGACAGTTCTGTATCTCTGTAAATTACCACTGCAGCAGGAAATGAGAGGTCTTAAGCCAGTTTGCTCTGCACAAATGATGGATATAGGAGGACTTCTGGTCCATCAAGGCTGCCTGTGTTATTCCGTGGCCGTAACGGGGATGTCCAGGACTGCTTAGTCAGAGGCACGAAGCAGAGTCAGAAAGCATCCTCTAAATTCTTCTTCAGATGTGAGTTCAGGCACCTGTCCTCTCACCTGAGCACACTGGAGTTTATTGAATGTGTTCTGACTCTTACTCTCTCCCTGTAGTTAATAAGTCTGGGAGATCCATACCCCTAGAAAAAAACACAAGACTCATAAAGCCTTTTCTCAACTAAACGGAGTTGAGGGCTATGGTGTTGCCCGAGAGTCTGATGCTTAAAGAAAATACAGCTGGTGCTCAGGCGGAAGGCAAGAGTGTCAGCCACTCCCGGAAGGCTTTTATTGATGCTCCCATGGAATGAGCAAGTTTAAAAGAAAACCACATTGCTTAAACCTCACTAACTGATTGTTTTATTTTCAAGTAATATGCTCTGAAATCTGCTATGTCTAAAAAACCATTTCAGGCCGGCCCCATGGCTTAGCGGTTAAGTGCGTGCGCTCTGCTGCTGGTGGCCCGGGTTCGGATCCCGGGATGGCACCGACACACCCCTTCTCTGGCCATGCTGAGGCCGCATCCCATGTACAGCAACTAGAAGGATGTGCACCTATGACAGACAACTATCTACTGGGGCTTTGGGGGAAAAATAAATAAATAAAATCTTTAAGAAATATATAAATAAATAACCATTTCATAAAATTTAACTTCTGTTTTTTATTCTCTAGTATTTGAAATTATTATTAAGACTGTAAATCCTTTAACATTCTACAATATACAAATAGGCAAATATCAATTATATTCTCTAAAATGGTTTGCTCCCATGTTAAAGATTAATATATGGTAGCAAAACTGGTTACCATCCAGTTTTTAACTCATTTTTTGCTTTTGAAATTACATGTAAAATTTGTGTTTTGAAGTATTTTCCTAAAACTCCACAAATTTCTCATATAAATGGACTAGATGAGAGGTAACTAAAATGAATTTTGATCTTTAAAACTCGAGCTGTGTGTAAGAATTGAGAATATCAGACTGTTGAAAGTTGGGTCTCTCCACATTATGATATTTATTAATTGTGAATAGCCACATCTTTTACAAAGTGCTGAAAAATAAAAAGAAATTGAACAATATCAACACTCTCTTACCCCACATGTAGAGTTTATATGCAAATAAATTCTCAAAGGTCAGAAAAATGTTTATGATTTCAGATAACTGGTAAAATATTATCTCATTCCAGTTTTAACCTCATTTGAAATGGACTGAAAACTCTTCTCTTAGGATTTTGCTCTGATCGGTGCCCCCAGGTCCCCTCAATGCCTCATTTGATTGTAATCTTATCTGAGGAATTGAATATTCCTTTCCATTTGTTCTCTTTAAGGTATCTGTGATAGTGCTTTTTATGTAATGACCACTTGGTACAATTTATTATTAGTTTCAGAAACATGCTTACTTAGGAACAAATCAAGAAAACAGATGTGAGGAATGTGGGATCACCTAGCTGATGGTGTTCGAGGGATTCCTCATGTGAGTCTTGGCATAGAAAAGTTCAAAGGGTAAAGCAGCATTGGTTAGATCAAAAGTGTGGGGTAAACATAATTCTGAAGGAATAATGATGGAGACTTAAAAACAAGAAACCCCTTGAATTGCGTTGGAAGTTATTAGACACATCAAAGAGCTGGGAAAAAACATTGTTTAACGTAAGTTCTTTCTAAACTCTAAGGCAAAATGTAACATGAATTTACATGGTAATTATAAAGCACAAAACAACAATTCAAAAGACAAGTACACAACTAAAGTAGAAACCAGAGTGAGAAAAATAGAGGTTAAAGGAGAGATGGAAAGAGATGGTTGGGGTCAGAAAATATGGGTTAGTCATCCTTGAGGTCTCCCTCAGACTCTGATCATTCCTAGTGCTCAGTAAACACTTTGACCCCATGAGCCTGGGGAGGAGCAAAGTGACACGTGGTTGGGAGGGGAGATAATGCAAAGATACCCTTGTGGAGGCACTGATATTGAAAATCAGTGACATTTTGCAAAGGTGTTTACCATACTATATTAAGGATTATTCTGGAAAGTTAAGGATTTTTCTGGAATGTACGTTTTCATTTTATGGAAACTCCAACAAGCCCAGTGAAAGATTTAGACATTTCAGCTTTAGAAATAAAGAGAGGTGCCAGCCCTGTGGTGGAGCAGTTAAGTGAACGCACTCCAGTGCGGTGGCCTCAGGTTCACAGGGTCGGATCCCGGGCGCGCACAGACACACCGCTTGTCAAGCCATGTTGTGGTGGCATCCCATATAAAGTAGAGGAAGATGGGCACAGTTGTTAGCCCAGGGCTAATCTTCCTCAGCAAAAAGAGGATGATTGGCATCAAAAGTTACCTCAGGACTGATCTTCCTCACACAAAAAAAGAAAGAAACAAAGCCAGAATGGGAAATTTTTTCTGTCAGTTTTAACAATGGAAACCAGTTAGCATTTGGAAATCGGTTGCAATTTGAGATGAGAATGTGAAGAAAGAATTAGATGTCACATGCTGTTTTTCTCTTTCTCTGAGGCAGTAAGGCTTGCAGGGGGAATGAAATTCCATCTTTGCTCTATTGAGTTTGAGAAGGTGTAAAATTCATTTGTGCTGGGCAACACTGTTGACCTGTGGAGAAAAACAAATGGTTTAAGCAGCTGATCTAAAGGAATAACTGAGCACATAAAAGTTCTTAGCTTATAAATGGTGCCTCTACTTTGCTCAACTTAACTGGACGTCCATTGACCTATATGTGCAAGGTATTTGTGGTAGGTATTGAAGGAAATACAAAGAATTATAGGGTTCCATGTTCCTCCACATACATGACATGGTTTGCAAGATGTAATTTGATTCTTCCAAGCTATTTAGTGTAAGTTGCATTACAGAACCTAAAAAAGATGGCAATGTTATTGAGAAATTGTAATTAAAGAGAACTTCTTAGGAGAGATGGACTAGATCAAGTCCTCAAAGGGACCACTTTTGGGTAGGTGGAGGGAAGAAAGAGTGAGGATTTCAGATGGGGGAAGAGAGGAAATGTACAGAAGTGGAAAGAAACATGGCATTTGGGCGTGGGGATGGGGAGGCCATGACAGTCACAGTATTCCCGTGACTGAGTGGCAGCTCAGTTTCCTCCTGCAGGAGCCCAGCACTGCTTGCCACCTCATGGCCTCCTCCACCTGCAGACCCCACGCCTGGGCCAAGGCCTATCTTATCTGGATTGCTGCCTAGTCTCCCAACAGGTCCCTTTACTTCCAGTCTTAATTTCTTCTAATCTTTCCTCCACCATGCCTCCAGAGTTACATTCTAGAATCCAAGTTTGCTTAAATCTTATATCTGCTTCGACTCCTTCAATGACTGTTCAGAGTAGCCTAGAGAACATTCAGACTCCTGAGCTGGACACGCAGGCTTTCCCTTGCTGTCCTCATCTTTACCCTCATCACCCACTCTGTCTTACATGTTTGCTTTGTTCCAGCCTTAAAAATACCACAGATTTTCTGAAAGATTTAGATCCTTTATATCTGTCTTTTTATATGTGCTTCTCCTGTCCTCCTACCCAGTTTTTTAATCAACTTAATTCCTATTTCTTAATCTAAACTCATGTCAAATGTTCCTTTCTCTTGGAGACTTTTCCTGAGAGATCTCCACCTAGAGAACCATTTTGATTTCCCTACTCTGGGACCATATACTTATCTACTTTTCCATAACTGTTGTTTTATTCATGTCTCATAGACAGTGAGCTCCTTAAAGCTGAGACTATCCTTCTTCTTAATAAATAAATGACCAGCAATAGGATACATTGGGGCATATGAGGAAGTCATTCGGTGTAAAACTAATTGGGCCTGACATTGTTTTTTTTTTTTCCCCCAAAAGGGGCCTGTAGCCTCTGTTCATCCATTGTATATCCGCCCTAAGCAATTAACATGTCCCAAAGACAAAAGCAATGCCCTTAAGGTGTAAATGCAACTTCCCCCACATTGGTATTTCCTTAAGTATAATCATTTCTCCCTAGGCTAGAATTTGATTGCTGTGCTCATCCTGTGACCACCCAACTCGAGACAACAGCCACGCCCATGGAGACAGCAGACCTGATACCCACTGTGTCCATCAATGGAGGTGCTGACAGGTCAAGGTTGCGGCTATTGTAAAAGGGATATTGCAATCACATGTGGTCCATGCTCTTTGATGGTATATAACCATGTTGTACACCCCACTTCTTTGGAGTGCTCCATTTCTTTGTGAAAGGACTCTCCTGGGCTATATGGTCCTCAAAGTTTGGCTCATAGTAAACTCACCTCAAGTTGGTTTTATAGAATTTTTTATGGATTATTTGCGTCAACATTCTATTTGTCCCTCCATTGTCTGAACACAGTACCTGACACCTTGGGGGCACTCAGAAAATGTTTGATGAGTGAATAAGTATGTGGGAGACCACACTGGCTGGAGCAGAAGGGGCATTTTGGGGAGAAGTAGAAAATTCGCTCACGTTCCTACCATAGTGATTGAGGCTGTGGGCTTTGGACCAGTTTGTCTCGGCACCAATCCCAGTTATCCTGCTTTTAACTGGAGAACCTGTGCAAAGTATTTAGTCTCTGAGCCTTAGTTTCCTCATCTATAAAATGGGGCTACTGAGAGCTCCTGTCTCATAGGGTTTTAGTGAGATTTAATTGCATTAACTCATGTAAAGTGTTTAGAAGAGCTCCTGGCGCATAGTAGGCATTAACATGTTAGCTGTTTTGTTATCATTATTGCTCTTATATCTTAACGATACTCTGGTTTTGAAAAGATGTTTTCATAATATTGTTGATCCTCATTATTTGTGGATTCTGTGTCTGCACACTTGCCTACTAGCTAAAATGTACTGGCAGCCCCCAAATCAACACTCTCAGGGCTTTCATGTCCATTTGCAGATAAGCGCAAAGTGGTGAAAATTTTGATTCACTCGAAGTGCACGTTCCCAGCTGAGGGGAACAAGGTGACGCTCTGCCCTGTTGTTTCAGCCCATGCTGTAAACAAGTGTCCTTCTTGCAGTCTATTTAGTGCCTCATTTATTATCTTTTTGTGCCTTGTGTTGGTGACTCGTCTGTTTAATATGTCCCCCATGTGTAGTGCTGCAATGCTGCCTGGTGTTCCTCAGGGCAAGAGGCTGTGACGTGCCTTCACAGAGAAAGAATTTGTGTTTGACAAGCTTCTTTCATACACGAGGTACGGTGCTGTTAGTCTAAGTTCAATGTTAATATATCAACGATATATATTAAATAAGGTGACTTTAAAGAGAAACACACAGAGAAAAAGGTTATGTATTGATCAGTTGAAGAAAATTTGGCTAAAGTTTGCAGGAACCTAACCCTGCATTTCCTGTAGGAGCAGTAGGTCATATTCACTGATTCAGTGTTCACAGTGACTTCGTAGAATGTCACACTGTGCATAACGAAAACTGACTGTATCTTATATAATCTTCACATACTCCTTTATAACAGGCAGGGTAGGGAACAGGGTGTCCACATTCTACGGGCTATTACAGACCTTATGAAACAAGTAGAGAATTTAAAATGTCTTGTGTTCAGCATAAGAGCCACGAGATTTGGACAAAGAAGATCTATGATGAACTGATGTTTAAGGAAAAATTACCTGGCAAGAGACTGTAGTTTTAGGAGGAAGAGGGAGAACTGAGCCAGAAAGAAGGACCAGTTTTTAAACTCTCCAAGTATTCCCATTGCTTGGTGAGGAGATTCGGAGCTAAGGTGCTGATGTGATAAAGGAAAAGTAGCAACCAAGGGATGAAATAATGGATTTGGTAACCATATATAGGGTGTAAGTTAAGCTGTGGTTCTCAAAGTGGGGTCACTGGACCAGCAGCATGAGCATCACCTGGGAACTGGGAAGAAATGCAAATTGTCAGGTGCTGTTGCAGACCTGCTGAACTGCAAATTCTGGGGTGGGTCCTGGCAATCTGGGTTTCAACAAGACTTCCAGGTGCTTCTGGTGCCCATCAAGTTTATGAGCCAATGAAATAGAAAAATGATTACAACACGTCACCATGCCCAGGTAAGCCGCAGGGCAGGGAGGTGGTATTTTTTGGATTATAAGACACATTTTAAATTTTAGGAAAAAGTAATTCAGTGTCTGTTTCATCGTGAGGATTCCAAAGATGCCATTTTAGCTCTATGCATGTGAAGCTCTTTTTTCCACAATATGTTTTCCTTTAGAGAGACCTTGGTAAGTCATTTACCACTTACCACATGTTCTGAGAGTCCCTCATTTCTTGACATCCCCTTTCAGACGTCAAAATGTACTTTATTTTTGTGCACAATCTCCTCTATTTAGAGTCTGGAATTCTCTTCCTATAGGATCATGTATAGTACATACAGCCTTACTGTCAATTTGGAATGCCATTGGTTTCTTCCAAAAGCTTAGAATGTTTTAGAATTTAGAACCTGATGAATAGAGAATTTACATGCTTCTGTGTAGGATTCATATTTTTCAGATGTCCCGAGGTATCCCAACTTGCCAGTAATGTGACCTTAAGATTTAGCAGAACTTGAAAATCTGAATATAGTAGAAAATGAATTCCATCTGTAATATTAACATTTACAAAATAAATGATCATATTATTAACGTACCAATAAGAATTTTCTATATTCTAGGCTCTGAAAGTATCTTGCTTACATAGTAAACCTGATAAATTTTCAAAGATAAGCCAATTAACTTTTCAGCAAATGCTTTACTTGAGTGTATCTTGGCTTCCTTTTTGACAATTGTGGCCTTAATGTCACTGTAATGTTTTCTTTTTCTGGGAATCAGATAATCTTGTATTTGGTGAACACTTTAATTTTTAATGGTCACTTGTATTTTGTGATATGCATGTGTTCAAATAATCTATAAGAACTAACCATTACCACCCACATATAAGATTATACAGGAATGGAAGAATTTTGGCTGACTTACTGTATATAATTGTTCGGCCAAAGCAGATGGTAAACTCTAGTACATACAATGATTTAGGGGTTTGAAGCAGTTTCTTTAAATACAAATAATCTCAAAAATGCTAATATATAAAGTATATTACTTACAGTGTTAACTAACCAAAATAGTTAAATTTTTTATCTTTCCTCCCTTTATAAGGATGCATCCATTATATAGATTCTGTACAAAGCTACAAAGATCACTTTTTTTCTTTTCAAAATTTATTTATTTTAATTTTTAATAGTGAGAACCTTAGTGTTGGGCAAATTGCTGCACAATTACTGGAAATGCTGAGAGTCTTTTGATAAAGTGTAGAAGTCAAAAGATAATGAAATGTACATTTCTCCAATGTCAAGTCCTTTGAGCTTCTGTCTAGTTGTACTCTGAAGAGATGGAAGATTAAGTACCAGCACAAGACACAAGGGAACAGGCTGCCAACTTGAGGGCTTACCATGGACAACAGAGTGCCTGGCAGACACTTGGAGATTGAATCTGGGCTTTGTCCATGGCTGGGCCCTGAGAGGAGGATTTTGCTTAAATGATCAGAGAATAGACCACCTTTTTTCTCGTTAATAAGTAATATTTACCATGTAAATTTCTTTATATATCTCTGAATAAAATAAAATTATAACCCGTATAGAAATCAACTCTTACTGACAAACCCCACAGCCTTCTTTAGAGAGCTCAACAGAAAATGTCTGAGCTGACTGTGAATTGGTCTTCTCTGAAAGGCAACCAGCCCTTCATTGATAGCCCTGGATAAGGAAGGACAGATACAATTCTTTGAAGATGTTGAGCTGAATTGAGAACCAAAAATCCAACCTCCAGTTGGCTCCTCTGTGAGAATGGATGGCCGGCCTTATTTCACAGGCTGGGCAGTTGAGGTTTCAGATGAGCTTAATTGCTCTGTTACACAGGGATGGAAAAGGAGGAATGTGACATTGATTCAGTGCTCAGATTTTGCAGGTAAAGATAGGGTCATAGAAGGGAATAAAGATTTTAGCAAATTGGTTTTTTGTTCTCTACAGTAGAAGTAATTTAAGAAACAGATTGTCTCTCACTCCAACTTCTCTTCCCTGTTATCTTCTGTAATATGGCTGTAAAAATTCTCTCTTTAAAGATTTCAGTCTTGGGCCAGCACCGTGGCTTAGTGGTTAAGTGCGTGCGGTCCATCACTGACGGCCCGGGTTCGGATCCCAGGTGCACACGGATGCACCGCTTCTCTGGCCATGCTGAGGCCACGTCCCACATACAGCAACTAAAAGGAGTACAAATATGACATACACCTCTCTATTGGGGCTTTGAGGAAAAAAAAGAGGAAGATTGGCAATAGATCTTAGCTCAGAGCCAGCCTTCCTCAGCAAAAAGAGGAGGATTAGCACAGATGTTAGCTCAGGGCTCATCTTCCTGACACACACACACAAATTTCAGTCTTTTTTCTTTGCTGTCTGTTTATTATCATCTTTATGAATGCTTTGATTTCACCATCTTCTTGGCACCACAACGGTAGCCATTGAGATGGTATTATAGATTCAGTTTTGAAATTTTATCATCTTATCTCTATTTCCTCTGCCATTTATTAGTTTTAGTTCTTACTGCATCTTATGCTTGAAAATATTTGAAGCTTATAGTGTGTATCAGTTTCTTATTTTCTCAACTTTTTATTATCTAAGTGCCCTCAACTATCACTTTTTTAAGAAAAGAATTGAAATACGTAAAAGAACAATACACTGTAATAAATTGACCAATTATAAAATTAAGTTCAACCTGAAATCCCTCCTCACTTAACAGAGACCATCTTTCATAATTCACCACGTTTTAGTTTGGGCAGGGTCAGTTTATCAATGATTTTTGGATGTTTTAAACCACACGAGATGAATACAATATGGTAAAATTGTTAATCTTGCAGAAGTTGTAGAATTTACTGATGGTTAGAGAAGTTGATGGTGGAGAACCTGAATCATATGAAAAGTAGTTGATTAATTAGCACCTGACAGAGTTTGTTAATTTGTTAAAGATGATGATAAGACATACATGTTGAAAAGATAACTTTGCATATCAGAGTATTGTCAGAGGCCACTGGGAAAATTCATAATGTTCTCAAATAGTACAAAAAATGACCATTTTTTCATAAAAGATGTCATACATGATGGCATCAAATACTTACGTCAGAAAATTTGCAATGAAGAAAATTAACACTTGAGTCATTTTAATTCTAACCATGTGTTCATGCTTACTATTAGGTTAAAATCAATTTTTAGAAATAAAGTGATAAATGATGTACTTGCTTAATTTTTAATTATTTTAGGAAAAGACTTTTTCACATTTAAAAAAAATGTTTATTTGTATTTATTTTATGCTGAATTTATTCCTAGGTCTAAAGACTTTTTTTAAATTAACTAACAACAATACTTTTCAAACTCTTTCAAAAAGTTGAAGAAGATAGAATACTTCTAAAGTCATCCTATGGGGTTAGTACTACCCTGATATCAAAGCCAAAGACACTAAGAGAAAGGAAAACTACAGGTCAATACCTTTCATGAATATTGATACAAAAATCCTCAATAAAATAGTAACAAAGCAAATTCAGCAGCATATTAAAAGGATTATACATCATTTTTAAGTGGGATTTATTCCTGGAATACAAGGATGTTTCAATATATGAAAAGGAATCAATGTAATTAACCACATTAACAGAATGAAGGAAAAAAAGTGATCATCTCAATGGATGCAGAAAAGGCGTTTGACAAAACTAAACATGCTTTCATGTTAAAAACACTAAAAAACCCTCAGAGTAAAGGGAAGCTATTTCAACATAATAAAAGCCATATACAGAAATCCACAGAGAACATCGTATTCAAGGGTGAAAGACTGAAATCTTTTTATCTAAGATCAGGAGAAAGGCAAGAAGGCCCACTTTGACCACTTCTATTCAACATGGTATTAGAAGTTCTAGCCAAAGCAATTAAGCAAGAAAAAGAAAGAAATAGCATTCAAATTGGAAAGGAAGTAGTAATATTACATTTGCTTACACATAATATCTTATATGTTGAAACCCCTAAAAATTCCACAAAAAAATTTTAGACCTAATAAATTATGCAAAGTAGTGGCACACAAAATTAACCTGCAAAAATTAGTTGTTCTTCTCTATATTAATAACAAGTAATCTGAAAAAGAAATTGAAAAACTTTACATTTTTATTTACAATAGCATAAAAAGAGTAAAATACTTAAGAATCAACTTACTTACGGAGGTAAAAATTCCAATGATTTTTTTGCAAAAATAGAAAAATGTATCCTAAAATTCATATGGACTCTCAAGGGAGCCTGAATAGTCATAATAATCTAGAAAAAGAAGAACAAAGTTAGAGAACACACACTTCCTGATTTCAAAATTTACTACAAAGTAATCAAAACAGTGCGGTACTGGCATAAATACACACAATATACTAATGGAATATTATAAAGAGTCCAGAAATAAACCTTTGCATATATGGTCAAATGATTTTTGACAAGGGTGCAAAGATCATTCATTGGAGAAAGGATAAGTTTTTCAACAAATGGTGCTGGAAAACTGGATGCCCACATGAAATAGAATGATGTTGGACCCTTATATTACACCATATACAAAAATTAACTCAAAATGGATCCAAGATATAAATGTTAGAGTTGAAGCTATAAAATCCTTAGAAGAAAACACAGGGTAAAAGCTGCATGTCATTGCGTCCAAATGCCATTGTCAACAATGATTTCTTTACTATGACACCAAAGACATAAGCAACAAAAAAAATAACAAATTGGACTTCATCAAAATGAAACGTTTTCTGTATCACAAGATACTAGCAACAGAGTAAAAAGGCAATGCACAGAATGGTTGAAAAGATTTGCAAATCACATATCTGATAAGGGATTAATATCTAGCATATATAAAGAACTCCTACAACTCAAAAATAAAAAAAAACCAATTTAAAAATGCACAAAGGATTTGAATAGACATTTCTGCAAACAAGATATAAAATGGCCAGTAAACACATGAAAAGATGTTCAACATCACTAAGTATCAGGAAAATGCAAAATAAAACCACAATGAGATACATATTCACACCCATTAGCATAGTTACTATCACAAAATCAGAAAATAACAAGTGTTTGCAAGGATGTTGAGAAATTAGACCGCTTGTGCAATGAAGGTGAGAACATAAAACTGGAAAAGAGTATGGCAGTTCCTTCAAAAATTAAAAATAGAATTCACCATATGATCTAGCAATTCCACTTATGGGTTCTGAAATAATAGAAAATACATTCATCAGTCTCTGCCTCTAGTTCCTGGCACAGAGCTCCTAAAACTTTGTAATTTCCTAAATGATAAGAACACTAGGAGCAACTCTTATTCTAATATTTGTCTTTGACACCATCCCTGACACAGAGACCCTAAAACCCTTGTAATTTCCATTTTTTTTTTTTAGGAAGATCAACCCTGAGCTAACATCCGTGATAATCCTCCTATTTTGCTGAGGAAGACCAGCTCTGAGCTAACATCTATTGCCAATCCTCCTCCTTTTTTCTCCCCAAAGCCACAGTAGATATTTATATGTCATATTTGCATATCCTTCTAGTTGCTGTATGTAGGATGTGGCCTAAGCATGGCCGGAGAAGCGATGTGTCGGTGCGCGCCCGGGATCCGAACCTGGGCCGCCAGTAGCGGAGCATGTGCACTTAACTGCTAAGCCATGGGGCCGACCTCCTTGTAATTTCCTAATTGATAAGAACACTAGGAGAAGCTTTTGTTCTATTGAGGCAACTCTGGGTAGGCTTCTGGATGGCTCCCAGATGGGGGCTGGTCACCAGGAAGACCAAGCCCTGATTAGAAGCTTCGAATTTTTAGCCCTACCCCTTATTTTGCAGAAAGGGGACGGGGGCTGGAAACTGAGTTAATAATTAATCATGCCTACGTGACAGAGCCTCCATTAAAATCCCAATAGAAGGAGGTTCAGAGAGCTTCCAGGTTGGCAATGACAAGGAGTGCTTGGAGAGTGGTGCACTTGGATATGGCATGAAAGCTTTGTGCCCCTTCTCACATACCTTTCCTTATGCACCACTTCCATCAGCTGTTCTTGAGTCATATCCTCTTATAATAAACTGGTGATCTAGTAAATGTTTCTCTGAGTTTTGTGAGCCACTCTAGTAAATTAATCAAACCCAATGAGGAGGTTGTGGAAAACTCTGGTTTATAGCCAGTCAGTCAGAAGTACAGGTAACAGCCTGGGCTTGTAACTGGCATCTGAAGTTGAGGTGAGGTAGGGTGGATGTGTAGTCTTATAGGACTAAGCCCTCAACCTGTGGAATCTGATGTATCTCTGGGTTGACAGCATCAAATTGAGTTGAATTATCTGACGACTAGTTGGCATTCCAAGAATTGCTTGTTGGAGGTGTGGGGAACCCTCCCACGTGTGAAAAAATGAATCTCAGAACACCATTTATGGGCATACACCCAAAATGATTGAATGCAGAGGTATAAAGACATAAATGTACACCCGTGTTCTTAACAGCATTATTCAAAATAGCCAGAAGCTGGAAGCAAACCAGGTGTCCATCAACAGATGAAATGACAAAAAAAACGTGATGTATACACACAGTGGAATACCATTCACTCTTAAAAAGGAAGAAATTCTGACACATGTTATGACAAGGAAGAACCTTGAGGACTTTATGCTAAGTGAAATAAAGCCAGCCACAAAAGGAAAAATACTGTATGATTCCACTCATACAAGGTACTTAGAGAACTCAAATTCATAGGAATAAAAAGGAGAATGGTGTTTCCCAAGGGCAAGAGGGAGAGATAACAGGGAGTTGTTGCTTAATGAGCACTGAGTTTCAGTGCAAGGTGAAAATAGTTCTGTGGATGGTTGGAGGTTATGGCTACACAATAATGTGAATGTACTGCATGTCACTGAAGTGTACACTTAAAAATGGTTAAAATGGTCAATTTTAGGTTATGCATATTTTATGACCATTTAAAAAAATTATTTTCAACAAATGAACAAACACTAGTTACATGCAATAGCATAGATGAATATCACAACCAAAATGCTGCATAAAAGAAATTATATTCAAAAGGCTATAGATTTTTTAATTCCATATATATAAAATCTAAAAAAGAAACAAAACCGAGGTCTGGCTTCCAGTAATGGTGGAGTGGCTTGTTGAACTAACACTTTCACAGATAACAATGATAAAATCTGCATAAAACATTATATGTATTTATATAGAATCATGTATTTATATGTAATACACATATAATAAATGTGTATATGCGTGCATGTATAAATGTCTTCCGAAAGCAAGCAGAACTGAGAGGGAACCTTCCCTTAAATGATGGGAATTGCACCAGGAGATATTTTCAAGCTTGAGTCTTTGCCTCAAATCATTCCAAAATCTGTACATGGCCCAGACAGGGGCAAAACTACAGTCTTATTTGTAATGTTAGAGGATGTACTTTGGGGCTGACAGAGTTGCTGGAAAGTTAAGGGAGAAATTCTGGAAGGGAGGGAGACACACAGAGGAAATTCTCAAAATATGTACGTAAGTCTCCCCCACACACACACCAAATTGGCAGATCTTTGAACAACACACATGCAGGGTAGACCCCAGAGGGCTTAGTGTAAAAACAGGAATTGGCAGATGAAAGAACTGAATGAGGATTTCAGCTATGCTCACGGTAAAGGAGAGAAGATTGGAGTTTCAGTCCAGCCAAGTTAACTCCCTGCTAGAAAAATAACAACACTCTTCAGAGGAATACAATAGAATCCATAGTCTCTATAACTATCATTCATGGTTTCCAGTACACAGATTATTTTTTTTTATTTATTTTTCCCCCAAAGCCCCAGTAGATAGTTGTGTGTTATAGCTGCATGTCCTTCTAGTTGCTGTATGTGGGACGTGGCCTCAGCATGGCCATAGAAGCAGTGCCTCGGTGCACGCCCGGGATCTGAACCCAGGCTGCCAGTAGCAGAGCACGCACACTTAACCACTAAGCCACGGGGCCGGCTCTCCAGTACACAGGTTAAAAAATCATGAGATTTGAAGAGATGGGAAAATGTAATCCATGTATGACCAAAAGCAGGGAGTAAAAACTCTCCCCAAGGTGTTGCAATTAGCTGACAAGGATAAGACAGCAGCTATTATAAAAGATGATCAAGGTGGTATGAAAAATATTCTCATAATCAATGCACATATCTGGAAACTCAGCAGAGAAATGGAAATTACAAAAAACAACCAAATAGGAAGATTAAATAAAAAAATACTTTTGAGTTTACATGTACATCAGAAACAGTAGAAGAGGGCCGACTCTGAGGTTTAGCGGTTAAGTGTGTGGGCTCCACTGCTGGCGGCCCCGGGTTCGGATCCCGGGCACGCAACGATGCACCGCTTCTATGGACATGCTGAGGCTGCGTCCCACATACAGCAATTAGAAGGATGTGCAGCTATGACATAGAACTATCTACTGGGGCTTTGGGGTGAAAAATAAATATATAAATAAAATTAAAAATAAAAAGGAACAGTAGAAGAAACATGAAGATAGAGCAATAGAAATTATCCAGTCTGAACAAAAGAATGTAAAAATTTTGAAGAAAAATGAACAAAACCTTACCTGTGAGATGATTGAGTCCCCAGCAGAGAGGGGAGAGACAGAGAAATTAAATGATGCAGAAAGGCAAATCAATAAGTAATAGCATAAAACTTCCAAAATTTGGTGGAAAATCTAAAATTTTAGATCCAAGGAAGTCAGCAAACCCAGAAAATAAAATACAAAATAAAACCATACTTGGGCATATGATAGTCAAGCTGCTAAAATCCAAAGACAAAAACAAAATCTTGAAAGCAGTCAGGGAAATACATATATACAGAGGAAGACATTACATACAGGGAGAAATAATGTCAATGATGGATGATATATTATCAAAAACAAAAGAGACAAATCAACAAAAATATGACATCTTTCAAATGCAGAAAGAAAACCCAAAAGTCAACACAGGATACTATATTTAGCAGATCTCACTTTCCAAAAGAAGGCAGAAGCCACAATAATATTCCGCACACCTATTAGGTGGCTGAAATAAAAAATAAACTTGCAAATATCAAGTCCTGGTGAGGACAAGGAGCAACTAGAACTGGGAATGCAACATGATAGTTGCATTCGGATAACGGTTTAGCAGGTTCTTATAAAGTTAAACATACACTTATTATATGACTCAGATATCCCACTCCTAGGGATTTACTTAAGCAAATTGAAAACTAATGTTTAAAAAAAGTCTTTGGGTGAATGTTCATAACCATGTTATTCGTAATTGCCACAAGCTGGAAATAAACTAAATGTCCTTCATCAGGTGAATGGAGAAAGAAACTGTGGTGAATTGGGACATTAGAATACTACTTGGCAATAAAAAGGATAAACTCTTGATTCACACAACAACATGGATGAATCTTGGCTGCATTTCTGTAAGTGAAGGAAGCCCGATTCAAAAGGCTGTACAGTATGTGGTTTCGTTTGTATGACTTTCTAGAAAAGTCAGCATTACAGAGATGAAAAATGATCAGTGGTTGCCAAGGGATGGAATGGGGGAAGGGGTTGACTACACAGGGACAGTATGAGAGAATTTGGGGGAGTGAAAAAAACTGCCCTGTATGCTACTGTGGAGGTGGATACATGACCATAAAGTTGTCAAAACCCACAGAAATGTAAACTACAAAGAGTGAATTTTACTCTGCACATTTTAAAAATCAATCAGGATGCTGGGGAACTCAGATGAAATGCAGTGAAAAATGAATCTCACTGTATGACTAGCATGTGACATAGCCACACATAATGGGTGGGGATGAAAGGTCCTGACCTAAGTTACATTGGAAGACAGTGTTTTCATGGGATACTGTAAAACTAAAGTACTGTACACAAACACTGTACTTTAGGTTGTAAGTTTGTTTTTCATAAGGGTAAGGATTATCAATTCTGAAACTAGTTGACACATTAGTAAATATATTGTAGCTAACTGGAGTTAAGTTTCTCACTGTTGGTGAAAGAAGTTAAAAATAAACAAAAGGAGAATGCTAGAATAAACTCTGTGGTGCTGGATAGGAGTTGGAATTATCAGTATGAAACCATGTCACTTCTAATATATCTATCCAGACAGATGGATAGATTGATAGATCAATAGATAGATGTGTACACCCGAGTTTATATTCATACATACATTTCCAGGCTCTGCTGAGAGGGTCCAGAAGCAGTGACACCCTAGTATCAATGAGCACACTTAGCTCTCAGATCTTGGTTTCTAAATATCATTCTCCAATAAAAAGAACCAGGTTTTCTTGGAGAAATGT